>NC_049227.1:6122500-6748408 GCF_011100685.1 Canis lupus familiaris | reverse complement strand
TGGGGAGGGACTCCAGCCAGATCTCCACCTCCTCATCCTGCTCCCTTACCAGCTCCCTCCCACTGACCTTCCCATCACTACTCACATCAAGGTGGAACCGCCCAGAAGCGTTCACACCCAGAAGATCCACATCCAAGAAGAGATTGGGTTTGGGGTTGAGTGTGGCTTTGGGCTGCTTTTGGAGAAATCCCAGGAAACAAGAGGAGCCCGGGAGACTGCAGACAAATGGCTGGTTTAGAAAAGAGGGATTCTGGAAAAGGGGCCACGTGACCTCAGAAGGAACCCCAAACTTAACCCCAAGTCACCAAATATCTCTGTAGCGCCCTATAGGGCCTGTGCCAGGAGGGGTGTTCACTCAGCAATGGGTGTTCCTCATGCGCTACCTGAATCTGAATCCTAATTCCGGATGGGAAACCTCTTGTTGGTTTCTAAGAACCTTTTGGAGTAAACTGTGAGGTAGGTAAGTAGGATACTCTGGCATCATTGCCTGAACTTGAGGACTAGGCTTTGCTAACGCATTCAGACTTGTCCAGTGTGGTCTGTATTAGGAGGACCCCACTCCAGCTCAGGAGACCCCCCCCACAGAGAGAGAATGTGCCTCAACACCCTGGCAGAGGTGAGATGGTCATTTCCCTCAATTGCTGCTGCTCCTGTCCCCTGCCCAGTCTCCTGAGCCAGACCTTTTCTCCTTTCCTGTTCTTCTTCCTCCCACTCAGCCTCATCCCGTGACTCCAGGGCTGATGTCCTTAGCATCGTCCCTAACTCTTCATCTCTACCATGCTTGAATCTGATGCCAACCTCTTTCACCTTCCCAGCCAGCCTCCCCGGTCCCCGGTCCAGTCTGGGTTCCACCATCCCTCCTCCACCTGCTAGTTCTGTCCCGCCCTGGCTTAAAGTTCCTGTAGCTCCGGTAACCTTTGAGATAAAGTTCAAACTCCCTGATTTAGCACAAAAGGCCTGGCCCCCTCCAGCCACACACCTCTGCGCTTGCTCTAACCAGACTGCACTCCCACTCCTTTTTCAAAGCTTAGTTTAAGATAGGACTTTCACGTGGAAGCCCCCAAATCTCCCAAGCCTCCAGTGGCAGAACTGGGAGTGAAGACACATTTGTCCCCAGCTACCATCGGTGGTCCCAGCAAGCCTGGAAAAGGAGCCGCTCAGCATAAGAGTGAATTTTTCTAGCCCCCAAACCATCAAATAAAATCACAGAAACTTCACTCTTCATTATCCAAATATTCCTCATGTTTTTAGAAATTGTTTTCTTTATACAAAATCACACATATAAGATAGTTTAAAATACATGCAGAAACCCTAAAAGGGGAGAGAAAAAAACTTTAACTCTCACCTCCTCCTTTCCTGACCTCCCTGACAGCGCTACCTCCACAATGCCCAGGCCTGGGTCCCCACCTCACTGCAGTAATCCTGTGGTCTGGCCCAACTGCCCCAGGAGTGAGAGCTGCTTAAGGGCAGTGACAATATTTCCCCCGACTTGGGTTCCCTGTTCCTCAGCACCGTCTGACAGACACGAGCCCCAGTTTGTTGAAAGAATACATAGATCTCATTATGAAACCTTTATGGACAAGTCAGAAAATGTAGAATAGGTGCTTGGAAATGAGGTCTGCACTGGTCTACCATGTCAAGGAAATCTGGTCCAAGGACCCTTCATGGAAAAAACCCTTTTTTGTCTGTGACTAAGACTGTGAGCTCATGGGGTGGGAGGGTGGGTGCAAGGACTGCTAAAAGGGGCAGGGCAGGTGCTGCTGAGGGCAGGCTTGGGGACAGCACCCAAAAAGCAAGTGGGGGCCATGGTTTGTGCTGGCACAGACCCCAGGCAGGTCTGTGGGCTCCAGATTTGAGGACAGTCACCAGCCGAGAGAAGGGCTGTGGGCACATGGATGAAGTCATGCCCGGTGCCCTGCTTCTCCACCATGAGGGACTACCTCCCTCTATGCTGTTTGTGAAAGCCACAGGGGATGGCATCCTTGGGTGTCTGGAGAGCCCTAGGGGCCACAGTGGACAACAACCAGTTGCTGGGAAATTGGATGGGATTGGATAGGAAGGTTGAAGACCACAGCAGTGTCAGCTACCTCTTCTCATGGCCCTAACCATTCAGTCCCCAACCCAGAGATAAAGCGACTCCCCAGCCCAGGGGTCACTTGCCTGGGTACCATCAACCATGTTCCTTTGCAAGGGCAAAGGGCCCTCTTGGTGACAGGTGGAGGGGGGTGTGGTAAAGCAGACACCCAGGCAGGCCAACCCCTACATGGCCACAGCCGATAGCTACCAGCCATCAATAGTACAGTGTCCCCAGCACACAAAGAGCCTCACTCAGGCTCCATGGAACGGATGTGAAAATCACCAAGGTGCATTTCCAACCTCAGAATTACTCAGCAGCCTTTCATGCGTCACTGGTTCCTTTATCGATTCCATGAGGAGGCCCTTCCTAACCTCGCCCTGATGTTCAGAACCCCCCTTCCCTTCCAAGCACCCCTACTCCACTCTCCGGGCCCAGAGACCTGGCCTCCAACCCCTACAGAGACAGTAAAGGCCATAAGGCATGAAATAGGACCCACTTTCTCCTCACCCCTACCTCTTCTGGATCTTTGTCCATCCCGTCCCCTCCCCAGGTCCTCGGGATTGGAAGGCTATGCCCCTTGGCCGGCTGTGGTCTGTGCGATTGGCCCTGGCCTCATGCTGGTCATCAGCCATCCTCTGTGTACTCCACCTAGGCTTCTCTCCTTCCTCTGCACGCGGCCCAGCCTCTGCTTCCTACCAGAACACTCCTTCAGTCCCAAACCTCTCTTCAGCCACAGCCAGACTGCTTTTATTTTATTTCACTCACTCACTTCTTGAAAATGTCAACCATTCAGTCAATCCTCACCCCTCACCGCAATCCCAGTCCCTTCTCCCCCTCGGCCAAGGGAGTTCACAATTTTTACAAAAGGATCTCTCCATATATTTCTCCTTTGTTGAAAAAATGAGACATGATTCACATACCATGAATTTCACTCTTTTAAAGTATGCAGTTCAGGGATGCCTGGGTGGCTTAGTGGTTGAGCGTCTGCCTTTGGCTCAGATCATGATCCCAGGGTCCTGGGATCAAGTCCCGCATTGGGACCTATGTCTCTGCCTCACTGTCTCTCATGAATAAATAAATAAAATCTTAAAAAAAAATAAAGTATGCAGTTCATGGTTTGGGTTTTTTTAGCATCATCACAAAAGTCGTCCAACCATTATCCTCTCTAATTTGACAATATTCTGGTCACCCCAAAAAGAGCCATTTGCAAACATTCCCATTTCCCCCTCCCCTTAGGCTCTGACAACCACCAGTCTACTTTCTATTTTTATGGACTTGTGTATTCTGGAGATTTCGTGTAAAGGCAATCAAACAACATTTGTCTTTTCATGTCTGGCTTCTTCTGCTAAACATAATGTTCATCCATCCACGTCATAGCATGTATCAGGACTTTGTCCCTTTTTCTGGTTGAATAGTATCCCATTGTATGGACACACCACTTTTGGTTCATCCATTCATTAGCTGGTCAACATTTGATTTGTTTCTACTTCTTGACTATTATAAATAATAATACTACTACAAGAATTCATGTATATTTTTATTTGAACACCTGTTTTCACTTCTTTGGGGTATACACCTATGAATGAAATTGCTGTGTCATATGATAACTCCATGTATAAATTTTGGAGGAACCAGCCTACTGTTTTCCACAGAGACTGAACCATCCGCCACGTATGTGTGTGCTGATTTTTCCACATCCTCGCTAACACTTATTCTTTTTTTTTTTCATCTTTTTTAATACAGGCATCCTAGTGAGTGCGAAATAACATCTCATTGTGGTTTTGATTTGCATTTCCCTGACAACTGAAGTCAAGCATCTTTTCATGTGCTCATTAGCCATTTGTATATCTTCTTTGAAGAAATGTCTACTTAGATCCTTTGACCATATTGTAATTGGGTCACTTGCCTTTTTATTGCTGAGTTGTAAGAGTTCTTTATATGTTCCAAAACGAGTGCCATATCAGATTCATGATTTACAAAAATGTTCTCCCATTCTGTAGATTGCCTTTCCACTTTCTTGGTGGTGTTCTTTGAAACATAAGAGTTTTGATGCAGTCCAAACATACCTATCTTCTGTTGTTGTTTCTTATGCTATTAATGTCATATACAAGAAACCATTGCCAAATCCAAGGTCATGAAATCTGCCTTTGTTTTCTTTTAAGAACTTTATAACTTTAGCTCTTAGATTTAGGTTGATCCATTTTGAGTTAATTTTTGTATATTGTATGAAGTAAGAGTCCAACTTCATTCTTTCGCACATGGATATCCAGTTTCCAAGCACCATTTGTAGAATAAATGATTCAAGACCCATTGAATGGTCTTGGCACCCTTGTCAAAAATCAATTGACCATGGAGCACCTGGGTGTCTCAGTCCGTTAAGCATCCACCTTTAGCTTAGGTCATGATCTCGGGGTCTTGGTATGGAGCCCCACATCGGGCTCCCTGCTCAGTGGGGAATCTGCCTCTCCCTCTCCCTCTGCCCCTCCCCACTTATGTTCTCTCTCTCAAGTAAATAAAATATTTTTTAAAAAATCAACTGACCATACATATATATGGGTTTCTTTCTTAACTCTTGATTCTATTTTACTAGTCTATGTATCTACAAGTCTATATTCTCATGATTACAGTCTTTTTTTTTTTTAAGCTTTTATTTATTCACTCATGAGAGACACACAGAGAGAGAGAGGGAGAGAGAGAGAGAGAAAGGCAGAGACACAGGCAGAGGGACAAACAGGCTCCATGCAGGAAGCCCGATGTGGGACTCGATCCTGGGTCTCCAGGATCACACCCTGGGCTGAAGACGGCACTAAACTGCTGAGCCACCTGGGCTGCCCTCATGATTACAGTCTTGATTACTGTAGCCCTCTGGTAAGTTTTGTAATCAGGAACTGTGAGTTCTCCAGCATTGTCCCCCCCACCTCAATTTTTGTTTTAAGTATTCCAGGTTCTTTGGACTTTTCTATACAAGTTTTAGTATCAGCTTGTCCATTTCTGCTCAAAAGCAGCTTTGGGGGGAACTTTGGTAGGGATGGATTTGAATCTAGATCAAGTTGGGGAATGTTGCCATTTTAACGGTATTAATCTTCCAATCCATGAACATGGATGTCTTTCCATTTAGGACTCCTTTGTTTTCTTTTGGTTCTACCTGTAGTTTCCAGTGTGCCTTCCTCCTGTCTGTTAAGCTCGAACTAGCCAGGCTTCAGCTCCACTGTCTGCTCTTGCTCCTGCCCCTTGGCCCATTATTGTCACCACGCTAAGGACACCACTCTGATCTGGGTCTTCAGCAACCCCTGAATTGACTGGTGAGCATGTAACTTCTGGAAAGGTTCCCACAGACCTCGGAGATCTTCCACCAGTTTCAAACACTCCTTTCTTTCTTAAAATCCTTTCTCAGGCAGCCCGGGTGGCTCAGCGGTTTAGCGCCGCCTTCAGCCCAGGGCCTGATCCTGGAGACCGGGGATCGACCCACGTCAGGTTCCCTGCATGGAGCCTGCTTCTCCCTCTGCCTGTGTCTCTGCCTCTCTGTGTGTGTCTCTCATGAATAAATAAATAAAATCTTTAAAAAAAAATTCCTTCTCATGCCAGTTTTACAAACCACTCTCTTGTTCTCTCTGCCTCCTTCACTGATCTTCCTCTTTCCCTTCCTCCCCTCCTGCATCTTCTCCCAGTCCCTTACCAATCCCTTAAATGTTGGGATCCTGTCCTGGGTCATCTTCTCCTGCATATGAATAGTTCATCTTGAGCAAGCTCATTGAAATCTTTTTTTTTTTTAATTTTTATTTATTTATGATAGTCACAGAGAGAGAGAGAGGCAGAGACATAGGCAGAGGGAGAAGCAGGCTCCATGCACCGGGAGCCTGATGTGGGATTCGATCCCGGGTCTCCAGGATCGCGCCCTGGGCCAAAGGCAGGCGCCAAACCGCTGCGCCACCCAGGGATCCCCTTGAGCAAGCTCATTGATTCTCAAGACCTCACCTCCATCTTTACCTCATAACCTCCCAGACCTCCTTCTCCAGCACCACCTTCTTGGGACCTTCAGCAGGGTACCCACTGTACCTGCAGGGACCCTGAGACCACCCCTCCTTGCTCTCTCCTCTCTCTCATGCTCCTGAGGCTAGCTAGTGGTGACATCCCAGACAGGAGCAAATCTAGTTGCCCCCATGCTTGTGTCCTCTCTCTTGCCTTCATTCCCAAATCTCATCCACTGTCTCAACCTTTGGCTTTTGCCCCCTACATATTCAAAAAGGCAAATCTGAGGCAGCATAGGGCAGGCTGTGCACAGAGGGAGCAGCTGGGGGAGGGGGGTGCAGGATCCCAGCCCATAGCATCAGAAGCACAGGTGCCAAAGGACCCACGGTAGGCTGCAGGCTCAGAGGAGGGGTGGGCAGGTGGGCACACACCCAGGTCAGCAAAGAGGAAGACGGAGGACCAGAGCCACACAACCTTGGAGACCCCGAGTGTGGGTTCAGGAGCAGTCAGTCCTAGGTGAGGTGAGTAGGAGGGGGCAGGAGCACAGCGGGAGCGTGCCTGGGTGCCCTGGTCTGAGACAACTTGGCTGCAGTTCATTGACATCCTTTATGTCTATGTGACTTCGGGTTTGGCACTTAATACTGAAGCCTGTTTCCTTATCCCACACCGGTCCTGTGGTGGGGATTACCTCTGATCTCATGCGCTCACGTCTGCAAGTTCTCTGTAAATGGCAAGCACTTGTCAAACATAAGGCTACTCAAGGCCAGAGAGGAAAGCAGGTTGCACATTGTGAAGGCCACAAATAAATACCAAGTGAAAGTGCTCTGCTTTACTTTTCAGATATGGTAAGATACTAGGTGAGACTTTTTCAATTCCAAATAACAGAATGTATTGGGTGAGGCTACGTGGCTTTCCCAACATTAATGGGAGTTAGTTCACAGTTGGCAAACCATTAGACTGCCCATCCAGCCTCCAGCAGGATTTCCACTAGGGGCCAGCACTGCGCGACAGGGGCCTGTGGCAGGCGTGGGTTCTTTCTTTTTTAAAAGATTTTATTTATTTATTTATTTATTTATTTATTTATTTATTTATTTATTTATTCAGAGAGAGAGGCAGAGACACAGGCAGAGGGAGAAGCAGGCTCCACGCAGGGAGCCCGACGTGGGACTCGATCCCGGGACTCCAGGATCACGCCTTGGGCTGAAGGTGGCGCTAAACCGCTGAGCCATCGAGGCTGCCCCCGTCGGCTCTTTCTTCATCCCACCAACTTGTTTGGGGGCTGGGGGAGGCTCGCCCAGGGTAAAGGGCTGCGGGAGGGACACAGACCCTGAGGGGGGCTCAGACCTAACGGACTAACGGGACCTCGAGGAAGCCCTGCCGGAGTCCAGCGCAGGGATGACCCAGGCAGGCTTCAGGCACGAGGCGGCCTTGAGCCCCCTGCGCGCTCCGGCTCCCCATGCGGGGGTGGGGGTGGGGGGCGGGGGGCGCCCGAGATGAGGACGAGCAGCCCCGGAGCCGAGGGCGGCGGGCTCCCAGCGAGGCAGGCGGGCCGGCAGCAGCAGCGTGGCCCGAGGTCCACGCTCGGGCAGCCTCGGGGCGGCTCCGGGGGCCCCGCGCAGGTGGAGCTCGGGGGACGCCGCCCGCAGCCCCGCCCGGCCCCGGGGTCCCCGCCGCCCGCGGTTCGCGCGCGTCAGCAGAGCGGAAACGGGCGCGGCGCCAGCCTGCATCGGCGGGGCGGCCCCTGGCAGCGCGGCCGGCGGCTCCGCAGGTTCTGTTCCGCCCGCGTTTGTGTTGGCAGCTGCCCGCGGCGCGCGGCCGGGCGCGATGAAAGGGCCTTCTGTGTGCGCCCAGCGGCCCCGCTCGCCTTTCATTCTTAATATAATCTTCACTTCATTTCTAACCGAGCAGAGGTTCTCTTGGAATTTTTCCCCTTCTTCCAAAAATACATGCGCGCGCGTGTGTGTTTGCAAAAGTTCCTCCACGGTGAAGGTCGGGATTGTCCCGGGGAGGGGAAGTGCGAAACCCGAGGCGGGTTCAGAGCGAGACAGAAATGCCTTTCTTCCTGCGCGGGGCCTCCCGGGGTGTCCGCCCGCGCGGCGGGGGTCTGGGGGAGGAGGACGGGGATGGGGATTCTCCTCCAGCCACCGCCCACACCCCAAGCCCAGGGTGAACGGGCAGTTTGGGAAGGTCGGTGAGGAGGGAGCGGGGGCCTTCTCACGGGGTCCCCGCCGGGACTGGGCAGAGAGGTGGGGCAGTGGGGGGTCTGCCATCAGGTGGGGTCAGTGGGGTTGTCCTCCCAGCAATGAACAGAGAAGGAGGCAGGATCTCTGTGTCCAGAGACTATATCCTCTAGATGCCAGCTGGGTGGGCTCACAACAGTGCCTGGGAACTTGTCACCAGCCAGCCACCGTTCACCTGAGAAATTTTTCAAGATTATACCAAGACATTTTGAGAGACTCCCACCTCAAGCAAAAACAGGGCCAGGGCTTTCCAAATGTCATACCAGGCCCTGAGACTTAGGCATGATTATCCTAACTGTCCTTTAGTTTTCGAAAAGGGTGGCTCAGAGAAGCTAAGTAACTTACGCCGCATCTCAGAGCACGAGGGTGCTAGGACTGGAAATGCAGAAGCAGGTGGCAGGAAGCCTGAGTTCTTCCTTCTACAGCAGTGGTTTCCAAGCTGTGTCCTGCCCAGCTTCTACCTGCTTTGAGGGCTCTGAAAATTTATGATTCTGATTCTAGGAAGAAGAAAGAGAAAGAGAAGAAGAAGAAGAAGAAGAAGAAGAAGAAGAAGAAGAAGAAGAAGAAGAAGAAGAAGAAGAAGAAGAAGAAGAAGGACCTCCCCTCCTGCCTTCTTGTTTGCGTTTGTCTTCTATTCTTCTCCTCCTCCTCCTCCTCCCTCCTCCCCTCCTCCGTCTTCTCCTCTCTCTCCCTCTCCTCCCTCCCCCCCCCCTCCCTCCCTCTCCGCCCCTCCCCTCCCTCCCTCTCCCCCCTCCTCCTCCTCCTCCTCCTCCTCCTCCTCCTTCCTTCTTCTTCTCCTTCTTCCTCCTCCTCCCTCCTCCTCCTCCCCCCCTCCTCCTCCCCCTCCTCCTTCTCTCCTCTCCTTCTCCTCCTCCTCCTCCTCCTCCTCCCCTCCTCCTCCTCCTCCTTCCTCCCTCCTCCTCCTCCCTCCTCCTCCTCCTTCCTCCTCCTCTCCTCCTCTCCTCCCCCCTCCTTCTCTTCTCCTTCTTCTCCCTCCTCCTCCCTCTCCCTCCTCCTCCTTCTCTTCCTTCTCCTCTCCTTCTCCTCCTCCTCCCCCTCCCTCCTCCCTCCCTCCCTCCTCCTCCCCCTCCTTCTCTTCTCCCCTCCTCCTCCCCTCTCCTCCGCCTCCTCCCCTCCCTCCTCCTCCTCCTCCCCCCTCGCTTCTCCTCCTCCACCTCCTCCTCCTCCTCCCCCCTTCCTAAGAATTTGTATTTAGATTTGGACTTCTGTTTTGAGCAACAGAGAGGATTATATAACCTGAAAACCATCCTGCTGTAAGCACCTAGGAAAGTTAGAGTCAAACAAAAACAAACACAAAACCCCACCAACAGCATCTTTTTAAATCCAACAAGTTAAGAAACAAACCACATCCTTTTAAGTCCAAGAAATTAAGAAACAAAAGGAAATCTAAAACTAGAAATGCAATTGGCTACAGCTGCCCACCCTGGGGAACCGGAGAAGTGGTGAGGGCACAAGCAGAAATGGGGGACTAACTGTCATCCAGCGAAGGTGAGGCCTTGGATCTAACCCAAGGGAGAGCATCGAAGCAGAGTCCCCCAAGCTGAAGCTGAAGCTGTCTGAGGCTATACCCTCAGTGAAATAATGTGCTGGGGTGGTGGTGGTGGGGGAAGACCTTTAGGCACAGAAGGACAAGAAGGAAATTTGCCTTTCTCCACCTGGCTGGTAGAACTTTTTTTAAGGTTTCATTTATTTATGTATTTGACAGAGAGAGAGCCACAAGCAGGGGGAGTGGCAAAAGGAGACAGAGAAGCAGGTTCCCCACTGAGCAGGGAGCCCATTGTGGGGCTCTGATCCCAGGACCCTGAGATCATGACCTGAGCCGAAGGCAGAGGGTCAACCAACTGAGCCACTCAGGCACCCTGGCTGGTAGAATTTTTAAAAATCTCTCCTGAAAAAAAAAAAAAAAATCTCCTGAGAGTTTGTTATAATGAGACAGTGCTCATAGAAGTTCTAGATTCAAATGGGCTCTACCCTGTAAAACCTAAAACTGAGAGATTAACAGACCTGTTGATCTCAGGCTTAGTACTATCTGTTGCTACTCAGAGACAAACTCAATACTTGCTCCAAAGGCACCAGACCTCCACTGAGGCCTTTACCCTGAATTCCTCCAGGAAAAGCCCTGCTGAAGTAAAATGAAGGAGAAGAAGAAGAAGAAGAAGAGTCAACTAGGAACAAAAGTCTGGAGATGCACAAACAACAAGATTACCCCCCAAAAAATCTGATAGAGACTATAAAATAAGTATGTTTAAAATGATAAAGGGGGACACCTGGGTGGCTCAGCGGTTGAGCATCTGCCTTTGGCTCAGGTCGTGATCCCGGGGTCCTGGGATCGAGTCCTGCATCCGGCTCCCCATGGGGAGCCTGCTTCTCCCTCTGCCTATGTCTCTGCCTCTCTGTCTGTGTCTCTCATTAATAAATAGATAAAATCTTTTTAAAAAATAAAATAGAATAAAATGATAGGTATCCCTGGTGGTGCAGCGGTTTGGCACCTGCCTTTGGCCCAGGGTACGATCCTGGAGACCCGGGATCGAATCCCACATCGGGATCCTGGTGCATGGAGCCTGCTTCTCCCTCTGCCTATGTCTCTGCCTCTCTTTCTCTCTCTGTGACTATCATAAATAAAAAAATTTTTAAAAATTAAAATGATAAAGGAAGGAGGGGCACCTGTCTGGCTCTATTTGAAGAGTATGTGATTCTTTCTCAAGGTTGTGAGTTTGAGCTCCACGTTGGGTGTAGAGATTACTTAAATAGACACAAAATTAAATAAATATAAAATAAAATGATAAAAGAAATAGTCAGCTATACTTCGATAAAAAAAATACATTTAGGGGCACCTGGGTGACTCAGTCCATTAAGCGTCCAACTCTTGACTTTGACTTAGGTCGTGATCTCAGGGTCATAGGATCAAGCCCTGCATCAGGCTCCATGATGAGCTGAGCTGAGTGTGGAGCCTGCTTGAGATTCTCCCTCTCCCTGCATTCCTCCCCACCCCACCTCTCTCACTCCCTCTCTCAAATAAATAAATAAATTTACATTTTCTAAATGAAAATTTTTATGATTTTTCAAAATTATGACGGGAGTAGTCACCTACAGTAAAAAAAAATTTTCCCTTCTTTTACAGAAGGAACGAAAAACATGAGAGAAAAAAATGACACTATGAAAAAAGAATAGGCAACGTGAGAAAAATCAAACAGAACTTCTAAACATGAATAATATAGTCATTCAAGTTAAAATTTCAGTAGATGATTAAACCACAAATTAGCCATAGTTGAAGAGAGATTTAGTGAACTAGATAATTTCTCCACAGAGAAGTACAGAGTTTCCCAAAAAACAAAAAACAAAAAAAATGGGGCATCCCAGTTGTTCAGTCGGTTAAGAGTCAGACTCTTGATTTCAGCTTGGGTCATGATCTAGGGGATGTGAGGTAGAGCCCTGCGTTGAGCTCCACCCTGAATATAGAGTCTGCTTAATATTTTCTCTCTACCTCTCCCTCTGCCCCTCCCTGTGCTACATATTTACCTCTCTCTCTCTCTCTCTCTCTCTCTCTCTCTCAAAAAAAAAAAAAAAAAAAAAGTAACCATGACAGGGACTTTAAGGTTCAGTTTCCAGAATTTTAATGGAGATGAAATACATACTCCACCCCATATCTCCCACAAAATAAAGCTACAAAATGTGAACAGACCATGTTTGAAGAAATAATGGCTGGAAACTTTCCACATTTGGGAAAAGATAGAAACCTACACATTCAATAAGCTCAGTGAACCATGAGCAGGATCAACCTAAAGAAATTCACACCCAGACACATTCTCATTAAACTGTTGAAAATGAATGATAAAAAAAATCATGAAAGAAGTTGGGGGATATACATACAGTAGAGGAGAACAATTCAGGTGACTGTGAATTTCTCATGGGAAACCATAGGAGCCAGAAGGAAGTGGAACAGCATTTTTAAGGGATGCGAAGAAAGGAACTGTCAGTCCCTAATTCTGTGTCTGGTGAGAATACCCTTTAGGAATCAAGGTGGAATGAATATAGGCTCAGAAAAAGGAAGACTAAACAAATTTATTCCCAGCATATCTCACAAGGAATTACTAATGTAAATTTTTCAGGTAGAAGGGAAATAATACCAGAAGGAAACCTGGAACTTCAGGCTTGACAGAAGAGCAACAGAAATGATAGGCATCTGGGGGTGCTTGGGTGGTTCAGTCGATTCAGCATCCTTCAGCTCAGGTCATGATCCCAAGGTCCTGGTATTGAGCCCCACATAGGGTTCTCTGCTCAGTGGGGAGTCTGATTCTCCTTCTCCCTCTGACTGCTGTTCCAACTCCTTATGCTCTCTCTCTGTCAAATAATAAATAAATAAAATATTTTTTAAAAAAAGAAATGGTAGGGATCCCTGGGTGGCGCAGCGGTTTGGCGCCTGCCTTTGGCCCAGGGCGCGATCCTGGAGACCCGGGATCAAATCCCACGTCGGGCTCCCAGTGCATGGAGCCTGCTTCTCCCTCTACCTATGTCTCTGCCTCTCTCTCTCTCTCTTTCTGTGTGACTATCATAAATAAATTTTAAAAAATTAAAAAAAAAAAGAAATGGTAGACGTCTGGGGAAATACAACAGACTATTCTTTTTCTAAGTTTTAAAAATTATTTCTGACAGTTGAAAGCAAAAAGTTATAACATTGTTCGGTGGAATGTTCAGTATATGTCAATGTAGTATATACGATAACCACAACAAAAAGGGAAACAGTAAAGGGAACTTTATTAAAGTTAAAGTTTCTACATCCCACTCAAAGTGGCAAAATATTGATTCTAAGTAGACTGGAAAAGTTAAGTTTGTATATTGGGCCCCCCTAGAGCCACCACTAAAAAACTATACAAAGAGATACAGTCAGAAACACATCAGATAACATAGTAAAAAGCATGCAAATAACCCAAAAAATAAGAAAGGAGAAATAGAGAAACATAAAAGGGAAAAGCAGAAAATTAATAAAATAGTAGACCTAAATCCACACAGATCAATTATAACAATAATAATACTAAATGGAGATGAGCACTCCAATTAAAAGAAAGATATTGTCAAAAAGGATAAAAGAGAAATAAAACAAGATCTAAGTATATGATGCCTCCAAAAAGCTTACTTCAAATGTAATGATATAAATAGGTTAAAAATAGAGGAACAGAAAAAGATATACCATTAAGAAAACATTCAAAAGAAAGCTGGAGTGGCTATACTAAGATCAGACTAAGTAGACTTTAGAGCAAAGAAATTTACAAAGGACAAGTTCAATTTACCAAGAAACAATCTTAAATGTGTGCCCCTAAAAATAGAGCTTCGGAATACATAGAGCAAAAGCTGGCAGAAATGAAAGAAGAAATAGATAAATGCACAATTATAGTTGGAGACTATAGCATTTTTCTGTCAGGTATGTAGTAATAGTACTAGTAGACAGAAAATCACAAAGAACTGAACAATAGAACTGAAGAACTGAACAATACCATCAGCCAACTGGGTCTAACTGACATTTATAAGACACTCCATCCAACACCATCAGAATACACCTTCTTTTCAAATGCCCATGGAACATTCACCAGGACAGACTATATTCAGGGTCCTAAAACTAACCTTCACAAATATAAAAGAAGTGAAATCATACAAAGTATGACTATAAAGAACTTAAACTAGCTATCAGAACAAAATAACACAAAAATATTTGAACCCTTGGAAATGAAACAACACACTTCTAAATAATCCATGAGACTGAACATCACATATTCATTCTATGAGGCCAGTGTACCCCGACATCAAAGCCAGACAAAAACATTACAAGAAAAATACTCTACAGACTAATAGCCTTTATGAAAATAGATGGGAAAAAAACTCAACAAAACCCTAGCAAACTGAACCCAAAGTATATACAAAGATTATATACCATGACCAAGTGGGATTTATCCCAGAAATACAAGAGTGATTAAACAAACAAAAATCTGTCAAAATTAACCCAAATTGTATCAAAATATTAAGAGTGAAAGTGGTAAAAATTCTTAGAAGAAAATTTAGTAAATCTTCATGATCTTGGATTTGGCAGTGGTTTCTTAGAAATGACATCAAAGGCATGAGCAACAGAAGAAAAACAGATAAATTGGACTTTGTCAAACTTAAAAAAAATTTATATTCAAAAGATGCCACCAAGAGAGTGAAAGATAACAGGAGAAAATATTTGTGAATCATAGCTGTGATAAAGGACTAGTATCTAGAATATATAAAGAATTCTAAAAACCCAACAACAAAAAGACCAACAACGCAATTTAAAAATGGGTAAAGAGGATCTAAATAGACATTTCTCAAAAAAAAAAAGTATGCAAATGTCCAATAAACATAGGAAAAGATGCTCATTGTCATTAGGCATTAGAAAAATGCAAATCAAAACCCAATGAGAAACCACTTCACACCCACTAGAATGGCTACGATTTTTTTTTTAAGGGAAAAAAGGAAATGACAAATGTTTGCAAGGATGTAAAGAAATTGAACCATCATATATGGCTGGTGAGACTATAAAATGGTACAGCCTCTGTGGCAACAGTTAAAGATAGAGTTACCATATGACACAGCAGTTCCACCCCTGGATATATTACCAAGAGAACTGAAAACATATGTTCACATAAAAACATGTGCATGAATATTCATAGCAACATTATTCGTAAAGCCAAAATTTGGAGGTAAGACTGATGCCTGAAGAAACAGAAAGGCCAAACAGACCTATAATTAAATAAGTTGAACTACTAGTTTCACATCTTCAAAAATAAAACACTAGCTTTAGGTGGCTTTTTAGGTGAGTTCTTCCAGAAATGAAGGAACATAAAACACAAATCATGAACAAAATATGCTGAAGAAGAGAAAAAGAGATTCTCTCATTTTATAAGGCTGATAGAGTATTAAACCACCAGCTAAGGATGAACTTTCCCAGCTTCCCTTGCAGACTTGCTGTGGACCTCTGTTGCAATGGGGCATAAGGGCAAATTTCTGGGAGCCTTCCTTAACAGATAGCTTCTGTGCACCCTTTGCCTGTTTTATACCTTTTTCCCCTCCTATGTAGAACTCAGAGACCACCTTGGACCATGAGGACCATAAAGACAGTGGGGCAGTGAGCTGCAAGAAGCTTGAGTTCTGAGGACTTTCTTGGAAAAGAGATATCATTCCAGCCTCTGGTTGCCTACATCTGAACTTTTCTATCGAAGAGAAATAAATGTTCATTTTGTTTAAGTCCCTGTTATTTGGGAATTTTCTGTCACAGCTGAAATTAATCCTAAATGGACAAAACTGATAAAGGGTGTCTACCAAAAGCCTACCTAAATCAACTGTTATACTTAAGAGTGGAATATTAGAAACACCACCTTAAAATCAGGAATTCCATTTCAATAAAGAATGATACAAAGACATCCACTCCCATAGTCTCTACTCAGGATTGTCCTGAAATTCCTGGCCAGTGCAGTAAGACAAGGAAGAAAATATGACACTGTTCCAAGATAACAGGGAGTCACATGGTTTCCTCGCCTGTCTCCCAACCAACCAAGAGTTTGGTAAGTACCCAAACTCTTGCACATGGGCATAAGAAGACACATACAAGAATGACATCATTGCTTTGGGTGAAAATGAGGGATCAGTCAAAGCATCCATCAGTAAGCCAATGTTCAAACAAATCAAATTAGTTTCCTCATGTAATCAGATTTTGTGTTAATAGTTAAAATAACAGAACGAGAGCTACATGTACCACATGGATAGACCCAAAACACCTTGTTGATTTTTTTAGGGAATGTCTCTATCTTGGGGCACTTGGTTGGCTCAGTGGTTGAGTGTCTGCCTTTGACTCGGGTCGTGGTCCTGGGGTCCTGGGATCAAGTCTTACATTAGGCTCCCTTCAGGGAGCCTGATTCTCCCTCTGCCTGTGTCTCTGCCTCTCTCTGTGTCTCTCATGAAAAATAATAAAATCTTTTTTAAAAAGAGGAAATGTCTTTATCTTTTGAAAATATATACTGCAACTTTTATAGATGAAATTTTATGGTGTCTGTTTTGCTTTAAAATAAGTCAGAGGAGTGAGAGGAAGTGAGTAGGTATTTTAATGAAGCACATGTAGCCATAACTGGTGATTACTGAAGTTGGTATCTGAATACATGGGGGTTCATTATTATTCTTTTCTTTTAGGGAAAACTGTGAAAAGAAATCATTAAGAATAACATACTCAAAATGACAGTATTTACATAGTTTAAAAGCACAAAAAACACTATATTGTGTAGTGAGTGATTTTATATATATATATACATATATGGTTTTAAATAGATGTTATTTTTGTTGTTTTGTTTTGTCTTTAATTTTTTATTGGAGTTCGATTTGCCAACATATAGCATAACACCCAGTGCTCATCCCATCAAGTGCCCCCCTCAGTGCCCATTACCCAGTCACCCCTACCCCCCACCCACCTCCCCTTCCACTACCCCTTGTTTGTTTCCCAGAGTTAGGAGTCTCTCATGCTCTGTCACCTTCACTGATATTTCTCACTGATTTTTCTCTCCTGTCCCCTTTATTCCCTTTCACTATTTTTATATTCCTCAAATGAGTGAGACCATATAATGTTTGTCCTTCTCTAATTGACTTACTTCACTCAGCATAATACCCTCCAGTTTCATCCACATTGAAGCAAATGGTGGGTATTCATCCTTTCTAACAGCTAAGTAATATTCCATTGTATACATAAACCACATCTTCTTTATCCATTCATCTCTCGATGGACACCGAGGCTCCTTCCACGGTTTGGCTATTGTGGACATCACTGCTATAAACATTGGGGTGCAGGTGTCCCAGCATTTCACTGCATCTGTATATTTGGGGTAAATCCCCAACAGGGCAATTGCTGGGTCGTAGGGTAACTATTTTTAACTCTTTGAGGAACCTCCACACAGTTTTCCAGAGTGGCTGCACCAGCTCACATTCCCACCAACAGTGTAAGAGGGTTCCCCTTTCTCCGCATCCTCTCCAACATTTGTGGTTTCCTGCCTTGTTAATGTTCCCCATTCTCACTGGTGTGAGGTGGGATCTCATTGTGGTTTTGATTTGTATTTCCCTGATGGCAAGTGATGCGGAACATCTCATGTTCTTGTTGGCCATGTCTATGTCTTCCTCTGTGAAATTTCTGTTCATGTCTTTTGCCCATTTCATGATTGGATTGTTTGCTTCTTTGCTGTGGAGTTTAATAAGTTCTTTATAGATCTGCGATACTAGCCATTTATCTGTCATTTGCCAATATCTCCTCCCATTCTGTAGGTTGTCTTTTAGTTTTGTTGACTGTATCCTTTGCTGTGCAGAAGCTTTTTATCTCAATTAAGTCCCAATAATTCATTTTTGCTTTTGTTTCCCTTGCCTTCATAGATGTATCTTGCAAGAAGTTGCTGTGGCCAAGTTCAAAAAGGGTGTTGTCTGTCTTCTCCTCTAGGATTTTGATGGAATCTTGTCTCACATTTAGATCTTTCATCCATTTTGAGTTTATCTTTGTGTCTGGTATAAGAGAATGGTCTAGTTTCATTCTTCTGCACGTGGCACCATTTATTGAAGAGACTGTCCTTTTTCCAGTGGATAGGCTTTCCTGCTTTGTCGAATATTATTGACCATAGAGTTGAGGGCCCATTTCTGGGTTCTCTATTCTGTTCCATTGATCTATGTGTCTGTTTTTGTGCCAGTACCACACTGTCTTGATGACCACAGCTTTGTAGTACAACCTGAAATCTGGCATTGTGATGCCCCCAGCTCTGGTTTTCTTTTTTAATATTCCCCTGGATATTTGGGGTATTTTCTGATTCCATACAAATCTTAAGATTATTTATTCCAACTCTCAATAGATGCTATTTTTAAAAACATTATTGAGAGTGATAAACACTAAATTCAGAGAGATGGGGGAAATAGGTCAGGGGAGAGGTATGTAGGGAACTTCAACTGGTTTTGTGCTATTTTATTTCTTAAAATTTGAAGCAAATAATGCAAAATGTGCAGATTTGACAAAGCTGGATTGTATTAGCTGTTGGTTATATAATTTCTGAATTTTTTTTCTGAAGGCTTGACACATTTATTTTTAAAAAACATTTTTAGCTGTTTACAGAAGAAAAACATGCACACTCAAATGAATTTTAAACCAAATGCTTACACATTTGTGATCACAAAAACAAAATTTATGACTAAATTTAATAAATTATTGCTATTGTTTAAAAAAGTAAATGAATTTGACACTATAAAAAAAACTTATAAAATACCACTTCCATCTGAGCACAGAACTTGCTTAAGATTCTCTCTCTCTCCCTCTGTCCTCCCCCTCCCCCCCCCCCCCGTTTGCACTCTCTCTCTCTCAAAAAAAAAAAAAAAAAAGATAGGGCAGCCTTGTGGCTCAGTGGTTTAACGCCGCCTTCAGCCCATGGCCTGATCCTGGAGACCCGGATCGAGTCCCACGTCGGGCTCCATGCCTCTCTCTCTCTCTGTCTCTTTCGTGAATAAATAAATAAAATCTTTTAAAAATGATATATGAATGGTCAATAAGCACATGAATAGATGCTTAAGAGTAGAATATTAGAAAAACCACCTTAAAATCAGGAATTCCATTTCAATGAAGAATGATACAAAGACATCCACTCCCACAGTCTCTAATCAGGATTGTCCTGAAATTCCTGACCAATGCAGTAAGACAAGGAAGTAAATATGACACTGTTCCAAGACAAAGGGGAGTCACATGGTTTCTCTGCATACTGAGAATAATCGCATACAAAAAAACTTTTAAAAATCTTAGTAAGAATTGCATCATAAAATAGCTCTGTTCAGATAGAATTCACAAAGTATACAATTTATTTTTATTTATTTGAGAGAGAGCGAGAGAACGAGTTGGGGAAAGAGGCAGAGGGAGAGGGAGAAGTAGACTCCCCACTGAGCAGGGAGCCCAACAGGGTGCAGGGTGCTTGATCCAAGAAGTCAGAGATCACAACCTGAGCCAAAAACAGATGCTTAACCGACTGAGCCACCCAGGCACCCCACAAAACATTTAAAGTGTACAATTCAATAGTTTTTAGTATATTAACAATTATGTACAATCATCACCACAGTCAACTTTAGAACATTTCAACACCTCCAAAAAAATTACAACCTTTAAAATAGTAAAGTAACCTTTAGCTATTACCCTCCCCGTGTCTCCCAGACTTAAGCCAAAACTAATCTACTTTGTGTTTCCTATAGATTTGTTTATAAATGGACATTTCATATAAATCATACAATAAGTGGTCTTCTGTAACTGGATTCTTGTATTCAGCAAAATGTTTTCAGTGTTCATCCGTGTTGTAACATGTATGAGTATTTGTTGCCTTTTTATCGTTGGATAATATTTCATGGTATGAAACTACCAAACTTTTTTTTTTTTTTTTTTGGAACTACCAAACTTTTTTTATCCGGTCATTAGTTGATGAACATTTGGTTTGTTTCCATCTTTTGGATACTATGAATAATGCTATCAACATTCATAAACACAGTAGTTCTGTGGATGTATGTTTTCATTTGTCTTGGGTATATAACTAGGAGTGGAATTGCCAAATCATACGGTAACTGAATGTTCAACTGTTTAAAGAATTGCTAGGTCATTTTCTCAAAACCGTTGTATAGTTTTATAGTCCCACCACCTGTGCATGAAGGTTCTGATTTCTCCACATCTTCAACACCTGTTATTATCTGACTCTTTGATTATAGTCATGCTCAGGGTATGAAGCGGTGTCTTGTAGATTTGATTTGCATTTCCCTAATGCCTGATGATATTGAGCATCTTTTCATGTGCTTATTGGTCATTCATATATATTTTTTTTTTGAGAGAGAGAGAGAGAGAGAACCCGCAAACGGGGGCGGGGAGGAGAGGACAGAGGGAGAGAGAGAATCTTAAGCAAATTCCATGCTCAGTAAGGAGCCTGACCTGGTGCTCAGTCTTACGACCATTCACACAGGGGTCATGACCTGAGCCAAAATTAAGAGTCAGACACTTAATCAACTCAGTCACCTCCTCGTTCGTATATTTTCTTTAGAGAAATATTTATTCAGATCCTTTGGTCATTTGTAAATTGTGTTGTTTTTTATTGTTGAATTTTAATTGTTCTTTCTCTAGTCTAGGTAAAACTCTCTTTCCAGATATATGATTTGCAAAATTTTCTTCCATTCTGTTAGTTTCTTTTCACTTTCTTGATAATGATTTCTGAAGCACAAAATCTTGAAAATTTTGATAGAGTCCAATTTTCTATATTCTTATTTTGTTGCTTGTGTTTTTGGTGACATATTTGAGAAATGTTTGCCTAATCAAGGTCATGAAGATGTATCCCTATGTTTTCTTCTAAGAGGTGTATAGTTTTAGCTCTCATACCTTTGATCCATTTGGGGTTGATTTTTTTATGCATTGTGAGATCAAGACCCAATTTTAGTTTTTTGCATGTTACTTTCCAGCTGTCCTAGCACAATTTGTTGAAGAGACTATTCTCTCCCTTTTGGATAGTCTTTCTTTCTTTTTTTTTTTTTTCCCTTTTGGATAGTCTTGGCACCATTGTGAAAAATCACTGACCATTCACACATGGTTTTTTTTTTTTTAATAGACTCTCAATTCTATTTTACTAATACATATGTCAATCCTTATGCTAGTACTACACTGTCTTGATTATTTTGCTTTGTAGTAAATTTTATAGGCAGGAAGTTTGGGTTCTCCAACTTTTTTTTTTTTTTTTTTAAGATTGTTTTGACTATTCTGAGTCCTTTGTACTTCCACAGAATTTTAGGATCAGCTTGATCATTTCCGGGGTGAAGGGGAAGGCAATTGAAATTTTTACAGGAGTTGCTTGAATCTTTAGGTTAATTTAATAACAAGTCTTCCAACCTATGACTTAATATTAGTCTGGATCTCTTCATTTGTTCCTGTGGATTCATTTTACCATCAAGAGTAGTAGTTGCTTTCACTCATCTCTTTTGTGCTGTTATTGACCAAAACAAAACAAAACCAAAGAGCCCAATTACATGTCTATATGTTATAGGCCCAACAGTATATTATATGCATATTGTTTTATGCTATTGCTTTTATTTTTTTTTAAATTTTTTTTAAATTTTTGTTTATTTATGATAGTCACAGAGAGACAGAGAGAGAGAGGCAGAGACATAGGCAGAGGGAGAAGCAGGCTCCATGCACCGGGAGCCTGATGTGGGATTCGATCCCGGGTCTCCAGGATCGCGCCCTGGGCCAAAGGCAGGCGCCAAACCGCTGCGCCACCCAGGGATCCCTATGCTATTGCTTTTAAAGAGGAAATAAAAAGAAATATGCATTTATACTGCCTTTTATAATTACATAATTACCTACTGCTATTCTCTCCTCCTCCTTCTGCTGATTCTTCTTCTTCTTCTTCTTCTTCTTCTTCTTCTTCTTCTTCTTCTTCTTCCTCTTCTTCAAATTCTGTCACTTATTTTGGGATCACTTGCTCTCAGCCTGAAGGACTTCTTTTAGTACTGCTGATAAGGAAGGTCTGCTAGCAACAAATTACCTGTTTTTGTGTATTTGGGAAAGTCTTCATTTTTGTCTTGATTTTTGAAAGATAGCTTTGCTAAATATAAACTTCTTGGTTGACAGGTTTTTTTTTTCTTTTTTTTTTAATTTTTATTTATTTATGATAGTCACAGAGAGAGAGAGAGAGAGAGAGGCAGAGACACAGGCAGAGGGAGAAGCAGGCTCCATGCACTGGGAGCCCGATGTGGGACTCGATCCTGGGTCTCCAGGATCACGCCCTGGGCCAAAGGCAGGCGCCAAACCGCTGCGCCACCCGGGGATCCCAGGTTTTTTTTTTCTTTGAGAATTTTGAATATGTTACCCCAGCACCTTCTGGCCCCATCATTTCTGATGAAAAGTCAGGTATTACTCTATTTGATGTTCCCTTGTAAGTGACGAGCTGTTCTCATCTTACTGTTTTCAAGATTTTCCCTTGTCTTTGGCATTCAGCATTTATACCATGATGTATCAGTGTATGGTTCTGCTTGTGTTTAATACTGTTTGGGGTTTGTTGAGACTCCTGGATGTGTAGATTAGTGTTTTTTAAGTCAATTTAGGAAGTTCTCAGCCATTATTTCTTGGAATATTTTTTCTACTCATTTCTCTCTTTTTTTTTCTGGTGCTCCCATTATACATACGTTGCTGTGTTTAATGATGTCCCACATTTCTCTGAACATCTGTTCCTTTTTCTTCATCCTTTTAAAATCTTTGTTCTTCAGGATCCCTGGGTGGCGCAGTGGTTTGGCGCCTGCCTTTGGCCCAGGGCGCGATCCTGGAGACCCGGGATCGAATCCCACGTCAGGCTCCTGGTGCATGGAGCCTGCTTCTCCCTCTGCCTGTGTCTCTGCCTCTCTCTCTCTCTGTGACTATCATAAATAAATAAAAATTAAAAATAAAATAAAATAAAATAAAATCTTTGTTCTTCAAATAGCCTACTCTCTATCAGTCTATCTTTGAGCTTATTGATTCTTTCTTCTACCAGTTCAAGTCTACTGGTCTGTCTCTTGAGTGAATTTTTCATGTTAATAATTGTACTTTTTCACTCCAGAATTTCCATTTGATTTCTTGTATAATTTCTTTTTATTGATATACTCTACTTGATGCAATTTTTTCATAATATCTCCTTTTACTTCTTTTATCATGGTTTCCTTTGGTTTTTTGAATATATTGAAAATGACTACGTTGAGGGTTTCATCTATTAGATCCAATACCTGGTCACTCTCATAGGCAGTTTCTGTTACCTGAATTTTTTCCTGATATATGAGTCATGCTTTCTTGTTTCTTTGAATGACTCATATTTTTTGTCGTAGCCTGGATAATTGTAAATTATAGACATTAGATTTTAGATAATATGGGACTCATATTTAGGAACTCAGTATGGTCCCCCTTACCCCTGGGGCTTGTTATTACTATTTGCCTATTTGTATTGCGCTTCAATGGATTATTTGTTCCTTCCTTTCTCCTTCTCAGTTTGTAGCCTCTGATGTTGCTCCTAAGGGGGTGCAAACATGGGTATGCCCACAGATACCCAGGAATGACTGGTTTTGGCAGGGCTCTCTTTGTCTCTTTCCCTGATTGCACCCATCTATTAAGCCCCACTAATTGCTGGCTAATTATTCTTTTCAACAATGTGCTATGGCATAAATTGTTGCCAGACTGACCCAATCAAATTTGGGCTCATTGAGGGAATAGTTCCTGAGGTCAATGTTTGAGACTTGTTCTGACCTCAGACGGGATCTTTCCAAGTGTCTCTTTCCCTGATTCTGACAAACTAGCCAGCCTACAGTTTAACCTGTATCTCTAATGAATCTACTAATTTCCTTTCAACTACATCTTATCACAGTCTCCAGTGTTTTTGAGAGCACTTCTAGGCTTGAAGAAGTTCAAGCCTGTTGTAAATGAAGTCAGTTCCTTTGGGGAGAGATTGGCAGCCCTCTGTTCTACAGTCTGCCTCTTCCTCTAGGTAAAAATTCTGGCCCATGTCTCTGGAGCTGGGGATAGGGACAGGGTTTGCTTCTCTCTGATAGACAGCTCTGCTTTAGGAGCTGAGTGCTCATTAGAGGGGAAGAGTGATAGCCTCAGGTCTTCTTGGTTTTCCTTTCTCATGATGGAACCTCTACCTTACAAGCCAAGGGAAGGGGATTGGGACCTAGAATTCTCAGTGGTATCATGCTCATGGCAGACTGGGGGCTAGGCAGAAGGGAGCCCAGAGCAATGGCTCAGCAGCAGATAGATGGAGGTGGGCTGAGAAATAGTGGTGTCCTGCCCCATCTGGGAAGATAGCCCTCTGACTGGGAGCTAGCAGGAAGGGGACTTTGGTGTTCTGGGCTGTACCAGTCTGGAGTGGAATTACCATCTTGATGAGCTGAAGGTGGGGGATGGGAGTCTTGGTTCAAATACCACAGACTCTCACTGTTCTCACCAACTTTTAGTAGATTTTCTTAAATAAATGTTTCTTCATTTTATTTAAATTTTTTTTATGATAGTCACAGAGAGAGAGAGAGAGAGAGAGAGAGAGGCAGAGACACAGGCAGAGGGAGATGCAGGCTCCATGCACCGGGAGCCCGATGTGGGATTCGATCCCGGGTCTCCAGGATCACGCCCTGGGCCAAAGGCAGGCGCTAAACCGCTGCGCCACCCAGGGATCCCTGTTTCTTCATTTTTTATATGACTTTAGGACTACTTCCAAAGGGTGCCTGAGAGCTGTGATGAACAAAGTCCGCTTCCCACCCCCAGTGGACAAGCAATGTGAGGGAGAAATGTCCATTGCTATTTTAAGCCACTGAAAGTAGGGAGTTTTGTTACCGCAGCAAACTCTAGCTTCATGGTTCTCAAGCTTAAGCATGCATTGGAATCACCCAGAAGGCTTACTGAAAAACAGAGTACCTTACCTGTGGAGTTTCTGATGTAGCAGATCTGGGTTAGTGCCAGAGAATTCACATTTCTAGTAAGTTCCCAGATATAGGTGATCCAGTACTCACACTTTGAGAACCACCGCTCCAGCCATCCTTTCTGAAATGTGGGGATAAATAATAGTACAGTAGTACTGACCTCATTAGAGGGTTGTAGGGATTATTGCATCTTAACATCTGTAAGTCATTTAGAATAGTTTCTGGCTCACAGGCAGCCTTAGTACTATTATTAATTTGTCCCAAGGTTTTCTTAATATAAAGGTATTCTCAGGTGTTTAAACTTTAATACTCTTTGGTCTTTTACTGAAATAACCCAGATGACCAGATTTCCCAGGATTTTCAACTGTCTCTTTTTATTCCTTCTTGATCCATTCATAGCTCACACCAATTGCTAGGGAAGACACTTATCCAGGCAGGATTGTTAACTAGATAGCATAACCTTACCTACTTTCTTCGGTCAGCATGCTCACCCCTACAGAGCTGAAGGCAGCCCTGTTCCTCTCCATGCACAAAGGTGCTTGGGCTTTGTGACTGTGGTCCTCCTCTATTCCCATCAGGACTGAGCTCAGTGTTCTCCTTTTTGATGAACCAAGTACAAGATCCAAGGTGGTGCTAATGGAATGGTGCTGAGATGTCTTCCTTGTGAACAGACTGTAGAAAAAAGAAAGACAAAAACTAAGCTAAGTGGGATCCCTGGGTGGCGCAGCGGTTTAGCGCCTGCCTTTGGCCCAGGGCGCGATCCTGGAGACCCAGGATCAAATCCCACGTCAGGCTCCCAGTGCATGGAGCCTGCTTCTCCCTCTGCCTGTGTCTCTGCCTCTCTCTCTCTCTCTCTCTCTGTGTGACTATCATAAATAAATAAAAATTAAAAAAAAAAAAAAAAACTAAGCTAAGTCAGGGAGAAGCGAGTATACCTGGTTTCTGCTGTACTTCTATGCCCTTCTTCCAGCTGCACAAGGCATCAGGAGGTTCACCATTACTCAGGAGGCTGTGGTCCAAGAGGAAAAGGCAAGAGCAGGTCCCTTTGAACTCCTAAAAGGGAAAGAAAAGTGGGGCTGCCTTAGAACAAATGATGTCACTCTGTACTTTGATGCCTAATATTATATCATAATCCTCCCAATACTGGTTCTGTACCACTAACGCCTTTAATCCTCCCAACAGCAAAGCCAGTACTACTACTACCCTCACTTGACAGTTCAGGGAACTGAAGCACAGAGAGGTTAGGTGTTTGTCTAAAGTCACACAGCTAGTTGAGAGAGCCAAGATTTGAACCCAGATGGTTCTAGAGTCTCTGCTGTCAACCCTGCGACTGCAGTCCTATAAGAATCCCTGGAATGTAAGTAGTAAGCAGACAGGCCCCCGTGCTGTCTTACCTGCGGCTGTCACCCCAGCCCTGGATGGCTGCCTTACCTATAGGAGTTACCCAATAAACATCTGTAGAATGCATGAGCAAATTCCCAGTTTGAAGCTGCTAAGCAAAGACTGTTGAATATGTGCTCATTGAGTACTGCTTGTACAAAGGAGGTTCTGAGAAGAGTAACTCCTCTGAGGTCTGGTAGGGTGTGGTGTGGCCAGAACCACTGCCCTAGTCTAATTAGATGAATTAAGTGCCTGCGAGCCTCTGGCAAAGCAAGAACCTGGGGCAGGGTGAGGTTCTGCAGGGTGGAGGCTGCTCCAGGGAGGCGGTGTCCAGCGAGGATTGAAGGGAGGGCACCCTGCCTGACGCTCACATCCTGGACATCACGAGACACAGACGCTGCGGGTAGGCAGCTCTGCATTAATACTGAGCTTGGATACAAGGAAGGATCTGGGGTTTTCCACCATGACCTAGACTGTGGGCTGTGGCCAGAGATCCAGGTTCAAGTCCCAGCTCCAGGGATTCTGTTTTCTGGGGGAGTTCATCGTGCAGATTGATGGATGTGACTGTGAGTTCAGGCAGGCCCTTAGCCCTTTTGGCTCCTCCCAGACCTGACCCCGGGGCCTCTGCCCCCAGAGAGCTGCCTCTCCCCACCCCTAGCCAGGAGTGGATTTCCCAGGGAGAGGCTGCGACACTGGTAGGGAGTGATCTTGCCTCAAATAGGTCACTTTTCCAGCTGGTCACTCTTTCCTGCTGCTGCTAACCCAGAGACATCTGGCATCCTGGCTTGCCCGGGGAGATGGAAGGGGAGGGCGGTGAGCAGAGAGCCTTCGCCCTGCCCTCCCTTCCACCCGATGAGCTCCAGCCCTGTACTGGGTGGTGCATCAGAGGAGGCTTGGGCTGCGGCAGAGACTGTGGGGAACTTGCTTAAAACGCATTTTTGGCTGCACCCCTGAGAGTCCAGGATCTGGCATCTCCATTGTGAGGAGCTCCCCAAATTACTCTGATGCAGGCCTCAGACTGCCCTTTGGGATACAGGAGTCTCACCCTAGCACCGAACCTGGTTCTGGGTCACCCTAACTTCTTCCCTGCTTCTCCATTCCAGGAGAGGCCCTCACGGTGTAGCAGGATACTGACTTGGGATTTTCTGCTTAAGCACTACACCCCCAGCCCCAACCCTTGTTCCTCACCCACAACCCAGCTCTGACTCTTTCCCCAACTTGAGTTGGCCAAGGATTCGTACTGTCCCCTCTGCCACGGGCCTGAGCCAGCCCGAAAGTCAGCAGTCTTGGCTTGGTGGACAGAGCTGCAAGGGACCCACCCAGCAGCTCTGTCTGGGAAGCAACCCCCCCCCCCCCCCCCCCCGCCCCGGCTCCTGCGGAGATGAGGGGCAGGCAGTGAGCCTGGTGCCCAGTGGGGAGGAGGAGGTGGAAACTTTGTCCTGATGGTCAAATGAGGCATGACCAGAAGGTGGGGCCTGGGGGCGGGGGAGTTAGCCGGGCCAGCTCTGTTCCATGCACAAGCGTGTGCAGGATGCCATGTGGCTATTTTTACTCCTGCCAAGGAAATAGCGTGATTTATGTGAGGCCTGCTCCCCTTCAGGGCTGTGTTATAAATACACCTGGCCCCACACTCTTGTTCACTTGGAGAGGAGGCTCAGGCCCGGTCCTGTGTGGCCTCTCTCCTGCCTGCCTCACTGGGTCGTGTCCACATGTGGCCTTCTTGGGGCATCCTCCCTCCCCCACGTGGTGGCTCAGCTCTCAGTCATCAGGGCCTCAGTCTCAGTGGGTTTACCAAAGGCTTTTAGGAGGGACAGTTGTCTGGAAGCTGGCTTTGATGAGCACAAGAAGAGAAAGGTTTTGAATTCAGGGTTCACACTGCCTTCAAGGGTCAGTCCAGGTAACAGGAAGGAGAGAGGGGCTCAGGCAAGAGGGAGGCAGGACTAAGAAAAACTCTGCCCCTCCTCCAAGAGGTACCCTTCTGACTAGAGCCTCCTCCTGGAAAGTCACAGGCAGGACAGAGAGGGTGCCCACAGACCTGCCCTGAGGGGCCTCTCTGGGCCTGGACTGACTCCTGCCCTGCCCCCTGCCCTCAGCCGCAGGAGGGCAAACAGGGCCCCAGGCCCAGAAAGATCCAGCCTCCAGAGTGCTGGCTGGGCTGTTCCATGTGCCGGCTACATGGTCTTGGGCAAGTCCCTCAATTTCTCTGATCCTCAAGTCTGTCTTTTGAAAATGGGTGCAGAGATGCATACTTTCTGGATTGCTGTGTGTGCAGTTCAGGCTGGGTGGATGCACAGGGATATATTCGGGGCAGGCAGCCCGCATCTGACATCATCCTCTTCCTCTGAGAATCCCTGGTCACGGGGACACAGGGACAGCCCCAAGCAGAGGATCTCACCTCTGCTCTGCCCAGAGGGAGGCAGGGCTGCTTCTCAGTGTGTTCCTGGGGCTCCCAGTTCCTCTGCTGCTGGGAGGTGGTCACTCAGGGCAGCATCCGATTCAGGGGAGTAGATGCCCAAACCCAGCCGAGCAAGGGTGGGATTGGTTCCGCTGCGGACACCATGAGCTACCAGGGGCCCCCAGGGGCCACTTAAGTGCCAGTCAGTTCTTGCCACAACAATGCTGCCTGACGAGCCACGCAACAACCCAGAAGCTTGAAGCCACAAGCATTTATTTCCTACTCATTGTGCTGGGCAGCTGGACTCGGCTCCAGGTTGGGTCCAGGATGGGACCACACATCTCTCACTCTATGTGGCCAGGTGGTGGCCGAGTCAGAAGTCCAGGGGCAGCCTGGTCACACAAGCACTTGTCAAAGCTCTGCTCACCTCATATCTGTATATATCCCATTGGCCAAAGCAAGCCACGGCCAAGGCCAACCTGAATGGGGTGGAGGCACACTCTTCCCATGGAGGGGGTCTCTGAGGAGGGAGTGACTGTCCATGACCCATAATCTCCTGAACTCACTTTGCCATCTGCCCTGGAGCAGGATGGAGGATCCTGGAGACAACTCTGGGATAAGCAGGGGGAGAAGGGACAGATGTCACAACACCCTGCCTGCCCAGCTCCATCAGAGCCTTTGCACTTCTGTCATAAGATGGGAGGCAGAGGGAAGTGTTTAGTTTTTCATATGCTCTACTCTTCTGTAGTCCTGGGAAAAGCCCTGCAAAGAGGAAGAGGAGATGGGAGGGGATGTCTGATGTCCAACTACACAATTGTGCCGTCTTTAAATAGAATGAACTTGGGGTGCCTGGGTGGCTCCGTTGGTTAAGCATCTCTCTTCAGCTCAGGTCATGATCTCAGGGTTCTGGGATGGAGCCCTATATCAGGCTCCCTGCTCGAGGGGAGTCTGCTTCTCCCTCTCCCTCTGTCCCTCCCTCAACTCATGCTCTCTCTCTCTCAAATAAATAAATAAATAAAAATCTTTAAAAAAAAATAAAAAATAAAAGGAATGAACTTAATGCTGTTCCTCCCATTATAACTGACCAAGGTCCAGGCTTGGAGAACCACACCAGGCCATAGAGTTTATGATGAGGAAGACACTGGAGACAAGAGGAAGGAGGTGGGTGGGGGGTCCTCCACTTCCCACACCTGGGATTGTGAGAATGGCAGGGACTGGACCTTGTGTCCCCCACCCGGGCTTCTGGATAGATGGAAAGGGGCTCTCTTGCCCTGCTGCCCATTGGAACTATGGAGGAGACCCCTTGGGCCAACTCACAGCAAAGCAGACACAGTGGCCATCATGGTCGGGCAGGAGAAGCCTGGACATAGAGCTCTCCAAGGCCCCTCCAAGTGGGTCCCTCGTGGGGAGTCCCCGGGCCAAAAGCCAGCGGTCAGCTCCGGGCCAGCTGTGATGGGCAAGGTGCCGCCCCCGCTGAGGGCCGACGGGGCTCACATGAGGCCCGAATCCTGGAGCCCAGCAGACACCAGCAGGTGCCAGCACAGGCCCCAGGAAAGCAGGAGGCTGGACCCTTCACCCCTAGCTCCCTGTGCTTCCAGGCCACCCTCTCTGAGAGGGAGAGGCTTGTAGAAAGGGTGATTCCCAGAGAAGCAGGCTTTACTTCCATCTATGAAAAACTATGAGCCATTGAAAGGAAACTTCATAAATTACCCAAGCAGACAACAGCAGGATACCCTTGCCCATCCCCACACACGGCTACTGCTGGCGCCAATGTCCCCCAGAAGACGTCAGAGCAGTTCACAATCTTGCTTAACATTAGTGGCCAGTCCCTCTCCCCAGGGGGCAAGGGTCTGCTCCTCAGCCTTCCCTGACTCTCCACTTCCCCCGCCCCACAGCTGCTCCAGCCACACTGAAGGAGGCAGAGGCCTCTGGTTGTCCCTTGATATCCTTCCTCCCCTTTTTCTGTGGCATTTGAACCCCTGGGTTTTAGCAGGACATGTGGCCACCCAGAATAATCTCTTGGCTGTCCTTGTGGCTAGGGTGGTTAGAAACCAAGTTCTGGCCAACAGGTTATAAACAGTGTCACCTGTCAGCTTCTGAAAGCCTTCCTTCAGTACACTGACGTGTATACTCACCCCTCCTTCCTCTTCACCTCTTCCTCCATGCCAATGCCTGGAATGTGGGTGCAATGGCTGGGACTCTAACTGCCATCTTGGGCCAAGAGGTCAAAACCCACATTCCAGGGATGTGTGGTAAGCTGGCAAGAGTCTGGGTCCCTGAGGAATTCATGGAGCTAAGCCATTATGTCAGCCCTGCCTGCCTCCCTCTGAACTTTTCCATGAGAAGGGGGGGCAGGGGGTGGGTGGAGGAGAGAAGCTTCCATCTTGTTGAAGCCACAGCCTTTCTATCACTGTAACTAACACATTGAACTTTTCACTGTTTCCAGAATAGGCCACATTCTTTCAAAGGCCTCCAGGTCTTTGCACCTACTCTTCTCTTTTCCTGCATTTTCCTGTCCCAACTATCACCCAATAGCCTGAGAAACTCCTATCTACCTTTAAGAATTCACACATGACATCATCTTCACTGTGAAGAAATCTAATACTACACTGATTTTAGGTGATTAATGAGCCATTCCTTCTCTTTTGAATTTTATTCTTCAACTCTCACAGAACTAGCTGCTCCTGGTTTGGGTCTCCTGCTGGGGTTCACCCCAGAGGCTGTGTGGGCCAGGACCTATCTCACTAGTCCAGCAGCATGCTCCCGAGACTTTGTGTCTTTACCCACCTGGCCCTGCACGAAGTGTGATTCATCCGTGGGATCTGATGGGTTTATGCAGGGTGGGGGTGATCCTGAGTCCCAATCCGGCCCTCTCTATCATTCTATCCCCCTCACACCCATCACGGGATGGCAAGAGCATGGCAAGTTGGTGAGGGTCAGCCCAAGCCAGGGGCAGGCAAGGGGCTCCACACCTGTGCCAGAGGCTGGGTGATAGGAGGTCCACTTTTCAGAGTGGAGGTGAGAGCCTCTGACCAGGACTGTGGATGATAGGCCCAGGTGTCAGGGCTGCAGAGGGGAGGCAAAGGCTGTGCCAGGACAGCATAGATTCCCCTCCCCAGAACCTTATCCTGCCCGGCCCTGGCAGCCAGTCCAAGCATTACAGCTCCAGCCGTGGAGGGGCCTCAGGCTGGCTCGCCTCTGCTCCCAGCTCTCTGGGACACTGACTTATAGGGGACCCTCTCTGTAGCCAACCTTATTTCCTTGCAGGGACATTGCCAGAGTGATGGATCCCTCCTGGACGGAGCTCCCCTGCCCCTTCTTCTCCCTGTGCTCAAAGAGGAGGTGACCCTGCTTGGAGGACTGGCCCTGCCCCCAGGGGAGAGGAAGGCTGGGCACCTGGACCGGCCTCAGAGCCACACATCTTGAGAATAGACAGGGTCCCGATTTCAGACCAAACTCTGCTATCTGATCGCGTCCCCATGGGACCACGCTGAAGTCGATATGTCAGAGAGAAAAATCCATCTGTCTCTAAAGCTTCTTTATTGCCTGGTTCTTTCAGAGAGATGAGCTGGGCACACGAATCACATCCAATAAGGTTGTGTGATTACAACGAACAGAATGGATTCAGGATATTCCGTGGACTGGCCTATGAACCCGGCGCTGGGAATCCAAGGTGCGTGCAAGTTTCTAAACACAAAGCCCCATTGGATGTGATGTCACCCCCCCATGGTGAGGACTGAGGAGAGGCAGCAGGGTGGGAAGGGGTGAGGGGCAGACAGGAATCCTGTTCCAGCTGCCGTGGTGGCTGAGTACATGAGATGTCTGTGAGATGTCCGAGTGGAGGCCGACCCAGGCACACAGGTGGGTGCCAGCACTCAGAGGGCAGGCCAGGCAGGAGACAGGCTCTAGCAGCTGCCTTGTACAAACGAGGGGGTCCTTGACAGAAAAAAACAATTACCCTGTCAGCCCTCTGAAAGCAACAGGAAAGATGAGGCACACCCACAACGTGCAGGTCAAGGTCAGGGGACCAAAGGCCTCTGCAGAAGACTCCAGAATGTCAACTCCATGTGGGCAGGGACCACTTGTCTGCTTCCCCCAGCTCGGCCCTCCTGGGGAGCCTTCCAGATGCCCCCAGGTGGAGCCAACCACGCCCTCTGCACCCCCAAAGTATCCCCCATTGGCATCAGACATGCTTTGCTGTCAGGTATACTGCTTTTAAGGGAAAATAAGTGGAGAAAGGAAGGATTTGGGGCTGGAAGTGGTGGCAACAAATGCAAAGAATCAGTATCAGAGCTTGCCCCTCCCTACAGGCTGGGAAGTGGGTACCGCCTCCTGGGCCTTCTGCATGGGGAGGCTAGAGTCCCAGCCATCCCACCCACATTCCAGGGATTGGGTGTGGGAGCCAGCAGAAGACAGGGACACCTAACTCTGGGAGACAAACAGGGTTTTGGAAGGGGAGGTGGGCCGGGGGATGGGGTAGCTGGGTGACGGGCACTGAGGAGGGCACTTGATGAGCACTGGGTGTTATACTATATGTTGGAAAATCAAACTTAAATAAAAACAAATGTAAAACAAAATAAAAATCAAAAAAATAAATTGTAGGACACCCCCCAGAAAAGACAGGAACGGGGCTACATGCGCCCCCCCACCCCACCGCTCCTCCTCTCGTGGCAACATGGGTTCAGCCTGCACCCAGAGCAGGGATGAGGCCCCGGAGGACGAGGAGGGCCCAGTCTTGCTCACTGCCCCACAGTATGGACAAAGAACCAGGAAAACTGGGGTGTAGGCCAGAGCTTCCCACCCCGTGATGCAGGGAGCTGAAGTGACTGGTCCAGGCCAGGCAGCCTGGCAAGGGGCATCCTGAGCCCTTTTTGCAGCTGGGGGCCACTTCCTTCCCCAAGATCACAGCCCCCCGAGGTGGCGCCACTGGGACGGGAGCCCGGACGCTGCCATCCACCGCAGAGCCCTTTCCGCCTGTCAGCTGCTGTGTCCCCTGCCTGGGATCCCCTGCGGGGGTCCCTGACTCCCTGCTTCCTCTCTGGGGGTCGCCCTGGGTGAGGCCGGGGACTGGGGTGGGGGGGACGGGCGGCCCCAACCTTCTGTGGGTCCTGTTCTCTCAGGGGTTGGGGGCTCGGCCTTCTGTTCTGCCCTGTGGCCACACAGCAACTATGACCACAGGGTTGGGGTGGGGGAAAGAAAACCCCAACACCCCGCTTTCCACCCCAGGCCCCAACTTCTCTGTATTTGTTTATTTACCTTGGAAAAGGCCCCACGGCCCAGGCAGGAAATGGGCCAATTCCAGGAGGCTCGGCCGGGCTGGGGAACAAGGAGCCACATTGTGTTCCGTGCCCGGCTGCTCCCCACCCTAGGCCTGCCCGGGAGCCGGGGAGGGGGATCTGCGTGGGGGCCCCGGCAGGAAGGAGGCGTGGGGCCAGGGGCTGCCAGCTCCGAGCAGCCACCCGGCCATGAAAGCGCTTCTGTGCGGGGGCGGCCGGGGGCTGCCGTCCCCACGCCTCCTGGGGTGGATGAGGCGAGGGCCGCGGGGCAGGGGCGGCCCCTGGCTGAGCCCTAGGACCCTTCTGGCACTGACCTGCCAGCTCAGCTCCGGGCGGAGAACCCAGGAGCCACCTGGCCATGCACCCCCCGCCCTTGCCCGTCTCTTCCCAGGCAGATGCCACCCATCCCTGTGGGGACGTCCTGCCCTCGGTGTCCCCTCCCGGGTCCCAACTCCGCCGGGCAGCTGGCCCACTGTCAGGCCTCCCTGCGGAGGAGACTGCAGGCCGAGAGCCCTGTGGTCAGAGCCCTGCCCTGGCTGAAGAAGGCCAAGGTGGTGTGGAGCTTCATGTCCCCATTCTTCATACCAGCAGGCTGCGTCCACCCACTCAGCACAGGGGCCCCCTGTCTGTGGGCGCTCACTCCCTTCTCTCTCCCTGCAGCTCTGACTCAGGAACGGCCCCCTCCCCGGGGTCCCAGAGTGCTACCGGGAAATGCAGATCTGAGTCTGGTACCCTGTCTCTAGGGGTCTTCTTCAGAGATGTCCTACTATTTTCCCACCTGCGCTCAGGCCCCAGCACACCAATGACAGGGTGCAGGGGACCATGGAAGGTCAGGGGTGAGACAGATGTCTCCCACCCAGCATTCAGGGGGCTTTGGGATAAACATGTCCTTCCAGCTGGAAGAGAGTCTGAGGGGCCTCAGAATTGGGATGAAGACCTGGAACCCAGGACGGCCCCTCCCAGCTGAGTTCCAGGCACCCACACCCCCACTCAGGCTCTGTGCCCCCACCCCTGCTGCCCTCACAGCCCCACACCACCTGGAGTGTGCATTGATCTATGTTCATCTCCGACCAGATCATCAGCCCCGCCGGCAGGGACCAGGTCCGTCTGCTCAGTGTGCCCACCGATGTGGGCCATAGTAGGTGCCCAGTAAATGTGTACAGGATGAAGGAAGCAGGAAAGGGAGGAAGGGCGTGCATCCCACATGTTAGGAGCAGCCTTTCCTATATGGACCCATCAGAACCTCACAGGAATCCCCTTTTACAGCCACCGCCATTTCCAGGTAGGGAGACAGACACAACGGAGTTAGGGCACTGGCTCAAGGCTCACCTGCTGTGCCCCAGGCCCTGTTCTAAGCGCTTAGATCTGATATTTAGCCCTTAGAACAACCCATGCAGTGGGAACCGTTACCCACTCAGTCCAGCGAGAATACATTCGTGCCGTGTGAGATGCTGGGCTGCGGTTATAAAGGAGGCTGACTCAGCTTTGAAAGGGCCCAAGCCCCATCACGTGAAAAAAAGTTACAGAATGACACATACACCATGGAAGGGAGACACAGGGAAAGTCCTGTTCTGTACACATGAGTGTGGAGGTGTGTGTGAGCACAGAAGCTTCTGGAAACAAACAAAATGAGATCCACAGTATCACTTCTGCAGAGGGGAGAGAGATGGGGGCTTTTGGATTTGGCTTCACATACTTTCACATGCCCCTTTCCTTCTTAAGTGGTAAAACATCACACACAGAAACGTGCACAAAATGTTAAGTGTTCCCACGGGAACTTGTAATCAAAGGAGCACCTGCATGACCCCACCCAGCCAGGAGAGAGACCAGCCCCCGCCTGCCCTTCCCACACCTGACCACCACCTCCAGTCCCGGTCTGACTGCCACATCCTCCCTACCGATTATGATGGGAACCCTTTTGCATTTCGGTAGCATTTCTCGCAAACAGCGATTTACTTTTGCCTGTTTCCAGGCTTTGTCTAAATGAGCGGTACATATCCTGCCGGGCCCAGCTTCTTTCAGCCTTGTGATTTATAGATTCACCACTGATGCACGTAGCTTTTGTAAAGACGCTAATCTAGCTCGTGGGGCTCCACCCTCGTGACCTGTCACCTGACAAAGGTCCCACCTCCTCACACCATCATGCTGGGGGTGGGATTCCCCACCAAGGAATTTGGGGGGACACAGACTATCAGCAAGCCCCAAACCAGAGGCAACCCAAATGTCCATCAACAGGAGAACACACCAACTGTGCTGTGTCCATAGAGCAGAGCCCCACTCGGCTACAAGACTGAACAAATCACAGAGCCTCGCAATGACGTAGAGGAGTGGCCCAGATACCACGCGGAGCACAGGGAGCCAGACACAGCGAACACCGTATGATTCCATTTATACAGCCGGCGAGAACAGGTGCAGCCAAGCAGGGATGCAAGCCGTGAGAGGAGCCGAGCGGCCGGCTGGACGCTGACAGACGGGAGGCGGCCCACGGGGGGAACAGGCCGGCTCCGTTTCTCCGTCAGGGTGGTGGTCACGGGGCCATATTCACTCTGTTAATAATTGGTCAAGCTGAACCCATGGGACTTGTGCATCTTAGCGTATGTCATATTGCAATAAAGAGAAAACTATAGGCTTGTATTACTCTAATTACAGTGGGGCGCCTGGGGGGCCCAGTTGGTTGAGCATCAGCCTCTTGATTTCAGCTCAGGTCGTGATCTCAGGGTGGTGGGATCAGCCCCGTTGTGGGCTCTGTGCTCAGTGGGGAGTCGCTGGAGACTCTCCCTCTCCCTCTGCCCTTCCCCCCTCTGTGTGCCCTCTCTCCCTCTAGAGTAAGTAAATAAATAAATCCCTTAAAAAAAACTATTACGGGGCAGCCCAGGTGGCTCAGTGGTTTAGCGCTGCCTTCGGTCCAGGGTGTGATCCTGGGGTCCCAGCTTCGAGTCCCACGTCGGGCTCCCTGCATGGAGCCTGCTTCTCCCTCTGCCTGTTTCTCTCCTCTCTCTCTCTCTCTGTCTCTCATGAATAAATAAATAAATAATAAATTAAAAAACTATTAGAAGTAAACAAAAGCACCTCAATTTATTTATTTATTTTTAAGATTCTTATTTATTTATTCATGTGTGTGAGAGAGAGAGAGAGAGAGGCAGAGCACAGGCAGAGGGAGAAGCAGGCCTCATGCAGGAAGCCCGATGTGGGACTCGATCCCAGGACTCCAGGATCACGCCCTGGGCTGAAGGCAGGCGCTCAACCACTGAGCCACCCAGGGATCCCCTCAATTTATTCACTTGTAAGAAGGCCCTTGGGTCCACATCTATGGGCTGGATGGACACATCCCTCACTGCCTGTAGGCGACCCTCCAGAGAAGGGGACAGGAGTGCATGAAGATTTTCACTTTCTTTTTAAAGTTTTTGGTTTTTGTTTTTTTAAATTTACCAATCCATTTACTTAAATTTTTAGTAATCTCCACACCCAACGTGGAGCTCAAATTCATGACCCCAAGATCAAGAGTCACACACTCCGCCGAGCCAACCAGGCACCACATTTCACTTTTTATTTTAAACTGGTATCTAGGGATGCCTGGGTGGCTCCGTGGTTTAGTGCCTGCCTTTGGCCCAGGGCGTGATCCTGGAGTCCTGGAATCGAGTCCCACGTCGGGCTCCCTGCATAGAGCCTGCTTCTCCCTCTGCCTCTGTCTCTGTCTCTCATGAATAAATAAATAAAATCTTTTTAAAAATAAGAAGTAAAAAAAAAAATAAACTCGTGTCTAAAGTTTGCACAAGACATAATGCTATTTTTAAAATATATGTGTTTATAATTATATATATAATATTATAGACATATATAATATTTCTTTCTCTTTATTTTTTTATGATAGTCACAGAGAGAGAGAGGCAGAGAGAGAAGCAGGCTCCATGCACCGGGAGCCTGACGTGGGATTCGATCCTAGGTCTCCAGGATCACGCCCTGGGCCAAAGGCAGGTGCTAAACCACTACGCCACCCAGGGATCCCTTTCTTTCTCTTTAAAAAGAGTAAATCAGGAAGCAATGGTGATGAAGAGACCACAGTCAGCAGAGGGATTGTCCTGAGCAAAGATGCGGCCCCAGCCAGGAGTGACGGCACATGTTTAGGGGCCCACAAGGGGCATGAGTGCTGGGACCCTGGCCTCCATGAATGGGAGGTGGGCTCCATTTGAGAAGCTGAACACTGAGCCCAGGGCAAAGCATTGCTCACTAGGCTGGGCCTTTTGGGTCTGACCCTACAGAAAGTGGGAGCCAGTGAAGAAGCAGGAGCAGAGTAGATGTGGTATGTCACAAAGACCTAGTCTGTCCTTGAGGGAAGCCACCTGGGGTCAGGAGACTGGGGAGGGTGCCCCAGATATGGGTGAATTCAGGGGACCAGGGAAGGCCACAGGGTGCTCTTGGGCCGACTCTCCCTCCTTCCTAGGAGAAAGCTCTCTTTGCACAGGCACTGGAGAGAAAGGAGGGAATCCTTCCAGGCAGGGAGAGGCAGACAGAAGCCCCTGTTGGGGTGTATGGCCTCACCACAGCACCAGGGACAGCACGAAGCCGGGCTGGTCCATATCCAGGGCTGACTTACCCATCAGACTCCACGGGCACCATGCCAGGGCCCATGGCACTTCCTGGGCCCCTCCAACATGCTGTTTTTTAAAGACAGAATTTAAAAATCTTGCAGGTCAAAAGTGTTTTCATAAAGAATATTGATGTATTCATCTTTATACTAATGTAGGTGTCAAATATAATTTTTAATAATTGTTTTTACTGGAGGAAGGGGCCCAGGAAGGCCAGAGTGTGTAAGTCACAGGCAGCAACTGGAGACAACAGTTTGTTTAGCACAGAGTCCTGGTGAGAGTGCACGGGGCCAGGCACGCATATGTGAGGAAGGAGGTGCGGAGTGCAGGGAAGTTGTGTGTGAACCGGTAGTAACTGAGCTCTGGCCAGGGCCGTGCACATGGTGGAGCCTTCCCAGCAGCCCCGGAGCACCACACCACAGCCCCAGGGATGGTGCACAGATTACTTAAGATGACAGCTGCCGGGAACAGTTTGAATCCAGGCAGCTGAATCCACAAACTGTTTCGAACTGTCCTGCGACAAGGCCATGCGGGGACTGGAGGCCTCAAAGATACACTTGCGGTTTAGCCTGGGTCAGTGGCTGCAGGATGAGTAGTACAGGCCCCAGGAGAAGACATATGGGAAGGGGGGCGTCCTTCACGTGGGATAACACGCCCCTTTGCTTCTTCCCAGGGCATACCTAGGAAGGGTCAGAACGGGCAAGGACCAGGAGGGACCAGGATGGAGGAACGTGCTCCCTGCCTGTGCTGCAGCCCATTGTGGGACTGACATGATGACGGAGCCGTGCAAGCGGGGACTCCCATGGGCCTGTCCAGTGGGATGACCTAAGGCACAGAGGTAAGGCAGGGCACAGGGAAGGGTCAGGCCCGAAGGCCCCACTCAACACTCAACCTCAGTCCCCTCATCTGTCAAATGGGGCCCATGAGGTCCTGGGTATGAAAGGGCCTCCAGGGTCATAGGAAGAGCTGGGACCATAATCCGAAAGCATTGGAGCCTGGAAGGGGAGGCCCCGCCTGGGCTGTGGGGGGCGGAGGGCACTGTCCACAGTTTTTCTTCCACATGCCCATCCCTGACTGAAGGAGAACATGGTCTGGAGCGGCTAAAGGTCATGCCTGTGCATCTGACAAGCCTTGTTAGGCTTCTGCCCTCACAGCTAGTGCGGCCAGGAGCCAGGCTCCTGCGTGGGCCGCAGGCGGGGGTGGGGCGGGCAGCAGAAGGGCTCCAGAACACCCGCAGGACCGTCCAGCCGGGAGCCGGACGGGTGAGGGGAGCCCCCTGGCAAGGGCTCGCTGGCCCCGCAGGCAGCTGAGTCGCCCTGGGAGAACCCCCGGGGGACACCCCCGCCCCCGCCCCCGCAGACAGCAGCTTCCGAGAGGGCAGGGGTCCCAGGCCCCGCTGGGCTGGGGGGTGTGAGGCCGAGATCCCTGGCTGCGCGGGGCAGGGTGGCAGCGGCGGCGGGGCCAGGCTGGGGCCTCCTTCCTCCCGTCAGCAGCTGAGGTTACTTTTTTCCCCTCGGCTGCTGCTGAATTTCCCTTAGAGTTGGATAAATAAGCAGCAGGTTCCAACGTCAACGAAACAGGAGCTCAAGCCGCCTCACAAAAGCGGCTTTCAGTAGCGGCAGGCGCCTCGGGGCCGTCCTGGCCTCAGGGTGGCTGCAGCAGTGTGAGGCTGGACCCAGGACGGGCCTCCCTGGAGGTGGGGCGCCCCCCCCACTCCGCACTCACAGACACCAAGACCCTTCCCGGCAGGGAAAGGGCCCGCTTCCTGCTGGTAGCTCTGCGACTGCCTGCCTCAAATGCTTTCCCCCTTCCCTTGGCCCAGAGAGAGCACCTCCCTCTCCAGCACTCACAAGCTGGTCACCTCTTTGGATCCTGGCCTAACCCCGGGCAGAGCCCACATTCGTCCTTTGCACCCAGCACAGATGGAGTAATGCACACCCTCCCTTAAAACCATACTGGGCTCCCCATTGACCAAGAGTAAATCCTGGCTTTCCAGCCTTCGCTGCGACCCCGACCCCAGCAGGCTGCCTCCTTTCTCTCTCTGGAGCTTTTCCAAAGGCTGTGCCCTCTGTCTCGAATGCCTTTCCTTCTCGTCTACCTGGTCTCCCACTTGGCTTTGTAGACTCAGTTCATGCATCACCTTCTGACACCCACCCCAAGGCCTCTGTGTAATCCCAGATGTCAGCTGACACCACAGTGGTCGCTATTCTGTCTGGGACTCGCACTGCCTGTGAGCCACCAGAGAGCAGTCTCCCAGTCTTGCTCATCTTGTGTCTCCAGCATCCAGCCCAGACTGTGCTGTGTGAGCCAAGGTGCCTGGTGCAAAGGAAGTGCTCAGTTCGTGCTCGATACCACACATTCCTATAAAATCACATTAATGTTCCACTTACATAAACTAAATGTAAACTACGTTATACTGACCGCAGTCCAGCACCGGGAGGAGGGAGTAAATGTACAGAACAACCTTTAGGGATGAAGAATATATTCAATAGTATTATTTTTTAATCTTGGCGTCATTGCTTGTCCTTAGGTCAGTAGCTTGAACTCTCTCTAGGCCTGGTTCCTCACCTAAAACTTAAAATAAATAAGATCCAGGGATCCCCGTTTGGCTCAGCGGTTGAACATCTGCCTTTGGCTCAGGGTCTGATCCCAGGATCAGGGATCAAGTCCTGCATCAGGCTTCCTGCATGGAGCCTGCTTCTCCCTCTGCCGATGTCTCTGCCTCTCTCTCTCCGTGTGTCTCATGAATAAATAAATAAAATCTTTAAAAAATAAAAAAATAAATAATATCCAGGTCCTAAGCAAAATATAAGTTAATACTTAAACAATACTTATTTTTTTATTTAAGATTTTTAATTTATTTATTCATGAGAGACACACACAAAGAGAGAGAGAGAGAGAGAGGTAGGCAGAGAGAGAAGCAGCCCGATGCGGGACTCGATCCCAGACACCAGGATCACATCCTGAGCCAAAGGCAGACACTCAACCACTGAGCCATCCAGGTGCCACAAATTATACTTATTTTTAAGCTCATTTCACATTGTACTGGCCAGTTATTATATATAGCAATCACGTGTGCACGTTATTAATATTTTAATGTGTTACTTCCATACTTTCATATCGGGCTCCCCACAGGAGCCTGCTTCTCCCTCTGCCTATGTCTCTGTCTCTCTCTTTGTGTCTCTCCTGAATAAATAAATAAAATCTCTTTTTTTTTTTAAAAAGGAGTTGACAAACATTTTCTGTAAAGAGCCAAAGAGTAAAGGCCCCAATTTGTGGGCCTTGTGGTCTCTGTCACAACTACTCACCTCTGCCCTTGTAGCTCAAAGACCATAGATTCCCTGTCAACCAGTAAGTATGGTTTTGTTCCAATAAAACTTTATTTACAAAAGAAAGGCTGCGGGCCAGATTTGGCCAGTGGACCACAGTTTGCAGACCCAAAATATAGAAACATAAAATCATGTGTCTGCATGGTGATAGAAATTGTAACAGAAACCACCTAAATATCTATCTAAGGGGGATTAGCTGAATAATTTATAATAATTCCACATTGTGGGAATCAGAGTGACAATTAAAAAGAATGAGCTGGATCCTGTGTGTTGACATGGAAAGACATTCATGACAGATTTTTTGTTTCAACTATTTTATTAGGAGATTTTAAAAATATACAGAAAAGTTGAACCAAATTCATAATGAGTGCCTGAATGCTTACCATGTAGATTCTACATTAACATTTTGCTACACTTATTTTAATCATCTATCCATCTATCCCATGATAGATTTTTAGGTGAGAGAAATGAAGTGTAAAATGTGCAACAATATTGGGGGACCTGGGTGGCTCAGTTGATTGAGTGCCTGACTCTTGATTTCAGCTCAGGCCATGATCTCAGGGTCATGAGATCGAGCTCCCTGACAGGCTCTGCACAGAGCATGGAGCCTGCTTGAGATTCTCTCTTTCCCTTTCCCTCTGTCCCTACTCCTCTACCCCTCTCTCCCTCTCTCCCAATCTCTCTCTCTCTCTCTCAAAAAAAAAAAAAAAAGGTAGAATATTAATTCCCTTTTTTAAAAGATTTTATTTATTTATTCATGAGAGACACAGAGACACAGGCAGAGACACAGGCAGAGGAAGAAGCAGGCTCCATGCAGGGAGCCCGATGTGGGACTCGATCCCAGGACTCCAGGATCACACCCTGGGCTAAAGGCGGCGCTAAACTGCTGAGCCACCCGGGCGTCCCGAGGTACAATATTGATTCCATTTTAGGAAAACAAAGAAAAAATAAGAAAATACTGCACTGTGTGTGTATGTGTTTACAAAGTCTAGGAGATAGTACCAGAAGAGGTGCCTGAACTCTTAATGCTGATTCCCCAAGGGCTGGGTTTGTTAGGAGAGGGGGACATGATCATCTTATTTCTCTCCTCATCTCTAATGCTGAGGAGTCATGAAAATCAGAAATGTCCTAGCAAGGAATTGTTTAAATTCTTCAGTAAGAATGGAACAGTCTGGGATCCCTGGGTGGCGCAGCGGTTTAGCGCCTGCCTTTGGCCCAGGGCACGATCCTGGAGACCCAAGATCGAATCCCATGTCGGGCTCCCAGTGCATGGAGCCTGCTTCTCCCTCTGCCTATGTCTCTGCCTCTCTCTCTCTCTCTCTCTGTGACTATCATAAATAAATTTAAAAAAAATTAAAAAAAAAAATGGAACAGTCTAGTCCAGCCCTTGACATCCTATGAAGAGACACTGAGTCATAACCAGCGTTCAAGTTTCAGGGAAGTGGGTGCATTCCTGGAGCCTGCCCCATGCACAGGCACGTGTGCACACACAGGAACAACCAGGCCCCTGTGTGTCCCTGCAGATGCTTACACTTGCCCGCCTCCTCCTGCCCATAGTGGTATCGCTCCACACCGGCCCCTGCCCAGAAGCAGGTGCGTCATTGTACCTGCCAGGTCCTGCCGCACATTGACAGCCCTCCTAAGGTGTCCTGGGCACCTGGAGAAGGTGTGGGCTGAGCCTGCTCATTCACACAAACACCTCTGGGCTCCAGGGTCCAATCAATACACTTCCCCACCCTCAGGCCCCATTTGTATTCAGTCTCTTCCAGAAAGATCTATGGCCCCCTCCTCATTACAACATGTTTTTCATCAACGAACACTTAGGGGAGCCTGCTCCAGGCCAGGTGCCCAAGACACCCAGGTGCTTCCAGGCTTGTGGGGAAGACAGGCACAGGTGTGGTGGCCCCAGGGCACAGAAGGGGCACCAGGGCCATTGGGCAAGGGCTCGTCCTGGAGGAGGCAGTATCAGAGCCAAGTTAGGGAAGGGCAGGGCAGCAAGTGTCCAGTGGAGGGGACAGGTGGCCATAGTCAAGGAGGATGTGGTAAGAAGGGCTTCGGGGAGTGCAGGCCAGGGAGACAAGGGGGGTGTAGGGGAAAAAGGGAAGGGGTGTCCCTTCCCACACGTGCAGGGCCCCCAGGAAGGGAGGCCTCTCTGGGGAGGAGCTGAGAGGGAGTTCTAGTACCACCATGCCCCTGTCTCTGGCCCCTCTGCCCAGGGAAGCAGGAATGGGGGTGGGCACTGATGGTAATCCCCCTCCTCCGGGTCCATCGTCTCCCTTTCAGTGAGCCCTGGGGTATTGTTCTGCCTTTGTAAAGACGGAGATCGAGTGACAAAGCCGAGTGGGTGGGCAGGCGGCCCAAGAGGCCTCTTCTCTCCAGGCATCATCTGCATGGGGGAGGGGTCCTTCCACTCACCCCCACCTCTGGCTTCCCGGGAGCAGCTGTTGCCATGGTGACAGACCCGGCATCCCCCAGCTCCTGGGGCTCCCTCCCCACTGCCGCTGATGGAGGAAGGGCCCCCAGACTCCTCTCCGTCCTGTTGGGGGGCAGGGGCACCAAAAGCCAGGATTCCCAGGCCCAGCGCTGGTAGCGGTGCGCCTCCACTGTCCTCAGCCTCCCCACCTGGCCGCCAACAGAGCGGCTCCTCTGCAGCCCCCACCTCCTACAGAGGCCCTGACTTTGGGGCCCACTATCATTCATGCACCTATGTGTCCTGGGGGCCAGACACACAGAGAAATAAACTGTCCTCATAGTCCTTGAGCAGCTGCTGGCATTGGGGTAGAGGGAGGGCCAACAGTTCGTGAGTGCACAGTGAGGGGACAAGGGGTGACAAGGACTCTGGGCCCCCAGAGCAGAGCCTCCAGCCCCATCCAGGAGAGCTGGGGGACTGCCCCTAAGAGGTGATGCTGGGGGCCGGTGTGCCCAGCAGAGCAGAAGAGTTTGAGGCATGATGGGGGGATGTGCCTGGTGCGTCCCCCAGGGGGTACAGGGGAGTGATGGCAGGAGATGTGGAGGTGGGTTGGGGGCCATGCCTGGAAGGTCTCCTGCTGTTCATGCCAGGAACATGAGCTTCACCCTGGGCAATGGGAAGCTGCTGCTGGCATTTTGGGAAACTGTTATCCTTGACCAGGTGATCAATGCCAGGTCCTTTTTTGCAAGGTACCCTACCTTCTAGGAAAGTTCTGGATCTTGCAGCCATCCCTCTCGTGGCTCAGGTGAGCTGAGTGTGGACTGTACACTGGCCACAGGGCTGCATGCCCCTCCACGGATGCCCCATCTTGGGGTTGGGGGGGTGCCTCTCGGAGAGCATGAGGCTGGGTGCAGGCCCATGACAGAACATCCCCCTTGCCTTCTCCCTTCCCGACCTCGGCGTGGCTCTGTGGGGGGCTGAGCTTGCCATCCTGAGTCCCCACCGCATGCCAGGCTCCATGATGGGGCAGGTGCCCTTCCTCCGGTGCCGACAGGCAGCCTCATGCCAGGCGAGAGCCTGAAGGCCCACCCTGACCTTTTTGAGCTGTGTAATCTGAGCAAATATTTTGAGTTTTCTGCGCCTCGATTTCTGTTCTGTAAAATGATGCAGGACTGTTACAGGGTTAGAAAGGTCACTGTGGGAAGTGCCTGGCCCAGGACCCGAGTGGCTCGGCTCCCTGGAGGTCCTTGGTCCATCTTCTAGACCCCCTGCTGGGCAGGCCCCTCCCTCGGCACCTCGTGCTCTAAGAATCCCCAGCAGCTGCTAGGGTGTCTGGACCTGTGGAGTCTGAATCTGGGTCTTCTAGGTACCCCTTCCGGGTGTGAGGGCAGACAGGGCAGGGCCTGGGGTCGGGACACCATAGTGGCTAAGTGAGTCCCAGACCAGAGCAGGACCCCTTGGGTAGCCAGCTGGGTGGCACTCGTATTTTACCTGCCGAGCTACCTGAGAGCCATAGTGAGAACCTGGCTGGGCAGAGGCAGGAGGGCGCAGGTGCTCTGGGACTCCAGACAGCAACCCCCTCTTTGACAACCCCGGGCCTTCCCAACCTTGGGGGTGTCTGGTGGCGTGGGGTGGGTACTTCAGAGGGCACAGTACCAGATCTCACTTGCTGTCAGCTGTCACTGGCAGACTAAGCCATAGCCATAGGGGTCACAATCACTGCACTGTGCATTGGTGGTGCCGTCTATGTGAGGACAGTCCTCCTAGCTTGCCATGATTTAGGTGCTGCCCATGGAAGCAGAGGAGTAACAGTCTGACGTCATTCTGATGGCTACACGAGGAGGGCATGAGGTGAACTCCTAAGCTCTCCATGGGATGTCACTATACTTGCCCCTCTGCCCTGCAGGTACAGGAAGGAGAATGCAGCTCTCCGGGGGGCTGTTTGGGTGGTGGCCACAGGCTTCCTGGCCAGAGGGGATCCCCAGCAAAAGCCCTGTACCCAGGGAGCTCAGGGAGGGGAGGGCAGAGAGAGAGGGAGTCTGGGGTGCTAAATTGAAGTCCCCCAAATACTGTACGATTTCACTTATATGTGGAATCTAAAAACAAAACAAAATTCACAGATACAGAGAACAGATTGGGAGGGGTGGGCAAAGTGGGTGATGGGGGTCAGGAGGTACAAACTTCCAGTTATAAGACAATTAAGTCCTGGGGATGTCATGTTCAACCTGGTGACTAGAGTCAATAACACTGAATTGTACATTTGAAAGTTGCTAAAAGAGTGAATCTTGGAAGTTCTGATCACAAGGGAGAAAAAAAATGTGTAACTATGTATGGTGACAGATGGTGACGAGAGATTTACATGGTGATTATTTCCCAGTGTATACAAATATTGAACCATGCTGTACACCTGAAACTAGTGTTATATGTCAATTATACTTCGGTGTGGAAAGCCAAGTCCCCGGGGGGCCTGGCTGGCTCAGGTGGTGGAGCGGGCAACTCTTGATCTATGCGCAGTGAGATCGAGCCCCACCTTGGGTGTAAAGATTACTCAAAACTTTTTAAAAGTTCAAAAAAAATCTTTAAAAAATAAGTAAATAAAAATGAAAAGCCGAGTCCTTCAACTGTGAGGGAAGCACTTCCTAAATGCCTCCCAGAGGTGTTCAGGTGGCACCGTGGAGAGCGGAGCCTCCGCACGGATAGGGCGGCACTGTGACCCTCCAACCCCGCCCGGGAAAGGAGCACAGGAATCTTATGGAAGGAGCATGGAGGGGCAGCCCAGGTGGCGCTGCGGTTTAGCGCCGCCTTCAGCCCGGGGTGTGATCCTGGAGACTCGGGATCGAGTCCCACGTCGGGCTCCCTGCATGGAGCCTGCTTCTCCCTCTGCCTGTGTCTCTGCCTCTCCCTCTGCCTGTGTCTCTGCCTCTCTCTCTCTCTCATGAATAAGTAAACAAAATATCTTTTTAAAAAGTCACGGTAATTAAAAAAAAAAAAAGAAGAAGGGGTATGGGGGGGTGGCGCCCTGCTGGCTCAGTCCATCAAGCAAGAGACCCTTGACCTCGGGGCTGTGAGTTCGAGGCCCGGGTTCCCCACCTGGATTGCGGAGAAAGTCATGCGTGCAGTGTGGACGGGAAAGCCAAACTCATACAACAAATGAGTTGCTTGTTTCACGGGATTATTTGCCTGTTTTGCAGAAAAGGAGGCTGCGGAGAAAGAGCCCAAAGACACACACAACTGGCGAAGTCGCTGGCTGCAACCTGCACTGTCCCTGGGTACAAAGCCGAGGCTTCCCACCGCGTGGAGGCCTCGGAGATGGTCTGCGCCTGGGGCAAAAGGGGCGACCCGGGAGGGAGGGCAGGGAAACCTCCCGCTGTCCCGTCGGGGAGAGCGGGGCAGCACCGAGCGCACCCGCGCCCCGCGCCGCACGATCGCGCCCACGCGGGGGCCGCGGCGCGGCGCGGCGCGGCGGGGAGACGCGGCGCCTTTAAAGGCCGGCGGGGGGCGCGCCCGGCGCGCGGAGGGGCCGCCCCTGGGCGTGTCCGCCCAGCGCCCCGCCCCGAGGCTTGTAGCGGCGGCCCCGGGAGGCGGCGCCCGCTCTGGCTCCGCGGCCGCTCGGGTGGCAGCGGTGGTGGCGGCTCGGCGGGCTCGGCGCCTCCTCTGCCCCGGGCGGCTTCCCTGCGCGCTGCCGGGGCGCCCGGACGCACGCGGGCGGCTCGGCGATGGCCCGCGCCCCGCGACGTGGCGGGCGGGCACGGGGGCGCCGGACGGCGCGGCCCGAGTGAGCCGCCCCCCCGCCGCCGCCGCCGCCGCCGCCGCCGCCGCCGCCGCCCCCGCCCCCGGCCGGGGCCGCCCGGGATGGCCGTGCCGCCGCTGCGCCGGGCGCTGCTGCTGTGGCAGCTGCTGGCGGCGGGCGGCGCGGCGCTGGAGATCGGCCGTTTCGACCCGGAGCGCGGGCGCGGGCCGGCGCCCTGCCAGGCGGTGGAGATCCCCATGTGCCGCGGCATCGGCTACAACCTGACCCGCATGCCCAACCTGCTGGGCCACACGTCGCAGGGTGAGGCGGCCGCGGAGCTGGCCGAGTTCGCGCCGCTCGTGCAGTACGGCTGCCACAGCCACCTGCGCTTCTTCCTGTGCTCGCTGTACGCGCCCATGTGCACCGACCAGGTCTCGACGCCCATCCCCGCCTGCCGGCCCATGTGCGAGCAGGCGCGCCTGCGCTGCGCGCCCATCATGGAGCAGTTCAACTTCGGCTGGCCCGAGTCGCTCGACTGCGCCCGGCTGCCCACGCGCAACGACCCGCACGCGCTCTGCATGGAGGCGCCCGAGAACGCCACGGCCGGCCCCGCCGAGCCGCACAAGGGCCTGGGCATGCTGCCCGTGGCGCCCCGGCCCGCGCGGCCGCCCGGCGACCCTGCCTCGGGCCCGGGCGGCGGCGGCGGGGGCGGCACCTGCGAGAACCCAGAGAAGTTCCAGTACGTGGAGAAGAGCCGCTCGTGCGCGCCGCGCTGCGGGCCCGGCGTCGAGGTGTTCTGGTCGCGGCGCGACAAGGACTTCGCGCTCGTCTGGATGGCCGTGTGGTCGGCGCTGTGCTTCTTCTCCACGGCCTTCACAGTGCTCACCTTCCTGCTGGAGCCCCACCGCTTCCAGTACCCCGAGCGCCCCATCATCTTCCTGTCCATGTGCTACAACGTCTACTCGCTGGCCTTCCTCATCCGCGCCGTGGCGGGCGCCCAGAGCGTGGCCTGCGACCAGGAGGCGGGCGCGCTCTACGTGATCCAGGAGGGGCTGGAGAACACGGGCTGCACCCTGGTCTTCCTGTTGCTCTACTACTTCGGCATGGCCAGCTCGCTGTGGTGGGTGGTGCTGACCCTCACCTGGTTCCTGGCGGCGGGCAAGAAGTGGGGCCACGAGGCCATAGAGGCCCACGGCAGCTACTTCCACATGGCGGCCTGGGGCCTGCCGGCCCTCAAGACCATCGTGATCCTGACGCTGCGCAAGGTGGCGGGGGACGAGCTGACCGGGCTGTGCTATGTGGCCAGCATGGATGCGGCCGCGCTCACGGGCTTCGTGCTGGTGCCCCTCTCCTGCTACCTGGTGCTGGGCACCAGCTTCCTCCTGACCGGCTTCGTGGCCCTCTTCCACATCCGCAAGATCATGAAGACAGGTGGCACCAACACGGAGAAGCTGGAGAAGCTCATGGTCAAGATCGGGGTCTTCTCCATCCTCTACACGGTGCCTGCCACCTGCGTCATTGTGTGCTACGTCTATGAACGCCTCAACATGGACTTCTGGCGCCTTCGGGCCACAGAGCAGCCCTGCCTGGCAGCCACGGTGCCCGGGGGCCGGAGGGACTGCTCGCTCCCGGGGGGCTCGGTGCCCACCGTGGCCGTCTTTATGCTTAAGATCTTCATGTCGCTGGTGGTGGGGATCACCAGCGGCGTCTGGGTTTGGAGCTCCAAGACTTTCCAGACCTGGCAGAGCTTGTGCCACCGCAAGATGGCAGCCGGCCGGGCCCGGGCAAAGGCCTGCCGGGCTTCCGGGGGCTATGGCCGTGGCACCCACTGCCACTACAAGGCCCCCACCGTGGTCTTGCACATGACTAAGACGGACCCTTCTCTGGAGAACCCCACGCACCTCTAGGGACACAGGCCTGCGCTGGCGGCTGTTGCCCCTCCTGCCCCCGCCCCCTCCGGAGGAGACAGCTGACTAGCAGCTGCCCAGCTGTCAAGGTCAGGCAAGTGAGTGCGAGGGGCCGAGGACCGGGGCGGGGAGACGCTCCTCCACCCTGATCGCCTGCCAGGACCCAGTGAGGCTCACTCCCCTGTGGCCTAGTGCAGGGCGTGGGCCTGGCCAGGTTCCCCGCCCGGGGTCCTGGGGAGCGCGTGGGGAGGAGGAGGGGCAGAAGGGGGCGTGGTCCAGCAGGGAGTTTATTTAATGATGTAATTTATTGTTGAGTTTCTCTGGAAGCTGTGACTGGAATAAACCCCCCCCCCTCCCCGTGTGGCACCGCTGAGTCTTCTGTGGGCCGGGAAGGGGGAAGGTAGGAGGGTGAGGGCCCTGCGGGAGTCTCCCTGGTGGGCGGAGCTGGGTGGGTGCGGCCTCATGTGCCGGCCGGTCTATGGCCACCCACCGGTCAGGAGGGCATCCCGGTGGAGCCGCTGTTTCTGCAGAGGTCCCCAACTGCGAGGGTGCTCACGCGTGTCTGTGTGTGTGTCTCCTTTGGGCAACCTGCTTGCCTGAGTCCTGGGTTCCTGCTTCACAGAGTAGGGCTGGAATGGCTGCTGGGACACTCCAGTGCCTGCCGGGAATCCCCTGGGAAGACACCTGCGGGCTTGGAGACTCCAGCCTGTTTGGGGGCTGTGAGTGGGACTTTCTTTACTCGCGTGGGAAATGAGGGCGTTGTTCTTCCTCCAAGTTTCCCTTGGAGGCTCGGGACCTGCTCCCGCTGTCTCCTGTAGGTGTGTCCTGCTGTCCCTTCTCTGGGGCCCTGAAGGCTGAGGCTGGAGTGACTGACCTCACTGCCTGCCAGGACTGCTGGCACGTCCACCTCACTCCTTGGGGTCCACATCAGGGCCCCGCATGGCCTCCCCTCATCTCTCTGGGTGGAGATGGGGCGGGACCGATCTGGGGGCATCTTGGCAGCTCAGACACAGGAGATGGGGAGCCCTGGAGTCTAGTGGGAATTGGGCCCCCAGCTCTGAAGGCTGCAGAAGGATTTGAGGTGCGGATAGCTGCTGTGAGAAATGAGGCAGGTGCAAGGGAGTGTACACGGCTGCTCCAGGGCAGCTTGCACACTCCTGTGCCAGGGGACAGAAGAGGTACCTGTGTGTGCGCCAGGGAAGCCCAAGGCTGCTGGGACCTATGCCATCTCTGCTCACTGGAAGGCATGCATGGCCATCCTATGGAGACTCCCATCAGCTTGGGGTGAGGGGTCAGACCCATAGCCCCATCTTGGCCTCTGCTTTGACCACTGTGACTTCAGCCAGGTGAGGGTCTTTGACCCTGTCCCTGGGTGCAAGATACAGAGCCAGCACTCAGTGTCACAGGTAGGAGGCCCCAAAGGTCTAGCCTTGCCTCGCAGCTGACAGGAGGCCCAAGGTCAACTGCTTCCTATCAGTAGGGATGAGTTCCAGGGTCTTTCGGGCTGGAGCCCTTTGCCCTGCACCAAGCATCAGTCTCAGCGGGGCAAGAAAGACATCCGTGGAAGATCACACAGGTGGTGTCAGATTCCCATCAGGACTTACGGAGAGTTTGGGGATGTCCTTTACTATGAAGAGGGGCTCTGACCCCCATGGGACCTCTCAGCCTTGGCACCTGTGCTGCATTTCCTGCCTGGCATGTCCCCCCACCTAAACCTTCCCTCTCATGTGACACACGAGGGCCCCTGGCCTTTTTGAACCAGACAAGCCAAGTGACCCTGACACCCCATGAGGTCCCTTGACTGAGAGACTGCTTCTGGAAGGTGACAGGGGCCTGGGCTGGGAGGGTGGAGACAGATCAGGTCCACAAGCCTGAGGGGAGCCAAGCTGAAGCTGCTGAGGGCCTGCACCAGGGCAGGGGTGGTGGGAGCAAAAGGAGAGGATTCTGGAGACCTGGAGACTGGGGAGGAGAAAGGCAAGTGACATGTATGGGCAAAGGGTGGAGGGGTCCTGAGCATCAGGAGTGGTACCGGTTTACCCCTGTCCCTGGGCAGTCAGCAGCCCAGGAGGGGTGGTGCTCAGCTAAGCGCCACCCAGCAGAAACAAGATTTGGGCTTCCAGAACCACCTGGAGGGGAGAGGTGGGAGGGTGAGGGGCTCTGACAGCAGCCTCTGGGCACCGGGGGCCACGGGAAAAGACCCAGACCCTGGAGGAGAAATAAGGCAGCATTAGAGACCTTTTACAGAAGGCTTCCATTTGAGACTTATCTCCCCATTTTACAGATTGGGAAGTATGGGGAGCTTGGAGATCACACAGCCACGCAGCCTTTGGCCTCTAGAGCACATCCATGTGACTTCCAGCACATCATGGATTCATGGGGAGCAGCAGGTGTTAGAACCTAGGGCAGTTTTGTCCGAGAAACTCCTCCCACAGCGGGGGCCCCCACTTCAGCCTCCAAAAGGAAATTCCAGAACCCAAGAGAAGTGGCTCAGAAACCAACATCTGCTGGCCTGTGCACAGGGTGCCCCAGCCCCTCCCCGCCGTGGCCCTAGCAGCCCAATAAGCGGATCTCAGGACAGCACATGTCCATGTGGGCTCAGCCCGGCCTGCCAGCTGAGCTTGTGCGTGGGAGGCGGGAAGTAAGGGAACTTCTTAGCCCTGACCTTGGTATTAGTTCCGAGGAAATGGTTCAAAGTTCCCAGGAGTCAGCGGTGGTGATCTTGACCAAGGTCAGACTGAAGAGGTCCCAAGGGGTCAGGAGGTCTCTCACTGCCTGCTCTGAGCCCCATTCCGGCTGAAGGCTTGGGGAGTCAAGGAAGCCGTACCCTCTCTTCAGCCTGGCTTGTTTCTTAAGTGTCCTGCTCGAAGAACCCTGGCTCCCCAGCAATCCAGACTCCCACTTTGCTGCACCCCTGACCAATTTCCGCAGCCTCCGCAGAGACTGGGTCTGAGAAGGCAGCGCAGGCAGGACAAGGGGGAGGGTTCCGATGAATCCCAGGAGCAGTGCCTCACTCCCCTGTCCTTAGGAAGTAGTTCTCTTGTCTCCATTTGCAATTGTCAGCCACTCAGGAGGCTCCCCTAAAGTCACACCCCTGGCAGGGGGACCCGGCTAATGGTTTAACAGGAACAGGGTATGCACCCTAGATGAGGGGACATGACTTCATGGACATGGCCGGGCCCTGGAGTCCAGTGGTGACTGTGTAGAAAATGCTTGGAGGCTGCACAGCTCCCTTCCCCAGAGCTGGACTACTGGCTGCACTGGAGCTGACCTTGGGGCAAGCGGCTTCCTCCCCTGGAGGAAGAAAATCCCCCAGTGCTCGGAGCAGGCCTGGATGGAGGCCCTCGCTCAGCAAGGCCAGTTCCACTTCTGCTCAGCAAGGCCAGTTCCACTTCTCGGTAAATGGGACCACACAGCGAGCTCTGCAAAATCTTTGAATTCTGTAAGCAGGTTGCCACATAGCAGTGACCTACTCAAATCAACCACTCTGACTTTAAAAAGTCCCAGCTTAAAAAATAAATGAAGACATAAATAAGACTGGCTATGTGGTAGAACTGTTGAAGCAGACAGAGTACATGGGAATTGATTATATTTTCACTGTTTGTCTAAGATGTCTGAAATTTTCCTGTTTTAAAATGTCAGGAGTTGCCCCAAAATTAAGTCCTTAATTTAAGCACTAGACAAATTCCTACAGCAAAGCCCTTAAAATATTTTTCCTGAAGTCCTAAAATTCTAATGAAAATGGGGGGGGGGGGTGGTGGCACGCAGCTAGAGAGAAGGCTAGGAAAAGCTTGGAGGTCTTGCTTCACTTACCCTGGGCATCAGAAATCTCTGTGGGAAGCACAGAAATGCAGCAGAGTGACCTGTGCTTAGAAAGCCAGTCAGGGATCCTCTTGTTCCTGAAGGAGAACTGCCACCAAGAGTCAGTGGGACCAGCACCTGAGACTCTGCACAATCCACTCCCACACCCAAGAGGACAAAGAAAGATTCAGCAGAACTGTTTCTTCTTTATAAACACAAGTACATAATGTTTATTTCAAATTCCAATTTATTACAAGTTTACCCTTTAATGGGGCCCTTCCTCCTTTAAAGACAATTAAAAAAAAAAACAAACAACAAACAATTCAGTTGTCACTGAAGTGGGAACACAGGATTCTCACTGTGAACAATAGACCGGCTCTCAGGTAAAAAGGCAGGGCAAGGTGTTGGTGGCTGGACTAGGGAACTGGAGCGTCAGTGCTAACTCCGAAGCTGTGGGAGAAGGGACAGGAAACCTATCCAGCAACCACTGGAGCAAATCCCCACAGTCTCCGGGAAGGGCAGGCGGGGCGAGACCGGGACCACACCTCCAAGTTCTGTAGTAAGAGGCTTTATTCTCAAGTTCTAGGAGCTGCAATCCCCTTGGTGGACAAGTTTTCCCTTAAATTAAGTTCAGAAGAGCTGAGCTGCTCACATTTTCTAAATTCAAAGCTGATAGAAAAGAAAATTAAACCCTGTTTTGCATTTTTATCAAAATCTGCCATAAAAGGGAAAGACGACTACCAAGTTCTGCCTAACTAGAGCTACTAGCGCCAGACTCCTAGTTGAAGGGGCCAGCCGAGCCCCTCCTCCCTCTGCCCGCCCCCTTGCACTGACATGGACCCCTGTGAGAGGACCCCTGCGCAAGACTGATCAGCTTATCAATCTCACAGAGCTCTGCATCTGAGGCCAGAACAGGCTCAGGAGGAGGGAGGCGGCTGTTGGAGATGGAGGAGGCAGAAAGCTGCCAGGGCAGGCAAAGGGACATACCCTTCCCCACCAGGTCCCACTGCTTGTCCTGCTGACCCTCCAACCCTGCTTCTCTGAAGAGAGAGAATGGGCTGAGGGAGGAGACGGGGCAAAAGAAAGCAAACACATTATCATATAAACTGTACTGTACATGTGCCAAAGCAAGATGACAGAAATATTTTACAAGATGTTCTTTATACAATATCACTGCTGAAACAAGCAACTTTTAATAACTAGAAAAGTCAATTTAAAAAAAATTAAACATTTAAATTCTTCCTGCTTTTCTTCTGCTCCCCTAAGAGCTTGTGTCTGGTATGTGGGTGGGCTGGGCTCCAACACCCCTCTGGCCAGATCCATCCAAGTAAAGGTTATATGCATGATTATAAGCAGGACTCCAGTCTCTAAGTGAAGTGCCTTAGGTTCTTTGTGTGTGTGTGTGTGGGGGGGGGTGTTTTTTTAAGTTTTTTTTGTTTTGTTTTTGAAGGGGTGAGGTGGGGTGGGAGAGGGGAGAGAGCTGTCACAAAGAAGGGGAAGGGTATTCAGGAATGGCTCCAGGACATGTCCCTTTACTCCGCAAAGAGCAACTCAAAAGAGCAATGATGCTGGTGAATACAGAATGCGGTATGGCACTCACTGATACCGTCACCTGAGGGAGGGGAGGGGAGAGACCGAGGACGGCTTCAAGAAACAAGACTGTGTGAGTAGAGATTATAAAAAATTAACCCCGCCTCCCCAGTTGGCCTGATTACCCCTGATCCTTCCATGTAATACAGTAATTCCTCCCCTGGAGACCAGGGGCTTGGCACTGTCATGGTGGCCAAAGTGGGAGGGACCGTAGGAAAGAAGAGAATTAAGGGACGTGGGCCCTCGAGAAAGCCGTACCCTTGGCCTCTCCCTGGAAACTCTCAGCAGGGCTAAGGCCGCCTACCGCCCATGGTACCTCTGGGCAGAGACCAGCCCAAGAGTAGGCTCTCCAAAGAGCTCTGCCTGCTTAGGGCCCTCTGGAGAGTTGGGCAAGGCAGCACAAGCTTGGGATGATGGGCATTTCTGGGATCCCTGTGATCTCCTCCCTTCCACATTCTTCTCCATCTTCCTCTCCCGCTGGCTCCTGCTCCCTCCCACCCTCCCCGGCTCTCTCCATTCCCCCCACCTAAGCTCCCTTACCAGGGCCCTCTCTCTATTTCTTTTGCCTTCGTCCCCTGGACTGTCCAACGGGCTCTGACTCACTGTCCCCTTCATCTTCAGCAAGCCGATCGGGAAACTTCTTGCGTTTCCTGCGGACATATGGGTGGCTAGGAAGGTGTTTATGCAACAGAGCCACCAGACACTGTTCTGTCTTCACCATGCAGTTCAGCACATGGCTGCCGCGGCAGTTGTAAAGCTCAGCATTGGTAAACACTTGCTTCATGTCGGTAAGAAACTCCTGCACAGAACGGTAGCTCCCACAGGAACATTTGTTCTGCATTGTCTGGAAGTCCATGGGCTGGGTGATGATGTCATAATAATCCTCAGCCTCATCTCTCGTCACGGGCTCCCTGTGGAGAAAAACCAAATGGAGATGAGAGCACAGGCTAGAGGACAATAGACAGAAACCTGGTTCCCAGACCACCATTCCTGGAACACCCACCCGTTGTGATCAGTCGGCTGGCAGGTAGAGGAGGTATGTTCACCTTGTACTGAGTGCTGTCTCTACCAGTCTGAGAAGCTAATTCCCCTGACACTCAGACATATCCTAAAGGAAGGATCAGTGTTGTCCCTACAACCTCCATTCAGAGAGCCCCAAGCCAACTGCCTGTCTGCATGCCCTAAGCACCCACAAGGCCGGCCGGTCCTGCTCCCTGTGCTTCAGGATACAAAGCCCACCTGAAGGGCCAGCTGAAGCGGTACTTCACAATCTTGTGGAGGATATCTTCACACTTCTGCAATTCTAGGCTTTGCCTCCGAGAGCTCCGCTTGGTCTGAAGTACCTGGTGCCCAAAAAGAGACATGCTATTACAGGTCCAAGAGAAGAGTGGACAGAACAGAAAATGTTATGTATCTGTTTGGGTTTTTTTGTTTTTTTGTTTTTTTTTTAAGAGGGACGCCTGTGTGGCTCAATGGCTGAGCATCTGCCTTTGGCTCAGATCGTGATCCTGGGTCCAGGGATCAAGTCCCACATTGGGCTCCCTGCAAGGAGCCTGCTTCTCCCTCTATGTCTCTGTCTCTCTGTCTGTGTGTCTTTCATTAATAAATAAATAAAATCTTAAAAAAAAAAAAAAAAAAAAAAAGAAAAGATTCAACCAATTTCTTGGAGCAGAGACAGTCAAAATCATCTGACATTCAAGTCAGAGAGCATGCTCAGCCAAGGGCCAGGTATCTTCCCATCAGCCCACCAGCCTCCAGTGGAGGCTGATCAAAGCTGCAGAGGGCAGGCAGCAGTTGCCCTATTACAGTGGTCCTGCTAGAGGTCAGCCAGAGAGGCTGCTGTCACCAGGACTCCGGTGAGAGCAGATGGACCTGGGATTGTGTGCACATGGTGAAGGGGAGTATAAACAAACAACTGTGGAGACCCTGAGGGGGTAACAGGGACCTCTGGCAGCCAATTCTGTGGGGTTGGGGGCTCTGATGGAAGAAAAGCAAGAAGTACAATTCTTCTCCCAGGCTCTCCTGCTGTAAGCATGTGGAAGCTAAGCAGCTGAGGAGGAAAGGGTAGGCGTCCCCTCCAGGGCGCCATTGCTGCTGTGACTCTCAGCGGTCAGAGCCCCAGGCTTGAAGGGTTAGTTAGGGCTGGGCCAGCAAAGGATCTCACAAAGCTCTCAAGCTCCCTAATGGTTTGCTTTATGCCCCCAAACCATCCCCAACCTCAATTCACTCTGCCAAAGTAAGTACATTTTCAAGAGCCTCTTATTCTTTAAAGCTCAAGTGAAATCTGAAGTAAAACCACTAAAATTACATTGGTTGAGGAGCAGAGGGGAGGGTAATGCCCCTCCCACAACAACTGTGGGCAAAGAACCCAAGAGTGACGGAGGCTCCAACATTGCTAACATTCCCACAATGGAGACCCAGCCCCTCTGAGCCACTGGAGACACATGGATACTATTTTAAAATCCTTAACAAGTCATGGGCTGCCTATTAACTCGAGGAGATGATGTTTTCAAGCTACAGCAGGGGAATGCCGGACATAGCTGCTCCTGGGGGGCCTGCTGCCTCCGTCTGCCTACAGGCCCACCCATCTGCTGCATCAGCCTCCAAAGGGGGAGCGGGGGGCTTCCCACCTGTTGCCTGATGGATTCCTAAGGCTGGAGCAGGGGCGGGGTGAGAAACAATGGTATAGGGAGGAAGGGAAATCACTCACCAGCTCTTCAACCTCCATGTCATCCACAGGTGGTGCCTTTGGCCGAGACTTCCTGGCGGGATGCGGCTTCTTACCTGGCCGGCGTCCCGGCCTCGCCGCAGGGGGGATGACACCCTGCTTGCCCCGGACAGTCTTTCGAGGTCTCACTGAAATAGAAAATAGAGAGTCAGAGCCGAACAACGGAGGATGAAGAGAACAAGTCTATGAGATGAGACCATGTGGTCGAGCAGAGCATTGGCTCTCTCTAGTTCTAAGATGCTCTTGTTCTCTCTTGCCCTACCTGACAGGATACTTTCAAGGTAGAGAAGCAGATGAATGGATACCTTTCACCAACTGCCAAAGACCTTCTAAGAATTGTTTTGAAAGACAGTTCCTTCAAAACGGCCACTCTATCCTCACGCTGTTCATAGCTACTCCCAGGAAGGAGACCTCTGAAGGAGTCTGTGGTAAGCTGACACACTCAAGAGAAGAGACCATTTGGTAACAGGCCAGCCTGGAATTCCCAGAGCCTAAGCTCAGCCTTTGTGTGTCCTTACACATGAGGTAGAATCTGGTTGTAGGGGATCTCTGGGTGGCTCAGAGCTTTAGCACTGCCTTCGGCCCAGGGCGTGATCCTGGAGTCCTGGGATCGAGTCCCACGTCAGTCTCCCTGCATGGGGCCTGCTTCTCCCTCTGCCTGTGTCTCTGCCTCTCTTTCTGTGTCTCTCATGAATAAATAAAAATCTTAAAAAAAAAAAAGAATCTGGTTGTAGCAGTTCTTGCCTCATAGTTTCCCAAGTAATCTTCTGCTCACCACAGCAATCTTCTCAGAGAAAAGCTGATACCTACTCAAAGTCTTCCTCACTGAATCCAATTCAAGGCTCACCTTGATCCTGTCCAGGATCACCAAAGGGAGAATAAGGAATACAAAGGCCACCAGGATGACCAGTGTCTCTAGGTTTACAATAGGTACTCGAGGTCAGGCAAACCAACAGTTATCAATATGTCCTCAAGGAGTGATGCTCCGTAAGGATTAGCTTAAAACTTCTCCACTAAACACATTTTCCCTTGAAAGTAGGGAGGGCCATTTGGACAGATACAGGGGTATAAGGAGCCAAGGACACAAAGAATCAATAAACAATGTTTCATATTCTACTTCTAGACCCTGATAACCCTTCATTGGCTATTTTACGGTCTCTAAGCTCAAGACCAGGCTTGGAAAAGAGAGTAAGAAACTGACACCAAGGATGAAACTCAAATTGCTAGAAACAGCCACCAACCCAGGGCCCTCAGTTATACTAGCAAACTTCTTCCGTGGCTTAAAAGGTAGAGTAGACAAAGGGCTCTCAAGTACCAATACTTCCCAGATCCTTTTGGCAGATAAGACCCCAGAAACCTGAAGAGAACAATTCTTGGAAAGACAACAGTAACTAGCAAGAGGAAAGCATCCACTTCTCTGAAAACAAACAAAATGAGTCTATGTCACAATCAGAATTTATTTCCTGACCACCTTATGTTCCAATCATACTCTCCACCTAGCAGATGAATTCTCTTCATAATCTGGGGTTATGGATAATGGAGAGATCATGCCTAATGAACAAACAAAAGGAGTCCTGTAGGAATGACAGAAATTAAAGTATCCCACAAGAGGCCTGCAGGATTGGGAAAGCAGGGGCAGGTGTGCACACCCAGACCCCTCATATTTTAGCAGCACCATTGCTGTAAGACAGGTCACATCAAACATCTTCTTGGACTCCTTATAACGAAGTCTGAATGTTCAGAATGCTATGATCTTGGAAACTGTACTTTCTCTTCAAAAGCTCATCAAAATCATGATCTGTGCTCTTTTCTACTAACCTAAAAGGAAAGGTATATTTTGCAAAGGAGGAGGCTGTAAAAGGCTAGACTACAGGGCTTTAGTTTTTTTTGGGGGGGGGAGGGGCGGAGGAGGAGGGCCTTTAGGTTTAACCATGAAAATGACTCATGAAGAATGGCCATGAGAAAGTGAGAGTCAATTAGGTTAAGTGTACCAGGAGAGCTCCCCCCCACTCCGCCCCTCATTCCCACAGGCATCTAGCGAGAAAAAGATCTGAACCTTCGTGACAACCACCCTAAGCCATGACAAAACTAGTTTTCTCTTTTCAAACTTGCAAAGCTAGACCCCTGCAGACTGATGAAGAGAAAGATCACTGTGACCAAAGGAAAAATAACTTCTTTAACAGCAGCACTGCAGCAAAGGTAGTACCTCTGTACCACTGTAACAGAGGAGAGAGGGCCTAGGCCTTCCTTACCCATTGTCCCTACACACTGAGAAGCTCAAACCAGCAGACTCGTCCTAAACACACTTGGGGCCTTGACTTCCACTAAATCTCAGACCAAATGGACCTACATAGGGCTGATATTCTTGAAACCAAGTCACCCTACTTCCCACTAGGAGGATGGTTACATGGCATCTTAAAAATCCATTCAAAACCACGGCACTGAGGGGCACCTGGGTGGCTCAGTTGGTAAACCATCTACCTTCGGCTCAGGTCGTGATCCCACGGTGCTGGAATCAAGTCCCGCATGGAAGGGAGGGGGGGTCCCCTGCTCAGCAGGGAACCTGCTACTCCCCCTGCTTATGTTCTCTCTCTTTGTCAAATAAGTAAAATCTCAAATAAATAAATAAATGAAACCACAGCAGTGGAGTCACTCCATAGCCACAACATGAAAGAGAAAGAAGATGGGTCTGATGGCGACACTGGGTGGGGGTCTACTGCCAACCAGTCTTCCCAAGTCAGTTTGGAAAACTGTGAGGTCAACTATGAGGGGAAACTGAATACTTACATCGAAGACCAGCCACCTCATAATCCTCTTCCTCCACTTCCTCCTCCTCTTCCTCCTCCTCTTCCTCACTCTCATCATCTTCACTGTCCTCAGAGGCAGACTCTTCAGTGTAATTCCTGTGGGGAGGGAAAAGCATGTAGGGAACGTGGTCCTAGGCCAAAGTGGTCTAAGAAAGGATGAAGTTCTATAAGGATCCTCTTCACAGACTGGGCAGATTCAACAACAAGGGGAGGAAACCTGAATGGAGGCCAGGACATGGGCAGCAGCATGAAAGCCTAAGCTGCAGCAGCATGCTCCCTCCACCAGGCCCCAAATGCTCTGGATAAGACACCAACAGCAACAGAAATCAAGACCAAAATTCAACCTCTCCTCACGTAAGATACAAAACCCATTCCTTTTGTCTCATAAAAATCGCCCAGATAATGTAACATTTCAGATATTAAAAGCTGTTCCCAACTCTGAGGTGCACTGAAAGGATAAACACCCCAGACAGGTGTTACTCTACCTTGATGGCCCCTTTCCAGGAGCGGAACAGCTTGCAGATGACCATAACATCAAAGCAATGGTAATCCCAGCTCAGAACAGCTGGTCCAAAGCCCTGTCATTTCAGGGTAGTGTGCCTTACTTGGCTCCAAGTGCAGCTGGAGCGGAGTAAGAAATAACCGAGTAATGCTGTTAGATGGGGTCAGGATCAAACAGCTCTGCCCTCTCACAGACCAAGCCAGAGCGCCGATAAGCTGCCCTTTCACAACCTCAAACTGCAATGTGGAAAACAACGGTATTACCTTGGCAAATATAAAGCATCTTCTCTTTACAAGGCCTCTATGTTTGGCCTTATTGGGATCAGAGTGAAGAACAAAGCACCACCTCTGCTCTCGGGACACTCCAATCTCATGGGAAGACACTCATATGTGAGACTAACCATGGAGGCAAGATGCACCAAAACACTTAAGAGATTGGACACTTGGTTGGAACACAGAGGAGAAACAATTAACCTTAAGAATATAAAAGTATTTCAACAAAAAAGCAGTGAAATTTTAAGTAAGCCATAGGCGATTCCCTCAGTTCCAGGGAGAGGGAATATTCCCAGCAAGGAGGAAAGCCCAATAGGCAAGGATACCAATGAACAGTCTGTACCAAGCACACAACACAGGAATAAGGGCTCATAAAAACAGTACTATATAAGTCTCAAAAATCAGGCCATGGAATATGGCCTTTATTCTAGAGGCAATGGAAAGACAAAAGTTTCAGGATAGTGACATGAGATTATCTTTGCCTTACATAAACCATTCTGGCATCCCCAGCAAAGTGGGACAAATAAGAGGGGAAGACATGAAGTAAGGAACTGAGAAGCCACCAAAGGAGCCTGGATGGGAGATGTAGGAGGGCCAACTGACAGAATGGACCATGGAGAGTGAGCAGAAGGGGACTGACTCAGAAGATGTCTGGACACAGAACTGATCATATCTGGCAAATGAATGGGTATAGAAGCAGAAGGAGAGGAAAATGTCCAAGTTGACCCCAGAGTTCTAATCGTAAGGAAGGAAGGTCATGAGTTTTGGGATTTTTAGCAGGAAGTAGTTGCAGAAGTAATTAAGAAGGGGGCAAAGTAGGGGCGCCTGGGTAGCTCAGTTGGTTAAGCGTCCGACTCTTGGTTTCCATTCAGATTGTGATCTTGAAGTTGTGGGATTGAGCCCCGTGTCGGACTGTGCTCAGTATGGAATCTGTTTCAGATTCTCTCTCCCTCTCCCTCTCATTCACTCTCTCGCACACTTTCTCTAATAAATAAATAAAATCTTAAAGGGGGGGCAAAGTGGAAGCAAAAGGTAAAGGGATAAAGGGAGATAAACTTATTTGAGAAGAAGGTATGATCAAGAAGATACAGAACATGTCTGGCAGTGAAAACCGGAAATGTCAACATCAAACTATAATGAAATCAGAGCCCTCTGAGCTCCTACTGTAATATCTCCAACAATTAGGTTCTGTTCACAAACAATGAACTTAAAACTCCGTAGAATCATTCAATTTGAATAACTAAAGCTTAATTATAACAACCTTTTCATTTGTTTTTAAGAGAAGAAATTCTCACCTGCCACGGGAGTTGCGCCTGGCAGTAGCAGGCTGGCAAGCTGGGCACTGCCACTCACCATCTGGTACCTCGTAGAGGGCTGGCCTCAGACAAAACAGGTGGAAGGCTTTATTACATTCATCACACAAGATCAGTTTGTCATCTTCACCTGCAAGGAGATAAACTTGTAAAGCACTGCTGGGAGCACAGCAATGGTCAGCAAGCTGTAACAAAGAGCCACTCACCCTCAATTAACACCAGGGGGAAGCAAACAGTCTAGCATAGTGTAATCGTATTTTAAGAAACAGTGATTTTTCTGTTGTTTTTTTTTTTTTTTAAGAAATAGTGATTTCTGAAAAGAAACCTAGCAAAGGGACGCCTGGGTGGCTCAGTGGTTGAGCGTCTGACTTTGGCTCAGGGCATTATCCCGCGGTCCTGGGATCGAGTCCCGCATTGGGCTCCCTGCAGGGAGCCTGCTTCTTCCCTCTGCCTGTGGTCTGCCTCTCTCTCTGTGTCTCTCATGAATAAATAAATAAAATCTTGAAAGAAAGAGAGAATAGAAAGAACGAAGAGATAAAGAAGAAAGCAGAAAGAAAGAAAGAAGAAAGAGAAGAGATAGAGAGGAGGGGGGTGTTCGGGGGAGAGGAGGTGTATTGAGGATTTTAGGGAACCCCCCAAAACCAAACCCCCAGCATCCCCTCCCTCAGAAAAGAAAAGAAAGAAAAGAAAGAAAAGAAAAGAAAGAAAGAAAAGAAAAGAAAAGAAAAGAAAAGAAAGAAAAGAAAAGAAAAAACATAGCACAAACTAGACTATTGGTAATTTAAGATTCAAGTCTTCTGACATATCCCTAAAACCTGCTTGGCCTAGGAGAGGACAGTTAAAACATTTACAAAGTAGCAGCAAAAAAACCAACTCATGGCAAAAAAACCAACTCAGGGCACCCCTGGTGGCGCCGCCTGCAGCCCGGGGTCTGATCCTGGAGACCCGGGATCGAGTCCCGCGTCGGGCTCCCTGCATGGAGCCCGCTTCTCCCTCTGCCTGTGTCTCTGCCTCTCAGTCTCTCTCTCTGAATAAATAAATTTTAAAAAATGCTTATTTAAAAACAAACAAACAAACAAACAAACAAAAAAACTCATAGCAGAAAAGGTCACTATTCCTCTCCCACTAAAAAACGAATCCCCCATGAAGTATTACATTTCCTGCCCATCCTTTTCCTCAATCCCCAATGCTTCCCAATTCATATCTGATATAGTTCTCTTAAGCGATTTGGTATCAAAAATGTACCGAACTGACCCGACATGGTCACTTCCCTCTCCAACCTTCATTCTGAAACAGTGTTTAGAGCAACTGATAGATTTTTCATAGGTCTTTCCATCCTTGGGGATTAAATCCTAACCTACTTCACAAAATCACTTAAGCCAATGAGAAGTCAATCGCTTGAGTGCCATTAGTCATGATGTTCCTTTTACACAGCCTCTGAAAGCTGTGACCATTAAAGATTCTCAAATGCCTTGCTCTGTAGGACTCAGCGGCAGTGGGCACAAACTGGAGTATTCTTCCCAGTGTTAATACTGCCCTCTGCTGGTAGACCTCTTACTTCACGGATGACTTAAAAACTCCAGCGATTAAAAAAAAACAAAAAACAAAAAACAGAACTCCAACGATGATAAAAACAGATGTAAAATTTTAGGTTAATTTTGTTCCCTGTAGAAAATTTAAACATTGGAGAGATAAACTGCTCTTATACTCAAACATGAAGAACAAAGGGCTTACTTTGACTTACTGTCATGTTATTTCAAAGAGTAGCATTTTACAGACTTCCAGAAGAAGGTAGCCCCACTACACTTCAAAGTTGTGTGCACAGACTTCTTCAGGGGAGAAAATATCTTTGGAATGGAAGTCCTAGTCCCTATTACACTCAGATAAGCAACACTGATCTATATATACCTTTCTTTCGACAGACTTTGCATCGAGCATTTTCTGCTGACATATCCCACTTGATACAGGCATCAAGCATCCCAAGTAGAACATGCATTCTGGAAAAAGTCTGAGCTTCACGGATTGCTGTCTTCCATTTTTCCAGAGCAGATGCAACCTAAACAGAGACAAAACCAGGTCAGCATTACTACAATGACCTCAACCATATGAGGTCATTCATATGAGGTATGAAAAATGTAGATTTTTCACACAACACTGACAGAGTATGCACTTAGAGCACCAGAAACAGGGGAAGAGGTGAGAGGATTCTGAGTATATTTACATCCTAGAGCTTCTCCAGCCTCCTAGAGCTTCTTACCCATTTATTTTACAGAAGAAATCAAGGCTCTAAAGAGTGAAAAACCTTGCCAAACACTACACAAAGAATTAAGTCAGGGGTGGTGGGTGATCAGAGACCCATCTCTTCTAGTAAAATCCACTTAAAGAGTCAATATCATTTAAAAGCAGAAACACTTGTGTAAATGCTAGTGTGCAACCATGTCCTCAGCTAACACAACTTTGGTTAACAAGATGTTCAGTTTCTGCATTATGTGCCATAATCCCAGATTACAGGGCCTGGAAATTACAGTAAATACTATCTATAAAGCGTTCTACAACACTTAAAAATATTAAATACTGATATGAAGCATTTCTCTTGACTTTATCACCAACTTCTAACTAAGTGAAAATCTCAGAGCCCAGGGCTTAGGCTGACTTTCTGGGCAGTTACTTTCAGCATAATAGGCAGTGTCTCCTCCCATCATCAGAAAATACAAATCAATTCAGAATTACCCAGGGAAAACACAGGATTGGGGGAAAAATATAATCAGGAATTTCAATAATAAACACAACTAAGGAAAAATAGAAATGGCATTTTAGGATAATTAGTTTATCTGTATTACTGTTTCATTAGTCAAAAGGTGATTTTTTAGGTCTTTAAAGCATTTCTTGCCTAAATGATCAGGTAAGCATCCATAATAAACAAATGCCTCTATAGGGGTTTATTCATTCTCAGATAGTCAAAAACGCAACAGAGATAGACAAGGTAAAGCTTAGGCCCTCCCTACGGCAGAAGCTGAGAGATGAGGTCATCCCGTCATCATCTATCTTATAAGGATCAAATGGCTTAACCCAGTCTTACCTGAATTATAGTTCAGGTAGCAGCTCTTACAACTTGGCCTGCTCAAGCTAGCAGACAGTACCACTGATGCACTTCACTGCCCTGCCCCAGGCAATGAGGTCTATTTAAAGTGATATAGTCGTCCTCCTATAGGAAGGCGTAGTTATGCTGGAAGGCCACAGGCTTTATTTAAAATAGAGCTGTCAAGGGACAGAGTTGAGCTACTTCTGAAGCTATGGTGTGAGGGTTGAGAGAGAACAAAAGCTGCCCTTTCTCTTTCTTATGGAAACAGAGAGACATAAAAAGTCCTGTGTGTGTAAATTCATAAATAACAAGAACACATAATACAGACACAACAAAATTCTATTTAAGAGGCTGCTAAAACCCTAGTGGAATCTGGCTCTTTCCTGACTCCACAACCTCCACTGCAGATATTTCAGTATCTGCCCTCAAAATACAGCATGATTTCTTTTCCTCCCCACTCAGAGCTCCTCAGTACACTATGAGGGTCCACAACCACAACTCATCTCACTGGCTTTCTCTCTCAGAGCAGTGGAGAGTTGACATGATGATAGGTCCTTTTACTGCACTAACAACCCACATTCCTTCAATGGAATATAAATTTTAAGATTTTAATTTCAGTCCCTAAAAAGAGTGCCTACTGGCAACAGGCAGAAAATGGCTAACATGAGCTTTACTGTCCTCTAGTGGACACTCAGATGCACACAAGTAGTCAGGAAAAAGTCCTATCAGCCAAGTACTGCTTTTTACACATTTCCTATAAACAACTGAACCAAACTACCCTAACAGTCATATGACCAGGACTATATATTACGGCCATGCTCAGAAATCTGTGGTTCAAGGTCTGAGCACTCAATAGGGCATCCAGCCTCATTAAAAAACAAAACAGAGCAGCCCTGGTAGCGCAGCAGTTTAGCACCGCCCGCAGCCCAGGGTGTGATCCTGGAGACCTGGGATTGAGCCTCACGTCAGGCTCCCTGCAAGGAGCCTGCTTCTCCCTCTGCCTGTGTCTCTGCCTCTCTTTGTGTCTCTCATGAATAAATAAAAACAAAACAAAACAAAAACTGGTGGCTCAATGGCTTAAGCATCTGACTCTTGGTTTCAGCTCAGGTCACAATCTCAGGGTTATGAGATAGAGCCCATGTCAAGCTCTATGCTAAGCACAGAGTCTGCTTGAGATTCTCCTTCTGCCCCTCCCTCTCTCCCCTCTCTCTGTCTCTCTCAAATAAATAAATCTTAAAAAAGAAACCTGAGAGATCTTGGAAATAAGCTTATTTAACCTCATTTTAATACAGATTTATTGAGATATAATTCATACGGTAACAAGTTCACGTAGTAAAGAAAACAATGCGTTCTCAAATATTTGCAGAGCTGTGCAACTATCAATGTAATCTTACAGAACATTTTCATCACGCCAGAAATAAACCTTGTACCCTCTAGTAGTCATTCCCCATTCCCCACCCTAAACCATCACTTCCCCAGCCCTAGACAACCACTACTCTACTTCTGGTCTAGAGATTTTCTTCTTCTGGACATTTCACATAAATGTGTGGCTTTTTGGATTGCCTTCTTTGACTAAGCATAATTTTTCTAGGTTCATACACATTGTAACTAGTAATAGTACTTTATTCCATTTTAATTGCTGAAAGTTTTTCCATCGTATGGATAAATCACATTTTATCAATCCACTATCAGTAGATGGACATCTGGGTTGTTTCTATTTTTTTGGCTATTATAAATAATACTGCTATGAACATTTGGGCATATTTGTATAACCTTCATTTATTATTTTGCCCAAGGTCTCATAGCAATTTGGTGCCAGGTCTCCTTCACATCTCTAGATCCCCAATACTAATGCTTTTGATATCATAGGTACTAGTATCCTGTTAAACCCACTGAGCTATCCACCTAGACCAGCCTAGATTCCAACCAACCTCTAATTAATTAATTAATTAATTAATTAATTATGATAGTCACACACAGAGAGAGAGAGGCAGAGACATAGGCAGAGGGAGAAGCAGGCTCCATGCACCGGGACCCCGATGTGGGATTCGATCCAGGGTCTCCAGGATCGCGCTAAACCGCTGCGCCACCCAGGGATCCCCCAACCTCTAATTTTGAGGGCAAAACATAAAGCATTCAAGATTTGAAAGACCATCCTAGTTTCCTACCATTGGAAAAAAATTCCAAACAGTCCAGTACATTAAAACAAAAACCCCACACTATATTCAAAGACACTGGGTTTTTTGTTTTTTAAAGACATTGTTTTTAAAAACAGATGAACAGTGGCAACTAAGTTTTGACATTCAACACTGGTGATATCTGGTAAATCCTGACTGTCTTACAACACTGGTAGGAGGCTAAACACATTATTCTGATGAAAAACTCAAAATCTCTAGCATGTTCTGGGACGCTTGGGTGGCCCAATGGCTGAGCCTCTGCCTTCAGCTCGGGGTGTGATCCCAGTCCTGGGATCGAGTCCCACATCGGGCTCCTTATGTGGAGCCTGTTTCTCCCTCTGCCTATGTCTCTGCCTCTCCCTCTCTGTCTCTCATGAACAAATAAATAAAATCTCAAAAAAAAAAAAAATCTCTAGCATGTTTAAATAAAGATGGTCCCTATGGAGAAGAACAAATAAATAAAATCTCAAAAAAAAAAAAAAAAATCTCTAGCATGTTTAAATAAAGATGGTCCCTATGGAGAAGTGGTCCCACAGAATCAAAGAGAAGCCAGCTGATATGCAAAGTCACCGTTAATCCCTTTACTAACAGTAAAAAGGCAACATCCTATCTTAGCAAGGATAGGACAAGGCTTCTGACCATATTCTTCCACAAGAGAACATTTAAAATGGAAAAACAGATAATCAGCTTGTCAGGACAAACGCATACAAAGTAAACAGAGAGCCTAACAGAACCCAGGATTTTGCCAAATTATACAAGGTCTTTCCCACTTGATGAAAAAAACAAAAACAAAAACAAACAACAACAACAATGGAATAAACCTTAAGTTCGAGAAACAATCTACTTTTGTAAGTTAGGAAACCGAAGCCCAAACTAAAGACTGATATTAACTCACGTAACCACCTAGTGCCAGCTGAAAATGCTGGCCTATGTTAAGTGGAAACCTTCAAAGCAAAGGACAGTGGAAAATTTCAGAACTGTGGCAGAGTTGACCTTTGGTCGGGAAATGCAGGCAGGGCATAATGCCATTTTAATGGAGAACATCGCTGAACTACTTAGTAGGCAACCTAATTGATTTTCCAAGAAACTCTTCCATGCTTTCCATTTGTGTACTATGTGTCTGGGCCCCAAGGTTAAACCTGCAAAGTGCTCAGATTTTCCTCCCCAATCAAACTAAGAATGAAGTCTCGTATGACAAGCTAAAAAGAGGTTATTTTGCTATGGGGAGGAGTACTAAAAAAGAACTTAAGGAGAATTCTACAGCCACTACTTCCCAATGAGAAGAAAATGTTACTGGTCAAGAAATGTCAAGGAAAAGAGCACATCAAGAAAAGAGACTCTTCTGGACAAAGTTAAAAACAAAACCTATGCAGTGCTTGGCAAGGCTAAAAATGATGCCTAATGAAGAGACTTGGCAGAGGAGACTATAAACTAATGTTAGACTTTATCTGGAAGGTGACCTGCATGCCATGTAGCCATTAAAAGGCAAACGAAGGAAGGGAGAACCCAATTCCAGGATGATACTGACATGTGTCCAGCCTCTGGATCTACGGTATGAACTGAGAGACTCTGACCTAACTGAATCTTAGTTCTCTGCTCTGCTTACCTCCCACCCAGAAGGACTCTCATTTCATCATGCATCACCTTGGCCATGGGAAGAAACAGGGAACATGACAACAGTGTACAAACACTTGAGGAGCTTTAGACAATAAAATCACTCTGAGTAAACTCAGAGGACAAAATAAGAAGCAGCTGTCAATGACAGAAAGTCAATCTCTGCTCAGTCTAACGAAGCCTATGCCCCCTTCCATGATCAGATTAACTCCTACTATCCTTCAAAACCGGCAGACACATCTGTTCCTTGGGAGTTTTCCCTACTTGCCCAGGTGTACCTGACAGGTAGACTGAGTCCTGCCCTCTCTCATCAGGACCTGTCAGTCCACCAAAACTATCCGTCCTAACTCCAACAGGACTCCTGGAGGGCAAGGACATCCGAACTCCACTCATCACTACAACTGCCAGACTCACCATAGGACTGCCCAAGACAAGTCTTTACCAGCTGGTTGTGAAAAGAAGGAAGTAAGAGAGGGGAAGAGAGAAATCAAACACAGGGGAAAGTATTCTAATGGGATAATGCCTGGGACCCCTCCTTAATGTAGTGGTTTCAAATTCTTTTCTTCGTAAACTTTTTTTTAAAAAGATTTTATTTATTTATTCATGAGAGACACAGAGATAGAGAGAGAGAAAGAGAGGCAGAGACACGGGCCAAGGGAGAAGCAGGCTCCATGCAGGGAGCACGACGTGGGACTCGATCCTGGGTCTCCGGGCTGAAGGCAGAGCTAAACCGCTGAGCCACCCGGACTGCCCTTTTCTTTGTAATCTTAGCAGAAATCTAATAGACAAAACAGAAAAACTGAAGCCGCTAATTATTCTACTAAAGACAAACCAGAGACAACATAACATTCATCAGCAAGGAATCAAGGCACTAAGAAAACATACTATCACATAGATCTATATGGACTGAAAGGGGGGAGACAGACTGTATGACACAGACCATTCCATTCTGTAAAATTCCAATAAAACCATCTTCATATGCATACAGAAAATACACCAAACTACCGAAGAGTGACTTTGCTGGGGAGGAAAACTAGAATGGGAGTTCTTTTCTACTTTACTTACCTCTCCCACTGGGTTTACTTACAAGGAGCATGTTATTTTTAAAACTTAAAAACCAGAAAACTGGATAGCCACATGCAAAAAACTGAACTTAGACCCTTAGTTTACAAATATTAACTCAAAATGGATCAAAGGTTTAAATGTAAAAGCTAAAATTCTTAAAAAAAAAAAAAAAAAAAAAAAAAAAAAAAAAAAAAAAAACCATAGAAGAAAACAGAGGGATAGGACATGGATTTGTGACGCTGAATTTGGCAATGACCTGGTTGTGACACCAAAAGCAGAACCAACCAAAGAAAAAACAGGTAGGGTGAACTTCATCAAACTTGAAAAATTGTCTATCAAAGGATGTCATCGACAGAATGAAAAGGCAGCTCACAGGATGAGAGAATATATCTGCAAATCATACATCTAACACAGGATTAATACCCAGAACATATAAAGAAACTACATATATAACTCAATGACAAAAAACCACAAAATCCAATTAAAAAACAGCTAAATAACTCAGAGACATTTCCCCAAAGACAGACAGACATATGGCCAACAGTCCCATTCTTCAACATCACTATCGTTAGGGAAAGGCAAACCAAAAGCATGAGCTATCACTTCATTCCCATGAGGATGACTGCAATCACAGAAATAGAACATAACAGGCACTGGCAAGGGTGTAGAAAAATTAGAACCCTGTGCACTGCTGGTGGGCATGTAAAATGGTGCAGCTGCTCTAGAAGACATGGCAGTTCTGAAAAAGTGCAACAGAATTACCATATGATGCAGCAATTCTATTTCTAGGTATATAGACAAAAGAACGGAGTAAGAGGGCATCTGGGTGGCTCAGTTGGTTAAGCATCTGCCTTCAGCTCAGGTCATGATCTCAAGGTCCTGGGATAGAGCCCTGTATTGGGCTCCCTGCTCAGTGGGGAACCTGCTTCTCCCTCTACTTCCTCTGCATCCCACCCCCCAATCCTGTTATCTCTCTCTCTCAAATAAATTAATAAATTCTTTTTAAAAACCGAAAAACAAAAAAACTGAAAGTAAGGACTAGAATAGAGTTGTACGCCTGCGTTCTCAGCAGACTGGATGTGAGGGCCATGTGGCTGTGATACCTGTCACCCAAGTGTTTTTTCTCCAGGATGGCTCTGGCTGTTGTGGCTGACTAGATGGGTGTCTCCCCTCCCCTCACTGTGCAGCCCACCGGAAGCTGTGTACTTGGCCACAAAGAACAACCTTCTCGGGGCGCCTGAGTGGCTCAGTGGTTGAGCGTCTGCCTTCAGTTCAGAGCGTGATCCCGGAGTCCTGGGATCAAGTCCCACGTCAGGCTCCACACTGGGAGCCTGCTTCTCCCTCTGCCCGTGTCTCTGCCTCTTTCTCTGTCTCTTGAATAAATAAATAAAATTAAAAAAAAAAAAAAAAAAAAGAACAATCTTCTCCATCAGAGTAGGATTGTTTCTTGGTCAAGGGTATACAGAGGCACTCACTGCTAAAGGCTCCATACAGTCCATAGCAGCATTATCCCCGACAACCAAAAGATGGAAGTGATCCAAGTGTTCATTGATGGATGAACAGAGAATGTGGTATATACACAGAATGGGTATTACTCAGTCTTAAAGGGAAATCCTGGCACATAACACAACATAGATGAGCTTAGAAGACATTATACTAAGTTAAATAAAGCAGTCACAAAAGAACAAATATTTTGATTCCACTTCTATGTAATAGTACTCAGAGTAGTTGTTGAATCCATAGACACAGGAAGAAAATGGGGGTTGCCAGAGGTTGAGGGGACAGTGAATCAGGTAGTGTAATCTTTAGTGGGCACAATTTCAGTCTGGGAAGAGAAGGTTCTGGAGATGGATGGTAGTGACAGTTGCATAACGCTGTGAATGTACTTAACAACACAGAACATAAAAATGGTTAAGATACTACATTGTTCCTTATGTGTATTTTGCCACCATTTTTAACAATTTGAAAACCACTACCCCCCCCTTTTAAAAAGCAATCATGGCTCTGGTAAAAGGAGATGGGGGCACTCTGAGCCAATATCCAGCTGAGCTCCATAAACCAGTGTGAAAACCACAACATTTAGTGGAAATGATAAAAATAGAATACTGGCTCAAGGAACCATGCTTTCAAGGAGGTGAAGCACAGGGTTAGACAATTTTAAAACCAGATCCACTCTCCTACAGTCATAAAACCACATCTTCATGAACAAAATACCTTTGCTTCCTCTGCCAGTTTCTTCTCTTCATCCACCTCTTCCGTCTTTGCTGAATCTTCACTTTGGAGTTTTCTTCTCTTTTGCTTGGGAGCCATGAAGCCTTGGAGAAATTTCTTTATGACACTTGCTTGTAGGGCAATCACACACTCACCAAAATCCTTCAGTTTCTCTAATGAGATCACCTATAGCAAACGAAGGAAACACCACCATGAATGAAAGGCCCAGATGACAGGATACTATCCTCCCCTCTCCACACCCAACTCTGGTCATCTCTGTGCACTACTCTTATTTGCTAATAAGGGTTGTGGCGGGAAGGAGAAGGCAGCTAATTTTAAGCATGTTCAGTGGCAGTTACAGTTTCAGTGTCACTGTGAAAGTTTATTCAAAAGTAACCTCAGTTTTTCCAGGCCTTTCACTGAAGCTAACTCTTCCCCATATGTGATAATAAAATTATTTACTCAATAATGCATGTTGTCTGCTCAAAAAAGAAAAGAGAGAAGAGAGAAGACTATCTCCAACTAAATTCAAATCAACCTAAGTCACACAACATCAGTTTCCCTTGGTCCTCAGTTCAGTGGATGGTTTACAATTTAAAAGCAGGGATCCCTGGGATCCCTGGGTGGCGCAGCGGTTTGGCGCCTGCCTTTGGCCCAGGGCGCGATCCTGGAGACCCGGGATCGAATCCCACATCGGGCTCCCGGTGCATGGAGCCTGCTTCTCCCTCTGCCTGTGTCTCTGCCTCTCTCTCTCTCTCTGTGACTATCATGAATAAATAAATAAAATCTTTAAAAAAAAAAAAAAAGGCAGGGATCCCTGGGTGGCGCAGCGGTTTGGCGCCTGCCTTTGGCCCGGGGCACGATCCTGGAGACCCGGGATCGAATCCCACGTCGGGCTCCCGGTGCATGGAGCCTGCTTCTCCCTCTGCCTGTGTCTCTGCCTCTCTCTCTCTCTCTCTGTGACTATCATAAATAAATAAAAATTAAAAAAAAAATGTAAAAGCAGCTGACTACACCTCCATTTCCCCAGCAATGTGGCCCATGAAATACTGAACCTTGTTCTACTTAAAGAAGTTAGGGAGTTCATTCACTAATTCAGCAATTGAGTGCCTACTATATGCAAACTAGTTTCAAGGCAAAGAAAAACTGAGAAAAAAGTAAACATTTACTGACCTACTAGCTTATAAACTATAGGTCAGGTAATACTTTCCATACTTGGTCTCATTTAAGCCTCACATTTATTTTATAGATAAGGACAGAAGCTAAATCACTTTGATCCAAAGCATGGTCTTGAGTGAACGCTATCTTCTCAGTCACACAAAACACACGTCAATTAAAAAGATAACATTTTATAACTATGAAGAGAAACAAAGAATGATGATAACCCAGTGTTAGCAAGGTATTGAGCATGGATTTGGCACAAAGTAGGCAATTGATAAATATCTGCCAAATAAACAAAAAAGTACATATTGTATTTGAAACTGCAGAATACATAGTGTTGAATAATTCCTTAAAAGATCATGAAGAACAATAAAGATGTTTAAATCCTTTTTCCCAGGTAATGTACCACAAATTCATAACCACTACCCCCTTTTAAAAAGTAACCATGGCTCTGGTAAAAGGAGATGGGGGCGCTCTGAGCCATTATCCAGCTGAGCTCCATAAACCAGTGTGAAAACCACAACATTTAGTGGAAATGATAAAACAGAATACTGGCTCAAGGAACCGTGCGGATTTTAAAAGGCTGAGGTGCCTGACTGCTCAGTTGTTAAGATCATGCGACTCTGGATCTCAGGATTGGGAGTTTGAGCCCCATACTGAGATTGCTTTAAAAAAAATAAAAATAAAAAAAGAGAAAAAGAAAGCTTATGTATGTATGTAAGATGCATGTAAAATATGATTATAATAGCAAAGAAATATAAATACATAAATCTGACAGTAAATGATTTATCAACTCCATGGGTTATTTTATGTACCTCAAAGTGATATAAAAACTGAAAAAATGGAATGTATTTATAAATTAGGAAAAATGGGAAAAAAAAAGATGCAATTGCCCAAAAACCACACAACTAACATACATGCTGTAATGCATATGAATAATTTGAAAAGACCCACGAGTATTAGTATCTTTGGAGTTATATGGACTTCTATTTTTTAAAACCAGTGAAAAGCATTTTAGTATTTCCTGACAGACAGTATTTTCCAATCTTCTCTCCAGCTGGGATATCTAAATCTATCTCATGTAGAACATGGCATCTCCTGAATTGGTTCATCTATATCATGTGAGAGTCCTTCTGAACAGTAGGTGACAGGACTCTAAATGGATCTTGAAATGTACTCATTTACTAGCATGAGTGCTACCCAACATTAAGCATAACCCTACTTAGCTGATCAGTATAAAGGATGGATAAAACCAGAATACACAAACCCATTTCAGACCTTAAAGCACAAGCATCAAGCACACAGGAATGTTAAATAACAGATGTTAAATCATGATTCAGGATTGTGACTCCAGGACTAGTTTTCATTCAACTTAATAGAAAAGTGCTTTCTGGGGCACCTGGCTGGCTCAGTCAGTGAAGCAACTCTTGATCACAGGGTTGTAGAGTTCAAGCCCCATAATGGATGCAGAGATTACTTAAAAATAAAATCTTAGGGGCACCTAAGTGGCTCAAGTAGATTAAGTGTTTGACTTCGGCTCAGATCATGATCTCAGGATCCTAGGATCAGGCTCAGCATTGGGCTCCCCACTCAACAGAGTGTCTAGTCTGCTTCTCCCTCTCCCTCTGCCCCACACCCCCTGGCCATGCTCTCCCCCTCTCTCAAATAAAATGTTTAAAAAAATAAAATCTTTAAAAAAAAGGCACTTTTTGAACAAAGAATCTAAGCCAATGATTAGATTTTTCTGGATATCAAAGGAAAAGTATCACATGTACATGGAGAAACTTTAGCTCCACAAGTCTTTCAAAACAAACCTATACATGATTTCCAGGGTCATCTAGGGAAGTCAAGAACATTATCAGGGAATAATTTCAAATTGAGTTTCCACGAGTAACAGATCTCATAATGGTGTTTGCTTATGTTCTTACCCGAGCTTCAAATTCTGATGTTTCTTCTACATAACCAAGTCCCCCCTTTTGTAACCTTGTTGCAACTTCAATGAGATCACTACGAAGGAAGTTCAAAAGCTCCTGGTTGCCATCACAAGATTTTAGACCCAAATTTGGCTTCCGGGCCAGATGAATAGAATGGATGATGTCCTGGTACCTAGAAGAGTTGGGGGCCGAGGGGATGGGAAATAAAGAAACTCTGAATGACAGGTCTCATTTCTAGAAGACTTACTCAGATCTCCTTCATCTCTCCTTGGTGATTTCTTTAGTTTCAGGTTTCTTGTACTAATTTTCAAATGTTTTTTATTTTTGATTAATTTGAAAAACACGCTTCTTGTATTTGGTATTTGATAATCTGAAGGGTCCTGCTCTGCATTTTTTTTTTTTTTTTTTTGGTACCTTTTTACCATGAGTTTCTTGGGATTTTATCTACGGAAATTCTTTTGAGGCCTAGTCTGAAGTTGGGCTCCTCCAGAGAGAATGTCTACTTGCTCATGTTAGCTACCAGGAAATGTGACCAACCCAAGACAACTTTAAATCACCTGCCTGAAATGCCCCATAACATAGTAAAAATGTGAAACACAGCTGAAAACCTACACAAGGAGATCTTGCTCACACTAAAGATGAGGTCCCAGCAATAGACTCTCTTCTCTGGCTAGACCAGAAGCTTCACTGTTGGCTACTTATAACAAAATGAAAACTAAAGTTCAAGGTCATCTCAGTTGCGGTATACTAAGTTCCCACTTTGTTCTTAATAATAAGCATTTTTAATATTATTTTCCTCTGAATACAACTTCATTGTGTCCCACTGGTTTTCTTACAAAGGATTTCCCTTTCCTTGCTTTCTAGAATTTCCTTTATTTTCTTCTTTGATGTGTTATCTAAGAATATATTTAACTGTCAGTAAAGGTCTTTTTGGAAATCTTTAAGGAATCTGTTTCTAATTTTATTGCAATTTGATCAGAAAATGTATCTTGAAACTCTACTTTTAAAATCTGTTGAGATTGCTTTTGTGGCTAAATACATGATTAACTTTCATAAATGTTCAATGGATAGAACAAAAAACTTTACTTCTGTTTCCAATTGGCCTAGTATCATTTTGTTTTTAAATTCCCTTTATTGAGATGAATGACTGAGTGCACACCCTGTAATTTATATCCTTCTTCCCCTATTGTAAAGAGCATATATATTTGTTTTATAAATGTGAACTTCAAATGGTCTGTAATACATTATCCTATTCCCTTGACTACCCCAAAGGAAACCCAAATAACCATCACTAAGAGAAGAGATAAAGTAGAATCACAAAGATTATACAAACTCCCAGAATAGTATATATAAAGAAAAATGGTTGAGTTCAGTTATAAAAATCATGGATGGAGGTCGCCTGGATGGCTCAGTTGATTGTGCATCTGTCTTTAGCTCAGGTCATGATCTCGGGGTCCTGGATCGAGCTTCATGCGAGCTCCCTGCTCAGCGGGGAGTCTGCTTCTACTACTTCTGTTCCTCCCCTACCTGCTGCCTGCGTGTACATGCACTCTCTCTGCAATTTCTCTCAAATAATTAGAACTAAAAGAAACGTAATCATACAATATGGGCCTTTTGTCTAGCAGCTTTGACTCAGCCTGTTTTTTTAGTTTCAGCTCTGTTTTAGTAAGTACCGGTACTTTGTTCCTTTTTGCGGTTGAATTTATGCATATGCCACATTTTGTTTATCCATCAGCTGATGGACATTTAGGTTTTCTTTTTTTTTTTTTTTTTTTTTTTTGGCTATTTTGAATACTGACAGAATACTTCTCAATAACAACTGCTGTAGAATTGCCCTTGCAAAAAAAAAAAAAAAAAAAGAACTGCCCTTGCAAGGCTGCCTAATTACATGAAGATCTTGGTTCATTGCACGACAAACATTAATCAATGAATAATAGCTGCTATACTGCATATATGTGGGGCTTAAAAGCATGCTTCTTCCAAATAAGCATGAGTCAAGAAAACACCAAACAGTAAGAACATAAAAGGGCATAAAAGGGTGATAGACACTTTCTTAAAATTTATTTTTATTGCTTTTATGGATAAACAAATAACCCTTAAGATATTTATAATATCTAATGCTGAAGAGAAGCTATGAAGACCAAGATGAAAAGATGAAAATTCTTACCTTTTCTCAAGCCTCTCTTTAAGTTGACTTTCTCTTATTCCCTGAGGGTGAAGGCAGTTTAGTAACTCATCCAATTCCTTCTGACTATCACATAAAAACCTGCAAGGAGCAACACAGAATCAGTAACTCTGAAAAACAAAAACTAAGAAAGGGATCTGGGATTGTTGGTGGGAGTTGGGAGAACAGAATTCCAAACTTGGCTCACAAACAAAACAAATAATTTACTATTTCCATGAGGCCTAATGTTAACTTTATCCTAGAATAACAGAGCCGATGTTTCCTACTAAAATACAAGACAAATTTTATAAAGTTAATAGACACACTTGTCCATACACCTTAAAAGAGTAAACTTGTATCCAAAAATAAAAAATAGGGGATCCCTGGGTGGCGCAGTGGTTTGGCGCCTGCCTTTGGCCCAGGGCGCGATCCTGGAGACCCGGGATCGAATCCCACGTCAGGCTCCCGGTGCATGGAGCCTGCTTCTCCCTCTGCCTGTGTCTCTGCCTCTCTCTCTCTCTCTCTGTGACTATCATAAATAAATAAAAAAAAAAAATTAAAAATAAAAAAAATAAAAAATAAAAAATAGGGTAGCCCGGGTGGCTCAGTAGTTTAACACCGCCTTCAGCCCAGGGCCTGATCCCGGAAATCCGGGATCGAGTCCCACATCGGGCTCCCTGCATGGAGCCTGCTTCTCCCTCTGCCTGTGTCTCTGCCTCTCTCTCTCTCTGTGTGTCTCTCATGAATAAATAAACAAAATCTTAAAAAAATAATAAAAATAAAAGGTCATTAAACCAAAATCAATCATAGGCAAAACAGTTAATGTAATCACAAAGTAAAAGAGACCCTCTCAAAACCTAGTTTCCTGCCTAAAAGGGAATTGACGCAAAAGCAGATCAATGGCTATGTATACAATTTTTATTCTTTAATTAATGAAGATGAAAATCCTAAATCTATTCCCAGGCTAAAAAGCACTTCTGATGCAATGTAACATCTATCCCAGAACATATACAAAGTTACATTATAACAGGGAAATAAAATTCCAAAGTTTAGTATAAATACATTCTTAGCAAAAAAAAAAAAAAAAAAGGGGGCTGCTTTTAATTTTAAAGCAATGAATTTACATATCTAAGAAATCAAAGTCATACATACATTATCTTAACAGATAATCACTGGTATCATTATATTAAATATTTTCTTAACATGAAAAGGAAAAAAGAAAGAGCAGCCAGATGAATGCTCACATTACCATAGATTCTGGCCTTGTTTGGGTATGGTGGTCTCTACAGCTACTTCTGTTGCTGGTCCAGGTTGTGTGCTCATGCTTGTGTTTTTGCCTAGGTTTGCTTTCTTACCTAAAAAATAAATAAATAAATAAACAAACAAACAGTAAACAATTTCCTGTTTCAAACCTAAGCAAGACACGGCGCCAAATCCAATAACACAGGTGCTGCCTATTAAATACACCCAACGTATAACAGGTGCTAATTTCTCTTAAATAGCTTATACATAGCACATTGACACTCTTGCTCTCTACTCAGCTAACAGTTGCACAGTTCAAAGTTTAGAGTATGGCAACTTAGAATAAGGGGGATGACTGAATAACTCTATCAAAACAAATAACTCATTTACTCCTTGTATGTTAAGGCTTAGCACAGAGGCATCTGTAGTGAAGCAGGGACAACTGAAACCTACAAACTACTATAAACTTACCCCTAGAGGCTTCAAGTGTCAACACGATGAACTTTTTTCTAAGCCAGCTCCTATATACTAACAGGACATGAATACAGATCTTAAGCCAATCTCTGAGGCCTCATCTAACACTATAATTGGTTCTGTCCCCTGCTCCCATTCTTTACCCTTTAGCCTGTCACTTTCCCCACACTACAAACACATCACCCTGTTAGTCTTCTGAGTCAAGTGATTTTGAAGAGACCTTGCCACGTGGGAATGAGAGTACATGAAGCAACAACATGCACCAGAAGTGAAGGGATGGAATGCCCATCTTCTCTTGGGAGCTAGAATCATGGAGACCTGATTTCTAAGGATACCCATTAAATTTCTGAGTAACATTATAAATTCAGTCTCTCCTGCTGGAAACTCTCCCCCAGTCTGAAGATCCTAACTGTACATTTACTGCTCTCAAACAGAACTGCCCTCCTGTGGATATTTATAAAGTCTACTAAAACTAGATTTTTCTACTAAAGTGCTTCAGTCTAACACTTAATTGAAGACACAGAGAGAGGGGCAGAGACACAGGCAGAGGGAGAAGCAGGCTCCATGCAGGGAGCCCAATGCAGAACTCGTTCCCGGGACTCCAGGATCAGGCCCTGGGTGGAAGGCAGGCATTAAACCGCTGAGCCACCCAGGGATCCCCCCTAAAAATTTTCTTAAAGAAACATAATGATCTAGGGATCCCTGGGTGGCTCAGCGGTTTAATGCCTGCCTTCCACCCAGGGCCTGATCCTGGAGTCCCGGGATCGAGTTCTGCATTGGGCTCCCTGCATGGAGCCTGCTTCTCCCTCTGCCTGTGTCTCTGCCCCTCTCTCTGTGTCTCTCATGAATGAGTAAATAAAATCTTAAAAAAAAAAAAAAAAAAAAAGAAACATATTGATCTAATATTTGAGAAGCAAATTTCATTAAGTCATGGTAAGTAGAGCTAGAAAGAAACTTGCAGATCATTTAACCAGTGGTTCTCCACAGGGAACCAACCAGGCTGTCTCCTAGGGGACATGTGGCAATGTCTGGAGACATAGCTGGTTGTCACTATTAGCATCTAGTCTGGTGAGGCCATGGCTGCTGCTGAATATCCTACAATGAACAGGACAACCTCCAACTATAAAAAATTACCCAGGGGTGCCTGGGTGGCTCAGTTACTTAAGTGTCCACCTCTTGATTTTTTTTTTAAGATTTTATTTATTTATTTATTTATTTATTTATTTATTTATTTATTTATTTATTGAGATTCATTTATTCATTCAGAGAGAGAGAGACAGGCAGAGACACAGGCAGAGGGAGAAGCGGGCTCCATTCAGGGAGCCTGATGCAGACCTCGATCCTGGGACTCCAGGATCACACCCTGGGGCTGAAGGCAGCCGCTCAACCGCTGAGCCAACCAGGCGTCCCTAACTCTTGATTTTGGTTCAAGTCATGACCCCAGGGACGTGGGACTGAGTCCTGCATCAGGTTCTGCACAGGGCATGGAGCCTGCTTGGGCTCTATCACCCTCTGCCCCTCCTCCAACCCTTAAAAAAAAAAAAAAAAAGGCATTATCTGACCCAAAATGTCAATAATGCTGAGGTTGAGGAAACCTGACCTAACCTGACCTTTTTTATTAAAAATTTTTTTCTTGAGATATTATACATATGAATATTGCAAATTTACACATAATGTATGTTCAATATATATGTGGCTCAAGAAAAAATATATATACACATCTATCAAAATATACTTGTGTATTTATTTATAAACTGAACATACCCATGTAACCAGAATCCAGATCAAGAAAAAGAACATCAGTGACCCTTTATGACCCTTTCTCACTTATTTTTAATTAGTTATTTGCTGTGTTTCCCCCTCACTAGAATTTCAGTTAAATGGCATTCAGGACCTTATCTGGCTTATTTGCTATCTTGTACCACAAAACATGAAAAACTAGGTGGCACACATGAGATGCTCTACTCAAACTGAATAAATAAACTCTGAAAGCAGAGGAAGAAGACCCGTAACTATCTTCTTAGCCCTTTACCTCAATTCCAGCCACTAAGGCACCTACCGAGACACTTCCAAGGAACAAAGTTTGAGGACTACTCATATAAAATCTAATACCTAGCTATTCTAATATTCAAGCTCTTTATCTTTTCACACTATACCTGAAACAAAGCTGATAATCAAATGCTAGTTTCCCTCCTAGATCCATGCATCTCACATTCTCCCGCCCCCATCAAATACATCTACCTAAGAAGACAATAAAGAAACTCTGCAAATAGAAAAAGTGACCAAGGAGAGACAGTCCTTAATAATGACCCTACTAGAAAGCGTAAAAGAACTGACAGAATACATACTACGGGGACAGTAATCTTCATCAGGAGAGTCTGCACGGTCTTTGCGGTGATTGAATCGGTAGTCGATGCTATCATGAACCCAGCCTTTTTCAATGAATAATCCTGGAACTTCATCTGAGAAGAGCCAGTATCTAGAAATCACAACCATATATTAATAAACTAATGACAAATCATGAGCACAGGATGACTTCAGTGTTAGAGGAATTGATACAGAGTATCACTGAACATTCAGACAGATACAAATGATAAAGTAAGGCACAGAATACCAACATTTTTTAAATTTGAGATTTGCTTTATAGCTTTAATTTTTTAAAATTTTTTTTTAAAGATTTTATTTATTTAAGAGAGATACACAGAAAGAGAGGAAGCAGAGACCCAGGCAGAGGGAGAAGAAGGTTCCTTGCAGGGAGCCTGATGTGGGACTCCATCCCAGGACTCTGGGATCACGCCCTGAGCCGAAGGCAGATGCTCAACCGCCGAGCCACCCAGGCGTCCCAATTTTTATAACTTCTAATATTTCTCTACTCTAGGTCCCACACAATGTACACATGTAAAACATATTACCATTTCTAATGACCTCTATTTGGATTGCGTTTCACCTATCATAATAATTTAAGCTCATATTTATGGTATCTTCCAGAACTGGGCCATATGATGGCTCAGTGGTGACTCAGTTGGTTAAGCATCTGCCTTCAGATCCTGAAGATCTGAGATCAAGTCCCTCATCAGGTTCCCCGCTCAGTGGAGAACCTGTTTCTCCCTCTAGCCCTGCTCAGGCTCCTGCTCTCTCTCAAATAAATAAATAAAATGTAAAAAAAAAAAAAAGAAGAACAGGATCATATCTTATTTAACTTTTAACTCTAACATGTGGGCAGAGAAAACATTCAATAAATATGTGATAAGCAATTGTTTCCAAAATCCATAAACAGGGAAGTTTTTCTATTCTAAATACTTTAGAGTTTCATAACTAGGAACAATATAATAACCCTAAAACATGACAAAAAAATAAATCTAATAACTTACCTGTTATGGTTTCTATCTGTACCAATAGGAGTCCTACGCATGACTAGCTTTGCCTTGGCAATTCCTTCCTGGAAAGCCTTCTCAGCAGCTGCTTTATGCTTTCGTATTCGTTCTTCTTCAGCTTCGCGTTCTAGTTTCACTAGTAAAGATCAAAAGAATCAACTAGATATGTTTCCTAATAATTCCTATTCTTATAAATTAAATAAGATACGGAACAGAAAATATAAAGGGAGATTTCTATCAAACCTTAGCTTCCTTCTCCTAATTCTGATCTGTTGTAAGAAAGTTTTAAAAAAGATTTTATTTATTTGACAGAGTGTGAGCTAGAGGGAGAGGAAGAAAGAGAATCTGAAGCAAATTCGATCACTACCCAAGATCACGACCTGAGCCAAAACCAAGAGCTGGCTGCTCAACCGACTGAGACCACCCAGGCACTCCTATAAGGTAGAAATTTCTGTCTGGTTTTCCTATGTCCTTTGAATTCTGGTCATACTGCAGCCATCAACTCAGTGAAAATTCTTTTCTCTCCAAAATTTAACTTTAGTAATTAGATTAATTTTATTAATAGTTTAAAATGAAATATTAAAACAGTCTTTAAGGGGTACCAGGGTGACTCAGGCAGTTAAGTGTCTGCCCTAGCTCAGGTCATGATCCCAGGGTCCTGGGATGGGCAGCTCCTACCCTCACTCTCACTCTGCTCTCTCAAATAAATCAATAAAATCCAAAACAACAAAAAACCTTAAGTGGAATTATTTGATCCTCAAAATGATCAGAATGAATAAAACCGGAATAGCTATTTCAAAATGAAACCTACTTCAGTCCTGAGAAATTTTATCATAATTCAGCTTATTAATTAATTAGCCTCAGTGACAAAAAAAAAAAAAAAAAAAAAGACCTAAGAAAGCAAAGGCAGGCAAGTACTTGTGCATAATAGCAATCAATGCATACTGAACACCATTTAGGGGGTTATTCAGTAAGTTACTAATGTTAATGATGAAAAAAAACGTTTTGGGGCACCTGGGTGGCTTAGTTGGTTAAGTGTCTGACTCTTGGTTTCAGCTGAGGTCATGATCTCAGGGTCATGAGATGAAGCCCCATGTCGATTCTCCACACTTGAGATTATCTCTCTCCCTCTGCCCCTGCCCAAGCTTGTAGGCTCTAAAATAAATAAACTTTTTTAAAAAAAAGTTTTAATCAACTTATTTCTGATCATTCATTATATGGGTTTATTTCATTCAGACAGAAATTTCTCTCAATAACAAAAACAGCCATGTAATCTTGCCTTTTTAGTTTTTCTATAACTGTAACAAATTTTGAAACTCAAAGTATAGAGCACTACCATTTACAATGCTAAAATTTTTTTTTTAACGATTTTATTTATATATTCATGAGAGAGAAGCAGAGGGAGAAACAGGCTCCCCCTGGAGCAGGGAACCTGATGCAGGGCTCGATCTCAGCCACCTTCTTTGTAGAAATTAACAAGCTGATTCTAAAATTACCATAGAATCATGAGGGACCCCAGAACATACAAACCTATTTTGAAAAAGAGTAAATTAGAAAAATTCACACTTCCCCACTTCAAACTTACTACAAAGCAACAGTAATCAAGACATTGGTATGGTATAAGGACAGACATATAGATCAATACAGGAGAACTGAGTCCAAAAACAAACCAGTGCGGCTATAGCCAATCGTTTTTGATAAGGGTGCCAAGATCATTCCACGGAGAAAGAACAGTTATTTGAATAAATGATGCTGCAACATCACTGAACAGCCACATACAAAAGAGTAAGGTTGGATCCATACTCTCATACCATATACAAAAATTAACTCAAAATGAATCAAAGACCTAAATATAAGAGCTAAAGACCTTGGATATGGCAATAGATTCTTAGGTATGACACCAAAACCTCAAGCAAAACCAAAGAAAAAAATACACAAACTGGACTTCATCAAAATTTTTAGACTTTGTGCTTCAAAGGATACTATCAAGAAAGTAAAGAGACAACACACAAAATGAGCGAAAATATCTGCAGATCGTTTATCTGACAAGGGACTTATGTCTAGAATACATAAAGATCTCTTACAACTCAATAATAAAAAGGCAAACCAATTTGAAATGGGCAAAAGATCAGACTATTCCTCCAAAGGAGATATGACCAACAGACATATGAAGATGCCTGACATCATTAATTATGAGGATGTGTATCAAAACCACAATGACCTACCAATTCAGAACCACTAGAATCAAGGAGTCGTTTAACAAGTTTTGTTGGGGATACAGACAAGTGGAGAAATCAGAATTCTCACACACTACCAGTACACATATGTAAAATTGTGCAGCCACTTTGGAAAAAGTGTGGTAGTTCCCCCAAACAGTTAAAGGACAGCTATCATGTGACCCAGCAATTCCATTCCAGTATATACCCAAGAAAAATGAGAATGTCCACACAAAATCTTACATACCAATGCTTACAGCAGCATTAGGCATAGTACCCAAAAGGTGGAAACCAACTAAGTGTCCACCAACTAATGAATGGATAAACAAAATGTGACAGACTAAAACAATGGAGTATTATTCGGGCATAAAGGAAATGAAGTACTGACACATGCTACAACATGGATGAACCCTGAAAACACTATGCTTCATCAAAGAAGCCAGACACAAAAGACCACACATTTACTCTATGATTCCATTCATATGATATGTCTGAACAAGTAAATCTGGATGGACAGGGTGGTGATAGCTAAAGAGTCGAGGGTTTCCTTTTGAGATGAATATGTTCTAAAATTGTAACAAAAGTTACACACATCTGTGAATATATTAAAAAAAACAAGGTGTTATATGTTATAAATAGACAAGTTGTACATATATGAACTATTAAAGCTGTCTAAAAATGTTCAGATTTGGGGCACCTGGGTGGTACAATCAGTCGGTCAAGCATCCAGCCCTTGGTTTTGGCTCAAGTTATGATCTCAGGGTTTTGAGATGAAGCCCCCACACAGCTCTGCACTCAGCATGGAGTCTGAGTTTCTCTCTCCCTCTCCCACTACCCCTCCCCTTTATACTCTCCCTTAAATAAATAAATCTTTTTTAAAAAATGTTCAGATTTGATGGTGCTATCAAAGCCCCCAAATTTTATATTCTTACATCTATGATAAAGGAAAGATTAATATGAGTTGGCAACTGCTGAGGGCTTCAAATACCTTGTCATTCAATTGTTAAAACATTCTTAAAAAATAAATAAATAAAAATTAAAAAAAAATAAAACATTCTTAACAACAAGCACAGGAGAATAGTGAGGCATGGATAAGTAACTTGCCCAAAGTAATACAGTTAAGTCAGAGGTAGGGTTTGAAACCAGACCAGCAATTCTCAAGTCCTATGTGCTTTCCACTGTATCTATTTGTGAATTTGGTCCTTCACTAGATGCAGCGAAGATGCCCCTGTCACATTAATCCAAGTTAAACCATCATTTGCAGAAGGGCAGGCTGCACACTCCCACTGGAGTAATAGGTACATACCCAGTGGGGTCTAGCCTACCGCACACAGAAATAACATAGAAGAGTTATGACAAATAGAGCCTCTACCATTAGCTCGGCAATTTCCTTCCTTCTACTATCTTCTAAAGGGTTTCTTTTCTGCTCTCAACACAAGATTTTACCTTTCATCTCTCTCTCCTGGATTTCACGTTCCTTCTTGGCCTGGATGGCAAGCAGCCGCCTGCTCTTCACGGCACTGATCATATCTTCGGCTCCCAGGTCTACCTGGGGCTCAAACTTCACCACCTCTTTTTTCCTATCAGGTTTGCCTAGCCCATTCTCCTCTTTTCCATTTTCCTTGTTTCTGGCTTCCATTTCTTTCCTTTTCTGTTTCTCTGCTCTCTTCTTATCATTCTCTTCCTTCAGTACAGCAAGCCGTTCTTTCCATAGCTCTGCAGACATCTGCTGTCTGGTTTCCATGTGGTCCTGCACGGAGTACGTCATGAGGATGCGGTGGCAAAGTGCTGTCAAGATCTGGAGCTTCTCTTCTGATGTTAGTTCAAAAAACTCCGAAGTCTCTAGCTTCTCTAGGAACTCATCTTGTACTTCATTGTCCTCAAATGGTGCTGAATCTTTATTGTCATCTGTGTCAGAGCCCTCACTTTCTTCCTGAACATCAGATCTGCGCAAGCAGAGCCGCACCAGCTCTGAAACAGAATGGAGAGTCAGCGGGATTTCTGACAGCTTCATTCCCAATTCACCATAGTCTTCTGCTATTTCGTCCTGTAATAAGGTCTGTAAGAGGATGACCAACACTCTATTCAGGTATAAAAAGCCGCCTTTTTCTGCACTCAAGGCTTCCATGAGGGACACAGCAGTAATGGGATACTGAGCATCTGGTAAGAGTAGCCCCGAGTAACAGCTCAAGAACTCCACCACCATGGCCACATCCCCAAAGAGCGTGTTGGGCAGCCCCTCAGGGGTATCCACCAATCTAAATGCTGGAAGGCTTTTGCCAGTTAATTCTTGGTCCTCGTACCTCTTCTGTTTTTCTAGTTTCTCAAGCATTTCTTTCTCTCTCCGCTCCTTGGCTTTCTCCTTCAACTTTTCTTTCAGCTCCTCTCGTTTCTTTTTCAAATATTCTTTGCGTTGCTCTTCAGACATAGAGGCCCACCGTTTTTTGTGCTCTAGAAGCTCAAAGCGTTTTTGAACAATACTTCGCAGCTCTTCTGGGAGGCGAGCTCTATCTTCACTAGAGAGAAGACGAGCCGTTTTGGAGATAACACAGGACAGGGCACTCTTCTTATCCTCCCTGTCTTTGTTTTCTTTGTAGTAGGCAATAAGGTGTAGGGCAGCAGGAGGCAAATGTTTATGTGGTTTACTAGAGGACCTGGCTGTACCCCCAGAGTTCCGTGGGGCTCGTGTCATCTTCTGAGTGCCTTTGGCCATATCCAACAAAGTCATCTGCTTCATTTTGGTTTTAGGAGTCTTCAAACCCTTTTTGGGAGATTTGGAATTACCTGTAGATTTCTGTCCATTAAGGATGCCTTTACTTCTGCCCTTTGCTTTCAAAGGTTTATCACTGTGCTTTCCCGATTTCTTGGCAGGTGGGCCCTTCTTAGGAATGTGAAAGTTAGCATGCAGCTTATTGGGTGACATCATCTTCATCACTTCTTCTAAATGTTCTTCTGGAGATCTGGAATTCTTGGAGTTCTTCACTTTGAGTGGCGAGCCATTCAACGATTTCTTCAAGTGTACATGACACCATAACTTGGGATTTAGTGGTGAATTCAGAGAAGAGTTGTCTGTCTTAGATTTTTTTGAGGGCTTCCTATCTGGGGATCCAGTATTCTTCCTCTTAGTAGAAGGGTTAAGAGTCATGTACTAGAATTTAAGAATAACAGCAAAATTAATTTTAAAAACTAATTTAAAGAAGCAATATTTAAGCATCATATAGGCCCTTTGCCCAGCGAGCCAGGTAAAGCTACATATTCATTTCTGTCCACAGACACTACATCCCTGAAGAAACAAAGATGAGTGTTAGCTAATGTTTTGGCCACATCAATACAAAATTCTCTTGATACCCAGACTTAATAATCCATACTCTGTAATTAGACATTTATGCTATGTAACTAATTTTGTTAATATACAGTGCTAGCAATTCTTAAAAACTTAAATGAAATCTGTGAACCCTTTCTCCAGAAGCAACATACAAAAATTATTCATACAACTTTAGAGTGTATTCGTGGATCCCAGACTAAATGCCTGATCTAGATAATGGCAACATCTAAGGAGTTAATAATTACTCTGGATTTCTTAGCATTTAAACCTGTTTCAACTGGTAGCACCCTATGCTTTTAAGTAGAAAGTACACTATTTAAGGTTTTATTTTTTTTTTTGGTCTAAATGCAGAAGCATATTTTATTAAAAGTAACACAACAACAACAAAAAAATCACTGCTCACAAACAGGGAGCCCATGTGCCACGAGCTCTGGTTCCTCAAACTTCCCTTTGTTTTCTTCCCGCCCATCAAGAACTCATTCCCATGAATGTTATTAATTTTAAATTCCCTATATTCTCAATCTCACATGCTTTGTTTTTTTTTTAAGATTTACTTATTCATGAGACACACACAGAGAGAGGGGCAGAGACACAGGCAGAGGAAGAAGCAGGCTCCCTGCGGAGAGCCTGATGCAGGACTTGATCCCAGCACCCCGGGGGAATCATGACCTGAGCCGAAGGCAGCTGCTCAACCACAGAGCCACCGAGATGCCCCTACATCTCTTCTTTCAGCATCCCCTCATATCCTTCAAATTCATTCCCTCTAGTAGCCCAACTCTGCAATCCTCCAATCCCATCAGGGCCTTAAGTCCATTAATTCTATCACACTTTCCCCCACACTCTCTTGTCCCTTTTACTCACATTAAATTCCAGTCTGTTGATAGAATCAATCTCGCAGAAATCTACAGTCCCAATGCCTTTCCTGCTCTATCATACCAAGCTACTTTTGGCCTGCACATGTTTAGCTTACCCATGACTGGAATAAAAGACGCAAAGACAATGTGTGGTCTTACTTTAAAAACAGAACCAGTTACCTCAAAGGTGTCCTGAATGCCATCCAGTAATGACATATTGTCCCTTAGTCCATTCACTTCACTCTCCTCTGGACACGTTATCTCCTGCCCCCTCAATCCTCCACCTTGATCCCCTCAGAGAGAATTAGTTAATAGGCTAGAACCTAGTCAACTTGTCATAATACCACTGTTTCTGTTTAAGTGTGTATTTAAAAAAAAAAAACCACAAAACAACCCAAGTGCTGATTTTGAAATTTTTAAGAATGTAATTACAAAGAAAATACCTAAACTACAGGCTAAATGAAATACTAACCAAGCAATGAAAAAGCAGAGCCATTTTTACAAAAATTCAAGTGAGTAGGAGGGAGACTAGATAACCTCTGGAATATGTGGTTTTTGTTACCAAAAGCAACTAAGCACAGAGGGCACTTGGAGACGAACCTAACTTGAGGTTTCTGGGTGAGAAGGCTGAATTACACAGAAGATGGGAGGCAGCGGGTAAGACAGGCCAGTATGAGAGGACCTGCAAGCAAGGAAGCAGCTACAGACCATCGAAGATAAAACAGTGAGCCCTTTGAAAAAGGCAAGGGAAGTGCTACAGTGAAAGAAATCCCAGAGAGGATACGGAGGAACACCTACACTCTTGACGGGCATAACCAAACAGATATGGTAAAATTTAATAAGCAGTACAGCAATGCCAAATAAAATTTAAACAGTACAGATATAATCATCCAACAGACAGACTTATAGAACCAAGGCAGCACGAGGAGGAGAAATATGGTCTGCAACAAACAAGTAGGCCATACCTAACATCTTTCTCCTGGCCAAGCCTCTAAATTCAAAGGCCAATCTGCCTCTTAAGGACTACAGGCAATTACAGACTACTGTCCTCCAGCTAGCTATTTTTGTTCCCCAATTATCGTCCTCAATATCTGCTAACAAAAAGTTTCATAGTTGACGGAATATAAACAGTATCTAACCGTAACTCAGGGGGATACTTTCCCTAGAAGCAGAATTTCCTAGTTCTGTTTCCCCAGAATTACATTTCAAAATGCTAAAATGAGTAAGCAAAGATGACTTACATGAGCTCTCCTGATGGACAGTAATGGTAGCAATACTCCAAAGAGAACAGTGTTTCAGAGACCACCCTACAAATCACAGAAAAAGGCCCAAAACTACCCTGGCAGGAATCAAAGACATACAGTAAGTGCCTTCCAAAAGTTAACCATCTTCTTCAACTAGCCTTGGAAAATCTTCAGAGTATAGACCACACAGGTTGATAGTTCTAATGCTGAGGGTAACCAGCTACTGATACTTCTAATGCTGAGGATAACCGGCTATCTTTAAAGTCATTTCAAAATGAAATTTATCACTAAAAAGTAGTAGTATGAGACTATGTTAATAGAGTCTTTTAATAGAGGCTATTATAATTAGGCCACTTCTTAATTTACTGATTCTTTTTCTATTTAAAAAGTCACTCAAATTATCATAAGGTTCTTTAATTTTCTTCTACTTAGCAGCACTATATTTTCCAGCAATGATGTGAGAAGAAAAGGCTGGGATGGCTTAGCCATTTGAGGGTCCAACCACCCCATTTTTGTTTACAAGGCGTGTGGTTTTCTTGCCAAACCATACCATGTAATTTTTTTTTCTTAAAAATGAAAAAAATTAACTCACCCAACCCCCTCCCAACAGGCCAGCTCCCTGCTTGAGCAGTCCTTCAGTAACTGGATCATCTCAGCATAGGGCATGCTGGGCAGTCACAGCCAAATGGGAGCCAGCATGGCTGCTCAGGGGGATCTGAAAAAGTATAAAACCACTTATGTGCTAAGGGTTTCCCCTATCCCCCATTCAGCATAATGGGGGATTATCTACTTAAGTAGTGTACAGGGAGGGAAAAAAGAATGGACATTGAAATAGCAGTATTGTATGTAGCTTTAGGCAAAGGCCCTTCCCTAAATGCTAAACAGGAACGAAGTATTTACGAATGACTCAGCAACTTGAAAAATGGTGTATACAATTCCATACCTGGTTCCCTGTCACCTCAAACAAACCACCAACACAAATAAGAAAATCTAATAAGATAAAAATGAAGAAACTTTATTTATAGTGGCTCATTCAGATGCTAAATTTAACTTAACAGTAAGCAGCAAAAACCATGAATTGGAAAACTTTAGCAATCTATATTCTGATTCTTCACTCTTCTCCTTCACCTAAGGAGCCATGGTAGGAGTTTTAAGGCAACATTCACAGTGAGCTTGCCTCAATCTCCAGATATCTTTATCAGCAAATATACAAAATACGTTACCATAAAATGGTTTTAAGTGTTTTTAAAGTTAACAATTTATTTTTTAAGTGCTTCTGCTCTAGTCTCTAGCTCATAAATAAAATTCAAGAGGCAAATTTAAAGAAATAATTTAAAACCATGAACACTTATTTAAAACATTAATTAGAAGAGATAAACATCTTTCAAGATATGTAATAATTAACATCATTAGTAATGAGACAAAATTACATCACATGCCTTCTGATATGCTTCACTAAGAACACAACAATTCTGTGGTACTTCTACCCAAAATCCACAGCCTGAAAATAATCATGTGGAAACAGCCACAAATTGAGAAGCATCACACAAAAACGATCAGCTTGTATTCTTAAACAACATCAAGGTTCTTGAAAAACAAAGGGGAAAGATGGCTCCAGATCACAAGAGACCTCAGTTTCCTAACAAGTCACAAGACAAGGAAACATAACTGCACTGGATCCTATTAAAACCAAACCAAGGGGGACACCTGGGTGGCTCAATGGTTTGAGCGTCTGCCTTTGGCTCAGGGCGTGATCCCGGGATCTGGGATTGAGTCCCACATCGAGCTCCCTGCATGGAGCCTGCTTCTCCCTTTACCTGTGCCTCTCTCTGTGTCTCTCATGAATAAATAAATCTTAAAAAAACAAACAAACAAACAAACAAACAAACTAAAGGATGCCTGGGTGCTCAGTGGCTGGGCACCTGCCTTCGGCTCAGGGCGTGATCCCAGGATCCAGGATGGAGTCCCGCATTGGGCTCCCTGCAGGGAGCCTGCTTCTCCCTATGCCTATGTCTCTGCCTCTCTCTGTCTCTCATGAATAAATAAATATTTTTAAAAATATATACATATCTTTTTGGCTAAGAGGACAGTATTGGAACAATTTTCAAAATTTGTGTAAGGACCGCAGATAATAGTATTGCTTCAAAGCTAATCTTCTGACTTCACCAACTGTACAATAGCTATGTTAGAAAATACCGCTGTCTTTAGCACCTGAATGGCTCAGTCAGTTAAGCATCTGACTCTTGGGTTAGACTCAGGTCATGATCTCAATGTCATGAGACAGGCTCCACGCTCAGCCTGGAGTCTGCTTGGGATTCTCTCTCTCCTTCTATTCCTCCTCTTGCTCATGCTCACTCTCTCTCCAATAAGTTAATAAACAAAATCTTTTAGAAAAAGAAAAGAAAAGAAAGAAAAAAAGAAAGGGAGAAAGAAGAAAGAAAGAAAGAAGAAAGAAAGAAAGAAAGAAAGAAAGAAAGAAAGAAAGAAAGAAAGAAAGAAAAGAAAAGAAAAAGAAGAAAGAAAGAAAGAAAGAAAGAAAGAAAGAAAGAAAGAAAGAAAGAAAGAAAGAAAGAAAGAAAGAAAGAAAGAAAGAAAGAGAAAGAAAGAAAGACATATTCTTGTCTTTAGGAAGCACATATTCAAGGGTATTCTCAATGACTCAAAAGAAAATTTGTGTAAGAAAGAAAATAATAAAACAAATGTGGTAAATGTTAACATCTGAGGAATTCACTTGAAGGTGTACAGAAAAAATTCTTCATAGTAATTTTCTGTATGAAATTATTTCAGAATAAATAAATAAAATTTATTAAAAACCCTATTTAAGTCAGTCCAAATTATGCCAGGATTCCAAAAGTCTAAAATAGTTATTTAGTTGTTACATCTCTATCCAAAAGCTACCCTACTAGGATATATTACCCTGAAATAAGAGTTCAAACATTGTGGACTGAGTAACAAAACACTAGAGCTGCAATGTATTATACCAAAGGCAATGGGGCCAAAATGGCAGATTCCATCTTAGATGACCATTATCAAATTCCTTGTAAATCATTCTCAAAAAAAAAAAAAGAAAAAAAATCATTCTCCCAAGTCATTATCTCTAAACTCAATTGGCAGTTGCATTTTTCTCAATAAATGGTACCTCTTATAGAGATGAATTCACTAGCCACATACCTATTACATCTATGCTAAAGATCACAGAATATAAAATGAGTAAGATAGTTCTTATATATTCAAGTAATTTATGTTCTAGAGGTTTTTTTTTTTAATTTTTATTTATTTATGATAGTCACACACAGAGAGAGAGAGAGAGGCAGAGACACAGGCAGATGGAGAAGCAGGCTCCATGCACCGGGAGCCCGATGTGGGATTCGATCCTGGGTCTCCAGGATCGCGCCCTGGGCCAAAGGCAGGCGCCAAACCGCTGCGCCACCCAGGGATCCCTGTTCTAGAGTTTATAGGACAACAAACACACTCTCATCCTATCAGGTCCTACTCAGATAACACTCCAACTTCCAAATCTCTAAATAACTTTCCACTCTCCCACCTAAGCTCCCCATCAGTCCTTTCCTTAAACTACTGCTCAGAACTTGCTTCCTCTCCAGGTCTCCTCTCTCTCCACAGTAGCTGCATTTGGCAGCCTAGTAGAACGTGAAATTCTATGAAAATCAAAGAGAAAAAATTTTTAAACGTTTTGCCTTTGGGATAGGCAGATAATATGTGACCAACTTGAATCCTCAACACACTACTTAAAATTTCCTTTAGCTAAGGAAAGAATCCAGAACATTGTTTTATGGTCTTCTTATCTGTGTCTTTACTATATTATATTAGGTCCTGAGCTACTCTAAGTTCTTTAAGAAAACTACAAACAGGAAAAACACAACTCCTATACAAAACTCAGGAGACAAAACAATGTCAAACAGTATTGGAGAATAAGAAATATTGTGTAGACTGGTATTTTACAGAAGTTTAAGCAAAAACACAGTCTTCTTATACCACTTTAATCCAAACAAGCTTATACTTCCTAGTCTCTATCTTGATTATAGCCAAATCCCATTAAGTTAGTATCTTAAGCCCTCATTAGAAAATTTCAGAGTAGAGGATTTCTTCAGAAACTGCTTCTTGGGATCCAAGTTCCTGGAATTCTAGTCTCTGGCTCCTACAAAAAATGTGTATCAGCTTTTTTGTTTTAATAAGCCGTTTACCCATAAATAACAAAGACCTTTTACCCATAAATAATACTTATTTAGCCTCTTTTTTTTAACTTTGTCTTTCTTTCATGTTATTCATATACTCGAATCACTAAACAAAAATACATAAAAGGTGGAAGATTTAAAAAGAGAGGAAAATATTTAAGGACTCAAATGATCCAAGAGTCTAAAACTCATTCAGAGATGATTCTGTATAGGATTTTCATACAGTAATGAGAACAATCTTATATCCACTGAAAGCTGTTATCACAGCTCCGAAACTCTTTAACAATGAAATGACAAAGATTTAAAATTTCCCCTCAATAAATAAAAAAGTTTAGGTTTACCATAGTTCCAAAGAAACTTTACTCCTAAATCTAGAAAAAGCAAATTAATTTCTAAATGTTTATTTTTATGCAAATAATAGAAATGTAAAGAACATAGGAACAGAACTTGATCATGCTGGTCTAGAATAGGAAAACAAGTGATAAAACTAGTTAGAGAAGTAAAATTATTTCTCAGTATTACTTTTGTCAGCAAAATGAACCTAAAATAATAGAACTAATTTAATTGTATGACTCCAGATGTGCTTAGTTTTTCAAAACAAAAAGGGTCGGAAAAACAATCATGAGGGCACCTGGATGGCTCAGTGGTTGAGCGAACATCTGCCTTTGGCTCAGGCTGTGATCCTGGGGTCCTGTGATTGAGCCCCACATCTCCACAGGGAGCCTGTTTCTCCCTCTGCCTAGGTCTCTGCCTTTCTTTCTGTGTCTCTCATGAATAAATAAATAAAATCTTAAAAACAAAACAATCATGGAACTCTGACTTAGTTTTAATGGATCAGCAGCTCTGTTGTCACTGTCCCATTCTGGTCCTAAGACCAAGATGAGCTATCGGTATGCAAAATCCGTCAACTTGCTACAAAGACACAAATAAAATCAACATTAAAAAAATCTTATTGGACAAACCGTGAGATGAAAAAGACAGTAAGAAATCTGAGGCAATTGTCTTGGCTTTTATTTTACTTTCTGTTGGTTCTAATTAGACTAGCCTCAGCTCCTGCATCTGGAAAATAAGATTATATATACACACACCCCCAACACAACACTACTTTATAAGAAATGTTTTGAAGATCAAATGAGCTGATTAACCAAAAAAACCCCAACACATTCTCAAGAGGGAAATACTAGATTTTCTACTAATCTGTCATACAAGTAATACTCATTTCAAGTCTTTTGTAAGGATACTGGGGTGTTTGATCATCTTATCTGTATACAAATTCAGTTTTCAGGGTGCCTGGGTGGCTCAGTCAGTTAGGTACCTCCCTTCAGCTTGGGTCATGATCTAAGAGTCCTGGGATCAACAACAGGCTCCCTGCTCAGCGGGGAGTCTGCTTCTCCTTCTCCCTCTTGCCCTCCCCCAGCTCGTGCTCGCTCACTCTCTTCAGTAAAAATAAAATCTTTTTTAAAAGAAACAAATTCAGTTTTCATTCTTAGAAATCAATCTAAGAAATACTTTTTTCTATTTATACCATACCTCATTCCAAGAAGAATCTGAGGCAAAAAACCATATGTATATACATACGCACACATATAATACGCATATAGATATGCATATATGCATACATGCATATATATGCATACATATACATATATTTTTTTTTTAAGATTTTATTTATTTATGAGAAGCACAGAGAGGAGAGAGAGAGAGAGAGAGAGGCAGAGACACAGGCAGAGGGAGAAGCAGGCTCCCTGCAGGGAGCCCAACGCGGGACTCGATCCTGGGTCTCCAGGATCACACCCTGGGCCGAAGGCAGCGCTAAACCGCTGAGCCACCAGGGCTGCCCTACATATATATTTTTTAATTATGCAACCATAGTAAAAAATAAATCAAACTAGGAGAGATATTCAATACCAATCCCACATCATCATCTACATAAAACAAAGAGATGTGAAAATTTCTGAATCCATTTTCTGATTTGAGAGTTCAAAATCTAATTGGAGCCACCAACAGAGAAAACAAACTCATCTAACAGTGTTATTTCTGTTTAAAAATTAATAGTGACCTTACCTTGTATGGATCAAGCAAAAAGTCACTGAACTTGCTAGGCAGGGAATATTTCTTCACCAATTCATCTTCTACCACCCATGGTGCATTTTCACCAGTACCAGCCCGTAATGCGTTATGCCGTATAAAGTATCGAAGTATCTCTTTATTTGGTGGGCGTTCTGTACGAATCAAGCTGTCTGCTGGCACATTACTGATGATCTAGGTTAACAAATATAAATAACTTACCACTGGGGTATAAAGCAATTAACCAGTGAAAACAAAGATTTATGTTCTCTCCAGAAAAATCGTAATTCCCTCTATGAAATATGGCTATAAACTAGATGAAACAAAAAGAATAATTTTCAGAGACAGAATATTAAATTAAACACATCCCTAGGCAATTTATCAGTATGTATGAGTCCTAAAAATGTGCATACCCATTGAACCAGCAATTCCTCTAATACGAATTTGGAAGTAAATGGATAATTAACAACTGCTTATAAAAGGAAAAAAAGGGGGGGGGGGACTACATAAGGTGTATCAGTAAGGGAATCATTGTTTTAAATTAAAATACATCCATATAATGGATACAACCATTATACATATATAATATACACAAACATATAATTATATGTAATATATTATCTACAATATATTTAGCAAGGGGAAAAGTGTTTCTCAATCAGGACAAATTTATTAGAATCATCTAAAAGTGCTATTAAAATGTAGATGATTAGGCTCCAAACTTACTGAATCAGAAGTGCCTCTGGCAGTAGAGTGTGGGAATCTACATTTTTAATAAACTCCCCCTGGTGACTATCAGACACCCTACAACCTGAAAATACTGTTTCAGAAAAAAATTTAATGACATCACAGATCTTCATCATATAGTAAATGAAAAAAAGCAAGTTTAAAAACAGTATATATAAAATACTCCTTTATTTTAAATATTTTATCTATTCATTCATGAAAGACACAGGGAGAGAGGCAGAGACACAGGCAGAGCGGGAAGCAGACTCCCTGCAGGGAGCCCGATGTGGGACTTAATCTTGGAACCAGGATCACGCTCTGAGCCAAAGGCAGGCAGTCAACCACTGAGCCACCGAGGTGTCCCTAGTATACCTCTATTTTTAAAAGTCACTTAAAAGCTAATCTCCAGGGGGCACCTGGCTGGCTCAGTTGGTTAAGCATCCAACTCTGGGTTTCAGCAAGGCAGGCCCTGTGCTCAGTAGGGAGTCAGCTTGAGGTTCTCTCTCTGCCCCTCCCCACAACATGCCCACATTCTCCCCTCTCTAAAATAAATAAATAATTAAAAAATTAAACCTTAAAAAAAAAAAAGCTAACCAGCATTAACCACATCTATATTTACCAATTATCATCTCTGAGTATGGAATAAGAGGTATCTTTTTTCTTACCTGTATCCGATCTTCCTGTATTTACTACATGTGAACAAAACAATTTATACTCATCGATAAAAATAGAAGTGAGGGGCACCTGAGTGGCTCAGTTAGTTAAGCATTGGATTCTTGGTTTCCACTCACCTCATGATCTCCGGGTCATCAGATCTAGTCCCAAATCAGACTCTGAGCTCAGCAGAGTCTGCTTGTCCCTCTATTGCCCCCTCTGCCCATCTCCCTGCTCCCACGCACATTTTCTCACTCTAAAATAAATAAAATCTTAAAGAAAAAAAAAGGAATACAAGTAATAATCAGGGAAGTGGCTGAGACTTTCTAGTAATAATATTTTACCTAGTTATCTTGCTGAAGGTTAAGTAAAAAAATTAGTGAAAAACTATATTTAACATCGAATTTTCAAATATAAACAAACCCTAACAATCCAGCCATGTCTTCAGATCAACTATAAAAACAAAGGGATCCCTGGGTGGCGCAGCGGTTTGGCGCCCGCCTTCGGCCCAGGGCGCGATCCTGGAGACCCGGGATCGAATCCCACGTCGGGCTCCCGGTGCATGGAGCCTGCTTCTCCCTCTGCCTATGTCTCTGCCTCTCTCTCTCTCTCACTGTGTGCCTATCATAAATAAATAAAATAAAATTTTAAAAAAATAAAATTAAATTAAATTAAAAAAAAAAACAAGTGAGTCAAAATGCTGGGGGCGCCCGGCTGACTCAGTTGGAGGAGCAACTCTTGGGGTTGCTTGATCTTGGGGTTGGAAGTTCAAGCCCCATATTAGGTATAGAGATTAAAAATAAAATCTTTAAAAAAAAGGGGTCAAGTAAGACTTGTCAACATTCTGAGGTGGGGAAAAAACCCAAAACTACGAAGAAGCAAAAGATCTCGGTTATAATCCTTCCCACTCTCATTTACACTAAATCATGAACTTTGAAAGAACTCTTCGATTTCTTAGGACTTAGCTGTTTCTGCTATAAAACAGTTCAACAGGAAGACAAATGTGTAACCGACTTCCAACCCAACTGCCCACTCTGCTTCTTTCTAATTATAAGATTTTACACATACAGGTACAGAGTACCTGAAAATAATATGCCATATTTCATGGACTCTTAAGATGCTATTAATGAAAAACACATTGTTTTATATACACCACTAAGAAAAAAATTCTTGCCCATTTATTTTAGGATATATCATGAATCTGGGGGCACCTGGGTGGCACAGTGGATTGAGCGTCTGACTGTTGGTTTCAGCTCAGGTTGTGATTTCAAGGTCATGAGATTGAACTCCATGTTGGGCTCTGTACTCAGCATAGAGTTGGCTTGGGCCTCTCTCTCCCTCTCCCTCTGTCTCCCCTACCCCCCCAACCCCACTCTCTCTCTCTTTCTAAAATAAATAAATAAATCTTTAAAGAAAAAATATATATCATGACTCTGGATGTATTAAAACAATATAAACCTTAAAATCAGTATAACAAAGCACTATTTTAAAGGTATTTACTATTTTAGATTAGTAGCTTCACAGATTCCTTGTAAAAGCACTGATTAGTACTGACTCAGTTTCTGAGTTTAAGTGTATTACAAATTGCTTTATTTTTAACAGGGAAGAGCTATTTCCTGGGGAAACTGTATAATTGCTGGGAATCGATTCTTATTTTTCAAACTGAGTTTGAAGCTCAAATGTAAATTATTCCTATACCCTAATAATTCATATTAAAAGAAAAAACATGCTATCTCCTAGGGGGAAAAAATACAATTTAACTTAAGGTCATAATTACATAGGTCATAATTACAAAAACTAGAAAACTGCTCAGAATTTTTTGTAGAAACACATTCATTCACATTTTTCTTTAGCACATTTTCTCCAAGAAAACAAGCCCTATATTTTCTGAAATAACATTTACTACATGTAAAAGGTTTAATATAAAGTACCAACTAACCTTATCTTCATTTTGTAATTTCACATCATATTTGTGAGGCAGAAATTTTGGTGGAGCCCATTTCCTTTCTCCTTTTTTTAATGAAGTAGGGAGTTTTCGTGGAGATCTACGTGCTCTGTCATCTAGTCAAATCAATAGAAAATTAGTGAAAAAACAAGTCTTTATCCATTCATTCATTATGAATCTTACTAAACACCTATCCTGCACTAGGTACTGAGTGATGGGGCACAAAGATGAATTATAAAGTCCTTCCCTCAAGCAGATAAAGTCTATGCGCCCACAAAAATCACAATACAATGTGATAAACTACTGTAACAGAGATTAGCACAGAAAAATACTATGAGAAGAAAGAGAAGCAATGTCTAACTTGGACTGGAAGATAGGCAAAGGAAAGGGCCTAGGAGGAGTAAGATTTGTTTAAAGACTATAAGCAAGGAGATGAGTGACTATGATCTAGACTACAGTAAAAACTTCAGACTAAAGAAGTAAGTAGGGGCCAAATTATAAATAACACTGCATACCATTTTTTTTTTTTTTAAAGTAGGCTCCATGTCCAATGTGGGGCTTGAAGTCACAACCCTAAGAGCAAAAGTCACATGCTCTACTGACAGAGCCAGCCAGGTGCCCCAACACTGAATATCATTTAAAGAGACTGGAATGTGTCTCATGGGTACTAAGAGAAACAAAGGATTTTTCCATCTAACTAACTAGACATATACACTGTGAAACATCACTAGTATGAAAAAATTAAGAGAAAAAGTAATACAGCAGTTAGAAAAGGAATGAAAGGGGCAGGTGAAACTAAAGATTGGGAATCACAAAATACAGCACTAAACATCTGAATTAATGTATATGGAATAGATGCTGAAAGAGTCAAGAAGCATTTAGAAGATAGACTTGGTAACCAACTAGATGTAGAAATGCGAATCAGTTTCCAAGTTTTCTGCCTTAGGGACTGAGAAAATGAGGGGGTCATTAACTGAGTAAGAGAATGTTGAAAGAACAGCAGTATTTTTGCTGACTGTCTTGGGAAGATAACATAAGATGATCAATTCAGTCTTACAGGTGTTAAATTTGAACTGCTTGGGACATACACGTAAAGACAGGGTCTAGAATTAAGGAGTTAAGCTGATATGAGTCTGGAAACCATCAGCCTTTATACAGATTAAGAATTTAAACTGGGCAGGAATGAAATGTAACAATACACTTGTATAGAAAAACAAAAAGGGGGCAGAACAAAATCCTATGAAAAATAATTTAATGAATAGCAGATGAAAAAAAGAGGTAAAAAAAAACCCCAGAAAGGTAGGGGTGCCCAGCTGGCTCAGTCGGAAGAGCATGCAACTCTTGATCTCGGGGTCATGAGTTCAAGTCCCACATTAGGTAGAGGAACTATTAAACAACCCCTCCCCCCCAGAAAAGTAGTTGGGAAAGATAGGGTGACTATAGTATCAAATAAGCTCAAAGATATGAGAGTGACCAACAATGTTAAATGGAACAGAAAAGTAAAACACAAAGAAGAAATCCATGAATTCTGCAATTAGGGGGATCACCGATAAGCTTATTAGGAATAGTTTCAGGAGTAAAGAGGCAGATGTTACACTGTAACATCATAAAGAATAAACTAATAGAACATTCTCAAGATTCCTACCTTGAATAAGACAAAAATAGAAAATAGGATCAAGGGAAGATCTGTTTTTGTTTTTGGAAAACAGGGCTTTGTTTATAAGCTGCAAAGAACCATTAGAAAGTTTAAAACACTGTATAATCAAGGATGGCACGTGATGAGCACTGGATATTATATGTTGGCAAGTTGAATTTAAATAAAATAAAATAAAAATAAATAAAACACTGTACAGTAGAGAGACACCTGGTTGGTTCAGTCAGTTAAGCATCTGACTCTTGCTATGAGCTCAGCCTTGATCTCAGTTGTGAGTTCATACCCTGCACTGGGCTCCATACTGGGCATGGAGCCTACTTAACAACAACAACAACAAAACAACAACAACAACAACAAAATACCATATAGTAGAATAATAAAAATTTACCTAGCTCTTGAGAAACTAAGAGGGAATGGAATTCAAAGCATATGTATCTTGGCTAAGAGAAAAGAGAGCTCCCTTCTAAGATGGAGGAATAGAATCTTATCAAGGAAATTAGGAACACAAAGCTAAAAAGTTCTTGCCCTAATACATTTTTTTCCCCACAAAATAAAAGACAAGGTCACATGATGAGAAAATATTTTTCATACTAGAATTTGCCTATCATATTTTTTTTGCCTATCATATTTCTATAGAAAATCTATCAATTTTCCCCTGAAAACATGCAGAATACATCATAACATTAATTCTTTAGCCCACCTACGATTCTTATCGACATACTTGCAGTAACATTACATCCTAGTAATTAAAACCTGAACTAAGGCACACACTCTAAAAAATAAACCAGAGCCTAACACCAGCAGTTCCTGGTACATAATGTTTAAGGTATAAAACTAACAGCTGTAACACATCACTGGTATTCCAATAACCTCATTCTAGAAGAATACAAGTGTTAGAAGACAGATCACCCAACACCTAGCCAAAATATTTATCAACCTCGAACCTTAAGAACTGTGAATAACACATATACTGTAAAACTTCAGTGTCATAAAAAAAGAGAAACTGACAAACACAGACATTAGCATTCATAATACAGAGTAGAAAATAAAACTGAAGTATCAACAACTGGAGGGAACAGCTACACAACAATCTCTGAAACTTCCTTGGGATTAGATAAGGACATCCCTCTAAAATCATTTGCACATATCCCAAACACCTAGAGACACAAAATAAAATGGAAGGCAGACAGTGGAACATTCTAATGTAACATTCTACCTCAAACTTTGTGACAACTGAATAATGAGGTAAAACTGTTTAATCCTCAAACACTCATGGGGTGGGGGTCCGATATACACAAACCCTTTGAGTGCTCATATTTTTGGAGTTTTGGATAAAGAAAGTATCCAAATTCATTATTTACACAAATAAAAAATAAAGAAAGAAGGCCTCAGAGGCTGAATAGTCTCTCCAATGAGTAACGTCTCAGTTTCTCAACTTTAGAAATATCACTGTTAGGTCTCGAGGTCCCTGAAAATTACTTTTAGTGTTTAACAATTCTGACAGCTCCCATCTTAGAGGAACCTGAATTACAGAATATAGATAAAAGGAAATACCTTAAAAGCACCACAATGACTTACAATACGAAAAGAAAAAGAGATTAGAATTAGTCCCTCCTACTCCAATCACCCCCCCTCCTTCCACACATATTTCCATATTTCCAACTTAGAGAAAAGGAAAGCCAATTTTCTTTCCCATCTTGAGTAGAAAGGTATATGCACACAGATTTCTAAGCAGCCAGAGGTAATGACTTCTCAACGATCTCGGGGAGATTTAAACCTTTTTTTGGAGGTAGGGGATTTAAATCTCGATTCACTTAGTGAATATTTTGTTTTCTGAATCATAAATGAACAAAAACAGGTCTAGCTATCTACAAAATTCATTACAAATACAACTGCTAGAGAACTCAAAAAGATTTGTGTATAAAATAAACAGAGTAGCATAACTCACTAAGGAAAGCTAGCATCATACATACTAATACTCTCTCTCCTTCCTTCATCCTCTTTTACAATTGCCTCCTTCTTCTGATGATCCTGAGCAATTTGGCTAGAATTCTCTTTGTCACTTGAGGGAGAATCACAGGCACCATCTGATTTCTTCTCAGTGGCCTCTTCATCTACTTTCTCCAAAGGATGGATTTTGACAATCCTCACCTTGAGCATTTTTTCCTTCCCAACCTATATAGGAGACAGGAGAGAATCAAAGATAATAAAGAAGAACCAGAAACCTAAAGATGTTTAGAATATACTATCCAATATTCACCCCACTCCACTTGATAAAAATTCACTGAACTCTGATACAGTCAAGTACAGTGATTTTTTCCAACTTAATTTCTCAGACTTCTAAATTGAAATAGGATACCTTAAAAAATAAAATGATTACCATCTAGTTCATAATTCATGCACCAATGTACTAAAGCCAAAAGGTAATCACTACAGTAACCTGACATATAGTTCAAGAATTTCTATTTTTAAGAAAATCAACTATAAAGGAGCACCTGGCTGGCTCAGTAGGAAGAGCATACGACTCCTGATCTCAGGGTGGTAAGTTCGAGCCTCACTTTGGGTGTAGATTACTTAAAAATAAAATCCTTAAAAAATAAGTATCAACTATACATAAGGATATCCAATTATTCTAGAATCATCTGGTTTTTTTTAATTTTTTTTTTTATTTTTATTTATTTCTGATAGTCACAGAGAGAGAGAGAGAGAGAGGCAGAGACATAGGCAGAGGGAGAAGCAGGCTCCATGCACCGGGAGCCCAACGTGGGATTCGATCCCGGGTCTCCAGGATCGCGCCCTGGGCCAAAGGCCCGCGCCAAACTGCTGCGCCACCCAGGGATCCTAGAATCATCTGTTGAAAAGACAATCTTTTCTTCATTTAATTATCTATTTCTATGAGAAATCAGTAGTGGGGGGTGCCCAGATGGTTTAGTTGGTTAACAGTCAGACTCTAGATCTCAGCTCAGGTCTTGATCTGAGGGTTGTATCAGCCCCATATTCGGTTCCACAATGGGCATGGAGTCTACTTAAAAAACAAACAAACAAAAAAAATCAGTGTGTGTATGGATGTAAGTGAGTCTATTTCTGGATGCTGTTCTTTTCCATTGATCTATTATTACTTAGCTGTCTTTATACAAATTGCACACCATCTTAATCAAAACTCAAAATCAGGGATCCCTGGGTGGCGCAGCGGTTTAGCGCCTGCCTTTGGCCCAGGGCACAATCCTGGAGACCCGGGATCGAATCCCACATCGGGCTCCCGGTGCATGGAGCCTGCTTCTCCCTCTGCCTGTGTCTCTGCCTCTCTCTCTCTCTCCCTATGACTATCATAAATAAATAAATAAATAAATAATAAATAAATAAATAAATAAATAAATAAATAAATCTTTAAAAAAAAAACAAAAACAAAAACTCAAAATCAGTATTATACCTCTAACAACTTTGTTGTTCTTTGTCAAAGTTATTTTGGCTAGGCTCTTTGCATTTCCACATGAATTTTATATATTTTTTAAAGATTTATTTATGGGGTGCCTAAGTCAGGGCTCCCTGCTTTTATCCTGGGATCAAAGCCTGGGTCAGGCTCCCTGCTCAGCAAGGAGCCTGCTTCTCCCTCTCCTTCTGCCCCTCCTCCCCAATTGTGTGCTATGTCTAATAAATAAATAACATCTTAAAAAAATTAAGATAGGGATCCCTGGGTGGCGCAGCGGTTTGGCGCCTGCCTTTGGCTCAGGGCGTGATCCTGGAGACCCGGGATCGAATCCCACATCAGGCTCCTGGTGCATGGAGCCTGCTTCTCCCTCTGCCTGTGTCTCTGCCTCTCTTTCTCTCTCTGTGACTATCATAAATAATAAATAAAAATTAAAAAAAAAAAATTAAGATATATTTATTGCAGAGAAAGAGGAAAAAAACGCAAGCCAGGGAGAGGGATAAGGAAGTTAGGGGAAGCCGACTCCTCACTGAGCAGGGAGCCCAGCACAGGGCTCAATCTCCAGACTGAGAAGTCACAACCTGAGCTGAAACCAAGAGTCGGATGGGGCCACTTAGGGACTCTAGCACATAAACTTTATGATTAGCTTGACAATTCCTACAAAAAAGTTGCTGAGATTTTTATTATTACTTTGTATTTTGAGTATAATTGAAAGCTGCCAGGATTTTATTGCAACTGTGGTGAATCTACACATCAATTTGGGAAGAATTGACATTTTAACAATACTGAGTTTTCTGACCCATGAACAAAAGGTCTATCATTTAAGGCCTCCTTTAATCCTTTAATTTCTCTCAGGAACATCTTATAATTTTTAGGGTATGGGTCTTGTGTATCTCTTGTCAAATTACTCCCAGAATATTTCACATTTTTTGGTATTACCATAAATGGTAATGATCTTTCTAGATTTCAATTTCCAATTGTCTGTTGCTAACATTGGTTTTTGTTATTACTTCTTGTATCCTGCTACCCTGCTAATAAACTCACTTATTAGTTCTAGTAGCTTTTATGGGAGATTGCAGGAGATTTTCTACATAGATAGTCATATTGTCTGCAAATAAAGATCACTTTAGGGGATCCCTGGGTGGCTTAGCGGTTTAGCGCCTGCCTTTGGCCCAGGGCGCGATCCTGGAGTCCCGGGATCGAGTCCCACGTCGGGCTCCCGGCATGGAGCCTGCTTCTCCCTCTGCCTGTGTCTCTGCCTCTCTCTCTCTCTGTATGTCTCTCATGAATAAATAAATAAATCTTAAAAAAAAAAAAAAAAAAAGAATTTTCATTTTATGAATAAGGGAACTAAATCAAAATTAACATGTTGGAACCATGGCTTTCACTCATATGTGGAATTTAAGAAACAAAACAGATGAACATGGGGAAGAGAAGGAAAAAAATGAAATAAGCTGAAATCAGAGAGGGAGACAAACCCTAAGAGACTCTTAAACTATAGGAAACAAATTGAAGGTTGCTGGAGGGGAGGTGGTGGTGGGGGAATGTGGTAACTGGGTGATGGGCATTGAGGAGGGCATGTGATATAAAGAGCACTGGGTGTTATATGCAAAAGAAAAATCACTAGATTACCTCTGAAACTAATACACTATATGTTACTTAAATTGAACTTAAATAAAAAAGAAAAAAAAATTAAATAAATATTTGAGCCTGTTTACCACCTCAACATTTCTGTGCAGATTCTGCAGGACATTATGGTAAAGCAACTAGCCCAGTACCCAGTACATACAGATATTTAACAAATATTAGTTCCCTCCCTCCCGAATCTTACTTTTAACCATTCAAAGGGTTTACTTTAGTCCTAAATTTTCATTTTAGTCAGTTATCCTTGTGCTATCTGAGCTAGAAAATTAAAATACAAATTTAGTTAAAAAAAAAAGAAGAGGGACACTTGGGTGGCTCAACAGTTGGGCGCCTGCTTTCGGCCCAGCGCATGATCCTGGAGTCCCAGGACTGAGTTCCACAACGGGCTCCTTGCATGAAGCCTGCTTCTCTCTCTGCCTGTGTCTCTGCCTCTCTCTCTCTGTCTCTCATGAATAAGTAAAATCTTTTAGGGCAGCCCAGGTGGCCCAGCAGTTTAGCGCTGCCTTCAGCTAGGGCGTGATCCTCGAGACCCGGGATCGAGTCCCACATGGGGCTCCCTGCATGGAGCCTGCTTCTCCCCTCTGCCTATGTCTCTGCCTCTCTCTCTCTCTCTGTCTCTCATGAATAAATAAAACCTTTAAAAATAAAATAAAATCTTAAAAAAGAAGAAGAAGAAGAAAGAGAAAAAAGTCAACTTGCTCACTATTATAGTGATGTGACATTCTTTGCCTGTTGGCACCTCAGATTTGGATTAAACATTATCTGAAAGTCTTTGAAATAAAGTATGAAAAAATTACACAACCACAAAAAGCAAAGATAGAAAAGTTATCAGAAAGGGATAAAACAGGGCAAACAAGGATGCAATGGTACACAGTATAATAATTACCAAAGTATTAACAAAATATTAAACATTCTCAACAATGAATATGGTTCTAAATTTGGTCCCTACAATATCTGATACTGAGTAAAGCAAACTTCAAATTTAATACAGGTTTACATGCAGAACTGCATTCTGTAATCTATACTGGAAGTTCTAATCTCAACATATGGTGAGTCAAATTGTACAAAAAAAGGGGGAGGTGCTTACCTCAAAATCACATTCTTCTCCCACAGCATATTTGGTCATGATCTCTAACCAAGCAGTATCTACTAATTTCTCTAAAGAGGCTGTATTATGGTGAACCATTTCCAGAACAAGTTTCTCGTACCAGGCAGGGAACTCCTCCTTTAAACTAAACAAACATGTGATTAGTTACCAAGAAAATGCAGAAAAAAACCTATCTGGAAAATTTTTTTTTTTCTATCTGGAAAATTAATCCAAATTAGTGCATACATTTCTTAAGCAAATATAAGCAGGCACTTGAGAAAACAAAGCTTAAAAACCATGTGGCAAGGGGATCCCTGGGTGGCTCAGCGGTTTAGCGCCTGCCTTTGGCCCAGGGCGCAATCCTGGAGTCCGGGGATCAAGTCCCACGTCGGGCTCCTGGCATGGAGCCTGCTTCTCCCTCCTCCTGGGTCTCTGCCTCTCTCTCTCTCTCTCTCTCTCTCTCTCTGTCTACCATAAATAAATAAATAAATCTTTAAAATAAATAAATAAATAAAATAAACATGTGGCAAGCAAGCCAAAGAAGGAACTGTTAAAAAGCTCTGTCTGTCAGATGGGCCTATCCAGGTTAGTTTTCTCATCTAGGAAAATAGAACTAATAGGCACATCAACAGTAAGGCTGAACATTTTCCCATTTGTTTGTATAGCAGACTTCCCTTTTTAGGTGTGAATTATTTATTCATATCCTTTACACATTTTTTTGTTAGAAGATCATAACTTGTGACACCTGGGTGGCTCAGCAGTTTGGCGCCTACATTCAGCCCAGGGCGTGATCCTGGAGTCCCAGGATCAAGTCCTGCATCAGGATCCCTGCATGGAGCCTGCTTCTCCCTCTGCCTATGTCTCTGCCTCTCTGTGTCTCTCATGAATAAATAAAATAAAATCTTAAAAAAAAAAAATCATAACTTGGGGCACCTGGGTGGCTCAGTGGGTGAGCGTCTGCCTTTGGCTCGGTTCGTGATCCCGTGGTCCTGGGATCAAGTCTCACGTCAGGCTCCCCACAGGGAACCTGCTTCTCCCTCTGCCTATGTCTCTGCCTCTCTCTGTATGTCTCATGAATAAATAAATAAAATCTTAAAAAAACAAAAAAAGAAAGAAAAGAAAACCATAACCTGATTCTATTCGTATTAGGCCTCAATCAATAAAATTCTTCCTTATGCATTCATTCATTTAGGTTTCACAATACCTTGTGAGCTATCTAGAATTTTCATTTTATAGGCAGCCCCGGTGGCTCAGTGATTTAGTGTTGCCTTCAGCCCAGGGTGGGATCCTGGAGACCCGGGATCGAGTCCCATGTCAGGCTCCCTGCATGGAGCCTGCTTCTCCCTCTGCCTGTGTCTCTGCCTCTCTCTCTCTCTCTGTATGTCTCTCAAGAATAAATAAATAAAATCTTTAAAAAAAAAAAAAAGAATTTAATTTTATGAATAAGGGAACTAAATCAAAATTAACATGTTGGAACCATGGCTTGAACTCCAAAGCCCCTGCAAAAGTAAAACAATGAGGTACTACTTTTCACTTATTAAACTACCAAAAAGAATTTTAATTAACATACCCAACATTGAACAAATGAAGAGTGCAACGTGGCACTCATGCATGCTGACAGCCTGTATTTCCACTCTTCTGGAAAGCAGTCTGACAACAATTATCACAAGTGTCATATGTGCACAAAGACAGTCACTGCTAGATTCTTCATGATAGCAGAAAATGGGAAGCAACCTAAATGGACACCTGTTAAGATCTCCATTCTGACCAGATTGTTTAATATTTGTGTTGCAGGGCAAAGGGGAAGATCAGGCACAAGAACATTCATGCAAATCCAAATACTAGGCTCACTATCATATTTCCAGTGACTCTGTGCTGTTTATAACTAAAAATGTTCCTCCAACAGACTACTACCCTTAAAAATCTCTTATCATACTGCCTTACAATTTACCTATGGAGTTATCTGCTATTCCTCAGTCCAATCAATAAACTTCTAGTCTCCCTGCCTTTGTTAAGGCTGTCACTTTTGTCTTCTCCCACCATCCTCCCTCCCAGCTTATCACTGTCCCAAGATGTCCTCAGACTGTCTTAACTCCACGAGGTCTTTCCCGACCCCTATAAATGCATGCTCTCCCTTAAGTTTCCCAGTCACTAGGCTTAAAACTTCATTACACACAGCTAACTCCTGGGGAGTGAGGGTGGACAGTGATGTTCAGATTCTTTTCTTTTTTTTTTAAGATCTTATTTACTTATTCATGATAGGACACAGACAGAGACAGAGACACAGTAGAGGGAGAAGCAGGCTCCATGCCGGGAGCCCAATGTGGAACTCGATCCCAGGACTCCAGGATCACACCCTGGGCCAAAGGCAGGCGCTAAACCGCTGAGCCACCCAGGGATCCCGATGTTCAGATTCTTATACTAACTCTGTATTGCTTACTTTCTTATAACATGTATACACTACTTTTATAAACAGAAAAAAATGGGGGATCCCTGGGTGGCTCAGGGGTTTGGCGCCAGCCTTTGCCCCAAGGCGTGATCCTGGAGTCCTGGTATCAAGTCCCGCATCGGGCTCCCAGCATGGAGTCTGCTTCTCTGCCTCTCTCTATCATGAATAAATAAATAATAACTCTTTTATTAAAAAATGATTTCTATTTAAATAAAAATTATAAAACCATACTTAATAAAAATTAAAACCATACTTAAATGAAAATTAAAGGGACACCTGGGTGGCTCAGTGGTTGAGCATCTGCCCTTGGTTCAGGGCATGATCCTGGAGTTCCTGGATCGAGCTCCACATTAGGCTCCCTCTGCCTGTGTCTCTGCCTCTCTATCTCTCGTGAATAAATAAAATCTTAAATATATATATATATATATATATATATATATAAAAAACCATACCTTTTCAGTAATCCCTCCCATCAAACCCTATACTCTCTCTGCTATCAAATCACTTCCCCAACTGTGTTCTTCAGAACTTCCCTCTGATGTAATGGCTTCTAAGGTCAAGTAAGTTTGGAATCCACAAGGTTAAACCAAGCTACAGTTTCTTTACTGGAGGGCTTCTGAAAATATTTAATATGCTAATGTGCATTATGAATTGTCAAAAAGAAAGTTGAAGGGGCTCTTCCAAAGTTAGGGCCAAAAAAACTCTTTTCAAAGGAAGGATTAGAGAATCCATCTCATTATTTCTATTCCCAATAACACCATAACTCTATACCTGAATACTATCCTAGCAAAAGTACATCAACTTCCCACCTGCTCTTCCTTCCCTAACTCATCCTACACACTGCTTCCAGATTAATCTCAAAGCCTAACTCCAATTGTTTCTTTCTTGATAAAAAATTATTGCTATCCTCCTACATTCACTGAATTAAATACAAATGCCTCATCTTGTCTTCTATAATTTGGTACAAACTATCCTTTCAAGTGTCACCTTCCTCATGAAGCGCCATGAAGTTTTCCCTAATGACTCCAAGTTTATCTCTAGTTTCTAAATTACCACTGTCTCTTTGTATGTAGGAAAGCAATTTATTTACATTTTTAAACTAAATTCTCTTACTTATTCTTAACATTTTTTCACTTGGTTCTCTTTGGGTTTTTCTAATATAATCATATTACAAGTAACAATAACTGAGTTCCTCCTTAGCACTCTTCATACTCTTTGTTGTAGGTTAATGGTTACCATCTTTTATTTACAAAGAATTTTCACACACATACCCAAAAAGACACCCAGAGAAGGTAGCATTATCTCTATTTGCAAAGAGCAAACAGTAAGTGCTTATATAGTGTAGAGGATAGCACCTAGGCACTGTAACCAAATCCAGAATAAGTCAAATATGAGACCTGCCCTCAAGAAATCCATAAGCTACTATGAAGGTTGGCAACTGCTCATGGGTCAAATTCAACCTACCACTAGTTTTTGTAAATTATCTTTTACTTATAGCCATTCTCAATTTTTTATGTTTTTATCTATGGCTGTTTTCACTGTACAATGTCAGAGATGAATAGTTGAGACACAAATCACATGGCCCACAAACCCTAAAATATTTACCAACTCACACTCTACAGAAAAGGCTGGCTAGGCCCTGGTCTAATAACACTAAACAAAACACATACATAAATTACACTAATCCGGGATCCCTGGGTGGCGCAGCAGTTTAGCGCCTGCCTTTGGCCCAGGGCGCAATCCTGGAGACTCAGGATCGAATCCCACATCGGGCTCCCGGTGCATGTAGCCTGCTTCTCCCTCTGCCTGTGTCTCTGCCTCTCTCTTTCTCTCTGTGTGACTATCGTAAATAAGTAAAAAAAATTAAAAAAATAAAATAAAAATAAAAAATAAATTACACTAATCCAAAATGGGACAATGTAAGTGACCAAGCAAAGAAGAAACAGACATCTGGTTAACAGACTCAACTAATTATTAGTCAATGATGGAGCCATTACTAGAACCAGGTCTCAAGTGAACCTAGTGCCATTACACCAACAAAAGAGCAGAACAGTATTAGATTACTAAACTGTATGCTCTCTGCTTATCTGCTATCAAGAGAAGTCAATGAAAAGCCCACAGAAAAAGCTTCTATTCCCAATTCCTTAAAGATTTGTTTAATTATCACCCCTGGTTTCCTTTTTTCTCTTTTTAAGATTTTATTTATTTATTCATGAGAGACACAGAGAGAAGGCAGAGACATAGGGAAAGGGAGAAGCAGACTCCTTGCAGGGAGCCTGATATGGGACTCGATCCCGGAACTCTGGGATCATGCCTGAGCTAAAGGTAGATGGTCAACAATTGAGCCACCCAGGAGTCCCTCACCCCTGGTTTCCATATATCTTTTGCATGCCCTACTGCCCAAATTCTGAGTGTTTTCTTTGAGAGAATACTCAGATGAGTAGGCACTTTGAACATAAACATGATTTTTTTTTTTAAGATTTTATTTATTCATGAGAGACACAGCAGAGAGAGAGAGACAGAGACACAGGCAGAGGGAGATGAAGTCTGTGAGGGGAGCCTGATAAGGGACTCGATCCCAGGACCCCAGGATCACAACCTGAGCCAAAAGCAGATGCTCAACTACGAAGCCATGCAGGTGCCCCTGTAGACATGATTTTTAAAAATACCTCATTCAATCACCCCATTTAGATAAACTGTCTTCAAACTGCTTTATGTTTGATACCTACTGTAAAGACTGTCTTAAATTTCAAATGACCACAAAATAAAGAAAACTTTCTAATTTGCTGTCTCCATATTACTTCTAGATTATCAACTTCCTTTGCTCAGAACCACATTTCCAGAGAGGCATCTGGGTGGCTGTCAGTTAAATGGTTTCACTCAGGTCATGATCTCAGGATTGCGAGATCAAGCTCGGTGAGCCCCGTGAGCCCTGCATCAGGCTGTGTGAGGAGCATGGAGCCTGCTTACGATTCTTTCCTTTTCCCTCTGCCCCTCCATACTCCTCACATGTGTACTCACTCTCTCTAAAAAACAAAACAAAAAACAAAAACTGTATTTCCAGAATTATTTCGGTTAAAGTATATAGAGCAAGAACAAAGCCTAGTAAATACCTAAATAAGGGTACACACAACTATATGTTCCATATACTTTGTTACCAGCAAAATACCACTAGGCAAGGGCACTCAGTCACCAATACATTATACTAATGTGATGTATTCCAACATATGCCCACAAATTTAAATGTAAATAATTTTACTGTAAATATTCCCCCTTTCCTAATAATACAAAAACGGTGCTACAAGAGCATTGCTTCTATTACTTACAGTTCAGCAACTTCCTGTTCCTCCTCCCAGGCCTCCTTGTGTGTTAGTTGACTGCTTCCAGTACTCTTACATGTCCAAATGCGCTCACTGTACCTTTCCAGGCGGGCCTCATACTCTCTTGTTAGCGGTGGCTCAGGAAAACAATATTCAAGCAAAAGAGACAACTTATCCATATCCAAAAAATACTTTATTACATAAAAAAATCTATAGCATCCTTTCTATAATATACAGCATAAAAAGCTAAAATTGAAATCAGAGTTTTCAAGTGACAAATAAAAAACAAATGATTTAAAAAATGACTAAAATGGTTTGTCATGGGGCACTTGAGTGCCTCAGTCAAAGCATCTCCCTTCAGCTCAGGTCATGATCATGGGTCCTGGGATCAAGCTCCTCATTGGCTCCCTGCTTAGGGCGTCGGCTGGGAGTCTGCTACTCCCCACTACCCCTCCCCTGCTCGTGTTCTCTCTCACTCAAATAAATAAATAAATAAAATCTTTTTTAAAAAAATAAAAAAAAATTTTTTTTAATTAGTATCTTGTTATAATTGTGATTTCTTCAATTCACCTGTTTCATTTCAAGAAGACTCTCATAAGGAAAAAAAAAAAGACTCATAGCGCTGAAAATTTTTAAGAAAAAATAAAGGTAAATTAAACACGTCATGAGGAATAAGAATTTAAGGTATATGGAATTGTTACACAACTCAGATGGTCAGCAAGCTTAAGAATTTGCTCCATGGAAAGATGAGAGGACTACCCCAATCTCATAGGCAGTTTGGAATAACCCTGTGCATATGCTAATAATCCTTTACTAGAAGCCGTCTATTTCTCAGAAACACCCGTTGATCCTTAAGAGTTTAAAAAATAAATTCCATAAAGCCGTAAAAATAATTGATATCATATTTACCCAGTCTTTATGTCATCCCAATAATACTACACTCACAAGTCATTTACCATACACTGTTTGATCTTTGTAAGGCAAATGGAGGAAGAGACTGTCATATGTTAGTGCCTTATAAATGGTAACTTTCCACACCAGCCCAACTAGAATTCACTACCAGAGAGCCATATTCAAATTCAAACAAGTAACTAATTTACTTTACACACAGCAACAGATGCTACCCAAGAAAATAAACTGACACAACTAGAGAATTAGCTGCCAATCTCTGTACTTTCCAAGTGACACTTTTTTACAGTAGTTGAAATAAAAGTATTTAAACAACTTCCTCTATAATATCACCTCACAACTAAACAAATAATTCATTCTTAATATATGGACATTCTTTGTTTTCCAGGGTTAATAATCCGTGAAATTATGGATGACAGAGATAAATCCATAGATAGTCCAAAAATAGTAGTTTCATCCAATAGTGTAAGCACCTTCCCTTATCATGTCTTTTTCTGGATCTGCTGAAAACAAAACATAAGTCTATTTTCCTCACTGGGGAACGGTGCTAATATTTAAATGTATAAACAAGAGTATCAGCAACAACCAAGAGTCAAGCTTCCATATAAAGCTATGTAAATTAAATCTCACTAAAAATTTATAAAAACTTATAGGAAGAAAAGGAAATAGCATGGCTTCCAAAGTGACATTATCACTTTGCGATGCCTGGGTGGCTAAGTGATTGAGTGTCTGTCTGTCTTTGGTTCAGGGCAGGATCCCGGGGTCCCTGGATCAGAGTACCGCATCGGGCTTCCTCCAAGGAGCCTGCTTCTCCCTCTGCCTGTGTCTCTGCCTCTCTCTCCGTCATGAATAAATAAAATCTTAAAAAAAAAAAAAAGTGACATTATCATAACTAACCAACAAAATTGTTACCTGTTTTGCACTAAGAAGGGGAGGTAAAATAATGATAGGATCAGTAAGTAGATTTAAACATTCAAAAAGCTTGGTAACATTCTAATGCACTATTTAGTTATACTGAAGAAATTCACTATGTAATCAGAAAGGATGTAAGATAAACAAGTATGTCCTAAAGAAAGAGTATTAAGTTTCTGGTATTAGCTGTTATTTTTAAAAGTAGGAATAATGGGGGATCCCTAGGTGGCTCAGCAGTTTAGCGCCTGCCTTCAGCCCAGGGTGTGATCCTGGAGTCCTGGGATCCACATTGGGCTCCCAGCATGGAGCCTGCTTCTCCCTCTGCCTGTGTCTCTGCCTCTCTCTGTCTCATGAATAAACAAAATCTTAAAAAAAAAAAAAAAAAAAAAAAAAAAAAGTAGGAATAATGTGCCCAATCATCCTCCTTTGACCAACATGGCCAGTAACACACAAGACTGTATCACCAGAATGCCTCAATGATACCTCTAAACCAACTTTTTCTAAACTAAACTTTTATTACACTTTCCCTCTCTCCTAAGCTTGCTTCTTCACAGTTATTCCCAATGCCAGTGAAAGAAAGGCCCTAAATGTCCAAGTCAGAAACCAGGGAATCATCTCAGGTCTTCAGTTCCTAATTGCAACCTCATATCTATTTCTCAGTTCATTTCCTCCTCTTCCACAACTGCACGCCATTATTCAAATTCAGCCTCTGATCCTCACTTCAACCAGCCAAAACATTTTTAAACATTTTAATTGGCCTCACTGGTAATCCTTCTCTGGTCCTTTGTGCTTCTCACCCAAACATTCTTCTCCACAATCTTATTTGTTTTTAAACCCAGTTCTTCCTCTTAACTTTAAAATCTCATTTGCCCTCAGGCCCCTGAAATGCAAATATGTTCACACAGGGAAGCAATCCTCTGGCTCCCAGACTACTGAAAATCACGCCACCAATCAAGACTTTGTTGAGCAAGTTCCGTAATTTTTATGAAGAAAAAAGAAACTTTTTTCCTTCAAACAACACATATTTAAGTATCAATTTTTTTTTTTTTACTGATTATGCTTTTGCAAACAAGTCCCTTCTATCTACTCTGATACTTATCCTTCCCACCCTTCTCCGAAAAATCACTATTAGTAGAGCATTCTCATTTTGGATGGATCACATCCATTCCCATTACTTCGATTACTATCTATATGATAGTAATTTCACCAGCTCAGTCTCCTCTCTGAAGTCTGGGCCCATGTAACACACTAGCAATACAGACACCTCTATTTGGATATCCACAGCAACTCAATAGAAGAACATCCAAACTAAACACTCACTTCCTACACTCCCAGTCAAAACAAAAAGGAAAAAAAAAAAAAAAGAAAACACTAGATCCTCTATTATCTGAGAATGACCCACTAACCAAGTAACAACCAAAACATTATCCTTGATTCCTCCCCAATCACCAAATCCGGTCACATCTACCTAATTTATTTCTGAAATCTATTGTACTTCTCAAGGGCTAGTAAATTAGTTCAGACTCTCATACCTGTCACTAGTTTATTTAACAAAGGCCTCACTAGTTTTTTGTTTTTTTTTTAAGAATTTATTTAATCATGAGAGACACAGAGAGAGAGGCAGAGACATAGGAAGAGGGAGAGAAGCAGGCTCTGTGCAGAGAACCCAATGCAGGACTAGATCCCAGGACTCTGGGATCATGCCCTGAGCCAAAGGCAGACACTCATCAGGCGTCCCTGGGCTCACTAGTTTAGTTGCCACTAGTTTCTAGGCTGCAAATCCATTCTCAACGCTGCAGCCACAGCGAGCTTCCTACCTAAGCACCTGCTTCTATCCTACTGGAATCTGTAAACTGCTTCCCATACACATAAGGCAAAAAGCCCAAACACCTCAGCCTATCTCCCAAGGACCTATGTGGTTTAGCCCCGCTAAACAGCTCGATCTCCATTCCCACTTCTTCACTCCAGCTACAGAAATCTTTCAAGTTTTAAAATTCAATAACTTTCAAATTCACAAACTCTTCAAAAAGCACAAACCTCGGGCAGCCCGGGTGGCTCAGCGGTTTAGCGCCGCCTTCAGCCCAGGGTGTGATCCTGGAGACCGGGGATCGAGTCCCATGTCAGGCTTCCTGCATGGCGCCTGCTTCTCCCTCTGCCTATCTGTGTCTCTCATGAATAAATAAATAAAATCTTAAAAAAAAAAAAAAAAGGCACAAACCTCTACTCTTCATTTAACTACAGTCTAATTATAGTTCAGATCTCAACTTAAAAGTAACTTTACCCAGGAAACATTTCCTGAACCCTGAAATACGGTAGATTGTCTTTCCAAATGGTCATCTCCCTTCCATAAAAGGATTCTACTTCTCCACCCTCTGCCCTGTGGCTTGCAATGTCTCAAAGAGTAATGCCCATCCCCTCCTCACTGGTGTTAGGCTTAGCCACATGACTTGCTTTGATGAACAGATAGGATAGATGCCACCACAAAGAAACTTAAAAAGCCATCATGGTATCCTCCAGGTCTTTTGGCCACTAGAAAAGCACGTTAGGAACAGGGACTGTTCCTTCAGCCTGGGTCTTGGAATAAGAAAAATGTGTCTTTCCTTTTACCTGTCTTCCTTTTTTTCAAATGTGGCCATTAGAAAACCTTTAATCCCACGTGGCTCACATTATATTTCTATTGGACAGCAGTGCACTATCTTCGTTAGGTTTACATCTAGGAATGAATGAATGCCCTCTGACAATACATGAAAGTTTCTGACTAGTCATATAAGATTAATCTCAAAAGTTCAAAACTAAAATTCCTACAACCCCAACAGCAGCGTTTTTAAGTTTATGTAACTCTGTTCTGGTTATTACTTTGACTTACGTTAAGAGAAAAAGAAAAAAAAAAAAAAAGTTCAAATCAAGAGAAAAAAAAAGTCCATTATAAGGATATTCAGTCAGCTGCCTCTAAATCCTATTTCAGATTTTAGGTTACCAAAATAAGTCACTTACTCTCAAATAACCACTCAGAGCAAATGCCAATTGAGGTTTTTATGTTCCAGCCACTGCTGCACATATAATTGCAGACAAAATGTCAAAGCAATTCTCCAAAGGTTGTGTAAGTTATAAATGACAAGATATTCTCAAATCCTGTATCTCATTAAACATCTACTTTTTCATGAATTCAAGAGCTACCTCCTTATCACAATATGCTGATTCTTTGTTCTCTTTAGCCTTGTATGGATTGCTTCTTTCAATAAAGTACTTGACAGCCTGAAAGGAAGTGGCCCACAAAAGTATGGAGGTTAAATAAGCATAACTATAACCCTAAGAGCTCTACGTGAAATGACAAAGCACCAATTTAAAGATTTGCTTTTTATCCTCTTTTCTGTCTTTGGAACAGTCTGTCATCAAGTTAGAGGCAATTCTCATCTAGTTTAACTCCTTAAAGAAATTAAATTACAAAAATCAACATAAGAACTCACTATTCCAACGTCCAATAAAATCCAGGCTTGCGGGATCCCTGGGTGGCGCAGCGGTTTAGCGCCTGCCTCTGGCCCAGGGCGTGATCCTGGAGACCCGGGATCGAATCCCACGTCAGGCTCCCGGTGCATGGAGCCTGCTTCTCCCTCTGCCTATGTCTCTGCCTCTCTCTCTCTCTCTCTCTCTCTCTCTCTGTGACTATCATAAATAAATAAAAAAAAAATTAAAAAAAAAAAAATCCAGGCTTGCAACTACAATTTAAGTCCAACTCTTAAAACATGATCTAGTCACTCTTGCCTACTGCCAGATTAACTATGTTCTAACAGCCCCTCATTACACCATCTAAAAGCTCTCATATGTTGAGACTACAAAGATTATGAAGTAGTTGTTTCTAAGCTTTACAGAGGAAGATAGGTAAAGCAATACAACAAAACATTAGCCTACAGCAGGCTGCTTATAGCTTCAGTTCCTCCTCAAAACTCATCTTGACATAGTCACTTAGTTCTCCTATTGCCAGATAATCACATCAAGAATTGATTTCGGTAAAGTTAATTTTTCCAAAGAAGATCTAGTGTATTGCCTTAGTACTAACCTAGGAACTAATGTGCCACAGATTCAAAGCTATAATACAATAAACATAATCAATATATAAAACCCAGGCATTAAATTTATGCATCATTCACAACTACCACTGTAATTTTAATGAGGAGGTACAATAATGCCTACAAGAACATACCAGCTTTAAGTCAATAAAATATCTCACTGATGTGCTATTGCATATACATGCAATCAAAAGGTAGGTGTTAGGAGAAAATTAAAGTACCAAATTCTATTAAAAACATAATTGTAAATATAAATTAATAAGTGGAAATAACAGGGCAGCCCGGGTGGCTCAGCGGTTTAGCGCCGCCGTCAGTCCAGGGCCTGATCCTGGAGTCCCGGGATCGAGTCCCGCCTGGGGCTCCTGCATGGAGCCTGCTTCTCCCTCTGCGTGTCTAACAAATAAACCTTTAAAAAACATACAAAAACTTAAAAAAAAAAAAAGGAAATAACATACTTCAAATGCTAGTTTGACCACATACTAGTTCTCTATGAACTCACTATGAGCCTAATAAAGAAATATGCATAAAGAAATATGCCTACCTACCAACCACACAGTACAATTGTTTAAAACCATCCCCGGGACGCCTGGGGTGGCTCAGCGGTTGGGTGTCTGCCTGCAGCTCAGGGGGTAATCTCAGGGTCCTGGGATCGAATCCCGCATCAGGCTCCCTGCATGGAGACTGCCTCTCCCTCTGCCTCTCTCTGTGTAATAAATAAATAAAATCTTATAAAAAAAAATCCTTAAAGTACTTCCACTTGTAGAAATTAACCAAGGAAGCAACTTCTCCCTCCCATATGCAACACAATTTAAGAACTCCTTTGTTAAAAAGGGTTCTAAATACCAGGATAGGCAATTCTTTAAATGAAGAATTTTTTTAAATACCTAACACTTAAAAAATTTCAAATTTCAATTTTCAACTGCCATCATTAACAAACTCATACATACCATTGCATTTCAATGATTTCTCTAAATGATACAAAAAGGCCTGGGCTGCCAGGTCTAAATTAGCTATCTATAGCCATTTTTTACATGGCTCAATACTTACCAGACTTCGAGCTTGTCTCTATTGGGTATTTCTTACACTACACTAGAACCAGACGTGAAAAATAAACATCTGATAATATTAGTACCAATCAAATACTCAAAAAATGATGTTTAAATAACATTTGAAAAGGACATATATGGCATATTCCCACAGTAATTTTTTTTACCCCACTGATGTTTTTAAGTATTTCAAAAAATAAAAAAGTAGGACACTTAGAAAAATGCTGTATTCAGTGGAGCTAGAGTACTTCTCCAAAGCTTTCCAAAAGTCCTAACAGGAAAAAAAAAAAAAAAAAAAAAAGGATTACCACCTGAACCCCTCCCTGAAATGCACCTTACCTGAGACCACAAATTGACACAGAAGCTGCCTTCTTGTCTGGATTTAATTAAAGGGAAAAAGTAGAAAAGCACTGCATTCTACCCCTAAGTCTCATCATTTCAGTGTCTGACCTTTAACAAGACCTCAACCCTCTGGGCTCACCTGGCAAAGAGGCAGGAGAACCTGACCATCCCCAAGATCCATTTCAGCTACAAGAAGATGCTATAGCTATATTTCTCCAAGAGCCTTCTTATACCACAGGCTCACTTTCCAGGTCTCTTTGTATGTAAACACCCAACCTCACAAACTGCACTGGAACAAGAATGAGGCTATCTTGTAAAGCATAATAATAGAGGATCAAAGAGAAATGAAATCAAATGACATCGCTCGCATGGGCAATGGGCACTTCCTCCCCTAAGGAAGCAAGCAAGCAAACAGAAACTAAGAAATTCAGTCCTTTCAAAGGAAAAAGGGCTGATGAAACTCAATAATAAAGTGGCCTTCAGTCTCGCAGCATTCCATACATTAAAGAAAGCATGATTCTTTTTGCACTCTTGAAAAGGGCATTCATAAAAGAAAAAAGTAAATAAAAGTCGTACAGCTAAAAGACTCTAAGCTTGGGCAAGGAACCTTAAACGAGGATTAGAAAAAGAGGATGCGTCTTATTTAAAACATCAGTCTCCTATTCCTAAAATACAACATAAAAACTTTACGCATGCTTTCGTATTTTTCAAACGTTCCTTTTAAATTTTTTTTAAAAACAAATACCGATCTCCTGCTAAATCGCCAGCATTTCAAACCCGTGCGTGCCGGGGAAGGCAAGCCTCAGCTCCCCCAAGATAACTTTTTCTTCCCCTGCCCCTAAGTCTCGTCCGTCTTGGGGATGTGCCTGACGATCCTGTCACTTCATCACCAGCCTCAAGTCCGCTCGGGAGAAGAAAAACACAAGAGCCCCCGCGGAGATGGGGGTAAAACGCACCAAAAAATCTTGCACACGACGCATCACAAGGCCGCGTGGATTCAATTTCAAAAACTTAAGTTGCAGGTTTAATTTTACAAAGACAGAGAAAGCGAGCAAACGAAAGCCCTCTCCCGGGCATACTTCGGGCCTAAAGCCGCCCGGGGGCAGGGGGCTCGCTCCTCGAAAGCGAGGCCCGGGGAAAGGATGCAGGGCGCGGGGCTCCGGGCCGGCCCGCGCCCCCACCCCGCGGGACGGGCTCGAGCTCCGGCCCGGGGTGCAGGCCCGCCGGCGCCCGGCGCGCTGACAGCTGCCACCGGCGCGGGCTACGAGGCCCGCCGGGCCGCGGCGTGCCCCCGGCCCACCCCGCCCCACCCCGCCGGCGGCCTCCCGGCCAGGCTGGAAAGGATACTCTCGGGTGCGGAAAGCCTCCTGAGTGTGCGCGATCGTGAAGAGCGGCTCCTCGCCCGGCAGCGGCTTCACCAGCGGGAAGGGCTTGCGGCCCAGGAGCGGCGCCATCGCGGCGGCGGCGGAGGCGGCGGCGGCGGCCCGGAAGGTGGCGGCTCGTCGGAGAGCCCGCGGCGCAACACTAGGCCCCGCGGCCCGGAGCGAGCGCCTGGCTCCCGGGGGTGGGGTGGGGGAGGGGAGGGGTGAGAGGGCGGCGCGAACTCGGCTCCCTCACTGCTGGCGCGGCCGCGCGAGGGCCAGGCAACGGGACGCAAGGACACGGAACTCCCACGCACACCGCTGCGCCGCCCGGCAGCCTCCGGCCCAACCTCAGCTACGGGTCCCCGCGTTCGGCAGTCACGACTCCTCAGCGGCACCGGAGGAAATTATTGAAAAATGGCGGGAGATTCCCCTCCTCCCCCCCGCCCGGCCAGCGCACACACTAACTTGCTCCCCTGTGGCGCCGGTGGCGAATGCTCCAATAGGCGGAGAGCTGATCAGCGCTCACAGCCTATTGGCCCAGGGCAGCTGCCGCTCTGCGCTTGGGTCCCGCCCTCTTTCCCGGCCGCGTAGTTGGGTTGCCTCGCACTAGAGGGCAGTATGAAGAGGTGAAAGGTCACATTATGTAAGCGCTGGTGACAGGCCTGCGGGCCTGCAGCGGCGGAGTTGAAAATGGGAGACGGGGGGGACCGAAAGGCCTGGAATTCAAAGAGGTCAGGCCAGAGAAGTCCCTTAACATATATAGACACTGCGCCATCTGTCACCGACGGCGACACCGACATCCGGGCACCACTGTCCGTATGGTGTGCCGGAGGGGGAGGGGGAGCGCGCGGCCAGGGGCTTTGTCTTTCCACTTGTGCTCCGCCCCCTTCTTAAAGGCGCCGCGCTCGGCCACGCCCGGGGATGCGCGGTGGGGGCGGAAGGGGGTTGGCGGGAAGAAACCCCTGGACCTAACCCGCTGGAAGGTTCTATGGAAGGTCAACTGGAGCCTCAGCCTTGCTCACCCCAAAGTTAACTTCTAGAAGAGAGTGTGGTTGAGATCTGGTTATTAGTATGATGTTTGTTTTTAGGGGCTTGGTGGAAAAGATAATAGAGAAGCTTCTTTGGAAAAATACCTTAAAGGCCATATCTATTAAAGATACATAAAAAAAAAAAAAAGATACATCCATTAATTCAGAGTAGCCTTTACTAGCACCTCCAGTGTTCAGGGCCTTGTACTGGGAGATGCAGAGAAAGAAAAGAGGCACAAGTTAGGACAGTGCTGTGATGAGTAGGGTACAGAGGGCACAGTAGGAAGACAGCACTAACAGCCTGGAGAAGAGCCTTTCGAGCTGCTTCTCCAAACCAACGACTCTCACACAGTCCACAGCCGTGTTTGGCTATCCAGTACAACCCAAAACACTCAATTCTCTCCCCATTTAATCATACCCCTCGTTCAAAGACCTTCACTGGCCTCAGATGTACCTTCCCAGCCTGTTCTTGAACAGGGCTAGACTGCTAAGTGTCCCTGAAAGTAGTGGTGCATGCCAATGCCAGGCCCTTTTCTTCTCATTTTGAGGTAAGAAGTATCCCTATCATCCCCTGCCACCCCCCCAGTAAAATGTAAGTTCCAGGTCAGATGTCATGTGAAAGAGCCACCTCTGATCACCTAGCAGACAGGGGAGGGCATCTTCCTTCAGTAGCCATTTCTTCTAGGAGGGTTAGGGGCAACCTCAGGGCATTTGAGTTGATTGTGAAAAGATAAGTAGCAGGGCACCTGGGTGCTCAGTGGTTGGGCATCTGCCTTCGGCTCAGGGTGTGATCCTGGGGTCCTGGGATGGAGTCTTGTATCAGGCTCCCTGCAGGGAGCCTGCTTCTCCCTCTGCCTATGTCTCTGCCTCTCTCAGTCTGTCTCTCATGAATAAATAAATAAAATCTTAAAAAAAAAAAAAAAGCACTTCACTAGGCAGAGAAATGAGAGATGAACGTTCTAAGCAGGAGCAGCGGGACCAACTTGGTAAATTCAGGACAACATACCTAAAACTGGGGGTTTGAGGTAGGAAATATCAAGAAATGAGAGTGGCAAAGAAAGTGATCATCCTGGTCACAGTGTGTGATGCTTGGAGTGACCACTTAGAAGGAATTATAGTTGTTTGTGGCAGGGATACCAAGGGACCCAAATGTAACAAGATCATGGGAGACAGATTGAGAGATTTGAGAGGCACACGCTAGGTGACTTAATGGGATGGACATTTGCAGGACTAGATACTAACAGCAGACTACACACAGAGTAAGGACTCCAAAAAACATTAAGAAACACATTTTGGAAAAATTTGGTATTTCAAAAAACCTTCCAATTGCACTTGAGAATAGGGACCATAATGACTTGAACACTTGGGGCCACCTTGGTCTAGAATCCAGCCCTGGTATTGGTATTGCTGAGATCTAAAATGGGAGAATCAGGGGTACCCTGCTGGCTGAGTTGGTGGAGCACCCAACTCTTCACCTTGGTGTCATGAATTCAAACCCTACATTAGGTGTAGACCTTACTTAAATAATAATAATGAATAAATACTTTAAAGAAAAAAAAAGTGGAACAGACTAACTTAATGTAATTACCAGTTTCCTGCTCTAATATTTTTGTTGACTGCTATTGCAGACAAAACTCTTCTGAATTTACTCTTCCTGTTCAGTCTTCAAGCTCTTGACACAGCCAACCCCAGGTGGACTACTTCCTTCTAATTCCCAGAATTCATTAGCTTTATTCCCACCCACTGCCGGAAATGTACTTTTTTCCCCCTCTGGGCATCTAAATGCTGCACTTCCTTCCTAATGCCTTTTCCCAATTGTTCCAGCTCATATCCGCTTTCACTAAACTCTCAAGGTTTTTTTAAATCATAATTGTAGTGAAATTCGTTGTTCAATGTATTTTCTTTCCCATCATGTGAATAAACAAGCTAATAAAAAAGGGCAGAGATTAAAATGTGTAGTTTCCAGGTATCTGCACAAAGCTGCTACTGCTCCAAGTCAATTATGGCTGCTTCGCTGCACAGGAAAAAGACTGTCTAGAGAAGCATAGCACATTTCCCTATGCAGACCTCCACTGGGCAGTTTTAGGACAAGAGCTCAGTTAGCGAGATCTGTTTCTGTGGTCTGTGTCATGTGGAGCTGTGCCCTGCCACATACCTACCCCCTCCTTCATTGATGCAGACACAAACCCTTGCTTAGCCAGTTCCAGCTGGTCTTTTCCTCCTTGTCCTGTTGGATCCTCAAACTCAAAATATCCAAAACCCATCTTACCATCCTCCTTTGCTCCATCATGTGCTTTATCTGCATGGTTTTCATTTCTATTAGTTACCCACTCACAACCTCACAGGCTGAGGCTTGACCTCTGTTGAGCTCCACAGCCACAGGGTCAACCAGATATCATTTGTACCTACCTAAAATCTTGAATTATCCCTTTCCTGCCATCCCTGCATCATCCTACTTCAGGCCTTTATTATTTCTGGCCCAAACTACTACTATAATGACTTCCTTCTTGTAAAATATTTATTATTTTTTAAGTAAGCTCCATGCACAACATGGGGCTTGAACTCACGACCCTGAGATCAAGAGTCACATACTCCACCAACTGAGCCAGCCAGGTCCTCCTCTTCTTTTAATTTTTTAAAGATTGTTTTTATTTACTCATGAGACACACACACACAGAGAAGCAGAGACACAGGCAGAGGGAGAAGCAAGCTCCATGCAGGGAGCCCCGATGTAGAACTCGATTCTGGGTTCTCAGGATCATGCCCTGGGCCCAAGGTGGCACTAAACTGCTGAGACACCTGGGCTGCCCCCCCCCCTTCTTTTAAAATATTTTAAACTACATTAAAATTATGTCTTTTGAATGGCAAAATGAACATAGTTCCCAAAAAGGAAACATATAAATGTACTTTTAAAAACAACAATAAATAGTTCTACAAAAAGCAGTCCTGGGGCACTCTCCCGCATCCACTTCCCGCTCCCACAAACATCCATTTTCAATTCTTTAAGTTGTGTTAAAATTGGTTAAAAGGTAACTTCATTTAAAATGGAATTAGGAGGCCAGAAGGGGGAGCTCTCACAACTTATGACTGGTAAATTGCACACCCAACAGGAAGAAGCCCATACTTTACTACCCCAGCAATAGGAAGAAAGCTTTCCTTCTCCCCCAGCAACAGCCCAGCCAATGAGAAACAGTCAGCACAAAGCCAATGAGAAGCCACTACACTTGGAACTCCCAGTTTCCACCAATGGACATGTTGTTTATAACAGCCTTCCCACCTTCCTTTCCTCTGTAAAGGAGGTTTCCTCTGCTGTGTTCAGTAGGGCGCCTATGGTTTTTGCTGTGACCTGTGTGTTCAGAGTTGGGATTCTCTAATCTTTAATAAATCTATTTTTGCTGGTAATATAAAGTTTTATTTTTAAAGTCAACTATTACTGCTAATATTTACCTCCATGTTTCTAAGCATGTATGTTACTATTATTTAGTTTCTCAGCTTTATTATTAGCTGTTGCTTTTCTTCAATGGAAGATGAGGACTTAACCCTCTGACATCCCCCACAAGTACCGCACACAAGATCATATTCGCAAAATAATTATTGCAATCGGTTAAATCACTATTCACTTTATAACTTATGATTATACATTATTCACAGATGAACCACATAGTGGACTGATCACATCTTCTTTCTTCTTTTGTTTTTGTTGGTTTGCTTCAATCTTTCAACTCATTTTCTATGTATCTATACCACTCTATTCATAAACTGACAGAGCTATAAGTCTCCTCTCAATACCTGCACACCTATCATGTGTTCCAATTTATCCCCCACCTCCTCTTTCCTCTCCATGGCATTTTGCACACTGCAATCATTCCTCTGCCTCCCCTTTCAATGGTTGACTCCATAAAGCCAAAAGAGTAAAACCAAACTCTTTGGCCTGGCCTTCAAGGCTCTCCATGATCTGTCCTGTCTACTACTTCCTTTAAACCTCCTGCTCCAGTAAACTAAGCTTATCGAGGTTTCTAACCAACTAAGCCACCCAGGCACCCAGGTTTATCTAGGTTTCTAAATACACTTCCCACCAAAATGATCCAGGGCTCCTTGGGAAAAGGACTGAGGCTGGCAAAGGTCAAAGTGGGTCAGGAACGTACTGTGTTTGAAAGTAAGGAAGTGCTCAAATCGTGACAGGGACATGTCAGAAGGACACAGGAGCCAGCAGGAAGAGATTCTAACTGGCTAAATCTAGGACAATTTGAATTTTTTTTTTTTTTAAATGACAGCCACAGGGCAGCCCCGGTGGCTCAGCGGTTTAGCGCCGCCTTCAGCCTAGGGCATGATCCCGGAGACCTGGGATCGAGTCCCACATTGGGTTCCCTGCATGGAGCCTGTTTCTCCCTCTGCCTGTGTCTCTCTGCCTCTCTGTGTCTCTCATGAATAAATAAATAAAAATTTTAAAAAATGACAGCCACAGATTGTAACACATTGAATGCAAAGGGAAACCATGAGCCTGTAGTAGTATTCAGAAAGGAAGGAAGGGAGGGAGGGAGAGAAGCAGAGAGAAGGGAAATCTGTTATTTACAGAAGGCTGCCAGTGAATGAATGTAGAAGGAGAGATTTAGAAAACTCACCATTTTGCAAACTCCAGTGAAGTAATTGATTCAGAAAGAGATCATTAATGGATGCTAAAATCACTGGTCTAAGTGAACAGTCTATCAGCCCCTAACAGAATACTTATGTAAAAGCACCCTAATGCTGAGAAGGTTGGACATCTTAGGCAAGTGATCAATCTCAGCATTACCAATAATGAGACAAGAGGACAATGTTTCAATACAAGGCAATGAAAAATACTTATCACCTCTGTAGCATTCTAACCAAAAAAACTTTCACCTGAAATCCTTAGAAAAAAGATTTCAAAAACCCAGTTTGCAGATCATTCCACAAATAACTGCCTAGACCCTTCAAAAATATCAGTGACACGGGACACACCTATCTACCCACCTCCAAAAGAAGGTTCTAAAAGGAGTCCAGGGGGGCGCTTGGGTGGCTCTTTGGTTAAGTGTCTGCTTTTGGCTCAGGTCATGATCTCGGGGTCCTGGGATTGAGTCCTGCATCAGGCTTCCCACAGGGAGACTGCTTCTCCCTATGCCTACATCTCTTGTCTCTGTGTGTCTCTCATGAATAAATAAATAGAATCTTTGAAAGAAAAAAAGGAAAGAAAGAAAAGAGAAAGAAAGAAGAAGAAACAAAGAAACAAAGAAAAAGAAAAGAAAGAAAAAGAAAAAGAAAAAAAAGAAGAAAAAGAAAAAGACAAGACTAGGGGCAGCTGGGTGGCTCAGTTAAGCATCCGACTCAGTTTTGGCTCAGGTCATGCTCTCAGGATCCTAGAATGGAGCCCCACGTCCAGATCCCTGCTCAGCAGAGTCTGCTTGTCTTCCTTCTGTCCTTCCCCCTGCTTGTGCTCTAAAATAAATAAAATCTTAATAAACAAATAGAGACTACAGAGACATGACAACTAGATGCAATGAATGATCCTAGATTAGATCTAGGGATGGGGGCTAAAGAGAACTACCGTTATTATTGGGACAGTTGGGGCAATTTAAATATGTTCATATTAAATATTATTGTATCATTGTTAAAGTTCTTGAGTATCATGGTGTTACTCTGGTCACATTGAGGAATGTCCTTGTGCTTAGGACATACAGGCTCAAGTATTCAGAGTTCAAAGTGTCAGAATGACAGCAACCTATTTTCAGGTACTCACCCACCCCCCCCCCCCCCAAGAAAAAGAAAGAAAAAAATGTATATTGAGATGCAAATGTGTCAAATGTTAGTAATTGGTGTAGCTAGATGAAGGGTAGACAGTTTATTGAGCTATCTCTTTCAGCTTTCTATAGTTTTGAAAAGTCTCGAAAAGTTGGAGAAAATAGAAACCCAGTTCCCTGGTTACTCCCTACACATAACCCCATGCTTTGCTGTCTCCATTTGCTTGCCTGTGCTAACCTATCCTGAGTAGTCTTTCCTTACAATCAGGGAAAATTTTCAAGGCCAAGCCTTGACTGCCACCTCTGCTGTGAGCATCCTGTGATCTCAAAGCTTTTTCTCTGGACCCTCGCAGTTCTCTACCTTCTCTACCCACGGTGACAGGTGCTCCTGTCTACCTTCTCTACCATACTGTAAGCTCCTGAAAGGCAGAGACTTTTCTACCTGTTGTACCATATACACAAAGAACCCAGAATATACTTTCAACCAATATTTATAAAAAAAAAAAAAAAAAAGCCATTTTCCAAGATGAAGAGTAACTTAAGCATGGAAATCTGCCTAAGTGCTCAACTTTTCCATACTCCAAAACGCTCCTGTGCAAAATCCATTAAGCACTGTTGATTTTTTGTGCTTATTCATATTCAGCGCATTTAGTTAGCAGGCTCCTATTTTTCTTAATAATTCAAATGTGCATATGCATTGGGCCTACTGATACCCAGAGGCAGTGTTTTGAATTATTTGTGAACAACTTGCGGTCACTGCTTGACGATTCTTCTCTTTTTCTTCTCTAACCCTTATCCCATCAAGATTCTGGAATGTTGTTGAAGATGGCTAGCCTGGTTTCTTATAATATTATTGAGAAGTGGTACTAAAGTACAAATCAACAAGAGAAGAGAATGGTTTCTATTACATCTTTTTCATCCTCCCACACGTTCCTTTGTGGGCCCCACTCCAGCACCCTCTTTACGAAGCTTTAGGAGGTTCTGTGTAGGGGTCTACTCCCTCACCAGTCTGTCTCCTGAGGGACAGAATTCCTGGCCTCCGTGTGATGACTCCACAATATCATGGATGTACTTAGTGCCAAGGAGCTGTATACTTTTAAGTGGTTAAAATGGTAAATTTTATGTTATGTATATTTTACCATAATATAAAAAAGTAAGAAAGAAAAAAAAGAAAAAACCATTCATGAATGCCTCCTAAGGACCTGGAGCCATGGCAAACATACATTGGCTGAATTCCTTGTACACAGGGACAGAAATATAAATCAGACTACATGACAACTTCAAAGGGGGTCTCCAAATTATTTCTATCAGAAAATCTCTTTGTGGAAGTAAGATCATTGGTAGGCACTCAGCCAACACCCTACTAGCCCCTGCCTCCATGACCTTCAAGAATGAAGCACTCAAACAACAAGATGTATTTCAAATAGTTTAATTTTAAAAATATTCTATTCAGTGCTAAAATATGTCTTCACTCACTGTTGCCCATTTCCATTTTCTTAAACTTTTTTGAACAAAAAATAAAATCACAAAGTTGAATTAAACATGCAGATTTCAAAGAAGAGGGAACTTTCTAGAAAGTCTGAGCTGAAGGAGTATTGTGGGGGATGGGTACTGTTGTCAGAACCTTAAATCCTTGCTGGGGCAGAGTCTGTGGCTGGAGGCAGGGGACTGTAGCGGGAGCAGGGGATATTGGAATAAAATGTACAGGTGAGAACAGGGAAAGCTCTACGTGTGCGTGTGTGTATTTGGTGAAGAGGATGGTTACAGCAGGGGACAAAGGACTGTCAGCAGCTGGAGAGCCCATGAGAGGCAGGATATCCTCAAGAATGGGCAGAAGTGCCAGGACAGCAGGAAACCTATACAAACTTTTCTGCCCTCTTGTAGAGAAGAGCCTTTCCCTTCCCTCCAAAGTCTCCACCAGGCCTTCTCCAACAGCAGCTTACAGGCTCCTAGCCCAATGGGAAAGTTCATAAACCTACAGTCTCCATTTAAGTTCAAGTAACTTAGGCCCTCTGTCCTCTAGAGGGTACCTTCCACATCTCCTTCCTCCTGTACAAGCGCCAGCAGCTCAGTCCAGAGGTTCTGGAGCAGAGACTGCTACCTGGAGGTGACAGATGAACCTTGGGACAGCTGATACTGGGGTGCAAAAAAGACATAAGTACTCCTTTTCTCAGGAGCAAGCAGACACAGGTGCCAGGGACAGGAAGATGATGCTACAATCCCAAGTCCTATGTCCAACCTTCCAGCCCAGAAGGCTCCTATGTGCAGGCTCTGGACCCCAGTGCTTGCCCTTATCCCAGCAACAAAGCACGCCCAGAACCAGAATGCAATAAATAGAGGCAGGGGGCCAGGAGGCAAAGGGCACCAGGATGCTGCTAGCTTTCTGATGCTGTCTGCGACACTGTGGGTTGGTCCACACAGAAGCGTTTCAGGGGTGGGGCACCTGAGTCTTCCTCTTCCTCAGCAACCTAGGAATAGTCAGAGTATGAAATTATAATAGGGCCACCCCCCTCTACCAGAACCTCCCCATTCCCCCTAATTACAGCCCAGAAACCCACCCCCAACCTTCCTGCAGACAGCATTTTCCCTTGTTGCCTCCCCCCATATTCAATGCTATAAGATCCAATTCACATCAACAGACTCCTTACTTTTTTTTTCTTTTTAGAAACTGGGAAACTGTGTTCTTACCTGTGTCTCTAGTGGAACCGGTTCTTCCTTCGTGAGGGTGGGAGGTTCATCAGCAACTTCTGAGGCAGGGAGGGAGGGCTCTGAAAAAGCAGCAAGGTCAGGGGTGCCTGGGTGGCTCAGTTGGTTAAGCAACCAACTCGATTTCGGCTTAGGGTTGTGATATCGAGACCCATGTTGGGCTCCATGTGGAGCCTGTTTAAGATTCTCTGTCTTCCCCACACCCCCAACCGCAAAAGCCGTAAGATGAGTACAACTGCACAACCTCTCCTCCCCAGGCAGGAGACTCCTGCGGAATCTGCCTCAAGCTGGGGGAGCTTCCCTAAGAGCTAGGTGAAGGTACGTTGGTGAAGAACACCACCAGCTGGAGAATTAGTATATGTTATCAGAAGAAATGTGAAGGAGGGATCCCTGGGTGGCGCAGCGGTTTGGCGCCTGCCTTTGGCCCGGGGCACGATCCTGGAGACCAGGGATCGAATCCCACGTCGGGCTCCCGGTGCATGGAGCCTGCTTCTCCCTCTGCCTGTGTCTCTGCCTCTCTCTCTCTCTCTCTGTGACTATCATAAATAAATAAAAGTTAAAAAAAAAAAAAAAGAAAGAAATGTGAAGGATACAATGCAAAGAGCATAATTTCTGAAGTCAGAAGGAGGGATACTGGACACATCCACTTCTACCGGTTATTAGCTATGCAATCCTGGACAAGCAGTTTAACCTTTCTAAGACTCCACTTCCTCATCTATACAATGGAGATAATACCTACTATTTCATAGAATTTTGTTGTTGTTGTTTTTAAAGAATTTATTCATGAGAGACACAGAAAGAGAAGCAGAGGCAGAGGCAGAGGCAGAGGGAGATACAGGCTCCCCGCAAAGAGCCCACTGCAGGACCTGACCCTAGGACCACACCCTGAGCTGAAGGCAGACACTCAACTGCTGAGCCACCCCAGGCATCCCTATTTCGTAGTTTTTGTTTTTTTTTTTAAGATTTTATTTTTACTTATTTATTCATGAGAGACACAGAAAGAGAAAAAGGCAGAGACACAGGCAGAGGGAGAAGCAGGCTCCATGCAGGGAGCCCGATGTGGGACTCGATCCCGGTTCTCCAGGATCATGCCCCAGGCTGAAGGCAGCGCTATACCGCTGAACCACCCGGGCTGCCCTTTCATAGGGTTTTTGAAAGAATTATACCAGGCATCAAATATGAAAAGTGCCTTACACAGAGTTTGGCGATCCATTATGTTGTTTGCTTTCTTTTTTCATTCCATGAGGGTAGAAAACACAACGCTTCCCCAGAAAAGCCCAAACCATTAACAAATGGTTCAAGACTCTCAGGCCCAGGGCGCCTTCTCTAACCTTCTCCTCTAAAGAAGTAAACATCAAGGACACAGGCTCCTCCAGATGCTCATCCAGGGTCAACTGCAACTCACCCTCGAGGATCTCCTGGCCCAGAGTAGGGGGCTGGGAGTCATCTGTGCGGAAGTCAGAGGTGTGTGCTGGGCTCAGGGACTCACTCTGCTGGGGGCTGGGGCTTGAGTTGGTGCTGCTGTCCACCTTGAGTTGATAGACATCAGACACGGAACTCTGGTTGCTGTTTTCATCTGAAAACCAAACATGACAAAGGCAACAGCTGAGAGTAGTAATTTTTCTTGAGAGCAACTTGGTACAGAGCTGAGGGCCTGGTGTCTCCTTAGGCAGCCACAGTCACAACCAAATGTAATGATCACTGCTCAAGACATCCCCTGAGCCAAAGGCAAACAAACAAAGGCAGGGCAAATTATTAACAGTTTAAGTTGATTAATTTAAACATTTTCTGTCTCACATCATATTCTAAGCACCAGATCCAGCCAAAACCTTTAAGTTTATGCAACATTTAGATCTCAGGAAGGTCAAGAGAGGCTTAGTAATCCTGTCTTTATTACTTACCAATTATAGTTTGGACCTGGTATTTTCTCACTGTCCAGTGGGAAGGAGTGATGTAGCTGTGCCTCCCAACCTTTCTCACAACACAGGATGAAGAGAAAATGCTAAAATCTGCCTGGCATTCTTGGCTATCTCAAGGAGGACCTTGAGGTGGTCACACTCAGGCTCTACCTCAAGGACCAAGAAATTCACACCTGAGAAGGTCTGTCTGAAGGCTACAAGTCACCACCTAAGTTAAAAATTCAGGAGTCAAAAACTTGTTTGTCTCCCTCACCTGCAGCAGCTGGTCAACAAATCTGGTCCATCCAACTGCTCTGACATCACTTATGTTCATTCCTTCCTCTCCTGCCACTTTAGGTCAGGCCTCATTATCTCTAGCCTGGCTTCCTGCAACAGCCACCTGACTGTCCTTCCTTCAGTCTCCTGTACTCACACCTGTGCTTCTCACTACTGCTGGAGTGATCATTCTAAATCCTTCAGTGGTTCTCTGCTGCCCAAAGGATATAATCCAAACTCCAGGGTTTCCCTGGGCAGGCACAGATGGCCCTATTGCAACCCACAAAATCTTTTGTGGTATCTAAACTCACTGCCTGCTGTTCTAACACACACAAGCGTTGGCTCTGGCCAAGGGAACTAACCTAAGATCCGCTTCATGCACAGATGTCTGGTAGGACTTGCTCTTTCCAGTCTTCCTGGAGAGCCCCGATACATGCCACTGTTCAGCTCAAGCATCACTTCCTCCATGGAGCCCTGTGTTCCAGGCTCCCTTGGGTGGAAATGACTACCCTCTTTATTATGCTCCTGTTGTAACCTATGCACACCTACATTCATTATTTTATACGCCAATTTCCTTCCACAATACTCTGTGCAAGCAGGCTTTGTGGCTTACTTGTCCTGGGATATCCAGGGCAACACACATTATCTGGCACATAGTAGGAGTTCATTAAATGTTCACTGAATGAAAGGGATGGGATGGTGCCCAGACTGAGGAAATGGAGCCTCCTATGTCTCCCAGAGCTCCCAGAGCTGATTATTGGACACCCCACACATAGCTAGAAGACTGTTCCCTTGTATTCTCCTTTCTCCATCATACTCATTGACCTTAGCAGGCAGTGGAGAGGTGGGGAGGGGGAATACCTGCACACTCCCAGTCTCATTCCAAAGGGAAAATTGTACACCCTTTCTAGTCTTTACTTCTACAAAGATCAGGATCTTCTACCCTAAAACAGAAGCAGCATTTTACTACAAAAAGAATAAAGTTCCATTACTTTTAAGCTTAGGCAAACACTTCTCTGAGCATAGGCTTCCTTCAACAGGGCTGATAACTGCCTGCTTTACATCATAGGCTGAGGTAAGGATAAAAACAAGAAGTTCACATGCAAGTCCTTCTGAACAGCAGCCACCACACAGGTGTGAAGGTAGTCCTGGGCCTGCAGTGCCAGGTGGGGCATTTACTGAAGACCGGTTCAGGAGGTGGAACTTTGCTCAAAGTGGAGAGGAGAGGCCCTGGCTTTGGGTGGCCTACTCTAAGACACTATCATTATCAAACATACAATCTAAAGAAAAGAGCTTCTGATCCAGAAAGCCAGGACCTAACACAGGGTCTGTCACTTACTGGTTATGTACTTTGAGATATAGAACTTCACCTCTCTGAGCCTTGGTTTCCCTAAATAGAAAACGAAGTTCCAATCATCTACCTTGCAGGGTTGTTATGTGGTTTAAACAAAAAGATGATGTGAAGTGCCAGCAAGATACCAGCAGAACAGCAGGCACTGAAGTGACACATGGAACTATTCTTCTCATTCTTAATGGGTTCAGCTAAGTGCTGCTTTTCCTGCAAGGAAGACATATGGATGCAACTCACCCTGGAATTCAAGAAGGAGAGAGGAATTGGCTGAGGCATCAGAGGGAAAGCCATTAGGTTCCCGGGCTGCTGAACTGTTCGATTTTGACTTTTCTTTCTAGAAAAGGAAAAAAAGAGGAATATGACAGAGCCAAGTAGGAGACCCACAGAAAGGGAGAAGGGTGCTATGTGAGACACCACAGAGGTCTGGATTAGGACTGAATAGGAATAATGACAACAGTGTGAAAATCCAGGAGCCAAAGAATAACAGAATCCTGGACGAGGTGTCCTCAAGCCTTGGTGTCTCTATCTTGTAAAATGGATCCTGCCAGCACTAATGTCATGACTCAGAAGTAAGGGGCAGATACACAGGCTTCCACTAGAGCTCCTGTGGTTCTCTTCTGCTTTCTACCCTGAGCAGAATGCTCTATCTCACCCTTCCCTATGTGGATGGATGAGAAATACAGAGTACTCATTTGAGAAGGATTCCTGTTTTCGTAGCACAGCAGGAAAAAGGGAAAGAATGGGCCTATGATTGGACCCAAGAAGAAGTCACTTTATATATAATATAAGCAGTGATAGGACCAATCAATCCATCCATTCAGAATGATCACCCGATGTCTACCTTTGCCTATAACGTTTCCTTCAAACAGGATGTAGGTTACACACGTGGGGAAATCACATGCGAAGGTAAGCGCTAGCTTGCAACAAACAAGCCCAAAGGAAAGGAAATAAATCCATCCAAACATTTGCAAATGAGAGAATCCCAACAGCCAAAAGTTTAAATCTGGGTAATCTCAAATTTGCTAATTTATACATGTTTATTTATTATACACACATTTAATTTTTGTTATAACTTTCAATCCTCTCTTTGCAATGCATCAACTACACAAATTCATGCACCACTTTCCCTTCATTTTTCCCATATGCAGACATGATTTTAAAGCAATTACACTTCACATTTAACCACAGAAGCTGCATAAACACAATTTTTAAAAATGTATTTATTTAGAGAGAGCAAGCATGTGCTTGAGCGTGGGGAGGGGCAGAGTGAATGGCAGAGGGAAAAAGTGAGAGAGAATCCCAAGCAAACTCCATATTGAGCACAGAGCCCAATACACCATGATCATGACCTGAGCCAAAATCAAGAGTCAGATGCCCAATCAACCAAGGCGTCCCCACTGAAAACTTTTAAATGTACACTACATGAAGTTTGTGCCAATTTTTTAAAAAGATTTTATTTATTTACTCATGAGAGAGGCAGAGAGAGACAGGCAGAGACATAGCAGAGGGAAAAGCAGGCTCCATGCAGGAAGCCTGATGCGGACCTTGATCCCAGAACTCCAGGATCACGTCCTGAGCTAAAGACAGACACTCAAGCGCTGAACCACCTAGGCGTCCCTAGTTTGTGCCAATCTACTCTCTCATCAGTGATATCTCACTTCCTTGATCCTTCCCACTTCACCATTTTGATCATCATTTCCAATTTTTCCTAATGTAGCAGGTCTATATTAGTACCTTAGAAGATGGCACACGACCATGGACCACTGGAGGGCAGATAAACTGAGAGGCCTCAGCAAACACTGTGAGAAGCCCTTGGGAAACACAAAGGGAAGAGGGTCCTGGGCAGAGATGGGGAGGGGACTTCTACCGGTGCTTCTCACCCCATTTTCATGCCCAAGAGATTTAACTGCCTGACTTTTGGCCCTTTTGGGTAATAGAACCACTAGAGCCAGGGCTGGATGAAAAATCAAGGATGACTCCAGAGCTCCCCTAACTTTCATCCACCAGTCCCCTGGGGCTGGCAATGACATGGAAGGATGGCAGCTCCCAGATAAAGGTAGCACTGAAGACTGGTACTAGAGAGTTCCCTGGGAGGCAGGGGAAGAGGGGGCAAGGGAAAGGCTGAATCCTGAAGCTCACTCAATAATCTGAATTCACTCAGAGGGAAACCAGAGCCTGGAGCTTATATCCTCCTTCAGTTAGGTACTGCTCGCCAAGGCAGCTCAGAGTCCCCAGGGAATAAAAAAGGAGTGCACAGAAAAAACTAACCAGACACTGCACCATTAAAGACAATAAACAGAACAAGCTATGCCAGAAGGAGACTAACAGAACACAAGAATTTAAATAAAACGTTAAGTCTCGGGGCCTGGGTAGCTCAGTCAGTTGGGAATCCAACTCTTGATTTTGGCTCAGGCCATGACCTCAGGGTCATGAGATTGAGTCCTCCCCACCAACTTTGGGCTTGGCCTGAGTGTGGAGCCTGCTTAGGATTCTTTCTCTCCCTCTGCCCCTCTCCCCACCCCCAACTTGTGCCTGATGCTCTCTCCCTAAAAAAAAAGAAAAGAAATATTAAAAATTCTTCTCAGAAAGATAAGGATACTGGAAAGTTGTTTTGAAGAACCACCAATTGAGGAAATTTTGTATGAACAATTATTGAAAATAAAAATTACGTGAATGAGTCTAGTAGCAGAAATAGATACAGCTAAAAATGAGCAAAAATTGGACTGAGAAATCAGAACACAGAGAAAAGAATGAAGAGATGAAACAAAAGGAAAGGGAAAAAATAAAGAAGCTAGATATGAACACCACAGGATATTCTTACAGAAGTCCTAGGAGAACAAAGACAGGAAAGAAAGTCTAGAAGTTTCCCGGAATACAAGAGGACCACCTATGAAGAATCAAGAAGAATTAGTCTGACATTAGATTGCTCAATAGTAAAACCAGAAGCAAAACAATTGAGTAATAGTTTCAAAATGCTGAAAGAAAATAATTTTGAACCTAGCATTTCAGATGTAGGTAAAATGATCAGATAAACATGAAAATGAAACAAAGGTATTTTCAAGAGTAAAAAGATATTTTCAGAAAGTTTTCTCCACAAAAACTCTCTTTAACAAAACTCTTGAAGGATACATTCCAAGAAAAGACATGAATCTAGGAGAAACCAATAATAAATAGGTACAGTTAGTATATAATCAGTAACACTTACTTTGTCTAACTAAGCAATGACTAAAACAAGAAATATTTGTAAAAACTGAAATACATGAACTGAATATCAGATCTGAAATTCCAGTCAAAACTAAGGACAGGGTAGGGATGGAAGTGGGGGGAGGGGTGAAAGAGAAGTGGTTAAAAATGTGTCATGAGTATTGAGTATTACCAAGTTCCAAGGGTAAATGCAGATTTTTAAAGATTTTATTTATTTATTCATGAGAGACATACAGAGAGAGGCAGAGATATAGGCAGAAAGAGAAGCACGCTGCAATGTGGGACTCAATCCTAGGACCCCAGGATCACAGCCTGAGCCAAAGGCAAATGCTCAACCACTGAGCTACCCAGGTGCCCTAAATGCAAATTTTGATAAGCTTCACACATTGACAGGGAAATATAGTAAGTATAAGTCTTATTAAGTTAGAGGCAGACAATAGAAAAATGAAAATACAGAACTTTCAAATCAACAAAGAAAAATTTGTTTAGCTATCATGAGAAGAAGACAGAAAAGAAGAGCATATTATGGCAGAAATCCTTGTCCATATTAATAGAATTTTTAGGTGGTCACACTTCCCCAGCCTTCCTGGACCCTACATGTCATACAAACTATTACAAACACACATAGCAAGTATATATGTCCCGAGGCAATTTCTAGGAGATTCCTACTAAAATTCATGAAAATTCCATCTGCCCATCCTTCCAATCCTCTGCTGTCTAGAGCCTAAATATGTAGAATGAATGGCTGGACCTTGACCTTGGAATACAAGGTCAAAACTAGAGCAGAGGAATGGGGAGTTATTTAATGGGTATAGAGTTTAGTTTTGCAAGATGAAGAAGCCTGGAGAAACTGTACACTTAAACATAAAAAATAAAAAAAATATACTGTACACTTAAAAAAATGGTTAAGATGGTAAATTTTATGGTACATATCCTTTATCATAATTTAAAATAAACTAAAATTAAGTCATTACTCTCTTAAAAAATTAAAAAAAAAAAAAAAAAAAAAGGAGCAGAAAGGTTGGAAGAAGCCTGGGCCCTGGGGACTTCTGGAGATCCATAACGAGTCCTGGATTGCATGCTTCTATTCCTCTAAGAAAAAGAGTAAAATAAACTTCTTAAGCCATTGCTATTTTGAGTTTTCTGTCACCCACAGCAAAACCTAATGCTGATACACCCAATAAAAAAACACGAAACAGGGATCCCTGGGTGGCGCAGCGGTTTAGCGCCTGCCTTTGGCCCAGGGTGCGATCCTGGAGACCCGGGATCGAATCCCACGTCGGGCTCCGGTGCATGGAGCCTGCTTCTCCCTCTGCCTGTGTCTCTGACTCTCTCTCTCTCTATCTCACTGTGTGACTATCATAAATAAAAAAAAATAAAAAAAAAAAAACACGAAACAGAATTTCAAGACATACCAATCAAACATAAATCAAAAGGAGACAGGGTAGAAATTATAATGTCAAAGTTGAATTTGAGGTGAAAAAGGGCTGGATATAAAGGACAAAGAAGGACATTACATGCTGGTAAAATGAATGACAGGTGAAGATAATATAATAATAATGGCACAATCATAAATACACCAAAAACAGAGCTTCAAACATAAAGTAACAAGTGACTCATCAGCCATGAAGAAGCAAACAAGTCAACAATTTAACACACCCTTCTCAGAAACAGTTAAGACAAACATAAAAAAAAAGCAAAGATACAGAAGATTTGAGTAACATAATAAATGCTTCAATTATTTAATTTCATATCTAGAGAGTATATTTTATTTTATTTTATTTTATTTTATTTTATTTTAAAGATTTTATTTATTTATTCATGAGAGACACAGACAGAGAGAGAGTAAGGCAGAGACACAGGCAGAGGGAGAAGCAGGCTCCATGCAGAAGCCTGATGTGGGACTCAATCCCGGGACTCCAGGATCACGCCCTGGACCGAAGGCAGGCACTAAACCGCTGAGCCACCCAGGGATCCCCTAGAGAGTATATTTTAATCACAAGTGAATGATCTGAAAATCATGTACCAGAACAGATCACCAAAAAAGTTCCAATAATCCCAAAGAACTAATATCCTACCAATTTAATAAAATCAGTACACCCATTTTTTAAAAGATTTTATTTATTTATTCATGAGAGGCAGAGACATAGGCAGAGGGAGAAGCAGGCTCCCTGCAGGGAGCCCGATGCAGTACTCTATCCTGGAACTCAAGGATCACACCCTGAGATGAAGGTAGACACTCAACCACTGAACCATCCAGGCATCCCAATCAGTACACCAATTAAAAAGAAATAGTTCAAAAATAATCTAACACATCTAGAAATTAAAAATAATTATATTAAATAAACTTTGGATTAAAGAGGAAATCAAACCAAACTCTTAAAAAGAGTTTTAAGTTTATGAAAAACTTAAAACTTAATTACTCCCTCAAAAAAAAAAAAACAAAAAACAAAAACCTTAATTACCCCACTGATGACATTCATACATGTCAAAATTTGGGAGATGACTAAAGTGAAATATACTTCATTTTTAATGAATCTCTATGTCCGGGAACCCTGGGTGGCGCAGCGGTTTAGTGCCTGCCTTTGGCCCAGGGCGCGATCCTGGAGACCCAGGATCGAATCCCATGTCGGGCTCCCGGGGAATGGAGCCTGCTTCTCCCTCTGCCTATGTCTCTGCCTCTCTCTCTCTCTCTGTGTGACTATCATAAAAAAAAAAAAAAAAAAAAAACCTAAAAAAAAAAGAATCTCTATGTCCAACGTGGGCCTCAAACTCATGACCGTGAGATCAAGAGTTGCACGTTCTACCAAGTGAGCCAGGCAGGTGCCCCAAAAGCAAAGTACATTTAAAAAAAAAAAGGGGGTATCTGGCTGGTTCAGTCAGAGGAGCATGTGAGTCTTGATCTCAGGGTTGTGAGTTCAAGTCCTACGTTGGGCAGAGATTACTTAAATAAATAAAACTTTAAAAAAAATAAAAATAATTTTTTAAAACTAGAAAAAAAGGAAGTTCAATACAATAGGCTAGAAAAAGAACAGAGTAAACTCAGTAAAACAAAAAGGAAATAATGGCAAAAACTAATTAAATAGAGAACAAAGCAAACAAAAGATCAACAAAAATTACAAGATTTTTAAAATAAAGGCTTTAGGAGAGACAATAAATCAGATCATATTGGGATCCCTGGGTGGCGCAGTGGTTTAGCGCCTGCCTTTGGCCCAGGGCGCGATCCTGGAGACCCGGGATCGAATCCCACGTCAGGCTCCCGGTGCATGGAGCCTGCTTCTCCCTCTGCCTGTGTCTCTGCCTCTCTCTCTCTCTCTCTGTGACTATCATAAATAAATAAAAATTAAAAAAAAATTTATAAAAAAATCAGATCATATTATGGGAAAAACAACACATGTAAAAAAGGTAAAATAATTATCAATATAACGAAGACTTTAAGGTACATAATAATATTATGAATAACTAACTGCATACCAACACATGTGAAAACTCTGATCAGTGTTCAGAGGTACTGTTGGCATCTGAGCAGCCCAATTAATTCCTCATTGTACAAAGACTGAGTCATGCACTACTAAAACTTCAGCATTACTGGCCAACCGAAAAGTACCCTGCCTCATTTCTAAACACAACTGGAGAAATGAAGAATGTGGATGACCTAGCACTGAACCCTATTAAAGAACCAATGGCCTATTTGGAATGCATAGTTTCTAGGAAGTATATAAAATGCAGAATAAGTACAAAAAAAAGGAGAAAACCTAAATACATCAATCACCATTAAAGTTACCATGATGATAATCAACATCCCTCTACTAAAGGCCCAGAGAGTACTAAAGGTGACCTCTACCAAACTTCCTCATTTTATACTAGTTGTTCTAGAAATCAAAAAAGGGGAAATTGCCTAACTTGTTTTAGGAGGTGAATGTAATTTTAATATCATAACAAGGTAAAGATAGCATAATAAAAGAAAATTATAGACCAATTTAACTTATGAACCAGATGCAAATATCTTAAATGTAATATCTATGAATGGACTACTACATCCTATGGGGGGAAAGAAAGCAGATCCAAGTAGAATATCTTTTAGGGATACAAGAATGTAAAAGTTTCAACATCAGAAATTTAGTAATATAATTCAGCATACTAATACATCACAGATGAGAGAAGGAAAATTGCATGAATACTTCAGTAAATGCAGGAAAAGCAGCTGGATAAAGTCCAACATCTATCCATAATTTTTTTGTTTTTGTTTGTTTTTTTAAGATTTTATTTATTCATTCATGGGAGACACAGAGACATAGAGGGAGAAGCAGGCTCTCCACAGGAAGCCTGATGTGGGACTCAATCCCCGGACCTGAGATCCCCTAAGCCAAAGGCAGATGCTCAAGCACTGAGCCACCCAGGCATCCCTCTATTCATAATTTTTAATGAATCTTAGAAAAATAAAAAGAGAAGTGAATTGTTATTTTGATAAGGCTATCTTCCCAAGAACCTACAGCAAGAGAGAAAATTCATCCTACTTAATAAATACAAAATACTGATGGTAAATAAAAGTTACTTTAGCCCAGGAGGAAAGTACAATAACAACAAAATGGAGAGCTCAAAATCAGATCTAGATATGAATACAGCACACAACAGAGATAACATCACAAATCAGTAAAGGATATGTTGTTTTTTGTTTTTTTTTTAATGATAGTCACACAGAGAGAGAGAAAGAGGCAGAGACACAGGCAGAGGGAGAAGCAGGCTCCATGCACCGGGAGCCCGACGTGGGATTCGATCCCGGGCCTCCAGGATCGTGCCCTGGGCCAAAGGCAGGCGCCAAACCGCTGCGCCACCCAGGGATCCCCCTTTTTTTTTTTTATGATAAGGGATAAGTTATTTAGTAAATAGTATTAGGGCAAATAGCTCTCTGTACGAAGGAAAAATAAAATTAGATCCGTATCTCCATCACTAAAGAAAAACAACACAAAACATAACAATACATGTTGTTTGGAGATGTTGTTTATGATCATGCAATGCAGAATAATTTTGAAACAAGAGTCAAAAAGCAAAAGCTGAGGTACCAGGGTGGCTCAGCTGGTTAAGCATCTGCCTTTGGCTCAGGTCATGATCCTGAGGTCCTGGGATGGAGCACCTCCTCCCAGCTCCCTGCTCAGCAGGGAACCTGCTCCCCCCCACCACCACTCCCTTTGCTTGTTTTCTCTCTCAAATCTTTATAAAAACAAACAAACAAAACAACCAAACAAAAAACCCACGAAAAACAAAAGCCGTAAGAAAAAACTAATTTGACACAAAAAATTTAAAGGAATTAAAGGCTGTTACTCACAGTTATTAGACAGGCAACGTGTTAGACAAAGGTATCTGCAATGTACAAAACTAACCAGAGTTTTTTGTACCTAGAATATTAACAAATAATCCATGCAAATCAGAAAGGGAAAGACAGGAAACCCAACATAAGCAAAAGAAATCAGAGAAGGTATTTATTTTATTTTTTATTTATTTTATTTTTTTTTTTTTTTGGTATTTAAATGGATAAAAAGGAAATCTGAATGGAAACCTGAAGAGATGAAGTCATTCACCTCATGAGTCATCAGAGAAATGTAAAATAAACAAAGAGATCTAGCAGACTGGCAGGACTGGTAGTATCAACTGCTGGTGAAATAGAAATGTGAACCCCCTGGCACTCCTGGGGAAGTGTACTAACTACACTGGTGCAGCCCTAAGAGAGAGACTGGGCAGCAGTTAGAAAAAACAATTGGCACGTACACCTTAACAGCAATCTCACTCCTGGGCATTTATCCCAGAAGTCATCTAGAAGAATGGTTTAAGGGATGTCCATTGCAACCACCTGTGCTCCCAAAAAACTGGATGCAAACACACAGAAACACCCATATTCAGACACGTGAAATATGGCAAACGTGGCTCTACAAAGCGGGAGGAAAAGAACAGTCTTTTCAATAAATGGTGTTGGGACAAATGTACATCCAGGTGGAAAAAAATGAAAATTGGCCCATACTTCAAAATATACAAAAATCAATGCCAAGTGTGTTATAAATAAGAACTGAATAGAAGACTCTATGGAAGATTATCTTTGTGGGCTCAAAGAAGGAAAAGATTTTAAGACATTTAATAGTACTTACTAACTTTAAAGGAAAAGATTAATTATTTTGTCCACATTAAAATTAACAACTTCTGTGACAAGGCAGCCTAAAGTAAAGACAGTACAAAGGGAAGCCGTGGAATAGAAAAAGGTATGGATAGTATATAATCAAGAAAGGATTTGTTTGTCTAGAACACCGAGAATTCCTACAAGTCATAAGGAAAAAACAACCAAATGGACTTAAAGAGGCACTTCCTGAAACAGGAAATTAGAAAAGTTCAAGCCTAAACACTGAAAAGGTGCTCAATCTCATTAGTAATTACATAGTCACCAAATTGAAATCCCAAAATATCTTTACATGTAAGAAATAATAGCAACTGTTGATGAGGGTTTGGAGCTCTGAGAACTCTCCTGGTGGGAATACAAAATGGGTACAATCACTCTGAGAAAGTTTAGCATTAGCTACTACTATAGTTCAATATACCCATACTCTCAACACTCAGCAATTCCACTCCTAGGAGCAAATCCTAGGAAAACCCCCACATATGCTGACCCATAAACTGAATAAGAACGTTCACCAGGAACATTGTTCCTATTACCCTAAACTGGGAACAACTCAAATATCCATCTACAGGAGGACCAGAGAGGTAAATCATGGTACAGGCCTATAATATTCCATATAGCAACGAAAAGGGACAAATGGTTCCAAAGACAACATGGATGAATTTCACAAACACAACGCTGAGCAAAAAAAGCAAGACACACAAAAATAGATCCTTTATAATGCCATTTACATAAAGTTAAAAGTGTTTACAAATGCGTACAGCAGTGATAAGAAAAGCAAAAGTAGGAGGGAGGCTTCCTCTGGCGAGGGAAGGGAAGCCAGAAAGAGTTAAACAGAGGCCTCTGGGGAAATGAGCAATGCTGTTTTTTGACCTGGGTGGTTTTTACAAGGGTACTAGCTTTATGTTTTTTCATTATACCATATTATGTTTTATATATTTTTCTGTATGTGTCTTCTATTTGAACTTTTTGAAAACAATTAGGGAAAAAAAGTTGGGAGACCATCTCAGTGTTTATCACTCAGGGAAGGTGTAGATGTATGTGGTCACTGCATATAAGAGAATACGACATAAAATTCAAAGGTAGTAACTCTATTTACAATTATAGAAACATGGATAGTTCTCAAAAACAAGGTTGAACAAAAGAAAAGAAATGGGTTTTTAGTACAATGCTCTATAAATTTTAAAGAGCAAACATGATACAATGCTATGTATTTTTCTTTAAAGATTTACTTATTCGAGATAGAGTCAGAGATATCACACTCACCACAGCATGAACAGGAGGGGAAGAGGGAGACAGAGAGAGAATCTGAAGCAGACTCTACAATGAGTGCAGAGCCTGACATGGGGCTCAATCTAACAACCCAAAACCAAGAGCTGGACACTCAACCAACTACACCATCCAGGTACCCCAAAGCCATGTATTTTTCAAGAATACACAAATATCCATATAAACCCACAGAAAAGGAATCAGAAAAGTATAGATACATATAAAACACAGGGCACTTGGGTGGCTCAGCGATTGAGTGTCTGCCTTTGGCTCAGGTCATGATTCCCCAGGGTCCTGGGATCGAGTCCCACATCGGGCTCCCCACAGGTAGCCTGCTTCTCCCTCTGCCTATGTCTCTGTCTCTCTCTCTGTGTGTCTCTCATGAATAAATAAAATCTTAAAAAAAAAAAAAAAACAAACAGCCATCCATATAAGTCCATGGAAGAGGAATTACAAAAGTATATATACATATAAAACACATACAATAGACTATATAGTGAACAGCTAATCAGATAAGAGCAAGTTAGCAAATTTTTTCTCACAGGGCCAGATAAATACTTTAGGCTTTGCAAGCATTTAGGTCTTATGGCAACTACTCAATTCTGCCATTATAACTCAAAAGCAGCCACAGACAATAAGGAAACCAATGTGCATAGTTATATTCCAAACTGACAATCACAAGGAGCAGGCCTGCATTGTGGTTCATCAAGCCTTGAAAAAAAGGAACAGGTTAAGGAAAGGGAATAAAGGAGGGAAATAATAGTAAGACAGACTTTGCATGGATCAACCACAAAGGGTGCCATGAACTACTTTCAACTCAATTTTGGGGAATAAATTCCTTTATAATTAAGAGACAATGAAGGAAAGAACAAAAGGAAGTAAACAGTACCTTTTTGTTGTTTTGATTTTCTTCCACACTTACCTCCTTGCTGTCTGTCACAGGAACCCATTTAAATATCCTAAGAGATGTGTCACCCACAGTCACCCACTTTTTCTCCCTGAAAGAAAGACACTTCTTAAAACCAATAAATAATGAAAGATATTTTGTTCATAATGTGATTTTCTACCTCTCAGATCATTCCTTCAGTCTTTCAAAATAATTTTTAATTTAAGCTTATTTATTTTAGTGATCTCTATACCCAACGTGTGGCTTGAGCTTACAACCTCAAAATCAAGAGTCACGTGGTCTTCCAACTGAGCCAGCCAGGTTCCTCAAGTTTCTTCAATCTTGAATGTCTTCTAAACTTCCTTTCCAGGGACGCCTCGGTGGCTCAGCAGTTAAGCATCTGCCTTCAGCTCAGGCCCTGATCCTGGGTCTGGGGATTGAGTCCTGCATGGGGCTTCCTGAGAGGAGCCCACTTCTCCCTCTGCCTATGTCTCTGCTTCTCTCTCTGTGTCTCTCATGAATGAATAAATAAAATCTTTAACAAATAAATAAACTTCCTTTCCATCAAATTACACATTAAAAAAAAATTTATTTGACAGAGAGAGAGAGCATAAGCAGGAGGAGCAGCAGGCAAAAGGAAGGGAGACAGAAAGAGAAACAGGCTTTCTGCCTGACAGGGGGCTCAATCCCAGGACACTGGGATCATGACCCGAGCTGAAGGCAACACTTAACTGACTGAATCACTCAGGTGACCCTGTACCTTACCTTTCGATGCAAAATCATCACTTCCAGAAAGACTTCTCTATCAAATTCCTTTGGCTCTGAATCTTCTGCTTGCCTTTTCTCAGTGTACCAAAGCCCTTTTTATCTTACTGACTACACTCATATCAAGTACCAGCATATTTTCACACTCAGGTATCTACCAAGCATTACTTTATTTTACAAAAATTAATTTAATTCTACTGATATTTATAAAGCCCTATTAAACAAGGCCCTGCAGGGATCCCTGGGTGGCGCGGCAGTTTGGCGCCTGCCTTTGGCCCAGGGCGCGATCCTGGAGACCCGGGATCGAATCCCACATCGGGCTCCCGGTGCATGGAGCCTGCTTCTCCCTCTGCCTATGTCTCTGCCTCTCTCTCTCTCTCTCTCTCTGTGACTATCATAAATAAATAAAAATTAAAAAAAAAAAACAAAAACAAAGAAAAACAAGGCCCTGCAGAAGATAAAGAACATGTAAGATATGGACCCTCACAGGAGCACATAGGAATAAAAAACTCAGTAAGGACATTGTTGTGACACATCAAAGTGATAAGGAAGCAGAGAAAAAGGCTGAAAGATGGTAAGGCAGGGCTATGACATGGAAGGAGAATTCCTAGGTCTCCTGTGGAACTCCAGGTTGAAACACAATTCCATTCAGAAATAATCGCAGGTGCAGAACACGATGCTTCCAAGTCTTACACTAGTTTCTGGAAGAGATTGAAGACTGAGCCACGCAAAGACTGCTTTAAGGTTTTGTCTTACAGGTAAAGTTACTTTTGAGGTAAGCCTTAAAAAAATTAAGCCTTGGGCAGCCCTGGTGTCTCAGCAGTTTAGCACCGCCGTCAGCCCAGTGATCCTGGACTCCCGGAATCAAGTCCCACGTTGGGCTCCCTGCATGGAGCCTGCTTCTCCCTCTGCCTGTGTCTCTGTGCCTCTCTCTCATGAATAAACAAATAAAATCTTAAAAAAAACATTAAGCCTTAAAAAAATTAAGCCTAGGGGCACCTGGGTGGCTCAGGGCTTGAGCATCTGCCTTTGGCTCAGGTGGTGATCCCAGGGTCCTGGGATTGAGTCCCATATCAGGCTCCCCACAGGGAGCCTGCTTCTCCCTCTGCCTATGTCTCTGCCTCTCTGTGTCTCTCATGAATAAATAAATAAAATCTTTTTTAAAAAGTTAAGCCTAAAAAAAAATTTTCCCCCAGTTTTGGGGGAATGCAAGTGACATTCTTGAATAAGGATTAGATTATGGACAAGCAGAGCTGGGGAGCCTGAAGAATGACTTGTGAAAGTTTCAAATCCAAATGTGAGGTTCCAGAAAAGCAAAAAAAGCAAGTGTTGTGACTGCTGATATTGATGATGCCGTTCAACAAACAGAAAGAAGAATCAACTACAGACTTAGCAAACTGAAATTAATTCCTGGACTGAGCACTCCACTTCCTCATGATCCTGTGCTAGACCTTGGGCACACAGGCAGCAAGATGTACAGTCCCTACCCTCACAGAGCCTCATTCCAATTGGAAACAGAAATCAAACAACTCATTTCATAGTTGCTTAATCATTAGACTTAACCACATCAAACTGCCACTTCAGTTAAGTTAAAAAGTCAAATATAGGAAATGTCTTATTGGGATCCCTGGGTGGCGCAGTGGTTTGGCGCCTGCCTTTGGCTCAGGGCGTGATCCTGGAGACCCGGGATCGAATCCCACGTCGGGCTCCTGGTGCATGGAGCCTGCTTCTCCCTCTGCCTGTCTCTGCCTCTCTCTCTCTGTGACTATCATAAATAAATAAAAATAAAAATAAAAAAAAAAAGGAAATGTCTTATTATTCAATCTAATACAATTGTGGAAAGTTCTATGAAGGGGACCTGATTTAGATTAGAAATCTTAAAAGGTGTCCCTTGAGAAAGCAATTTTTGTGAGTAGTTAACTGGTCAAGGAATGAGTAGTTAACTAGTCAAGGAGGAGAAGGTAGATGATACCAGGCTTCCTGTGGCTCCCGCTGAAAGATGGCAAGCCACACGGGGAAAGAGGGCAGTCTGAGCCAGTCCAGTGAGGTAGGAAGACCATCTTTGGTCTTTAACCTAAGAGCAAGAAGAGGTCACTGAAGCATTGTTTCTATAGCAGGGGAATGCTATGATAATATTTACACTGAAAAGTGAAATCACTCTGAGTGCAATGTGATGAATGGACTGGGTAATGAGAGTTGAAGAAAGCCAAGAGTTCCAGATGAGAGAGGATGGTCCTCTGGCCAGACTGCTGGGGCTGGGGGTCAGGGTTCAGCAGAGATGGCCAGAAGAAAAGGAAAGGTGTGCTGATTCTTAGGTTTCACCAAAAAACAAACAAACCCCAACCCTAGGAGGATTAGATTTGGAGGGAAAAAAATCATTAATTATTTAATATATATGAATCTCAACTACATATAAAGCTCTTATATATAAAGAAATAAGGAGGGGCAGCCCAGGTGGCCCAGTGGTTTAGTGCCGCCTTCAGCCCAGGGTGTGATCCTGGAGTCCCGGGATCGAGTCCCAGGTCAAGCTCCCTGCGTGGAGCCTGTTTCTCTCTCTGCCTGTGTCTCAGCCTCTCTCTCTCTCTCTCTGTCATGAATAAATAAAATCGGAAGGAAAGGAAGGAAGGAAGGAACTTGTGAGGGAGGGGGATCCCTGGGTGGCCCAGCGGTTTAGCGCCTGCCTTTGGCCCAGGGCGCCATCCTGGAGTCCCGGGATCGAGTCCCACGTCGGACTCCTGGCACGGAGCCTGCCTCTCTCTATGTCTATAATTAAATAAATAAATAAATAAATAAATCTTAAAAAAAAAAAAAAAAGGTACTTGTGAGGGAAACGAAGAGACACGCAAAAACAAAAACAACACCTGAAGTAATGATGCCCCTGGAGTGGATAGAGGTCTCTGGAAGGAAGGCTAACCCCTACCTGGGCTTTAAAACTATTACTAGCAGTCGGCCAGATTAAAAGACTCAAGAAGTTGGAGCAAACAGTTGGCTGTTAAACTTTTAATGTGATGATGCATCGAAGTTCCTGATACAAAACAGGCGGCCAACCGGCCCTGCAATGAACATCACACAAGCCGTTTCCAAATGAGGGTAGGTCTCGACGACTGCTTTATCAACAGCCTACCCAGCTGGCGGCGTGCGGGCCAGTGCACTGGGGGGAAAGGCGGGTTTTGATTCCCTTGACCACGGCTGCTCCCGTGACAGGTTTAGCGAGCAGCTCTCACCAAACTTAAAACGAGTTAACACGTAGAGCGCTCGGCCTGGCTGGCGGGAAACCCCCCGAGACTGTCAGCTACCACGCCGGGCAGCTCAGAGGCAGCAAGGCTCCCGAGACCCGCCGGGTGGGGCGCGGCGCGCGAACGAGGCCACGCAGCCACCACGGCGGCCGGAAGCCCGCAGCCCCTCCGGGAGACGCGCGGCCCTCGGGCAGGTGGGCGGGCCCGCGAGCCGGGCGACCCCCTGATTGGCGGCAGCCGGCGCGCCCTCTGACCTCACGCCGACGCGAGCTGCACCCTCCTCCCGCCTTCTCCCGCTCCCCCCTCCCCCCAGCGCCTGCCGGTCGGCGCCCACCCCGCCAGCCAGTCTCGCGCTCCTCTGGGCCTGGGCTGGCGACCCCGCCGGCACCCTCGGGTCCGGCCCCTCACCATTTCCGCACTTTCTCGATGGCCGCCATCACCTTCTTGATGTCGTCCTTGGCCCGGCTGCGGGTCTCTGCCCGGACCGACCGGCCCGACATGGCGGCAGCGGGAGCGGCGGGGGCCGGGGCACTGCTCCCAAGACCCAGGGAATCGCGCGCCTCACGCACCGCCGCCTGCCCGCCGCAGCAGCGTCACCGCAGCCGTCGCCCCCTCCGTGCGCGCGTGCGCGAGGAAGCGCGCGCACCCGCCCGCCTCTTGGGGCTCGAGGCCTCAGCGCGCCTGCGCGCCCCGCCCCGGGCGGCCCTCCCTGGGCGCCCCAGGAGTCTCCCGTCTGCCCCCGTGCAGGCCGCGGTTCGCGAAGAGCGGCGGCACGTGCTGCGGGCAAGGCGAGGTGCGAGGCGCTGCCCGTGGGCTCCCTTTCGGGGTTTGGAGGTCGGCACCTTTGCCCTCTTGCCGGGGTTGCTGCCTTTAGCTACGTGTTATGCATTTGACCCGAACGGGTGCGCGGTTCTGTTGCCTCTCCTCTCCAGCTCCCTTGCTTTCCGGATAGTACTGTTGTGCTCTAACCACAGAATCTCACACCTTAATTCAGTATATTCTCCTAACTTGGCACACACCGGCTCCCTTCCTGGAATTCTCATCACTTTACCTGTGAACTGACCACGTAGTCTACTAACATCCAGATCCAACTCAGAGAAGCCTTCCCCTGCTATCCTCAGGTTCCGCTTAGCACTCTACATCACTGTCTGATTTAATCCTGCAGTCGTTGACTGAGTGGTGCTTGCGTTCTGCAAGGCTACGTGGCCAATGCTGAGGACAAAACCTGGGTTTTTGCCTTCAAAGAGCTTCCAGTTCAGAACATCCAGACCAGAAAACAGGCCTTTTAAATGCCATTTTATGAATGATAGGCTAAAGTAGTCCTAATCCAAATAAGGGGTGTCCAGAGGCTTCCGGGAAAATATAACCTTGAAGTCGACCTCTGAAAACGGGATACAAGTGCAACTGCTCCAAGACATGTGTCCACACATTGTAGAACATGCTCAATAAATATTTGGGTGAATGTTGAATTTTGAGAGCAGCTTCTTTGCTCTCCATTCCCTCCCCCATATTTATTGATGCCTGCGGTATTTAGGGAGGCTTCATAGAGTAACAGCCTCAGGAGACATAAAGGAAGCAGGTGACAGTTTGCATTGATTGATTGGCAGTGGTTACTTCTCTCACCTCTAGAGAAACCTCCTTCTGTATGCCTCAGAAAAATGCCTAGCTAACTCGAACTCGACACAGCCTCTGACTATGTTCAGGCATTCATGACTAACATCACGATTTGATAAGCATATGCTGTCTTGCTAATGAGAAGCCTGGGAATAGCATCTGACTGACTGAGGACTGGAAGAGCTGAACCAGCATGTGGAGAGAAGGGATGATTCTAGAACTAATGGGATCAGAGGTGGCCTATCTGTTTCTCAAGCCCAACTGATCCAAAATAACTCAATGCAAGTACAGCCTGAGCACCTGTTATATGCCCTAGAGTATGTAGGCCACTGTGATGCCAAGATGAGTAAGATACACTCCCTGCCCTTGAGGTGAGGATAAAGAACGCAGTAGAAAAAACACAAGGCAGAACATGCATGCCAGGTGTCGTGAAAGAGGCCAGCTTTCTAGGATTCTCCCAATTCTGTTCACAGATCCCGCTGGTGCAAGTACACAGCTTAACAACCCCTGGCAGTTATGTCTAACTTCTCTCTCCCCTTCGTCTAAGTGCTGGCCAGCCTCCCCTCTGAGTTTCTTGCCTATAGCTTCTTCCTACTCCAAGGCCCACTGCTCCTTCCAGCAGTGCACTAGCATCCTGCACCCAGCTGTCCTCTAGCCAGTCATCCACCTTCCTCAGGCCATCCCCTGTTCTGAACACTCCATGATCTCCCTGTTTTCTGCCCACATCTGTCCACCTAGCCCTATTCCCTACCTCATCTCTCCTGGAGCTCTCTCTACATAAGAGAATGATTAAAGTGGGCACCTACCAACTACTCCCCACAGGCCACACAAATGCCCTCTGTTGACAGCCTTTTCTTTAAAAAAAAAAAAAAAAAGTTGCAGCTTGGGGTGTCTGGGTGGCCCAATTGGTTAGGTGTCTGACTCTTGATTTCAGCCCAGGTCATGGTCTTGGGGTCTTGGGATTGAGCCCCATGTCAGACTCTGTGCTGAGTGGGGAATCTGCTTAATGATTCTCTCTCCCTCTGCTCCTCCCCCTGCTCACATATGTACACACTCTCAAATAAATAAATAAATCTTTAAAAAAAATTTTTTTAAATGCATCTTGACATTTTCTAGATGAAAACCCTGTGCTAGATGCTGAGGGGGATAACAAAGATGACCCAACCAAGACCTCTGCTTTGGGCAATTTGCATTCAAGGCAGTGACTTCCCCTCTCAAAGTAAAAGAGAACGTAGCCTAGAGTGCCCCACCAGGTCCCATATCTCCTTGCATTAATTCCTTTTTTTTTTAAGATTTTATTTATTTATTCATGATAGACACACACACACACACACACACACACACAGAGGCAGAGACACAGGCAGAGGGCGAAGCAGGCTCCATTCAGGGATCCCACTGCGGGACTTGATCCCGGGTCCCCAGGATCAGGCCCTGGGCCAAAGGCAGTGTCAAACCACTGAGCCACCCCAGGCTGCCCTCCTTCATTTAATTCTGACCTCACCTCCTATAACTATACTCATTGCTGTCTCTGTTCCAACTATACTGCCCTTCTTTGCTCATCTGAAAACATCTAGTAAAGTTCTTGCCTCAGGGCCTTTGCAGTGCAGGCCCCTTTACCTGAAACACCCATCCCATATGTATTTCATGGCTCACTCTCACATCCTTCAGGTCTTTTTTTCTTTTTTTTTAAGATTTTATTTTATTTATTCATGAGAAACAGAGAGAGAGAGAGAGAGGCAGAGACACAGGCAGAGGGAGAAGCAGGCTCCATGCAGGGAACCCGATGCGGGACTCGATCCCAGGACCCCAGGATCACGACCTAAGCCAAAGTCGGATGCCCAACCACTGAGCCACCCAAGCGTCCCCTCCTTCAGGTCTTTACTCAAACGTTACCTTCTCAATGAAGCCTTTCCTAGCCCCTTTCTTTCTTTCTTTTTTTTAACTTTTATTTATTTATGATAGGCACACAGTGAGAGAGAGAGGCAGAGACACAGGCAGAGGGAGAAGCAGGCTCCATGCACCGGGAGCCTGACGTGGGATTCGATCCCGGATATCCAGGACCACGCCCTGGGCCAAAGGCAGGCGCCAAACCGCTGCGCCACCCAGGGATCCCACCTAGCCCCTTTCAAAGAATGTAGTATCTATCCTCCCACATACTCTGGATCCCCCTTCCACAATTTATTATTCTCCAGAGCATTCATCACCCCCTGAAATGCTATTTTTCTTGTCTCTCTTGCTTATTAGCTACCCTCTTTTCAGTGGTTCTGAGAAGGTACAACATGGTCTGTTTTGTTTTGTTCAATGATTATCTCTAGCAGCATCTAAAACAGAACCTGGGAACACTTAGCTCACTCAGTCAGTAGAGCATGCAACTCTTGATCTCAGGGTTGTGAGTTTGAGCCCCAAGTTGGGTATAGAAATTATTTAAAAATAAAACATTTAAAAATATAATAAAACAGAGCCTGATATTCAGTAGATGGTCATTACGTATTTGTTGAATGAAGCCCAACCTCAATGTATCCCTTCCATGAAGCCTTCCCCAGATCACTCTGAGCAGGAGAAAGGATGCCTTCCTTCCCTGAACTCCCACAGGACCCTGAACACAGTCTGCATTATACTCAGTGGCAGGGATTTCCAGGGAAGGCAAGAGAAACCACCCTGAGGACCACATGACACTGGCTGTATGTCCTCATATGTCCTGAAGATCCTATGTTTAACCACAGTTTGAAGTTCTTATATTTGTTCATTTGCTCCTTATGATCTGGTATCCCCTGAAGTGTCAGTCCTGTGAGGGTGGGGGCCCTGTTGTCCAGTTCACCATTACATCCCCAATGTTCAGCATGACACCTCGCATAGGGGAGGTACTTACTAAAGAGAGATAGGGAGAATGAATGAATGAGGAATGCCATTCTTCCCCCCCAGGCTCTCTTCAGAGCCCACATCAGCTGTGCTCTCCCTCCCTGCTCTATCCACATGACCCATAGAGCACCCTGCTTTCTCTCTCAGAACATTGTAGCCTGACATAGCAGTCTCCCTCAACAGCATACATGCCCAAGACCCAGCACACCTGTGATTATCACAGCTCTTATTTATTTATTTGTTTGTTTGTTTATTTAAAGATTTTATTTATTTATTCATGAGAGACAGAGAGAGAGGCAGAGACACAGGCAGAAGGAGAAGCAGGCTCCATGCAGGAAGCCCGATGTGGGACTCGATCCCGGGACTCTGGGATCACGCCCTGAGCCAAAGGCAGACCAACTGCTGAACCACCCAGGTGTCCCTCTTATTTGTTTTTTTTTTAAGATTTATTTATTTACTTTAGGGGGGGAGGGGAAGAGGGAGAGAGAGAGAGGTTCCCAAGCAGACTTCCTGCTGAGCATGGAGGCCAACATGGGGCTCAATCCCATGACCCCTAGACCAAGACCCTAGCGAAACCAAGAGTCGGACGCTCAACCACCCAGGCACCTCAACCACAGCTCTTCTAAAATCCTTTCTGTGGCTCCCCATTGCCTCCATTCAAAACCCACGCTGTAGCATTACTCAGGTACCCCAGTATAATCCTGGTCACAGGGAAAAGAATGCTAGGAGACAGAAGCCAGGGTCGGAAGCCCAGCTCGGCCACATATTTGTGTCGTGGCTTTGTGTAGGTCACTTGATCACTGAATCCCCGGTTCCTCTTGGTTTTCATTTCCTTTGTCAGTGAAATGAGTTCACTAACAATGGCTCTGTACTTCATAGGTTGTACTGAGGATCTGGTGAGGTGAGGAGTGGGTGAACTTTGTGCCTAGTAGGGGAAATACTTATTTTGGTTTCCGGCATCACCGCTCCTACCTGTTCATAATTCTAGCTAAACAAGGCCTGATCCCTGTTCCCCTCTCATCTTCCCCCTTTTGAAATATTCATCTTTCAAGAATCAGCCTGCTCCACAGTTGTACCCAAAACATGATTAATCCCACCCTTAATTAGACCCTCAGAGCACCGAGTTCACCCCTGTTAGCCCTCTCCTTTTATTTTACCTCCTGAAAAGCTGAGATCCTCACAGGGCTGATTCAGCAGAGGACAGGGCCCAAGGAACCTGGTGATGCCCGTTGGTTCCATCCTGGAACCCTGAGTGTTCATTTCACACACTGGTAATTCCGAAAACCTATTTGAAGACAAGCCTCGAGGAGGAAGAGCCTGAACTATGCTGGAGTTTCTCTCCCCTCCTTCTTGGGTTTTGTCAAAAGACCGGTTGAAGGAGAAGACAGAGGACCAGGACTTTGGAGCTGTGCTCCTTTAGAAAGCCACAGAGGCCCAAGAACCAGTCCTAAGGAGTAAGGGAAACCTATAGGGGGTGTGAAGACCTCCCCATGCCTTTGTTTTGTTTTGTTTTGTTTTAATATTTTATTTATTCATTCATGAGAGACACAGGAGAAAGGCAGAGACACAGGCAGAGGGAGAGGCAGGCTCCATGCAGGGAGCCCAATGTGGGACTTGATCCTGGAACTCCAGGATCTCACCCTGGGCCGAAGGCAGGCGCTAAACTGCTGGGCCACCCACGGATCCCCTCCCCATGCCTTTGTAAGCAGGGACAGTGAACCTTCTGGAATTCTTTGAGAGCTCATATGGACTAAAAGTGGAAGGTTCGATGAGGGCTTCAAAACAGTCACAGGAGGTAGGTTCTTCACACGTTGCTAATGAGCAGTGCCAGGAAGTGAGGAACAAGGAATAGCCAGCAGCGAAGAGCTCTGCATTGTGGGAGCTCTCTCCTTTCTCCCTCCTGGTCATCTTGGTAGCTGCTCCTGGCGGTGGCCCTCCTCCACCTAAGGCAGGAAGGTGGCAACCAAAAAGATGAAAAAGTTGCTGCCATCTATCAATTCTAGGCTCCAACTTGTTATGGAAAGTGGAATGTACACGCTGGGGCATGAGACTCCGAAAATGATCAGACATGGCAAAGCAGAGCTAGTCATCCTCACCAACAACTGCCCAGCCTTGAGGAAATCTGAAATAGAATACTAAGCCCTATTGGCCAAAACTGGTGTCCATCTCTACAATGGCAATGATATGGAATCGGGCACAGCTTATGGGAAATTCTACAAAGGAATCACTGACCACAGTGATTCCAGTCTCATTAAAATCATACCAGAAGGGACACCTGGGTCGCTCAGTGGTTGAGCATCTGCCTTTGGGTCAGGGTGTGATCCCGGAGTCCTGGGATTGAGTCCCACATCAGGCTCCCTGCATGGAGCCTGCTTCTCCCCCTGCCTGTGTCTCTGCCTCCCTCTCTGTGTCTCTGATGAATAAATAAAATCTTAAAAAAAAAAAAAAAGAATCATGCTGGTGAAAAGTAAATCACACAAAATTTCTTCTTAATAAAACTAGCCAAAAAAAATAAAAAATAAAAAATAAAAAATAAAAATAAAACTGGCCAGAGCTTGTTTAAATTTATATATATATATATATATATATATATATATATATATATATATATAGGCACTGAGAGAGTCTATAGAGAGCCCAGTGGTGTTCCCAACTACAAGGAACTCCCTGCCACCACCACCACCACCAAGAAGCTTGTTAAAATGCAAATCCCTGGGCCCTGTTCCCAAGGTTTTGTTTGTTTTGTTTTTTTTAAGGATTTTATTTATTCATTTATGAGAGGCAGAGACATAGGTGGAGGGAGAAGCAGGCTCCCTGCCTGATGTGGGACTCGATCCCAGGACCCCGAGATCACACCCTGAGCTGAAGGCAGATGCTCAACTGCTGAACCACCCAGGCATCCCTGTCCCCAAGATTTTATCTCCATAGTTCTGTGGTTCAGCTTGGGCATACATATTTTATTTTTGTTATATTGATCTTAATATACAATACCTCCATGTGCTGGAAAATTAAAAGAGTACAATGATGTTAATACTTCTGAAGTTGGGTGATGGATATGCAGGGGCTTACGATATTGTTCTATTTTTATTATACTCTGAAACTTTCTATAATAAAACATTTTTTAAAGGTACACAGTGAAGTTCAAAGGTTAAAACAATAAAACAGGTCTTTCTCTTTTTCCCTCCCAGGTCCCACAGTCATCCTGTGCCTCACTGCCTCACCTTCTAGAGTCAGTCTACACCCATGGTCTCAACCTGGCCACACCTTGGAAGCCTCAAAAGGTGTTGAAGGCCTGGGTTCTTCTCTCCTCTCACCCACCCCCACCCTGCCTCCAGAGATACTGATTTAAGAATCTGCAGTGTGGACACTAGGGTTGTTTCTTAATCTTTTCGGATCCCTCTAATGTATTGCCAAGGTTAAGAGCTACTAGTCCACACAATTATGAACACACATACATAAGTACTCAGTGTTTTGTTTTTCCACTCAAATTATAGCACATGCTATGCATTTTTCTCTGCTTTGATTTTACCTAATGTACCATTGTATTTGTTTTCTGTTGCTGCTGAGGTGGCAAATTACAAGAAACTCAGGGGCTTAATGTATTGTTTTTTATTTTTCCCATGACAAGTACAGTTTTTAAAAAAATATTTTATTTATTCATGAGAGAAAGAGAGAGAGAGAGAGAGAGACAGGCAGACAGGCAGAGAGAAGCAGGCTTCATGCAGGGAGCCTAAAACAGGACTTGATCCTAGAACTCCAGAATCACACCCTGGGCCCAAGGCAGATGCTTAACCTCTAAGCCACCCAGGCATCCCAACAAGTATACTCTTTAATCCTCATCCTTTAGTTCACTCATCCCCCACCCACCTTCCCTCTGTAACCATTAGTGTGTTCTCTGTGGTTAGGAGTCTGTTTCTTGGTTTGTCTCTCTCTCTCTCTGTCTTTTTCCCTTTGCTTATATGCTTTGTTTCTTAAATTCCACATGAGTGAAATCATATGGTATTTGTCTTTCTCTGACTGACTTATTTCACTTAGCATAATACTCTCTAGTTCCATCCATGTCATTGCAAATGGTAAGATTTCTTTCTTTTTCTGGCTGAGTAATATTCCATTATATATACATACTTGGAAGCTTTCCTTCCCCTTCCATTTTTTGGAATAGTTTGAGAAAAATAGGTATTCACTCTTCTTTGAATGTTTGGTAGAATTCACCTGTGAAGCCATCTGGTCCTAGATTTTTGTCTGTTGGAAGGTTTTGTTTTTTTGTTTTTTCCACTGGTGACAATTTATTATAATCTGTTGGCAGCACACAGATAGATATTAATAAAACCAGAACTATGTTTCTATAGAAATGGGTGATGATATGTAGCCATTCTATGGTAACTGTGTGCCATTAATCATCATGTTTTAGATTTTTAAATTTTCTTCTTGTGCCATTCAATTTCTTTCTGCAGATGCTCAATCTCCTTTACATGATGAGTGATCTCATCTTCATGGTGTTTCTTCAAGGCTGCCAGTTGTTCTCTAGTATGTACTCGGAAGTATCATTCCTCTTCAGCTTGCTCTTTCTTTCCAAAGGCCCCACCTGCCTCCTGGATCAAGCTGGCGGTGCTGGCATCCTCTGAGTCTTCTGATCGTTCAGAGGCGAAGCCTCAGGTTACAGTGCCCTAAGCCCCACATGCCCAGCCACATCTGTGTGGACACGTCCATGACAGCCATTGTCAGAGTAGACCTTCACAGTCACCCCTGTTGGGAGTTTTTTGATTACTGATTCAATTTTTTTTTAAAGATTTATTTATTTTGAAAGAGACAGAGAGAGAGAGAGTGCAGGGGGAAGAGCAGAGAGAGAATCTCAAGCAGACTCCCTGCTGAGCATGAAGCCTGATGTGGGGCTCATTCTCATGACCCTAAGATTATGACCTGACCCAAAATCAAGAGTCAGACACTTAACCAACTGAGTCACCCAAGGGCCCTGATTACTGATTCAATTTCATTGCTGGTAGTTAATCAGTTCAAATTTTCTTTCTCCCTGATTAAATTTTGGTAGGTTATATGTTTCTAGAAATTTATCCATTTCTTCTAGGTTGTCCAGGTTGTTGACATATAATTTTTCATGATATTCCCTTAAAATCCTTTGTAGTTCTGTGGTGTCAGTTGTTATTTCTACTCTTTCATTTCTTTTACTTTTTAAAAAAGTTTCATTTATTTATTTGAGACAGAGTGAGTGAGAGAGAGAGAGAGAGAGAGCATGAGCAGGAGTGAGGGAAAAGCCGCTCCCCACTGAGCAGGGGGCTAGATCCCAACCTGAACCTAAGGCAGACACTTAACCAACTGAGCCACTCAGGCACCCCTCTCCTTTCACATCTGATTTTAAGTCTTCTCTCTCTCTCTCTCTCTCTCTCTCTCTTTATGAATCTGGCTAAAGGTTTACAGTTCTTTTAATCTTTTCAAAGAACCAGCACCTGGTTTCGTCGATCTGTTCTAGTGGGGATATTTTTAGTTTCTACTTCATTTATTTCTGCTCTCATTTTTATTATTTCCTTTCTTCTACTGGTTTGGGGCTTTGTTCTTCTTTTTCTAGCTCCTTTAAGTGTAATTTTAAGTTGTTTATTTGATATTTTTCTTGCTTCTTGAGATAGGCCTGGGTTGCTATAAACTTCCCTCTTAGAAACACTTTTGTTGCATCCCAAAGATTTTGGACTGTTGTTTTCATTTTCATTTGTCTCCATGTATTTTTTAAAATTTTCTCTTTGATTTCTTGGTTGACCCCTTCATTGTTTTATAGCATATTATTTACCTCCATGTATTTATGCTCTTTCCAGATTTTTCCTTGTGATTGATTTCTGGATTCCGAGTATTGTGGTCAGAAAAGATTCATGGAATGACTTTGTTATCTTTTAGAGTTTTTTGAGACTTGTTTTGTGGCCTCATATATGATCTATTCTGGAGACTGTTTCACGTGCATTAGAAAAGAATGTATATTCTGCTGTTATAGAGTGGAATGTTCTGAATATATGTTAAATCCACCTGGTTCAATGTGTCATTCGAAGCCACTATTTCCTTATTGATTTTCTGTTTGGATGATCTGTTAATTGAGGTAAGTGAGGTATTACAGTCCCACAAGTGTATTGTCTTGTAGATCAGAAGTCTGACATGGATCTCATTGGGCTAAATCAAAGTACATTCCTCCCTAGAGGCTCTGAAGGAGAATCTGTTTCCTTTCTTTTTCCAGCTTCTAGAAGATGCCCACTTTCCTTGGTTCATGGCTCTTTCCTCCATCTTCATTTGACTTTTTTTTTTTAAATTTTTATTTATTTATGACAGTCACAGAGAGAGAGAGAGGCAGAGACACAGGCAGAGGGAGAAGCAGGCTCCATGCACTGGGAGCCTGACGTGGGATTCAATCCCGGGTCTCCAGGATCGCGCCGTGGGCCAAAGGCAGGCGCCAAGCCGCTGCGCCACCCAGGGATCCCTCTTTCCTCCATCTTCAAAACCACATCAGGTTGAGTCCCCTTCATGCTGCCATCTCTTTGATTCCCTCTTTTGCCTCACTCTTCCACTTTTAAGGATCTTATATCCCTGTGATTACATTAATCCCACCCAGATAATCCAGGATCATCTCCTTATTTTAAAGCAAGTTGATTAGCGACCTTAATTCTAACTGCTACTTTAATTCCCCTTTGGCATATGTTCCTACAAAATTCTTATGTTGAAATCCTCGATCTCTTCACAGGCCCACCATGGTGTTGGGAGGCAGGGCCTTTGGGAGGTGTTTGGGTCAAAAGGGTGGAGCCTTCATGAATGATATTTGTGCCCTTTCTAAAGGGACCCCAGAAAGGTGCTTTGTTTTTTTTTTGTTGTTGTTTTTTTAAGAGAGAGAGCAAGTGCAAGGTGGGGGGGCAGAGGGAGAGAATCTTAAGCATACTCCACACTTAGTGCAGAGCCCAATGCGGGGCTCCATCTCATGACCCTGAGATTATGACCTAAGCTGAAATCAAGAGTTGAAGCTTAACCAACGGAGCCACCAAGGCGTCCCTCAGAGAGCTCTTTTGCCTTCTTTCTACCATGTGAGGATACAAGGAGAAGATGGTCATTTATAAAACAGCAAGCATGCTCTCACCAGACATCAAATCTGCCAGTACCTTAATAGTGCTTAGACTTAGCCATCTTCCAAAACTATGAGAAATAAATTTCTGTTGTGTAACCCACCCAGTTTATGGCACTTTGCTATAGCAGCCCAAACTAAGACAGCATATAACCTAACAAATTTGCAGGTTCCAGAGATTAGGAGGTGGACATCTGCTACCACATCATAAATATTTGTCCATATTAGGGGAAAAATGTTTTTGTTTTGTTCGTTTGTTTTTTTTTTTTTTTTTTTTAGAGAGAAAGTGAGCATGGGGGAGGAGGGCAGAAGAGGAGGAGAGAGAGTCTCAAACAGGCTCCATGCTTGGTGTGGAGCCTAATATGGGGCTTGATTCCACGACCTCAAGATCATGACCTGAGCTAAAACCAAGAGTTGGACAATTAACTGACTGAGCCACCCAGGTGGCCTCTTTTCTTTGTTGGGGAGGATGTATTTCTTTAAAAGATGATCTTATGTATAGCCCAGTTTGGAAGTCAGACTGGACCCTAGCTCAGAAAAAATATCCAAGCTTGAGTAGGGAGCTCTGACTTGGCTCATTAGTTATTTAAATATTCTCCTTACATAAAAAAACAAGCAAACAAAAATATCCTTTGAGATTTGTAACCTAAGTATGTACAGCCGGGCCTGCCTTCTCCCCATAGCCACAGGAAGGAAATATCTCATTTCCACATAGTCCACAGAAGGCTCAGCAACTATGTATGGAGGAAATGAGAGACAAAGAAGGGAGGGAGGAGGGAGGGATAGAGGGATGGAGCTCTCCTTACCATCCTCCTGACACTGGGTCTGCCCAGTTTTCCATCTGCCTCCCTGAATGACCCTGTTCTCTCTTCTTCTCAAGCTTCTGTTGCTACTCCCACTAACCTGTAGAAATAGGACACACCCTCGGGCAGGGTGTAGCATAAGGAATAATGGAGCTACTTCTGAAGCCCCAAACAAACCCCAAATATTATAACAAGTGGTCCCTTTTGTTCTAAACACTTAGAAAATGACAAGGGTTGTGGCAGCTGTGAGCCAGAGCCATGATTGAAGACCAAGAGAAATGCTGGGTGTTGTTTTTATGTAAAAGCAGTGTGGAAACAAAGCACCATTGCCCAGTCCAGTGAATGTACTCAGGCAATGAAAACCCATTACTATCCTAAACTCTTTGTCAACAGCCCCTTCCAACTTCTTTCTTTCCTCCATAAAAGTAAGGCCCTTTTGAGACAGAACATAAAGACTCCTAACTCTGGGAAACGAACTAGGGGTGGTGGAAGGGGAGGAGGGCGGGGGGTGGGGGTGAGTGGGTGACGGGCACTGAGGGGGACACTTGACGGGATGAGCACTGGGTGTTATTCTGTATGTTGGTAAATTGAACACCAATAAAAAATTATTTTATTAAAAAAAAAGTAAGGCCCTTTTCAGGCTGTACTAAGTGTGTTAATCAGGATAGGTTAGCTGCTATAAGAAACCACCCCACTCGTTCCATGCCTTTTCACACAATATGAAATTTTTCTTAAAGATTTTATTTATTTATTCATGAGAGAGAGAGAGAGAAGCAGGCTCCATGCATCCATGCAGGGAGCCCAATGAGGGACTCAATCCCGGGACTCCAAGATCATGCCCTGGGCCAAAGGCAGGCGCTCAACCGCTGAGCCACCCAGGCGTCCCTCACACAATATGAATTTATTTCTTGTTTATGGTCACAATACAATGCTGGGGTCAGGGAAGACCTGCTCCACAGAGTCATTCAGAGGCCCAGGTTCCCTCCATCTACTGACTCAACCATCTGCAGCCTCAGCTGCTGGGGATGGTTTGTGTACATGTCCATGTCCCAGCCTGACAATCATTTTTCCTATAAATGCCAGGGAAGAAGAGTTAATTGTGCATTTAAGATCTGATAAATTAGGGATGCCTGGGTGGCTCAGCTGTTGAACATCTGCCTTTGGTTCAGGGCATGATCCCGGGGTCCTGGAGTTGAGTCCCACATTAGGCTCCCTGCATGGAGCCTGCTTCTCCCTCTGCCTGTGTCTCTGCCTCTCTATGTCTCTCATGAATAAATCAATAAAATTTAAAAAGTAAGATCTGATAAATTAGCTGGGTCTGAAAGACACAATAGTAAATGAGAAGGGGGACCTTTTAGCAGAGAGGGAAAAGTGATGACGCTGTCCAGCAGCACCAGAGACTGGGTGCTGAATCTTCCAACTTCACCATGGCCTCTAGATGTTTTGTCACTGATGAGGAATGGGCCCCTCACCCCTTGCTCCCATCAGCTGATTCCTCAGAATCAATATAGGAGGAGACAATGGTTGGGGGTTCCAGGGATCCCAGAAAGTCTTAGAGAGACCAATGGAGCAAGTAGGTCTGAGGGGTCTTGTGGATTGCAGCTACCCCCGCTCCACCCTCACTGTATGGGCAGGAAATCTTGGTAGCTAGTGTCTTGAACTCAAATTTTCTGGATATGATGGAGGTGAACTAAAATTCTGGAAGGTGCTCAGGGTGGCAATAGCCTCCAAACCCCAGGGTTTGGCCTTCCAGTGCTGGAGGCTTAATGATTTCCACCCTTGGGAGCAATTAGCCCCGGGAGTATCACATTTGGGTGTGAGCTCACGATGTTGTCATCTCAGAAAGTAATGGAACGATTTCTATTGGCAGCATAGTGGCACAGTGAATGGGGTAAGTGGAGGCCATAGTGAGCTCGTTAACTGTTGAGCATTATTAACACTCACCTATAGCAATAGGATACATTCTCAGGCAAGGCAGTAGTGTATGAAGAATATTCCAAATCAAGGCAGAAAAGCACAATGCAGTGCCTCCCACACTTTGGTATCCGAATCACCTGAGAGCTAATAAAGAACCCAGAGGCCCGGGACTGCTGAAGCAGTATAGAGCCTGGGACTTTGTATTTATACCCAGGTCTCAGGTGATTCTGACACCTGCCATGGCCTTAGAACCAAGAACACGAGCTCTGGACACAGACTCTGTGGATCTGAATCCTAGCTCAGGCATGCGCCTGCTCAGCGACTCTGGCAATGCTGTAGATTGTTTGGGATACAGAAATTCTACCAGTACCTGTCTCAGAACTGCTGGCAGGGTGGAGTTGTTAGGAGCACAGCACCGAGAAGGGTGTCTGACTAAAAGTTAAACTCTGGCAATGGTACCCATTCTCAGGCCTGTTTCAGCTGTGGCAAGAAGGTGCCATTAGAGAAGAAAAAAAAAAAAATGAAAGGAAGGGATTAGAGGGTCAACAGGATATTCAATACATGTAACTGAGATGTTTACAAAAACAAAGTCCTACTCGAGGGAAGCCCAGGTGGCTCAGCGGTTTAGCGCTGCCTTCAGTCCAGGACGTGATCCTGGAGACCCTGGATTGAGTCCCACGTGGGGCTCCCTGCATGGAGCCTGCTTCTCCCTCTGCCTGTGTCTCTCGTGAGTAAATAAATAACATCTTAAAAAAAAAAAAAAAAAAAGTCCTACTCGATTAGCTAGCATATGCTACTAGCCAGTGAGCAGTTTGAGACTTTTGAGCAAGAAGCTGAGTGCCCATGTTGCAAAGAGGAAATCCACAAGAGGAAAAGGTCTATGGGTTTATTGAAGGCTGGAAAGCTCAGCAACCAAGCCCCACCTTCCACCCCCCTATCCAGCCCCATGGCTTCCTTCCTAACCGGTGGGCTTGATCCTAGGGCATAATAGAGGAATGAACAAGGTATGAAAGGCTTCCATAAAGGTGCCTGGCTGCGGCTGCTCTGTGGCATATCTTGGAAGAACTTAAAGGTGAGACTGAAGAGGCAAGTAATCAGTAACCTGTTAATTAATATACAGGGCTGCTTCCACATATCCAGAACTTCTAGAAGAGCTCTGAGACATACTTGGCTAAACCCTGTGAACTCCCAATACTCACTGTATTTAATTTCTGATGGGTTAAGGAGAGCTTAGTTTGCAGGCAAAAAAGTGTGGTTAACCGGGTAACAATGTTAGATGTAGGCCAAGAGAACTCCTTCTGGGGAACCTGTCCTGGCCTCCTCTAGCTATGTCCCTCTCCATGAGACAAACGATTTGCAGGACCAGGGACATGGGGATACCCAATGCTTGTGTCCCCATCTTACCCACCAGACCACAGTTTACTCTTACCCACTTTACACCTTGTCCAAAACTACCCAAGCCTGCTTCTTTTAAAGCCTATAGGAACTTCTCCCCTGGGTCCATTTTCACAAAGATGGTGCTGCCCCATGATGCACACTCTTAAGGCCCATGTGCTGGGTAGCCAAGGGAGAGTGGTTTGCAGTGATGACGACACTTGGGAAGTGTGTGCTGGAGTTTCCCTTACGATGTTGCAAAGAACCAGGTGGGAAGAGGCCTAGGCCATGGGATGGCCAGCTGTGACACCACAGTGACTGGACCTGAGAATTCTAAATTCAAACTTGGCTTTCCAGAATGTTATGTCGAGGTTAGGAGGATGGAACATACTTGGGCTCAGCTTGACTTATAATTGAAATATTAAGATAGAGCACAGGAGTCTCCATTCATATTCCTACCTCTGGCTTTACAAATGTTGGGGATGCACCTGATGGCTAAAGGTATGTACTTTAGTATCAGATAGGCCTCGACTGAAATATTGGAGTGTGCCATTTACTATGTGCCTTGGGCAATTTACTTGAACTCTTTAATTGACGTTAAGGCTCTTTTGTTCCAAGTAAGAACATCCCAATTCAAACAGACTTAATCATAAATAGGAATTTATTGGTTCTTCTGACAAGTCCAGTGGTAAACACTTCAGGTGTGTCTGCATCCGACAGCCTCCCTGGCATGCGGTCTCTAGCTTCCTTCTTGGGCAGGACTACCTACCGTAATAACCATCCAACCTACTTACTAAGCAATCTCCACAGAAAATTCAAGACACCACTTTTCTACAGATCTGGCAAAGTCCAGGGGCCTGATGATTGATTACATGGCCACCATGGAGGGTCTCGGTCTCTCTCCTCTAAGTCACATGGATTAAGAGTCATGGAAGCGTAGTTCACCAGATAAAAATTAAAATGCGGTAAAAAAAAAAATGAGTTGATGGGGATTAGATGCATAGTACTCAAGTTAGCCACTACTTAATGCGATCACAAAAATGCAGAGGGGTTCAAACAGGGTGTGCAGAATGGGAAGCAAATAGAAATTTTCACACTCACTTTCCAACTGCCCAAAATTCTGCAATCAGAGTTGGCAGCTTGAAGAACTGGAGACTTGGAAATGCACTGACAGGCTTAGAAGACACATGGGAATTTTGTGCAGAAATCATGCTTTCAGTTGTCATGGCCAATCCTGCAATGCCAACCGATACCCATCAGGGTGCCTCTGCCTCGAGAGCTGGGTGTGAAACCAAGCCATGCTCACCAGGAAGACTCCTCTGGAATTGTGTAGAAAGTACACGAATCCCCGAATTATTAAGTTTCTAGGTCTGTGGCCAATTTGGGGGCAACGTTCAGTCTATCCAACACTGTCGGAGGTGACCCATTATCATTGATAACAGGATGTGCTTCCTACTCGCCTCCTGTCACCTCCAGGCACAGAACAATCTTACATAGGAAGATCCTTCTTACATAGGAAGATCCTTTTTCCTTGATCGAAATTGACCAAGACTATCGACAGGCCTTTAAATGTGCACTTTTGTGGCTTAAAGATTGTCTTGTTTTTGATGACTGATAAAAATAGGCTATATACCACCATTCAAAATATTTCCCCGGCTTTTTATTTTGAAAAATTGCAAACCCACAGAAGTTGATAGTAATACTAAAATATTAATGCTGCCTTCACACACACACAGTTTGAATCACGGTACCTGCTCTGTTAATATGCAGGTACCTTCTCCATGCTTACAACAGAACCAGTCTCATCTTAAGTGAGAGGAGCGCTGTCCTCAGGGAATCTGTGAGGACTTTTTTTTTTTTTTTTTTTTGTAGTGCTTCACTTGTCTTATTAGAAACTCACAGCCCTTTATAAGGCCCTCAGGACAGGATTTATTCCCATTTTACAGATGTGGAAACAAACTCAGAGAGGCCCAGTGATCTATTTGCTCAAGGCCTTAAGGCAGTAAGTGACCGGCCCAACTTGGAACCAAAGACTTCTGATTTCAGTAACTCAACATACTACAGTCACTTGCCTCCTGGATACACAGTAAGAGTAAAGCCAGAGCCAAACAGATATGCAAAGAAGTGTTTTAGCTTCATTCTTCTGACAACCTGAAAGCAAATATTCAGAGACCCGTGTGCATAGTCTTATTAACCAGAAGTCTGTTATCAGGAGCATAAACCCAAAATGAAAACTGAGTGGGATGAGGCTTACTGAAATGTCTTTTAACTGCCCCTGATTTGACTTCAATATTTATTGAGTGCTTACTGTCCCTGGTATTGTGGTTGGGATAGAGAGCAAATAAGATAAAAGATCCTGCCCTTGCGGAGTTCACATTCCTGTGGCTTAATGAACGATCCAGAAGCTGCCAAGGAGAGACTGGTGGGCTGCATCTGGCTCCCAAGTGCTTTGTTTGGTCTATACAATGTTTTTGTCTTTGTATAATAAATCACCAACTGCTAGCTTCTATCTAACAAGCAACTTCTGCTGAATTCCTGAATGATAAGTAGCAGCCACCCCTACCCCTCACCCCAGTACATGACCTCTAGAAATCACTTCAGTGCTCCCCATTTCCCACCATCTTACACCCAGGCAACTGTGGCCCCATTCATGCATTTGCATTTTCCACCTGACATCCATAAGCATTTCAGCTGAAACCCCTGGGGCAAACAAATATCCAAACAAGATCATTTCAGAAAGCATTAGGTAATAAAAATAAAGTAAGCTAACGTGACAGGTGTGATATGATTGGTGGAAAGGGCTACTTCACACTGGATGGTCAGGGAGGGTCTCTCTGAAGTATAACTGAAATGGAGAACTGAATTACGACAAGCATGACAAGTCTGCCAACAGAAAAGAAGAAGGCGTCCAAGCAGGAGGAACACAGCACAGGAACAGCTTCTGCTTGAAGCAGGATATAAATTGGCTTGGTTAAATCTGTAACACCCAGTTTGGGGTGGCTGGGAGAGTGGTAACAAGATCAGAGAGGAAGGAAGAAGCCAGATTACATAGGACCTTTTAGGCCATGACAAGAATTTTGGATTTTATTCCAAGTGCGATGGGAAGCCTTTGGAAGGTTTTTGCTTGGGAACAATGTGATCTGGTTCACATTTTCAAAAATCACTCTGCTAGTTTACAGTGACTTAACAAGGAAATAGAGGAAGCAGAGGCATCAGTGAGGAAGCTACGCTATCACAGTTCAGTAGGTGACAGTGGCTAGAACCAGGATGGTAACAGAAAGATGGAGAATCAGATTCAGGATATAGATTCTAGAGTCTAACCAAAATAATTTTCTGGTGGGGTGGATGGTTGGTAGTGGCAATGGGCCAGAAGGATTAATGAAAAAAGGAGTAATTAGGGATAACTCCGAGGTTGTGCTTGTTCAAACATTTATGAGTTGGGGATGTCTAGGGGAGGCCCCAATTTTACAGGAAGAGACAGCAAGAATGTGATTTCAGATGAATAAATTTTGCCAAGATTCAAATCACCCTGGATCCTCATTTCCATTCTCCGACATCCACAGTCTCAGATCCAAAAACTTTGAACTTCTAAATGCCTAATCTCTTACCAACTCTATCCCTTCAATTTCAAATTCACTGCCTATATCCTGATTCAATCCTCCCTTTGCCTTGACTTTTACAACAGCCTTCTACAGTTATGAATTAACTAGTAAAAAACACTTAATAGCCATGTTTCCTTCTCTCTCAGTGGCCATCTTTGACGGCAGAGATCATGTCTTGTTCATATTTATCTCCAGTGCCTACTGCTGTGCTAGGCACAAAGCAGGCATACAAATATCTGACAAAATGCAAAGAGGTCTCCTCAAACAGGATATAACCTTAAAGAGAGGAGTCCTATCTTGGAATCCTGTGATTCCCTACACAAATTAAAGCAGAACTGGATAAAAAATATATCATCAAGTTCCACAAACTTTGCTTTTCCAAGATGTGTTTCTCTTCTTTTAATTTAGTTTCAAACTACACCCAGTCCTACTTTTACCTGGTAGTTGATAAATGAGATTGGCCGACAGATAACATATGTTGCTACTCTTTTCCACCTCCAAATCTAGAGACTTTATACAGGCATATCTTCACACCATCTTTGTAAGCAGATCAAGAGAGGATTAGTCTCCATTTTATAAATTAGGAAACTGAGGCACAGAATGGAAAACCTTAATTCTTTTTTTGATGGAGTTAGAAGCTTCGCCTGTATTAAAACTAGCTCTTCCCTGACAACATACCACAGTTCTGTAATTGGAAGGTATCCCAGGCTCCTATCTCTGCAAAACTACTGGTCAGTACTCAGGCGTCCCCATGGTTTTGTCTCCACAATTACAGACTCCTTTGGGTACCACGGTGAGTTGCCACAAGGTCAAGGCCATGTCCTCTCTCTCTTCAATGTACTATTTCCCTCAGTGCCTGGTGAAGACAGATTCCTCCCATGGGCCCAGGAGAAAGAGAAGCACCTTGGTCATTAGACTGGAGGGTCAAGTAAGGCCAGGAGTCATAATGAGTAAGGAGAGACAAAGAGAGAGATATCAAAGTAGGCAATAATAGTTTCAATGGGGAAAAGGAGAGAGGAGTCACCGAGAAAATCAGAATACTCCTTTCAAAAGGTTTCCAGCTGGTTGAGTACCTGGGAAGAAAAGTGGCAGCAGTGGTGGCGGCAGCAGCATGCCAGATCCTTCCTGCCATACCCTCCCAGAGTCATTTCTTCAAGGCACCCAGGCTTCTCAGAGCCTCCTGGGCCTGGGTCAGCTGCTGCTGTAGCCTTTGGCGGGTGCTCTCGTTGGAGGCTCGCTTCAGGAGGCCCTGCATTTCCTCCACCACTGCCCGGTGGCCGGGGGTGTTGTGGAAAAGCCGCACTGCCCGGTCCCCACAGGAGGCCAGAAGCCGGCCAGTGATGTCAAAGGACAAGTCAGTGATACACTCCCCATGGACCTGCTCAAAGCACTCTTCCTTCTCACCCCGCCGGGTGTTGTAGAGATGAATACTGCTGCCACTGGCCAAAGCCAAGACCTGGGCGTCAGGGGAGAGGGCCAGGCGGCAGAGCATGGTGCTCGCCTCTTCAAAGCAGCCTGTCCTCAGCAAGTAGGGATCCTGTTGCTTCTTGTATTCCACATCTGTGTCCCACAGTTTCCACGTACCATCCTTGGAGACTGAGGCCATCCTGCAGCATGGAAAATCACGGCTCTAGCCCCAACACATGCTGGAGGGGAAGGCACTGGGACAGCAGGAGGGGCTCCAGCTAGGAAGCCAACTGCACTGCTGGGGCTACTTCCTGCCAAGGGCCAGGCACTCTACCCACTTCAGAGCTGCCACAGAGATGGGCAAAGAGTCCTGGTTGCCAAGAGGGGCTGAGAGCCCCCAGTAACCCATGAGAGAGGAGGCACTCACCTGCGGGAATCATTGGAGAAAGCGAAGAAGTGGACGGCTGCAGAGTGCCCCTTCAGTTCAAAGGCTCGCACGACCTCCTGGAAATCACCTTTTTTCCCAAAGCAGACTTCCCAAACTTTTACATCTGGGGTGAAGCCACAAGAGGCCACAAACCTGCCACACAACCAGGTTCCTTTACAACTTAAAGAGTATCTCATTTCTGCCAACCCACTAAACTTCATTCCTGAGAAAATTAGTAATCTTCTATGTAAACAACATTGTGTCTTTTAAAACCGCTTATCTACACAGGATTTCAGTTCATCCTCATGCCCATGGTATAAGATACATAGTACCCCATCCCAACCTTTTAAAAACTATAGATGACAAAAAGGGAGACTAAGGACTTGAATCTAGGTGTGCTGATTCCACACTGTATGTTCTTTCTGCTATTTGAAGCTGGCTCTCTGCTCTGTCCTTGGCCACAACTTCTGCCCATCCTAGATGCTAAGGCCCTCCTTCCTCACCTGCTGCAGGGGGATATAGCAGCATAGGTATTGTTCATCTGGTTGGTGTTGATCGTAGACAGCACATGACCTTTCAGATTCCAGATGAGGATCGTCGTGTCACTGGAAACGGTCATGATGAACTTCCCTGGGGGTGGGGGGGTAGGAAGTAGGGGGAGTGGTGGTGGTGACATGAACTGAGTCAATGACTCAACCAGGTGTCATTCCCTAAGGAGACACTTCAGAAGGCCTCTGCTTTCTCAAATACCCATGCGCCCTTCCTGGGCCAAAGGTCCCCAGACATAAGGATTTTGTTCAAGCCTATGGGTCTTACTGGCCTCCCCTGGGGAGCTGCTATGGCTCTAGGACTCCAGGAGAGCCCAGAGCCAGAGCCCCTTTGTCACACTGGAGCTGAGCATAACTCTCAAGCAGCATTAACTCATTCAGCAAATAAATGGGGCTCTTCCTTCTAGTCCTTGGTAAGCTCCATCTCCTGAATGCTTCTTACCTGTGTCTGCAATGCCAATGTTGATGACGGGTGCCTTGTGCTTTTTAGGAAAGTCCTCTGGGTTGGCTGTGAAGGTATAGCCCCCATCTTCTCGCTTGGTCATCTTAAAGACACGAAGGGTATCTCCATTGGCCAGCCAGACGATGAAGGCTCTAGAGGCAGGTAGCAGACAAGTCACTCATTTGTTTGGACACGGAGGCCTATGTGTGAGGTTTGTATGCTAGGCTCCGAGGAAAATCATGGTCTTCCTTCATGCCCCAGTCAAGCCCTGCAACTTAACTCCTTTGTTCAAAACCTCTTAATACTTCTCAGAAGATAGGACTCGCATAGCTTTGGCTCCTTTGGTGTCTCTCTAGAGTTTAGAAAACCATTATAATTTCCAGGACGAATCTGGAGCCAGGTTTCAGTACTTCCCAAGTAGGAACATATCTTCCCCTCTCTGCTTCCTTTCTGTGTAAAATGCAGAGACCTCTAGGGAGCCCCAGGCAGTGCTTAAGCTGTCCAGATACTCTTTCTGCCATCCCCAGGGAGACCCCCACCCCCACTATCCCAAGTCAGGTATGGGAAAGACATAAGCCTGGGACTGGGCTTCTGCAGGCAAAGCTGAGGCTCCATCCTGTCCCACCTGCAGTCAGGGCTGAAGCGCACCAAGGTAGCATGGTCCAGCTCCACGTTGGCTCTCAGGCTGCGGTGCTCCCGCTGCAGGAAGTCCTTGGTGCTCCAGATGCGGACAGTGCGGTCATCTGCACAGGTGGCCAGGTACTTGCCATTGCTGCTAAAGTCCATGCAAGATATGTTCCCACTGTGGCTCTAAGGGAAGGGTTGCAGGAAGTATGAACAGGGACCCCTTGGGCAGATGGGGTCTGCTGCCTGGATTAACGACAAGCTGCTGATGGGGTATGATGAGGGATTGGATGGGGCATCCCCACTAACTTTAGTCAGAGGCAGAAGGGTCTGTCATGTGCAGAGCCTTAAAAAGGAAAAGTCTATGGGGGGGGGGGGGGGGGCTGTGAGTCTCTGTATATGTATGCTGAGCATGGGTATCCATGTACCTTTAATGCCGCAGCCAGGAGGCGGTGAGTGAAATTGTGCTGCTGAGGCTTCTCCTTGCGAATTCGTTGATGCTGTTTCTGCTTCTTGGACTTCAAGGACTTGTCAGGTGGAAATCCATTTGCTTTTTGGCCTATGAGGAGGGACTGTGTCATCTACCCATTCACTCACTAAGCATTTCTGACCACCTGTGAGTGACCAGGCATTGAGTGGAGCAGCAAGAGACGACCAGATAAGGCCCCAAGCTTGAGAAGAGACAGTGAGGTAGGCAAAAACAGAGGCTTAGGAATCAGACTGGGTTTGGATTGTGTCTCTACCATTGAGTGACCTTGAGGAGATTACTTGCTGTTTGTCCATACAGTACCTCAATGCAACTTAGAAAAGGCACTCTCCGGGCCTGTGCAGCTCGCTGGTACATAGCACAGCCGGCTAAGTGCAGATCCTTGGCCAGACATCCCTAGGTAGGGAATTATGTGCACAACCAATTTGGTGGGCCTGGCCTTGGGCAAGTTCCTTAACTGCTCTGGCCCTTAGTTTCCTCAAAGAGAAGCTGTGAGTGCCCAACACAAGCATTAAAGGTTCAGAGGACTCCCAGAGAGAACTCAGGGATGATAAGTAGTCAACCCCTGTTGAGCACCAACCCTGTGCCGGGAATGGTGCCAGTCACTTGTGCATAAAATAGCCATTTTAATTGAGAGTCAGGCCAGGTGCAAAGCTGGCATGTGTTACATTACTCCAGATGCCCCTCAATTCCTACAGGGAATAAACTCCTGAGGCCCATAAACAGAGACCACCACAACCTGCCCTCTCCTGTCAGCATCCTGCCCTCCTCTCCCCTCACACTAAAACCCCACCAAATGCCCTTTGAGAACTGCTTGCTTCCATGCACACTGCCTTTGCCAGCGATGCTCTTCCTTCCTCCTTGGCCAAACTCTTGACACACCTGTCCTTCGAGACCCCACACCATGTGTTTCCTACTCAGTGAAGCTTCCCTTCACCAGTCCCTCCCCACCCAAAAAAGCAGGGCTGACCACCCCCACCCTTGGGTTTCCTGGTTGCTAGTACTGACCTCCTCTCTGAAACCTATTCCACTCTATGTTTCACCTACATTTTCGGATGATCTCCCTTATGCAACCGCGAGCTCCCTAAAGGAAAAATTCCTCACACCTACTGAGATAGTAGTAGCTACTTAACAAACGTTGCTCCTGTCGAGGAACTAGTCCGAGTGCTTACAAATACGCGTCTCCCCTCACCGCTCCCCGCTTTCCTAAAATAACGAGCAAGCAGCGCACCCGAGAGCTTACAAGAGCTCTGGAAGCAACCGCGGGAGACCCGGAGGCCCAGAGGGCAGCGAGCGCCTCGGCCCCCTCCACCCCCGCCGCCCGGCCTCCGAGGAAGCGGCAGCGCGGGACGCAGCCTGCAACTAGCGCTTCCTGAGGTAACTCGCTACCTCGGTAACTCGTCTCGGAAAGCGAAGCTCATTTCACAAAGGGAGAAACTGAGGCCCAGAGGGTCCGCGGCACCCCCGCCGGCCCAAACCGCACGTCGGACCACGGGGAGGCCAGGAGCAAGGTCCCCGCGGGGTGCCTCCACTCGCCCCCGCCCCACTAACCCGCGGACCGGCTGCCCGTCTCCTCCTCCGCGCGCAGCCACCCCCGCGCTACTGCCGCCGTCGCCATCAGGGCCAGCAGCCCGAGCAACAGCGACAGGCCCATCAGCTCGGGCATCTGCGGTAGCTCCATGTTGCCGGGCCCACTGCCACCTCAGCCTCCGACGACGCGGACGCCGGCACGCCTCCGCGGGACCGCGCACGCACGCGGGGCGGGGCCTGGCCGTTGGTGCGCCCCGAGGGGCGGGGTCTGGCCGTTGGACAGCCCATGGGGCGGGGCCTGACCGGCGGAGCGTCCCGGGGCGGGGCCTTGTGGTGGGCGTGTCTCTGCGGGGCGGGGCCTGTCGCTGGCGCGTCCCGGGGGGCGGGGCCTGATTCTTCTGGGGTTTGGCTGCGTCGTCTCCAAAGCTCGAGGCCGAGATATGCAGGCTTTGCTGAGTCCTCCTCTTTTTTTTTTTTTTTTAAAGATCTATTTATTTATTTATTTATTTGTTTATTTGTTTGTTTGTTTATTTATTTATTTATGATAGACATGGAGAGAGAGACACACACAGGAGGAGGGAGATCTCCAGGATCGCGCCCTGGGCCAAAGGCAGGCGCGAAACCGCTGAGCCACCCAGGGATCCCCCAGTTTAAGATTTTATTTATTTGTTCATGAGAAACACACAGAAAGAGAGAGAGAGAGAGAGAGAGGGAGAAGCAGGCTCCATGCAGGGAGCCTGACGTGGGACTTGATCCCAGGACTCCAGGATCACACCCTGGGCTGAAGGCGGCGCTAAACCGCTTGAGCCACCTGGGCTGCCCTGAGTCCTCCTCTTGAGTAATTCACTGATAATCGTTTATTAAAGGCGCTGTTCCAGCCATCACCACAGTGGGTCCTTTCGAGGAGGCAAGGCAGAGAATAATGGAACAGTGGGCGCCAAGACCAAAGACAAAAGGAAAATCAGGAGGCAGTTGCCAGGATCTAAGAGGGAGGTGATAAGGACCTAGACTTAGGTGTGGCCTGGGGAGTGGAAAGAAACTTTACAAGATTTTTAGCGAGATATTTTTATTTTGAAATTATAGATTAATGAGAAGTTGGGAGAACCAACAGGAAGTTTCCCTGTATCTTCACCTGGTTTCCCCCACTTAGTAACATATAGCTATAGTGCAATATCAAAACTGGGAAATTGGTATTGATATGATCTACAGAGCTCATCTAGATTTAATCAAAAAGGAAATATTCTGAAAGACTTATTGATAAAGTTTGAGTTAGACCTGCTTGCCTGGAAAGGAAATGTTCCCAGAACAGGGAGCACTGCCCCATCAGCCTCCCAGGCCTGCAATCCAGAATGAGTTGAATTACCAGGGTCAGAGATTCCAGATTCAAAGATTTCCATGCCCACCAGGAGCCTCTACTGACAGTGCAGGCTCTCCAGCCTTTAGAAGGACCTTCTAAGAAGAAGGACTGCTGGAGAGACCAGGTGGGGGACAGATACACCCATAAAAGCTTGACTAAGGACATAGATCCAGTCAGAGAGCAAATGGAGTGTGGCCTCATTTCCTTCCCTTTTGTCCTGGGGGGTGGGGTGGGGTTGGCATTGACTCAGCTGTAGGCTGGTGCCAAACCTTCCACATTGAGGGCTTCTGATTTAATTGGTCTAGACAGGACCTGGTTGTGAAGACTTTTTAAGCTCAAATGCACATTTAAGTTTGAGAAGCAGCTGTCAAGGATATGGTAGGCTAATACAAGACTATGTAGAAGGGGATGTTCTGTTGGACCAGGGTGATGGCTGTAGAGATGGATGCATATAAGGTCAATGGGCCAGGCCTTGGTCACAGATACTACAGGGCCCTGGGATGTTGGGAGGAGCCAAAGATACTGTTTTCAGCTTGCACAAGTGTCTGGATGGTGGCATCATTCCTGGGGATGGGGAACATGAAGAGGACCAAGTATTAGGAGGGACAGTGGGCTATAGTCTCAGAAATGAGGAGTTCTGTTTTGGTTCCTTTGAGGTTAAGGAAGCTATGAAACATCCAGAAGGAGGGGTCAGGGTGGCAGTTGGATATATGCTTTTGCAGCTCCAAGGGCAGAGCAAAGCAGATACAGAAGAGTGGATCCTTGGCAGAGAAGCCAAAGGGAATGGTATTCCCTGAGGCTTGCCACATAATGAGAAGGAAGTGGTCCAGGAAGGGGCAGGTGGAGAAAAAGACTCCCACAGCAGATACTGGGAAGGCACAGTCAGGGAGGAGGGAGAGCCTGGAGAGAATTCTGGATTCACTGGGAAAGGGTAGTTCTAGAATGGGGTCCAAGGGCCCGGGGGGAAGGCAGGATGAACACTGCAAAGTGGTCATTGGATTTTGCAATGAGGGAGTCAAGTTACCTTAGTAAGAGCAAGTCAGTGTAGGGGTGAGGCTGGGGTGGAAGTGGGGACCTCAAAGACAGGGGATGAGTGGGAGGGGAGAAAAGAGGGGGAGAGCAAGTGTAGGTAGCTCTGTCAAGGGAAGGTGGCATCGGGCGGGGGGACACAGGGTCCAAGGGATGTCTTAGGGGGCCCTTTCTGGAAGGGTGTGAGTAAAAACAGCAGAGCACACTGTTAGGATTTTACTTCTCCGAGAGCCACTTCAAAACTTTGTCTGCAGCAACAAATAGCACTTAACACCTAGGTGCCCCTGTTACCTGCACAGTAGAGAGAGATGGCTAAAAGCAGAGACTAGAATCACACAGTCTGAGTGGGCATCTCACTAACCAACACAGCCCTGGGCTAGTTAACCTCTCTGTGCCTCAATTTTTCATCTGTGAAATTGGGATTATCAGTAATTATGATAACGTTTTTTAAAGATTTTATATATTTATTTGACGAGAGAACTAGAGAGTACAAGTGAGGGGAACAGCAGAGGGAGCGGGAGAAGCAGGCTTCCCATGGAGCAGGGAACCAATGTGGGGCTTGGATCCCAGGACCCTGAGATCATGACCTGAGCCAACGGCAGATGCTTAACAACTGAGCCACCCAGGCGCCCCGGTGATAACTCTTACATGGTGTCATATGCTAGTTACTGTTTAAGTGCTTTATATATATTTACTCTGAAATTCTCATAACTGGCCTATAGAGGAAGATGTTAATATATAATAAGTGAGTTAATATAAATAAAGTGCTTAAAATAGTGCTCAGCAGACAGTAAACATTAGATAAGTGTGCAGTTAGTTTTGTCATCCCTGTTATGATAACACACAAATGAGGGCAAGTGGCCACAGAAGACTGCCTGCTATTTATGTCCCACAAGCATCCACAGAAGTCCTGAGATGTGAGAGGCTTGAACTAGCTCCATGGGGAGAGGGATCCAGCCGTGAATGGAATCCGCAGCACCAAGACCATCGCCTGGTCCACAGCGGGCCCTCAGAAAAGATTTGTTAAATGGCTCAATAGAAAAATCAATGAAAAAAGAAAAAAAAGAAAAAAGAAAAATCAATGAAGTATCAGGGCCATTCACCCCAACTCCTCATCTGAGGTATCAGTTCCTTCTAAGACATCCTAACCAAGTGGCCATCCACCCTCTGCTTGCACATCTCGCATAATGGAGAGGTCACTATCCCCCACCCCCCATGTTCTCTTCAGATGTTTCCAGTGGAAGGCCCTGTCATTTCTACTTCTTGACTCAGCTCTGCCCTTTCCCAACATAAAAAGTGGTAAGCCGGGGTGCCTGGGTGGTTCAGCGGATTAAGCATCTGCCTTTGGCTCAGGTCGTTCCCAGGGTCCTGGGACTAAGCCCCTGCTCAGTGAGGGCCTGCTTCTCCCTCTCCCTGCATTCCCCTTCTGCTTGTGCTCTCTCTGTCAAGTAAATTTAAAAAAAAATTTTTAAAGAAGGTGGTAAGCTTTCCTGAACCTTTTCCTGCCCATGCAAAGAGGAGTTCCAGGATGAGTGTCTGTCACCTCTCACCAGGATGCCAGCAATAGCCTAAAACTGTACTCCCTGCCTCTGCTCTTAAGGGCCCCACTGTGGTGTATTCTCAACTCCACACCCAGAGGCATCCTGTTAAGAACTTACATCTGATCTTGTCCTATCCCTACCTACTCAAAACTTTCCAGTGCCTTCCAGCTCAGAGGAAAAGCTAAGGTCCTTTCAAGGCCACCTCCCACAGCCAACTGGCTCTCCATTCCCGAATGAGACACACTGATGGTCCCAAACAGTTTTTGTTTTTATTGGCAAGAATTCTTTACAAAATCCACACACACGCATTCACACGCATACAAGATGCCTGCCCTGGTTTGGCCACCACCTGCCCCGCTTTCTCCTGGGGTCAGACCTTCCTGGCGTCACCCAAGGATGCCATCCTGCAGCACCTCACCCCACACTGGGCTACCAGCAAAGGAGCAGAGAGTGGGAACTTCCTTTTCTGCCCCTTTGCCGAGAAGTAGAGGCCTGAGCCCCATCAAGGGGGTGGGGAGAGGAGCAGGTGGGGGAAACAATTGTCCCCCCTCCTCCTACAAGCTCCCTGAATTGCCAGCTTAGGCCCCAAGTGTCACAGCTGCTAAGGCCTAGGGATCATCATCTGGTTGAAGCTTCTCCACCCTTATTTTGCAGACTAGAAAATGAAGGTCCAAAGAAAGAGTATGAGTCCCCCCTGCCCCCTCAGGTCTCAGTGTTCATCACTTGTGGGGCAGCAACTGGAACATAGCTCTTCCTGGCTTCCAGGAGGTGGAAGAGATTTGAGCCCTGCTAAACCCTCAGGAAAGGGCACAGCCAGACCTGGGGCAGGAAGGGAGTGCCCAGAAGTCGTCCCTGGAACCCATGCCCAGGGACAGCAGCTCCTGGGCAGCTGAGTGAGCGGCAGCATCTGGCCAACACTATAAAGGTTTGCCAAGGGTGCCTTCTGTGACTGCCCGTGTGGCTTGCTCGGGAATACAGGCTGGATCTGTCAGGATACTGGTAGATGTGCTCAGCTGGCGGAGAGAGTTCAAGACAGCTGGGGAAAGACAATGAGAGAATGAAAGAGAGAGGGGGAGAGACACCTCCTGGGGTCAGGGCCCTTCCCCTGGATGCTGAAGACAAAAGGGATGAGAGAGATATACTAGCTAGCAAGATCATCAGCCCCTCCCAAGACCTCCGTCTGTAGGTGACTTGGTAGGCAGAGGACTATTCAGCGTATGTGGTGGGATGGCTAAAACTCTGGGCCTGTGGTCTGAGCAGGGTGGACACCCCTGGACATTATGGTGGGCAGGCAGTTGGCTCACATACTTGGCCGGAGAGCGGGCAGGGAGCAGTACTGGTCCAGCCAAGCCAGTGAGGTCTGGCGGAGGCTCTGCAAGCTTGCTGTGGACACCATCCCGTTGAAAGACTCGAACAGAGGCCGAATGAGGATGCTGAACTGGGCCCAGGTCAAGGAACAGGCCTGCTGATCAGCCAGGACCCTCGCCCTGCTCATGTGTAGCCCTGACATCTGGCTCAAACCCAGGGAAGGGCCTGGCCACTGTGGCATCATGAACTTTGAAGCCTGCTGCAGCCACCGCCCCCCATCCTGCCATGGCCTGTCGGGGGCCCTCTCTGCCCTTCTGGGCTGCACCCAGGGCCTCCTTCCTGAGTTTCCCTCTGCTCCCATCATAACACCGGGCACTCCTGCTGGCCAGGATGCCAAAGACCTGGAAGGACTTGAGTCTCTTCCCCTGGGGGCAGCTCTGGGCCCCTGCCTGGCCTGTGGAGCTAGCCTGCAGTCAGGCACAGCTGGGTCTGGCTCCAGCACTCACGCCACCCCTGGCCGAATGAGGATACTACCCAGAACTTCCAGTTGTGCAGCGTCCGGGTGCGGACATAGTCGTCAAACATGTCTCTCATCTGGTCGAAACGCTGGTGTGTAATGGGCACCCCAGTAGCAGGCAGCTGCTGCTGGCACAAGGCTGGGGGAAAGGGGGGCCAGTCAGGGCTGGGGAGTCGGGCAGGCCTACCCCCTTGCCCCAGTGCCCTTGGTCCCCCACCTACTTGATGGCAGCATTGAGCTCCTCGATCTGGTCCCGTAGCTGCTGGGCCTCCTCCTGCATGGCCGCCCGCTCTTGCTGCAGCATGGCGATGTACTCAGCCGTCTTCTGCAGCGTGGTTGCTTTGCTCACCTGTAGGCATCACCAGGGTAGGCTCAGGTGCTAGAAGTGGCCCCACTCTGTGGCCCACTGAGGCACTGGGTGGAAGGTGGAAACTGGGTGTCCAGAGGTTCCTGGGATTGGGTCTTGGACGGTGGGAGGGGGGCCTACGAAGGAGCCTTATGGTTCTGGGGGTGCCAGCTGGGGCTGGGGGCTCACCTTGAGGCTGGGCTGGGCGCTGAGTGTGCTCACCAGCCCGTGCAAGGTGTCAAACCCCAGCTTGATGTTGAAGCGCCGCTTCTGCTCTGCAGAGATGTGTGTGATGCGCCGGTTCTCAGTCTTGGGGGGCAGACAGTGGGGTGAGCCTAGGAAGGAGCATGGAAGGGCCTAGGGGTAGCAAACAGATCTTGGGATGAGGGAATGGTGCCACCTTATTGTTGTCTGGACGGCCCCGGCTGAGGATGGGTTGAGGGGGAGAGACGTGGACGCTCAGAGTCCCCAGGCCCTGCATGGAGCTGAGCTCCCCAGACAGCCGCCGCTTACCACCTGTGACAGGGACAGACAGACCCACAGACAGACCAACACAGGGGAGAGGGTCCCATTGCCCTGTTCCTCTCATCCTGGCCTCAGATGTCATCCCTCCTTCTTCCTTCCCCTTTCTCCATCCCCTGGAGTTCCCCAAGCCTTGCAAGCTCTCTTTACCGCTGTGTGCTGGGGGTGAGAGCCGCTCCGCTTTGGGGACAATCAGGGGCCTGGGAGGGGCCAATGTGGCTGGGCCTGGAGGTGGCCGGGGCGGTGTGGGGGCCGGGGTCGGGGGGAGGAAGGTGCAGGGGAATTCAGGGGCCATCTCCTGCTGGGGTGGAGAAGGGCAGAGAGTTAAAAGGAGGTAAAGCCTGGGGCCCACCCTCACCTCCCAGTGCCCACCATCTTACCGGGGACCCTGAGGGCCGAAGGAGGGTGCTGGACACAAGTGGTGGTTCCAAGGTTTGCTCAGGCTTGGCTGTACACAGGCAGAACTATGAGCGCCACTGGGGCCAGCCTCAAGACCGTCCCCCCATCCACTGGGGGGACCCAACTCCCAAGGCCCCGTCTCGCCCTTCCAGAAAGTCCTGCTCCCCTTCTGGTTTCAGGGCCCATGTCCCTAATTCCTTGCCACCTCCCCATCCTGCCAGCTGAGCCTGAGCCTGCCCCTTAAACTTCACCCTCTGCTCCCCCAGGCTCCCCACTTCTACATTTGGTCCCACTTTCCCTCTGTGGGATCCTGCTCTTCCCATCTCACCTGCTGTGAGCAGCTGTGTGAGGCAGGGGTTGCTGCCTCCCGCAGTGGCAGTGGAGTTGGCCGTGGCAGGGGCCAAGGTTGGGGGACTGGGCTTCCGCCCTCTAGGGGATGGGGTGGGGGGCCTGCCTCTGGGCCGCATGCTTTGGGGTACTGTGAAGTGGGGCCCAAATTGGGGCTCCAGATATCCCGAGGGTAGAAGGTCTATGGGGAAGGGGGGAGGGGCAGGGCCTGGGCCAGGCTGTGGGGTCGGTGGGAAGGCAGTGGGAGCAGGCAGTGGGGACACTCCTGGGGCAGGTGGGATGGTAGAGAAGGGGAATCTGGGAGAGAAGAGAGGTTCTTCCTGCAGCAAGGCAGGGGGAGGAGCCATGGGAGGGAAGGTGGGGGGGGCACAGGGCTCTAGGCCAGGCCCCTTGGCAAGGGCAGGGTATTGGAAGAGCGGTGGGGGTACTGGAGGGGGTGGCAGCTTGGGCTTGGGGTCTTCAGGAAGGAGGAAATCAGAGTTCAGGAAGGCACTGGAATCTAGCGGGCCAGGGCAGCTGCTCCGGGCCTGGTTGGGGAACAAACAGAGAGCAGGGGGGGAACAGCTGGCTTTTGTAGCCACCCTGGCAGCCTCTTGCCCTGGCTGAGCTCTGGACTGGGCACTGGGAGAGACAGGAGAAATGGTCCCTCCTGTCCCCACCCCCCACACACCAAAGGAAATTGTAATCTAATGAGAGGTGGGAGTGGAACACACGTATGCACCTATTAGGTGTGAGAAAGAGCATCAGTCTTCCTGCCTATATTTGCATTTGCCAGATAATTTCTCCATCCAGCCACCAATCCATCCACTAACCCATCATCCTCCGTTCACCTATATGTCCTCTCACTGCTCTGTCCTCCAGCCCACCAGGTATTAGCCCATTCACCAATCCATCCAACCGTCTCTCCTTAATTCATCCACCAACCCATTCATAATCCATCCACCCATCCACCATCTGTTCCCTGACCAGCCACTTATTCAGCCACCAGCCTATTCATCAACCCATCAAACTATGCATCTTCAAATCCATCTACCAGCCCTTCCATCCAACCGACCACTCACCTACCTAAATGTACACCAACCCATGTAAGCAACCACCTCCATCTACAACCCATCTATCAATTCATCAACACCCCATCCATCTACACACTCATTGGGCAACCATTTACCCAGTGCTGCCAATGTGCTTGGACTGTGCTAGGTATGGAACATGGAGTGGCGAGCAAGGCTTAGCTCTTCCAGCAAGGAGCTCACTGTCTAGTTGAGGAGATCTCTCAACGATGAACTACAAGAATGCCTGAACAGGCTGATGATAGAGGGAAAAGGCTTCTGACCAAGCAGCAGGGAGGTGACATCTGAATTGAGCCTGTGAGTTCCCAATCCACAATGGCAGGTTCACCATTTCCTAAACACTCACACTGAGCTTTCTGTCTCCATGGGCTCATTTGTGCTTGTCTCCTCATCTGGCTTGCCTTCTATTGGTCTCTTTTTCTGTCCAAACCCAATCCATTCACTAAGCCCAGAACCTCCCCTCCTCCAGGAAGCCTTTCACAAGCAACCCACTCTTCAGTGGTACCCTGGCTCCATGCCCCTACCCCCAGCCTCCCTTCTACAACCACCTGGTCCAGTAATGCTTCACGATCTTTCCATCCCAGCTGAATGGTGCCCTCTCACAGGGCAGAGATGGGCTCTCTCTCCCCCTTCAGTCCCTCTCAGTCAACCAAGCACAGGACTGGGCACTCAGGAAGTACCCTATCTCCCAGAAACAGGTAGGTGACCTAGGCAGGACTGAGTGTAGCAGAGCTGGAGCTCACCTGCAGGCGGTTATGCCCTGAGAGGTGGGTCACGCCTGATGAGGCAGGGGGCACCTCTGAGCCCAGGATCCCACTGCTGAAGAAAGGGTCAGCCATGGGGCCAAAGCTGGGGGGCTCCGGGAAATGTGAAGGCGTGGGCGTCTGTGGGGGGCGGTAGCTGGTGAAGAAATCTGTAATTCAGACATACAGGGCGGTGGTAGTTAGGGTTAAGGCCAGGCGGGCCTGGAGGCTGTGGGAGGAGAGTGGGCCTTGTGCCCTGTCCCCAGGCTGGGCCAGCCTGACTGGCAGTGAGGTGGGGGTAGGCGGGGGAGGGGGGGCTTCCACAGGAGATTGTGAAATTGGGAGAGTTTCTGTCTGTCTCAGGGGAAGCAGCAACAGAGGTTCGGGTGGGATGGGCCTGCATGCAGGACAGCAGAGGCAGGGTGGGGGAGTGAGTGGGACCCCGGGGAATAGTCCTCCCACTGAACCCCACACTTGGCTCATGAGGCCCCTTTTCCCATCCCAACCCTGGACATTCCTCTCTTTTGCTTCTGTTACCAGCTCTGCTGGGGCCATAGAAAGGGGCAGGGTAATAGAGTGTGCCAGGGAGGGAGAGGGGTGGGGTGCAAGGGGTGGAGGTCTGGCATAGGGAAGAGCCCCAGGGTGACAGCAATTCAGGGGTGAGTTAGAGGTGAGAGGGGTCAGGAGGTCAGTGGGTCTGGAGTAAGTTGGTTTGTTGGAAGGTCCAGTGGGGCCTCAAAAGTAGAGCCTAGGAGTGGGGTGGAGGGCTAAGGGGGTCATAGCAGAGGTAAGCGGGTGGGCTCAGGGTGAAGGCAGGAGTGAGGGAGGGCTGGAAAGCCTGGAAGAGCTGGCGGGGAGGGGGCAGCCAGATTGTCTGAGGTGTGGGTTGTGTAAGCCCCAGGCTATTCTGGTTTTGGGAAGCAGCTGCCTGTGGCCTAACCACATCCCGGGCCTGGGCGCCACCCGCCCACCCGCTCCCTTCCGGGCACCTTTCTCTGACCCTGACAGCCTTTGGCCTGAACCAGCTCCCAAGGCCTCCTGGTCTGGTCAGACCCAGCCCCACTGGCCTTGAATGGGCCCTGGCTCCCTGGCCAGGGGAGCTGGTCAGACTTCTCTCCCAAAGGCCACTCTGAAGGAGACCCAGGCCTGGGACAGATAAGCCCACACCAGACCTGGAGGCTGATGGGGGTTAAACTTGTATGTGCATCTTATGTGACTCTGGTGACCATGTGTCGCTGGAAGGCTGGCTCTGGGGGTGTCAATGTGTGATCTCATGCAAAACACTTCCCTGCATGTGTGTGCCTGCCCCAATGTCTGTAGTTCTGTCTGGGTCTGTATGTGCCTGCCTTGATGTGAAGTGCTCCGCATGTGCATAGCTGCTCTGTGCCCAGGTATGCGCGTCTGGGTTGGTGCGCATGTGTGCCTGCACACAGGGACTCATGTGTGTCCTTGACCACCCAATCAGAAAGGATCTTTTTGTCCTACTGCCTCCCTTTAACTGAGGGACTGGGTGGCAGAGGGCCCCCTCAGCCGGCAGAGACCATGGGTCTCATCGCTAGGCCCCTTGAGGTCTAACTCTAGAACCAGCCACATACTGGCCTGCACCCTGTTGCTCCCTAGCTCCCAGCGCTCTGTGGGGCTCACAGGGTAATGAGCCCAGTCACTACCACCCCCTGTCATAGTCTCCCCTTCATTATTCCTTCCCTCTTCCTAACCCTAGCTGATCACCCACAGAGCCCTGGTCCCCCCCAGCTTCTATACATTGATGTACATCCCTCCCTGAGGCCCTCTCCTGCTCCAAGCCTCCACCCCTTCCTTGAACACTCCTCCTCAAGCCCCCTCCCTCCATGGAGTTCTGGCCTTCTCACCGGGTTTCCTCTCAAGTGAGAAGCTCTTGGGGACAATCAGAGCAGTAGCCCTGTTGGCCTTGGCACTCCCTGCCCTCCCTGTGCGTGGAGCGCCAGAGGGGGCCACGCTAGCCACCTCCTCTGCATGACCCACATCCCCTACCCTTGGTTGCATGCTCACCTCCACCCCAGCAGCCACCCTGGATGGAGAAAAGTGGCTTCTTAGCCCCAGATTTGGCCCAGAGTCCACGGTGGAGGCAGTTTCCTACCTGTGGCAGGGGTGTGTGTGCCCAGACAGGACCGCTGCCCTCCCAGGCTGGTCTGCTCTCTGGGCACTGCCATCAACACTTCTGCCCCCACCACCCCTACCCTGCCCAGGGCTGAGGCAGGGGTGGGGGTGGTTCCTCATTCCCTAGTTCCCGCCCCACCTCTTGATTGACAGGCCTAGGACCCTGTGGGGAAGAAGTGGAGGGGCCATTGAAACTAAGCCTTTATGCCAGAAACCCCCTTTCTACCCCCTTGGGCTTTGGCTGAGACAAGACAAGCCTCTATGGCTACCTGACCCTGAGCATGGCTCCAGAGTCCCCTGAAAAAATGATTATCAGGGACAGATTCCAAGATCTACAGCTAAGTAAAGAAAGCGATGTCAGGCAGTCTATTGGAAAACAAAAGGAAACCTTTGTGCACAGGTGCTTATACAGACATGGGTATCTCCAAGAGGATACAAGAAACCAGTGACCTAGTGGCCCTGGGGTCAGGAAAGGGAGGTACTTGTTTCTACATGTTACTTTAAAAAAAATGCTTTACAAGATTTAATTCCTGGGATTTTCTTAAAAACAACATAGGAAGTAGGTGAGGTCTGGGTGAGGTCTACATGAAACCAGACTGGTCAGAGTTGATATATGTTGAAGTTGGTGATGGTTACATGAGGGTTCAGTGAACCACTCTCTCTCTACTTGTGTGTATGTTTGGAATGTTCTTTTTTTTTTAATATTTTAAATATTTATTTATTTGAGAGAGCGAGCACGAGTGGGAGGAGGGACAGAGGGCGAGGGAGAAGCAGACTCCTCACTAAGCAGGGAGCCCGACATGGGGCTTGATTCCAGGGTCCTGGGATCATGACCTGAGTCGAAGGCAGATGCTTAATGGGCTGAGCCACCCAGATGCATATTCTTTAATAGTTTTTAAGGAGAATTGTGTAAACAATAAACAGGCCCAAACAGATCAAAGTCCCTCTCTCTCCTGAGATTCCCAACATCCACTAAGTCCCTCTCTCTCCTGAGATTCCCAACATCCACTACTTTCCTGGGAGCTCACAGAGCCTTTAGCTTCCAATGTGCCTGGGCCCTGGCCCTTGCCTAGGCACCCAGTCTGTCCCTGCTCTCACCTGTGGCCGTATCAGTTGTATCCCACGTCCAGACAAAGAAAGACCAGGAAGGGCCCTCAGAAATCATTTAACCATCCATCCTCCCAGATGGGCCTAGGACGGGGCCTCAGGTCTGGTGGTCATCTAGGAACTATCCTCATGCTGACCCTCCCCCCACCACCTGTCCACCCTACCCAGCAGGGGACGCTGCCTCACCTGAGATCTCCATGAAGTCGTCCAGGCTGGGCTGCAGAGGTGTCAGGTCTGGTTGGATCATGTCAGCATTGCCCACATAGGCTGGAGAGGGCAGTGGTGAGGTCAGGAGTGGCAAGGCAGGATGGAGTGGGGGCCGTCCACCCTTGGCCATCCTCCCTCGGCTTCCCGGATTCTCAAGGCCTCCCTCTCCAGATGCAGGCCCTCACCATCCTCAGGGGGCAGCTGCAAGGGTGCGGAGCTGGGCTGCGTCATGGTGAAGAGCGTGTCGGAGATGTCGGACAAAAAGCAGTCGAGGTCCAGAAGCTGCCGGCCACCGGGCTCCTTCTCCGGGCCCCCAAGCAGCACGGGCACGACGCTGGAGAAGAGCTGCTCGCACCATCGCTCCGGTGGCTGCCAATCCCCTTCGGCCTAGGGAGACAGAGCCTTCAGCAGCCACGGGAGGGACGCAGGGGTCTCGTGCTGCCCCTCACCCTCCCATGTGCCCTGCACCTAGAGGATGACATGCTTAGCAGGTCTGGAGCCTCTGCAGGCCTGGCCCTCCTCACCTCTCTCTGGAGGACTCAGTTGGCTGCCTGGAAGGCCTATGGTCACCCCACTGGCTCCTAATGACTGACCCCCAGCAGATAGAGCTGGAGGGCCTGCTGAATGGATAAGGATCTGCTTCCTGCCCCTATACTTTTTCCTGCCTGGAACCCCAGTTTTTAGGGACTTGGGTCCTCCATGCCTCCCACCACTTGCTGGGCTAACCAGAAGACTTGGGGTCTTCCCACCACTGCGCTCAAAGACTTCCCCTCCTCCGGAGTGAAGGGCTCAATGAGCTAGAGGACAGCAGTCACACCCACTGCCCTCAAGTCCCTCCAGGACCCTCGCTGGCCCCTGCCTCACCCACCTGGAGGGAAGCACCCACCTGCTTTGGAGCCAGAAGATCCCCTTCCCTGCTGGATTTACGGAGCTGCAGGAACACACAGAGGTGGACACTGGATCGCCTGTCCCTCTTCTATCACTGCCCGCCAAGGCCTCCCCTGCTCACAAGCTCCCCGGGACGAACGGGATCCCCAATTCCCTTCAGGAGCTCCCCTGCGCCTGGAGGTACGGAGGTGGCGAAGAGACTCTGGGCCACACGGTGGCGCTGTCAGCCTGGGTCTTAATGGGAGGCGGGGTCGGGGTTGGGTCGGGGTGGGGGTGGGAGGGAGACCCACCGGCTCTTCCCAGAGCAGCAGTGGTCAGCAGCCACCCCCCACCCCCGTGCCCCTCCCCTACTGACCCGTTTCTTGTAGTAGATGCGCCACTTGTGGTACTCGCGCATCACCACCTCGATGCGCCGCTTCCAGTAATTGCCCTCCAGGACGACGGCCTGGGGAGGGTCGGGGAGGGGCTCAGTGAGACGGCCGGCACCGAGCCCACCCCTCACCCAGTCCCCACCTGGGCCAGCCCCTCCTGCCCCGCGCTCCGAGGGACTGAAGAAGGGCGCGTGGCAGGGAGGCCTGCAGGCTCGGGGTCCCTGGGCTCTGCTACCTCTGGTTTCCGGTGCTCATCAGCCTCAGGCCCCTGCAGGGGGGTCACGAAGCCACAGACGGGGCTCTTCCTCCGCTCCACATCTGAGAGAAGGGGGCCAGGTCAGGAGGGTACCCAGCTTCTTCACCTCCACCCCAAGGGGGCTAGGACCCCAGGGCCACACTATGAAATCCTGCTTAGCTTCTGATGTTTAGATTAAGTGCCACCTCCTCCAGGAAGCCTTCCTGCCTGCTCTAGCCCTCCCAGAACTCCCTTTTTGATGGGACCCTGTGAAAGGAACCTCCCTACTCCTCCTCCGCCTCCCTTGGGAGCCCAGTAGGGGTGCAGGTAACACTGGCTGAATGGGATTGTGGGACCACAGGAACTGAGCTGCTCCAAAGCCAGGCATGCAGGCCAGGGCCTGGAGCCCTTGGTCCCCTGCCTCAGGCTCCTTGACACTACCCAATCTGATGCCAGCACCTCTTGTCCGCTCAGGCCACCTAGCTGAGCCATTTCAACACCTCCTCCACTCCCTTCCTTCTCTCCAATCCAATCTCCCTCTCCCCCAGGCTCCTTCTTTGGGGCCCATAAACACATACCACATGTGCCTCCTAAACTTTCCCTTCCCTTGCTACACCAACAAGGTAATCTTTCCTTTCACCCCTTTACTTTGCGGCTAGTTCTGGAAGAGTTGTCATCAGCACCTCCACTTGGTGCCTCCTGGTTTCCTCTTCACTTCCTGTAACTCAGCACCTGCCCCCACTGCCCAGCCAAGACCCTTACTCTTCCGCCTTCCCCGGGCCCTTCCTCCTGGACCTCGGGTTTGGAGCACTGAACCTTCCCTTGGTTCTCCTGCCTCTTTGACCATTTTCACTGGCTCTTCTGCAAGTCCTGCCCCCAAACCTCTCTCGTCTTGCCCCATTCCAGCTGCAGACTTATTTTCCAGCTGCCCATAGAATCTCTATCAGGATGTACCAAAACTTGGGGGGAGGGGGAATTTAAAAAAAAAAAAAAAAAGGATGTCCCAAAACTTGCCACTCTCAGATGTTTGGAAACATCCCTCCCAAGCCTGCGCCTCCTCTAGAGGCCAACACTGCCTCCCAATCACAGAAACTGTTCCATCAACCCCCAGCATTCCTATGTGTGGACTAATTGCCTCACTCCTGAGCTGTGTAGCATTTCCATTACTGTCCCCTCCCTCCATATTCTGTTACCCCGAGGGTCTGGTGTCATCTCTCACCTGGACCTTCCTGCCTCTAGCCTCACCCTCTCCAGCCCACCTTCCTGCTGTGGCCGGTAGACCCTCCCTGACTCCCTGTACCTCCCAGGTAAAGTTCACACCCCTTACCTTGGCTTCCAAGCCCTCCATGACTGGCCTCTCTGCTTCTGCCCCCTTCTTACCTCCTTCACATGCTCCACCTTGAAGCCAAACAGCTTCAGCCACAGCCCACCCTCTGGCTTTATTCTACACAGATGCCCTTCCCTTCCATCCTCTGCCTCACTCACATCTGCCCACCCATCAGGAGAGCCCAGGGCAGTTCCCTCTTCCAGGAAGCCCCCCCTCCTCTGAAACCCCACAGTCTTATCTGCCTCATTCTGCACTTGGCCTTGGCCATTTCTCTGCATGCTGGCCTCCCTGCTGAGAGTAAAAGCAGAAGCTGTTGCTCCGTAGCCTCAAATCCCTGAACCTGGCACAGAGCTTGGCACACAGTAGGGCTTCCGACCCCTGGGATCCCCATGCAGTGATTTTTCCCACCTCAGCCCTCAGCAGACCCTCTGGGACAATTAAGACGGCGGAGGGTGGTAGGGGTTGGGGGTGGGGCTACTACTCAGACATGAAATATATTGGGATCTTCAGCATGATTCATGAAATTCTGTCCTAAAGGACAGTCTCCAAAGTGATCCCCATGGGACTTTGGGGAGGGGGTTTGTCCTGGTGGTTGAGCAGTGGCTTGGAAAACAAAGGGATGGGCTTCTGGGTGTATGTGGACTGCCAGGGGGTGACAGCAAGGAGAGTCTCAAACAGTACTGCCCTGGCTTCCCAGATAGAGGGAATGAGCACCAGGAAACAATCAGTTTGTCCAGGGTCCCCAGAGGGTCAGGTCTGAGCAGACCTGGCCTGGCTGGGCCCTCCCTCCCCCATCCCAAGGACCCTATACTCTAGACAGAAGGGCAGCGACCACATGACTCCTGGGACTGGGGCAGGCTTCACTGAACACTGATTAAGTTCACCCATTCAGGAAGCCCCTTGCACTATGCTGGGACAGATGCTGGGACAGGGAATCCGCAGATGAATCAGAGCACTCACAGCTTAGTTGGAGAGATAAGGAAAATACACACAGAACATGAGCAAGGCGGGGAGCCCAAACAGAAGAGGTGTACAGTGCTCTGGGAGCTCAGAGGACGCCAGGATAATTTGGGGGTGCAGGAAAGGAGGGGGGGTCTTGGAGCCCAGGAACCGGCAGACAGGTGGCAGGTATGAGGGGGATGAGCCAGGCAGCTATCTAGCAGTCCCCACTCCTCTCCCTTTCCCAATAATATAATCACCTTCAGGGAGCCCTTGTGTGTGTCAGGCCCTGTGCTGAGATACGATCTTACTGAAAACTCACAGCAAACCTCAGAGCAGGACCTACTGTTACTCCCACTTTGCAGATAAGTGATCTTCAGCTAGGGAGGCTAGGGACTTTCCCAAGGTCACACAGTGGGAGCATCCTAGAACTTGACTCCAACCCCTCTCTGTCTGACACAGAACCTGGGGTGCTTCCAGCAACTCAGACAGTAGCCAGAGACCAGGGTCTGCCTGTCTGGCTGACGACCCTGGGTGGCATCAGAAATTTTTTCTGCAGAGAGGAGTTGGCATCCCATCCAGCTTTGTTGGGGAGGGGTAGAGAGTGCGGGGGTAGCGGGGGCAGAGTGACTCCTTCTGGCATATCAGCTTCCTGGTTTGGGTAGGGCCCTTCTTACAAGTTCTCAGGTGAGGACTGGAAGCCAGCCAGCTGGGAGCAGTGGAAGGAGCATTGGGCTCAGAGGAGGAAAGCCCTGGACTTCCAACCAGTCACAGCTCTGCTCTTTTTCTGCTCCATGACCCTGAACAAGTTACTGGCCTTCTGGGCCTTACTTGCTCATCCATAAAATGGGGGTAATAATACCTATCTACTTGGGTTGCCAGGAAGCCTCAAATAAGATGGTTTATGAAGTACCAGGTGCCATAGATAAATAGAAACCAGAAAACCCTCCCTCTCTCTGCTTGGATGGAATCCAGTGGAGCCAGGACAGAGAATACTGCATTTGGCCCCTCCTGGCTGTATGTTCCCAGCTCAGGGCAGCCTTTGATCTTGTAGCAAGACTTGACTCAGTCAGACAAGGTCCCAATCCAGGGCCGACTGGTCTGAGGCTGCTCAGTCTCTGCTCCCCTGCTATGGTGGTGGTGGTGATGGTGGGGGCTCATGTCCCCAAATGAATGATTGTGACCTCCTCAATGGTATATCAGATTCAACCATCATTTATTTAGCACCAGCTATTGTGCTTTGTGCCAGGCCCATTCATACCTGTTATCCCCAGGCCAACCAGGAAAAGTAGGACTGTTGGCCTTATTTTATAAAAGAGTAAATAGATTCAGAGAGGTTAGTCACATAGCCTGCGGTCACACAGCCAGCAAGGGCAGAGACTAGGTAGGAAAGAAGCTCTGGGCAACTCCCAAGTCTGCAGGCCCCTCCGCTCTACCACATGGCCTCTCTGGGCCCCCTGTCCCCACCCCCAGTCTCCATGGGGGCACCTCCTAGGGGTTGCATCAGGGTTTCAGTGAAAGGTTGGTAGAGACCCAGGTAAGATCCTTATTTCCTATTTTCGATGTGATGCTATTGGCCCAGACAGCATCTAGCACCTCTTCCTACCCTGGCATTTGAGGTAGTCTGGACTGATGGAATGTAGAAAGGGCCTTGGATTGCCCTGCAAACCTCTGCCCACCTTCCAAAGGGTGACCCTTGCTGTGCCTAGCGTCCCAGTGGAGAGCACCTTTTGGGACACATTCCCTGAGACCCTCTGGAGGTCAGATGCCGGTCCTGGCCCTAAGGGTCGTGGGTGTTTCCTGGGCGCCCGCCCCTCCCACTGCAGCCCCTCTGCTGGGGGGGCCCCTGATGCCCACTCACACTGGATGTACCAGGCCCTCCAGATGGCGTTGTTGAGGCGGATCTTGTCCCGGCAAAGCAGCTTGAGGCCTTTGAAATTCTTCCACTTGGGAGACACCAGCTTGCCACTGTCAGAGGGAGAAGGCTGGGTCAGGCAGGGAGGGTGGGGGGGGGGGGTTTACGGGGGAAGCTAAGAGGGGCCTCCTGCAGGGCTGGCTCCCCGGCTCTTCCGAACACTGAGTACTCATGCATGCGGGCCATCAAAGGGCTCCCCGCTCCCAGAATCCTGCAAATCCTGCCCCACACTCTAACCTGCCTGAAATTCCTACCCTGAGTCTCAGACCTTTAAAAAATATCCCCCAAGGTCCCTGCTAGGAGCCCTTGTATTCTCTGGTGGAAGCTGCTCATTAACCTACCACCAAAACTAAAGCCAGGGCTGAAACCTATTTACCAGGACAATAATGCCAGTGGCCTCACAGACATCTGTCTGTATGCCTGTTCAGGAGGGTTCCCAGACCCATTTCTTACAGAAGGAAACTGAGTGTCAGGAAGCCAAAGGGACATGCCCAAGGTCACTTGGTGGAGATTCATTCAGGCCCTATGGCTTTTCTCCACCTGACTCACTGTCCCCCCAGGGGATGGATAAGGTATGGGGAGGGAGTCTCTAAACCAGAAGTGGCCTCCAAGCAGCCAGCTGCTTTTTCACTGCCCTTCTGGCGTCTGCCCCCTCCAGAGTCCAGGGATGGCAATTTGGCCTGAGCTGGAAGGGATGCCCCTTTCTCAGGGGTGTGTGCACGACAATAGCCATCAGGCTCCAAAGGAAGGCAGTCTGAGATGGTGGTGTGGTAGGCAGTGGGGAGGCAGCACCCTAATCCCGGCCCTAACCCTGACCCTAATCCTAGCAGTCAATCAAATCCATGAGATGGAAGGGCAGACCTGGTGGCTCAGTGGTTTAGCGCTGCCTTTGGCCCAGGGCCTGATCCTGGAGACCAGGGATCGAGTCCCATGTCGGGCTCCCTGCATGGAGCCTGCTTCTCCCTCTGCCTATGTCTCTGCCTCTCTCTCAGTGTGTGTCTCATGAATAGACAAAATCTTTAAAAAAAAAAAAAAAAAAAAAAAAAAAGAAGGGCTCTACACACAGGTGAGGGACTTGATTCTCACAGTCAGGATGTGCTAGACACAGGCGGAGTGTACCACCCCTAAGGAGCTGACCTGGGAGGTCAAGATGCTCAGCATCTATACCCCCACTGGTCCCTCCCTTCTCCCTCCCTCCTCATGGTCCACAAGCCAAGGCTGGACACCAGCCCCCTCTGGCCCACCTTTTCCAACCCTTGCTCACATGGGAGGCTGAGGCCCCAAGGCTTAGTTTTTCAGAACACCAGGTCTGCTTTCTTCTGAGGCTTCTCCCTCATCTTGGGGGTATGGGGTGGGGGGATGGCAATCTGACTCCTACAACCCTTTCAGTGCATGGGTCACTGGGTCCCCTCTCCTCTCTGGTCTCCAAGCTCCTGTGTTTGTTTTTGGGCAGGGAGTGGGGAGGACTGCTATCCCAGGGTACCACAGGCCTCATTACCCAAATAGGGTACATAAGCCCATGCCTGCTGGCTGGCCCCCCTCCCTCCTAAGTTAGATAAACACCATCTGTCTAGTAGGGAGTCATGGATGGGGTGCACTGATACCTCCTGGGCCAGCTTCTTCTGTGGCACCTGGGGGAGACTCCTGAGTTTGCTGCCCCTGCCTGTATCCCAGCAACCTCTCAGCCCACCCTGATCACCCAGTGCCCCATGCCCAGCCTGCCTGCCCTCTTTCAATTTCCCAGCCAAGGCTATAATGTTTGCAGCCAAGGCAGTGGTGCTCGGGAAGATGAGATGGTGACAACATCCAAGTCCTGAAGGGAAGGATTTGGTCTGCACCAGGCTTATTGGCTAGGAGGGGAGGAGAGGTTCCCAGCCTGGGAAAAAAGCTTGGCACTAGGGTTCAAGGGCTTATGACCACCAGGAAGTCTGGAAATCTCAGAGATGGGTTGGAGAAAGCCTAGGACGCTTAGTTCAGCCCCACCCCCCACCCCCTACTGCGTCTTCAGTCTATCTTACCGGAATTCCCTGAGAGTCTCTCTGACAGGGTCCTGCTTGGTCTCTCCCCAAGGTCATGCTTTCTGTAACTAGCCAGCTCTGACCACAAACAAGTGTTTTCTTGGAACTTCCAGAACCTGTATCCCTGGGGCTTCTACCCACAGAATTGTGGACTATGCACCTCTTCCTAGAAGAGGAGTCCTCTGTCTGCCCACAGTGCCTGCTGAGGATGAAAGCTGGCCAGGCAGCCTGTGGACCCCTTGCCTTGCTGTCCTTTCCCATCCAGTCACTCTCTGGGTCACCCTGGCTTCCCCAACACACTCCCTACCAGGGGACACCTATAATTAGGGGTATTCAAGGGCTAAAACACTCTCTCAGGCTGAACCTCAGATTTTTTCCTCTACCAAACAGAGGGAAGCCCAAGTCTCCTCTAGTACTGAGCCACCTCCATCCCTGGAGCTTGGGCTGCAACAGAGACGGAATATTCTGGGTGTTAGGGAGAAAGCACAGCCCTCTCCTCCCCAGCTCCCCTGGGTCACATCAGGTTCTAGTCAGCCTCTTGGTGGGGGCAGTTCTTGGAGTGTGCTCTGGCCCCAAACTTGCCTCTTCCCCTGAATCTCCCCTTTTGGCCACCCATGGTCTGGGGTTGGATGGGATTTGGTATAAAACAGGAAGCTGAAGTTGGGAGCAGCTGAGAAATGGGGAGCGCTGAGAGAGCCCCGGGAGGAGGGGTGCCCACATTCGGTGTACCAGGACCTTAAATGCCCTGTCCCAGTCGGTCCCGTGATGTCCCAGGAGGCGGGGGAAGGGAAGAAAGGGACGGGAATTTGAACTTTCCTCATCGGTCCGGCGCCCTGGACGATCAGGTTGCAACATGACCTGGGCCCGGGGCCAGAGCGTGTGGGCCAAGGTTACATCGCTTCCAGCCAATGGGGTCGCGGCCGGGCTGCCGGTGGGGGGTGGGCAACACCCCCCGCAATCCCCACCCCAGCCCGGGCTCCCAGTCGGAGCTTCAAGGGCCGTTCTGTGTCCAGCGGTTCTCAGTAGGGGAGGAGGCGCCGCAGAGGAAAAGGAATATTTGCACAGAGAAAAGATCAAGGCCGGCCGATCCCCCTTTCACCTCCACGGTTTTCGGTTGATAATTTATCCTGGCCCCTCCGCTCCTGGGAACTTTGCTCCAGGGCACTGGGCCAGAACCCGGGTTCGCGTCCTCCCCTGGGACGCAGGCGTGGAGCCGGGGCGGGGCGCAGTCTGCGCGGTCTGCGGCGGAGCAGGGGTCCTGGGCAGCGTCAGGCGCTCAGCCTCGCGGCGCCCCGGGTCGGCGAGCCCTGGCCTCCCGGGCCCCGACCCCACGCGGCGTGCAGCACCCCCTGCCGGGCGACCGCTGGGAAACCGTGCCAGCTGCGCCCCCCTGGGTCCGCCCGGGGCACCCTTCTCCCGCCACCCTCGACCTAGCAGGTCCAGAACAGATGTCCCGGCAACTGGGGAGTGCGGGGTGGACGAGCGACTGGGAGTCGGGGCCATCGTGGGCGTGAGGGGTGTCGGCAGGGAGCAGGCATGGAGTGGGCCTGGGCCGGCGGCTGCGCAGGGAGTGGAGGGCTGCGGTGGCTGGGTGGGGAGTGACCGCCAGAGTGGAGGGTGGGGATGGCTTGGGGTCCTGAGGGTGCGAGGGATGCCCTGGCGTTCCTCTGGGGGCAGACGAGTCGGGACGGGAGAGGGGCCCGAGGTGGGCCTCCGGCGGTCGGGGTGGAGGGCAGGCGGTCGGTGCCCTGGCGGGGAGTGCGGGCGGTGAGCCACGGAAACCTGCAGGTGCGCGCTCCGGGCGGAGGGCTGGGCCGCGGTGGGAGGACGCTCGGGGCCGGGGCAGAGGGGTGTCCAGGGCGTGGTCGGAGTCTCCGAGAGTTTGGGGCCAGGTCGGGTGTCCGGGGCCCCAGCGCGTGGTCCCGCCACGGAGGGCCGAGGCTGTCGGGCCCGGAGCCGCCCTCACCTGTAGGCCAGGCTCATGCACTCGAAGAGGCGGGTGAGTGTGGGGTCGATGCTGCGCGGCCCGAAGTCTGCGGGCCCCATGGGCCCCTCCTGGTCGCGCCGCCGGGGCAGCGAGTCGCTGTGCGGCGACGACACCATGAAGTGACCGCTGTGGATGACCTGCGAGCGGAGCAGCCCGCCCGCGCTGCGCCGGGCACTCGGGTCCTCCGAGTCTGTGTCTGAGTCCGAGTCTTGGCTGGGGACCCCCCGTGGGCCGTGCAAGCCCGCGGCCAGACCCGCCAACGCCCCGGCCATGGCTTTCGTCGCCGCCGCCTCGCCCCAGCTCGCGGGAGCCGCCAGCGCCGCAGGCGAGGTCCGACTGGCCTCATTAGCATGGCCCCGCCCCTCCGGCGCAACAGGTCGTTCGAGGGGCGGGGCCTCCTGAGCGGGCGGGGCGGGGCGGGGCTCAAATTAGCATAATCAACACACTAGTGTGAGCGCCCGCGTCCCCACTCTACCTGTGGGTCTAGAGTTTGGAAGAGGAAGAAGAGATCCTTATCTCCCCTCCCGCCCTTCCTTTTGGGGTGCCCTTACTTCGTCCGAAAGGGGTCTCAAGAAGAGTTCATTATCAGTCGTTCACAGCTGAGCCTGAAAGCGCCTCAGTGCCTGGCGTTCCTTGCTTCTAGGGTCCCACCCCCCACCGCTTAACGCCCCTTACCTTAACTACACCCCTCCCTCCCCGCCCTCTCTATCTCTCGGCTCACATTCACTCCCTCTCAGTCCTGCACACAGCTGGAAGCACCCACCTCTCAGAAGTCTTGTGTGGCCTGGCCCACGGGAAGGTCTCAGCACCCCCAGTTGCCATTATGATCATCACTACACCTGCACAGAGGCCCCAGAGGATTAATGAGTGTGAATCCAGTGGCGGTGGGTGACAGGTGGCAAAGTGGAGCCTTGGTCACCCTCCCCTGGCATCCTCCAGGCAGGCCACCTGTTCAACAGCTCTGAGCACCCCTTCTCCCGGGCACTGAGGTCCAGCTCCTGTCCCTGCTCTCACCCTAAGAACATGAACTGGGGTGTTTGATCTGAGGCACTCACACTGTCACCTCACTGGCATCTTTAACAGTCCTCAGAGCTGGGATTCTTGCCCCATGTCAGGGGGTGTCACCAGAGTCCACAGAAGTGGAAACACATTCCGAGTAGCTACAGAGGGCCAGCTATAAACCAATCTAGAATTCCAGACTTCCCAACCAGGGCTATCTCTGATGGGGGATTGGAGGGGTAGAGGCCAAAGCTAACCTCCCTAGGTTTGGTGGGAGGTGTGACCTATGTCCGGTCACAGGAGGGAAAGAGGGGGAGGTGGTCAGCTGGGGCTGGAAGCTCAGAAAAGGTTCTATGAGTGTTTCCTCCATGCCCAGGCTCCCGAAATCAAATGGCAGTGCTTCAAGGGCCCTTGTGACCATCTGAGGCGCTGAAATGACATCCCAGGCTGCTCACAGGCCTACCTTCCCACCCACCCATGTCCCTTGGCCAGATACCTCTCCCTGGCACAGTCACCTCTTGGTCCCTGGAGCCACAGGTGCTATCTTCCCTTGTCCCCTGATGTTCTCTACAAGGGGTGCATTCTCTCTGCTCATCTCAGCCACATTCTGGGGCCTCAGGTGCCCACCTCAGCTGGCCTCTTCTGGAGAGAGAGCCATTCCTAAGTGGCTTTATTGGGATCCTTGGCACAGAGACCAACAGAGCTATTCCTTATCCCTGTGTGCCTGTCTGGCTTTGCCCCTGGCCTGTGGGCCCTGATGCAGCACTATTCCTCCGGTGTCTGAACCCCCATGCTGAGCATGCAGGGACTTGGGGGGAATGCAGGGAGAAGGGCATGACAATAAGCAGAACTGGTGGCCACTGTGCAGGACAGGGGTGGGAAATAGGGCTCCTCTCCCTTGGAGACTCTTAGCTTCAGGTACCCTGGCTTAAGCAGAGATCTGAATTGATCCTCACTCTGCCACTAATTCCATGAATGACCCTGGGCAAATCTCTGTCTTCCTGGGGCTCTTTCTCTCTACCTATAAAATGAGGCAGTTGAATTCAGTGATTTCTTAGGATTCTGTAACTGTCAACACCCTTGGTTCTGAGTCTGTGCTACAGTGTCCCAACTCACCCCACTATGCTCCCACTGGTCTCCTGTCCCCAGGATAAAATCTCAGAATTGTCTCCTATGGTTCAAGAGACTTTCCCGAGAGTTGAGTCTCAGTAGGGTGGATTATATGTCTCCCCATTTCTCTTCCTTTCCCCAGCCATCACTTGGCTCTCAACAAGCACCTGCAACCTGTTCTTGCCCTCCTCAGGGCCTGATAATACCTTTGGGGGATGGAGTCCCAAAAAGACAATCATCCTGTGTGTAAATCAAAACAAAACAACATGACATTGTACAATAAATGCAAGGACGTTCACAAATTCTGATTCTCCCATGACAATGCCTTCAATTAGAATGAATATATATACACTAAATTTAAAAATATATGTATCTCTCCATTACTAAATTTTTTTTAAAAGAAAAAGTTTGGGGCAGCCCGGGTGGCTCAGTGGTTTAGTGCCACCTTCAGCCGGGGTGTGATCCTGGAGACCCAGGATGGAGTCCCATGTCAGGCTCCCTGCATGGAGCCTGCTTCTCCCTCTGCCTGTGTCTCTGCTTCTCTCTCTCTCTCTCTCTCTCTCTCTCTCTTTCTCTCTGTGTGTGTCTCTCATGAATAAATAAATAAAATCTTTAAAAAAAAAGTTTAGGGCAGCCCGGTGGCTCAGCGGTTTAGCGCCACCTTTGATCCAGGGCGTGATCCTGGAGACCTGGGATGGAGTCCCATGTCAGGCTCCCTGCATAGAGCCTGCTTCTCCCTCTGCCTGTGTCTCTGCCTCTCTATCTCTCTATGTGTGTCTCTATGAATGGATAAATAAAATCTTAAAAAAAAAAAAAAGAGCTGTCTTAAAAAAAAAAAGTTTAAATACTCCAAGCTTGGGGTGCCTGGCTAGCTCAGTTGGCTAAGCGTCTACCTTTGGCTCAGGTCATGATCAGGATCCTGGGATTGAGCCCTGCCTCATCAGGCTCCCTGCTCAGTGGGGAATCTGCTTCTCTCTCTCTCCTTGCTCCTCATCCCCCATGTATGTGTGCGCCGTGTGTGCGTTCTCTCAAAATAAAATCTTTTATTTTTAAAGATTATTTATTTATTTGTTTGTTTGTTTGTTTGTTTATGATAGACACAGAAAGACAAAGAGAGGCAGAGACACAGGCAGAGGGAGAAGCAGGTTCCATGCTGGGAGCCCGATGCGGGACTTGATCCTGGGTCTCCAGGATCATGCCCTGGGCCAAAGGCAGGCGCCAAACAGCTGAGCCACCCAGGGATCCCTCTCAAAATAAAATATTTTTAAAAACTTTTTAAAAAATAATAAATCAAAGCTCCAAGCTTGCTAGGGACCTGAATGTATGCTTCATCTGCCTTGTCCAGCCTCCCCCAATCATTATACCTAACCATATTTGAAGTAAGTTATATTACCTCCATTTTTCAGTTGAAGAAACAGGCTCAGGGAGGGGAGCCATTTGCTCAAGTTCCCACAGTGAGAAAGGGCAGAGCCAGGTCTGACTGTGAAATCCAGGCTTCTTCACTCATAAGGCTGCCACTCTCTCCTCTCCTCTCCTGCCACCTGGGCTGCCCGGGCTCTCCCCTCTTTTTTTTTTTTTTTTTTTTTAAGATTTAATTTATTTATTCATGAGAGACAGAGAGAAGGGGAGAGAGAGCATGGACAGGGGAGGCAGCAGAGGGAGAGGGAGAAGCAGGCTCCCCTCTGAGCAGGGAATCTGATGCGGGGACTTGATCCCAGGACCTCAAGATCACGACCTGAGCCAAAGGCAGATGCTTAACCAACTGAGCCACACAGGCGCCCCACTCTCTCCTTTTAAATGCTTCTACCTGTAGTCAACTGGAAAAGTCAAACCAACTGGTGGCATGGGGGCCCTGGAATGCCTAGATGTGGGCATAGCCAGTTCAAGGTCCCCTTGCCCAGATGACAGTGCAGGCTCGTGTGAGGTGGCCTGGCTCACCCTGGTGCTCCCTTTCCCATCTGGCCTCTGTCACCCACTGCCCAGCATTTACAGCCTCTCTCTACAGCCAAGTCTTGTTCGCAGCCCACAGACCCAGGACCAGGTCTGGATTGGCTTGTGAAGTCCTGACTGGCAATCCTGCTTGACACCACACCTGCCCAGTGTCCCAGCCTTAGTTGGTGGGATCCCTCCCCCAGACTGCCCCTCCTCATCGGGGAAGTTTGCCCAAACTAGCAATGCCACTTCCACCTCCAACATCCTCCTGGAGTTCCCACAACCCTACTCCAACACAAATTTTAATTGCATTTGGCAATTAAGTCCCAGGGAGGGGTGCACATTCCTCCCTGTCCCACTAGATGGCGAATAGTCCGAATCGCAGAATTATAGTTCTCTCTATAGACCAGTTTCCTCCAAGTGCAAACATGCAAATGGGTTTTTGTTGAATGAATGAGTTTAGGCTATATCTGTCTACTAACTGTGCTCTATCCATCCATCCATCCATCCATCCATCCATCCATCCACACAAACAGATGGCATTTACTAAGTGTATATTATGTGCCTGTTCCAGTGCTGGGTATTTCACTTTTACAAAAGTTAAAAAACACAGAAAAGCAAAGATTTGGCACTTGTAATATCCAAAGAAAAAGTAGATTAGCAGCTGCCCAGAGTTGGGAAGAGTTGGGTGTGGAGAAATGGAATGACTGCTAATGGGTATGGTATTTCTTTTTGGGGTGATGAAAATGTTCTAGAATGAGATAGTGGTGATACTTTCGTAACTCTGTGGCTATACTAAAAGCCACTGAAAAAGAATGAGTTGATATAAGTGTATTATATCTCTGAAAAATCAGGCACTTTTAGACATTCTATTTCCTGGTAGGCATTTCCTCAACTGTGCATTGTGTGGATGTGTTAGTATGGTCATGACCATTTTACAGAAGGGGAAACTGAGGTTTGGAGTGATTCAGAGTGCTGTTGTGAGAATTGACTATAAATGGCTAATGTTGGTGGAGCCTAACCTAACCTGTCTATGGAATCTTCATAACAGTTCCTTGAGCTGTTTCAACTCATTTCAACTCATCTTGTAGACAACGAAACAGGCTTGCCAAAGGTCACAAGTAAGAAGAGAGCTGAGAGTCAAACACGGTCAATTTGATGCCAGCCTGCCCACAGGAACCTATATTCTCACATTAGGACTAGTGATCTTTCAGGAGGACATGGTGCCAGCAGAACCTCATCCATACTCCTGCCAGGTTAACTTGGCACAATCACTTTGGAAAACTGTTTGTCAGTACCTGTTAGAGCTGAAATCTGCATCCCTTATAACCCAGCATGTGTATATGTGCACCAAAAAACATGCACATGACTATTCATACAGCAATATTCCTATCAGTTTGGTACTGGAAACAACCAAATGTTTATCACAGGTGAATGGATACATGCCTGGTGGTATAGCCGCACTACAGATTTTTTTTTTTTTTTTATGATAGTCACACAGAGAGAGAGAGAGAGAGGCAGAGACATAGGCAGAGGGAGAAGCAGGCTCCATGCACAGGGAGCCTGACGTGGGATTCGATCCCGGGTCTCCAGGATTGAGCCCTGGGCCAAAGGCAGGCGCCAAACCGCTGCGCCACCCAGGGATCCCCGCACTACAGAATATTAACACAGCAATGGGAATAAACACGCTACAACCGAATGCAACCATATGGATGCATCTCACTGATCATACATTGAACAAAAGAAGCCTGACATGGAAGTGTATGTGCTGTAAGGCTTCATTTATATAAAGCTCCAAAACAAGCTGATCTGTGATTTAGGAGTCAAGTTAGTGTTAACTTTGAGGTGACAGGAGGGATCAAGAAGAGGCTTCCTGGGATGCTGCTAACATTTTGTTTCTGTATCTGGGTTCAGGTTCCATGGGTACATTGGCTGTGAATATTCAACAAGCTGGATACTTATGATGTATATACTCTTTTAAAAAAAAAAGATTTGGGCAGCCCCGGTGGCGCAGCGGTTTAGCGCCGCCTGCAGCCCGGGGTGTGATCCTGGAGACCTGGGATCGAGTCCCACATCGGGCCTGCATGGAGCCTGCTTCTCCCTCTGTCTGTGTCTCTGCCTCTCTCTCGCTCTCTCTGAATGAATAAATAAATAAATCTTTAAAAAAAAATAAAAATAAAAAAAGATTTTATGTATTTATTTGAGAAAGAGAAGTGAGGGTGAAAGAGAGAGAACACAGCAGGGGGCAGGAGAGAAGGAGAGGAAGAAGCAGACTCCCCACTGAGCAGGGAGCCCAACACAGGGCTAGTTCCCAGGAACTGTGAGATTATGACCTGAACTGAAGACAGACACTTCACCAACTGAGCTGCCCAGGTGCCCCTGTAAATGTATTGTTCATACATTTTTTTAAATTATGAAAATATCAAGTAAAAATAAATCCTATGTCAACAACCCCTGGGCCCATTAAGAAGCACTGATTTTTGTGCTCTGTGAGAGAGGAGGAGGAGATACAGAGGAGGAGGTACCACAGAGTAGAGATAAAGTGAGCATCAGCTACTTCCACTCGTCTATTCACTGGTGAATCTATCTGTGTACGTAGCCATTTACCTGCCCATCCATCCGTCCGTCCATCCACCCATCCTCCAGTAGTCAATCTGCCCACCTATCTGTCCATTCGTCACCTGTATGTCCATTCATCATCTGCCAACCCATCCATCTATCTCTTCCATCCACCTATTTATCCACCCATCTCGTACCAGTCTTTCCATCTGTCCATCCTTCCTTCCATCTACACATCTACCTAACCTTCCATCTCTTCATCTGTTTCCCACCCAAGTACCCCCTGAGCTGCCCATCCACCACACATACTACTTGCCTGCTGGTATCATGCCCTAGGTTAAGCCAGGGGTATTGAAGCAAGGGGATGCTGAGACACTTATCACATGATTCCTGCCCCTAGGCAACTCAGCATGGGAGACTGAGGCATGCCCATCAGAGATTCAGAATGGGGGCAGAAATAGTGCCCAGGACTGTGAAAGTTCAGTGGAGGGAGGGCTGACTTGCAGCACATGGGGCAGTGGTCAGAGAAGGCTTTCTAGAAGGTATGCTTGAGATGGGCCTTGAAAGACAAAGTGGGTGTCACACATGCAGAGAGGGGAGAAGGTGTTCTAGGAGGGAACAGCAGGGGTAATGGCAGGTCTGTGGAATCACAGAGTGGCAAATCATTCAAGTGGCTGGGGTGAAAGCAGGGTGCTAGCTGCCTACAAAGCTGCTGTGCTCCCCTCCCCTGACCCTACCCCCAAAGCCCAGGTCCAATGGTCACTGAGGCTTCTGCACCAGTGCCACTCGAAGTATGACCCATGGACCACTGCCAGGCCATGGATTCCCTTACCAGTTCATGACAAGATGAATATATAAGTTGAGAACAAATGTTTAGGAACCATATTAATTTTTTTAAAGATTTATTTATTCATGAGAGACACAGAGAGAGAGGCAGAGACACAGGCTGAGGGAGAAGCAGGCTTCATGCAGGGAACCCGATGTGGGACTTGATCTCGGGACTTTGGGATCATGCCCTGTGCCAAAGGCAGACGCTGAGCCACCCAGGTGTCCCTAGAACCATATCAATTTAATAGAGCAATCTGATACCTGTTGAATATAATAATAAAACACTAGGCCAAAGATGCCTGGGTGGTTCAGTGGTTGAGTGTCTGCCTTCAGCTCAGGGTGTGGTCCCGGACACCTAGGATCAAGTCCCACATTGGCTCCCCTCGGGAGCTTGCCTCTCCCTTTGTCTGTGTCTCTGCCTCTCAGTGTCTGTCATGAATAAATAAATAAAATCTTTAAAAACAAAAAACACTAGGCTTATAGTTTATTTCTTCAGTTGAATTTTTCTTTCCTTTTTTGTTTTTAAAGATTTTATTTATTTGAGAAAGAGAGAGAGCAAGTGCATGAGTATGGAGGAGGGGCAGAGGGAGAGGGAGAAGCAGACTCCCTCTTGAGCAGGGAGCCTAACACTGTGGATCTCAGGTTCCCAGGATCATGACCTGAGCTGAAGGCAGCCGACTGAGCCTCCCAGGTGCCCCTCTTCAACTGAGTTTTTCTAGTAATTCATTTTTTATTGTATTTTGCATACTTACACATCCATGGCAGATTAAAAACAAAAATGGGCCCTTTGCCCATTTCATTTGGGCTGCAAGTAGTTTGAGAAACACTGGTAGACAATACATATTCTTTGCCAAAGTGGCTTCTTGGTCATTATCTCATTTCTCTGAGAGCGGGGCTGGGTGAGAACTTTCATCTCCATTTTACAGCACGACTGGCTGAGGTGCTCACAGATGGCCAGGAGGCAGGGCAGAGATTTGAGCCCATGGCTGACATCACGGCAGGCAGCCCCTGGTGAGCTTCTGCCCCAGGTGGGAGGGCCCAGGGGAGGAAGAGAGAAACAACTGGAGAAAGACCAGCAGACAGGCTGGGAACCTGGATGCAGAGCCTATCCCAGAGTATCTGTGACTGAGGGAGGACAGGAAGAGGAGATTGGACAGGTCAGTCTGGCCTTCCCCAGACGATTCTAGAAGAACCAGGCCAGGTCCCTGGTATCTGGGGGAATGTGCAGTGAGGTTAGTTTCAGGCCCAGCCCGCTTCAGTCTCTTCTCTGTCTTCTTCCCTCTTTTCCTTCTGAGACAACCACCACCACCACCACCATGCACACACACCAGCCCTGCATCATGCAGCTTCCCATCCACATGTGCTTCCAAAGCCTGCCCAAAGTTGAGCCAACAAAACCACCAGTCTCTGTCTCGTCCTCGGCAGGAACCACAGCATGTTTATATGCTTCACTCCTCTTGTCCCTCAAGGAGACTCGATGAACAGGGATTATGATTACTTGGTTTATATGAGGGAACAGGCTGAGAGAAGTTAAGTTATTTGCTTAAGGTTACAGAGCAAGTAATTTAAGGCTCTAATTCCTGACCCTGTAGCTTTTTTTTAAAGATTTTATTTATTTATTTATTTGAGAGAGAGAGAGAGAGCATGAGCAGGGTAAGGGGCAGAGGAAGAAGCAGATTCCCTGCTAAGTGGGGAATCTGATATGGGGCTCGATCCAAGGACTCAGGGATTGTGACTTGAGCCAAAGGCAGAGGCTTAACCCACTGAGCCACTTTGACCCTGTACTTTTTGACTAGTTGACTATTGGAGAGGAAAGGGGAGCCATTTCCAGAGTACAGCCCATGGTGGGGGTGGGGGGCTAATGTGCAGGGATAGCTGGGAAGGAAGAAATCAGTGGTGTGACCAGAGGGGTTATCTGTCTGGAAACTTCACCTTCTCCAACACTTTGGCTGCCTCCAGGCAGCCTTAAAACCCCATCCCAGGCTAGAAAAAAGCAGAAATGATGTGAGTGGGGCAACATGTCTTTTCCCTAGTCTGTTGGTGAACAAGTAACATGCAAATGTTATTTTTGGATGACTATTTGGCAAAATCTGTTATACCAAAAAACATTTCTACTCCTTGACTCCTTAGGTTCAATTGCAGGAATCTATCCTATAAAATGTTTCTTTTTCTTTTAAAAAAATATTTTATGTATTTATTCATGAGAAACACACAGAGAAAGAGGCAGAGACATAGGCAGAGGGAGAAGCAGGCTCCATGCAGGGAGCCCAATGCGGGACCCCGGGGATCACGCCCTGAGCCAAAGGCAGATGCTCAACCACTGAGCTACCCAGGCATCCTCTATAAAATGTTTCTAATCTGTAAAAATATTTCCTGGAGCACCTGCCTGGCTAAGTCGGTACAGCATGTGACTTTTGACCTTGGGGTTGTGAATTTGGGACCCACATTGGGGATAGAGATTACTTAAAAGTAAAATCTTTAGGGGGCTCCCACGTGGCACAGTTGGTTGGGTGTCCAATCTTGGTTTTGGCTCTAGGCATGATCTCAGTTTCATGAGATGGAGCCCCCACATCAGGCTCCACACTCACTGCAGAGAGCTGTGAGTCTCTCTCTCCCTCTCCTCCAGCTCCTCCTGCTCATGCTCTCTCTTTCTCTAAGATAAGCAAATCTTTAAAAAAATAAAATAAATAAAATATTTTAAAATAAAAATGTTTCCCTAATATGCAAAGATATATGGGGATGTTCCTTACGGCATTGTTTATAATTCTAAGGAACAGGAAAATGGTTGAATAAATATTGCAAATCCCTATGGCAGAAAACTAGGTAGCTGTTAGCAACCTTGTCTGTAAAATGGAGATGAAAAAGTATCTTCCTCTCACAATTTTTATGAGGATTAAGTGAATCAATACCTCTAAAGTTCTCAGATGGTAAATGCTAGCTATCATCATTATCATGAAAGTGTAGAAATAGTAAAAGATAGATAAAAAGCAATGATGACTTAAGAAGGAAGTTACAAAATAATGTGTGAAGTGTGATCTCATTTGAGTAGAAACTAATAATAGTGAACATTCACATATGGAAAGAGAAGGAAAGTCTGGACATATAGGCACCAAACTATGGCACTGGTGGTCTTTATGGGAGGTGGGAAACAGACATTCGCTTGTAAATTTCCATTAATGTCGAAGTTGTATAAGACTGTGCATGACTTTTGAAACAAGAAAAAGAAAATTCTCCAAGAAAGTAAAGAAGAGGAGTGAGCATAGTAGATGATGGCATGGGAACCCCTTCCTTTCTTCTTGAGGACCCAAAAGTCCACAGATCAAAGCTGTCCAAACAAATGAAAAAGTGTCCCTGATAGGCTAACCAGACATGGGGGAAAGGGAAGGGGAAGGTGCAGCCTCCTGCCCCAGCTCCTCTTGAATACTATTTCTCAATCTAGGGAGCCCAAGGACGCCATGGGGGACATTTTCTCTTTAGGGCACAAGGCTCAGGAGACTGGCTTATCAGGTCCCTATGGGTCATCTCAGGCAAACCATTCACCCTCTCTGGGCTTCACCTGCCCTCCCTGTAACACAGGCAGAAGCAGACTAACCTCTAGGTATGTTGTGAGCAGCCAGGGAGGAGAACGTGGTAACTGAGCAGTGCACAATGGGGGTCAGCTAGGAGATGAGTTTTTGCCAAGAAGAACCATCATGCCAAGAGTCTGTCAGTCTACAAAAATGTCACTGGCCACCATTTACCAATGGACAATTTTTACTCCCAAAACTTCTGACACCAAATGTCTTTGCCAACATCACTTTTCTCCAACACAGGCTGAGTGTCCTATGATTTAGTTACATTCTGACACTATCTACTAGGAGTTAGTATCCAGTCCTACAAGGTAAAGGCTCAGTCCCACAAGTCTGTCTCAATTGCAGACACCAACCCAAGTCTGGGTTATCACTTGTATCACCGACCACTATAAATCAGGCGATCCCAGCACCCCTCCTTTACCCCTCCTTTAGGCACTCCAGTTTGCTGGAAAGGCTCACAGAACTCAAGAAGACACTTTGCTTGCATTTACCATTTCATCGTAAAGGATACAACCCAGGAAAGCCAAATGGAAGAGAGGCACAAGGCAAGGTATGAAAGGTGGGGGAATGCATGGGGCATCCGTGCCCCCTCCAGGAGTACTACCCTCCCAGCACCTCGATGTGTTCACCAATCCAGAGCTGTCCGGACTCCTTCATTTAGGAGTTTTTAAGGAGGTTTCATTAGGTAGGCATGATTAAGTCACTGGTTATTGGTGATTGAACTCAATCTCCAGCCCCACTCTCCTCCAGAGAGATGGAGGGTGGGGCTGAAAGTTCCAACCTTCTAAATCCACCTTGATCTCCTTGGTGACTAACTTCCACCCGGAAACTATGAGGGGCCGCCAGCCGCCAGTCATCTTAGCACGCAAAGAACATTCATGGCTCTGGAGTGCCCAAGGGCTTTCAGAGCTGGGTGCCAGAAACTAAAGCAAGGACCAAACAGATACTGCTCAGGACTCACATCTGCTACTTGGAAATTTGGCAGGTCAGGATGGGATAAGCAGTGGGAGGCAGCAAGGGCAACAGGCTCATGTTACTCCAAGGGACTCAGTTTGGAGCCGCAGCTTGCATCGGGCCACCTGGTGTGTCACACTGGTGACCAAGCCAGGTCTCCTGCCTCCCAGCTCTGGCTCCTCCACGCTGCACTATTGGAGTCTCACAAGAGACACCCAGAAGTAGAATAGGTACCACTGTGTTAGTCTACCCATTCTACAGGTGACAAAATAGACAGCCAGAAAGCAGGTGTGCCTTGCAGTACAACCATACTTCTTCATACCTGGATGGCATTTCTGGCCACCTCAATGTGCCAGGGTGGGTCTGTGCCTGGTTGTTCAGAGTCAGTCCTGGGAGAATAGAATGGGGAGTGCCTCGAAGGGTGTGGAACCCTCTTGGTCCTCCCTAGATCTCTGCCTGCTTGGGGAGCATCTGGGTCAGACGACACCCCTGCCATCCGGGGCTCCCTGGCACCCAGGCATGGGGACAGGGTTGGGACTCTTGTGCTCAAAAATGTTCCTGCATGTGACCTTGGGTTCCTCTCAGCATGACTCCCATACAAGGAAGGAACTGTATCATGGGTTTTGAGCACTGGTTTCTCACCTTTAAAATGAGTGTGGGGATATGATGTTAAATTTACAGGCTCATTGGCAGAATCAAATGAAATGTGTGAGAGCCGGTGGTAGGCACCTGAGTGTGGATTTCCTTTCTCCTTCCCTCCTTCCTCTGCCACCTCTTCCTTCCTAGCCAACATGTCTGAGTACAGGGTCAGAGAAAGAACCAGGTGCTGTGGCACAGACAGTGTGGGGACCACCTCCACAGTAGACTGGGGGATGGAGAAAAGCTTCTCAAACCAGCTGAGGGTGGTACAGTCAGCTCTGCCCTGCCCTGGATCCCCTGGCCTCCCCATGCTAAGTACTATGAACAGTCACCCCAGCCCCATCAGGGCTTCAGGTCCCTGAAAGGACACAGAAAGGGGGCCCAAGGAGATATCTTTCTCATCTGAAGTCACATGGCTGAGGGGGCTGTGTGGCACAAAAGCTGGTATGACTCCTAGCATTAGGGAGGCCTAGAGATTCTGGACAGGACCTAGCTGATTGACACAGACCCGCACGCATGCTGGCCAGCTGGCCCCATATCTCAGGACCAGTCCGAGGGATGCGTCACCTCTGTATCTATCAGTGCCAGGCCCTGCCCTGTTGGGGGCTCCCTATACAAGGTCAGCTTAGCCTACCTCAAAGAGGAAAGGCAAATGTGGGCGGCCTTGCTCCGAAGCTCTGACGGGGAGGTGGATGCAAGGGGAGGTGGGGGCAGGCCATGTGGACATCCGTGAGCATCCATGAGTACACCCCCTCTTGTGTGCTGCTCCCTGGACGCAGAGCACATGCTTGCCCACACCTGCTGCCCACAGTCCTGGTAAGCACGCTCAGCCCCAAGTGATGGATGAGCAGACTGAGGCCCAGGAGGCAACAGGGGGACAAGTCAAAGGCAGCAGTGGGAACAGAAATTGGAGCTTTGGAGTCAGGGTGCCTTGTTTTGAATTCCAGCCCTGTCATTTCCAGGCTGTGTGGCCTCAAGTCAATGCCTTGACTTCTCTGGGTCTCCATTTCCTCATCTATTAAGTGGAGACTATCCTTTCTCTCTCAGGTTATCAGGAAGAAGGAAACAGTGGCAGAAAATCCCTACACAGTGTCTGGCACACAGACACTAAAATTTAGTATGTATTTAAATTTTAGTCCCTCCTTCCCCCACCAGCCTACCTGGGGCCTGAGGGAGCCTCTCCTTCCTGCCTCCCCTGCCTCACATCTGAGCCCAAACCCGTTCGTTCGTCAGCACTGACCAGGGAATGAGAATTGGGCTGATGAGGGCCTCTCTCAGCCCAGACGCCTGCCTGTGCCCCCCACAGAACCAGCAGTAGGGGCATGGCTTCAGAGGGGGGGGTCCAGGTAGGGCTTCTGCCCAAAGGGAAGAAGCGAGCTTTGGGGCAGGTGTGGCCAGTGGGAGCCTCAAAAGCACGGAGGCTCCCACTCCCATTCCCACTCAGCGGTTTGTCAAAACTCACTATGCCCTCCACCTCAGTTTGCAAGTGTCACCTCCACCAGTGCCACACACACACACACACACAGGCCAGAGGACTTCATTTACAGCATTCCTACACCCCAGGTGGGTCCCTGACCCTGGCGCCCCTCACTTAGGCCCAGGTCGAGTCTTGATCCCAGCCTGAGCCCTGTGCGTGATTCCACAATCCTGTCTTGGGGTAGATCATGTCCTTAGTGGGGATTGGCGTTGCGCCAGAAGGGTCCCCCCCTCTCAAAAGAGGTTGCCACAACACAGAGCTCCTCAGTGGGAAGCTCCTCCAGGATCTGCCCCTGTCCTGAGGCTGAGGAGCTGAGCCTCCCTGGGGTGAGCATGAGCCTACTGCTCAGGTTCCTAAGGCCTAAGATCCCCAGGTCCCAGTTCTCCTTCCTCTGGGCCTGGGGGTCTGGGCAGGGGATGGGCAGGCCAGATGCAGAGAACAAGAGACACACCTGGACAAGATGGAGACCTGGGCCGGATTCCCAGCCCCACCCAAAACCGGATTCAGCTGACCCTGGGATACCATACCCTTTGCGACAAAGGATCATGGAGACCTTGCTTGGAGTGGGCTGCCCTGTCTTCCAGAGCATCCTGGTGTCCCATTTTATCCTGTTCCTATCATCACTGCAAGTGGCCCAGGAACAAGACTCCTGTTGTCAAAGAGGGAGAGCCAGGCCCAGAGAAAGGAAGTAATTTGCCCAAGGTCACACAGCGAGACACAGACAAGAACTCAAAGCTCCTTAACCCAGTCCAGGCTAGACCACAGCTTCTTTGCCCACCAGGGTGACCTCAGGAGGCACCGAGGTGGGGGCAGGGTGGCTGGGAGGCAGAAAGAAGCCCTGGGCTTCCTGGGCCAGATCAGCAGGAGTACCCTTTGCCACTTCTGTAGCCCCTACCTGTTGGCTAGAAGTCTGGTGGCCATGAATCCACATGGCTTCCCTGCCGGATGGTATCTGGCTTCTTCCTGCCCAGCCAGGGGGAGCTCTGAGTCCTTGCTCCTGATCCTAGGACCCACCTGGAGCCAGTTTCTCTGCTGGCACTCACACCTGTCCAGGGCAGAGAGTGCAGCCGGGAGGAAGGCCCTCCCTCCTGCCTCCCTCAGCCCACTCTCAGCTCTCTGGAGAGTTGAGATCATTCAACCCTTGCCCAGTGCATGCGACCCCAGGAAGTAGTAGGAACCTATGCACACCTCACTCTGCTCCTGGAGGAGTGGGCAGGATGAACTCTTAGATTCTTAATTCGGAGCTCTCTCTGAGGTATGAGCTAGCCTCCTTCTCCAGGCAGCAGAGCCAGGACAGGTACACAAGAGTATTAAACCCCTCTGGACAAATAGAGCCGCAGAAGTGTCCCTCCCCATTTGACAAGTACAGAGACAGAGGTCCAGTCTTGGGGAGGATCAGCTCCCCCTGGCCTAGGCACCTGCACCCACCTGATGCCCTCCACGCCCCTCACCTGGATTCCTCACTATCTGCTGGTGTAGCAGGTCCCAGGCAGCGCCCCAGAGTCCCCTCCAGCGGTGTCTGGGGTCCGGGCCACGGGGCACATGCAGGATGCTCCCGGGCCGAGGCCGACAGCGGCCGCGTCTTCTCTGCGCTGGCGGCAGAGGGCTCTATGCACTGCACCCTGGGCCCGGCTTTTAGTGGCGGGTGTGGACTGGGCACTGCCCGGCCCCCGCCTGCTCCAGATGTCCTTTGCCCCTTGATCCGGTGCCTCCTTCTCTCCTTAGCACGTGGGTGGCAGCCGCTCACCCGTCTGGCGGCCTGTGGGACAGCCATGGCCCGGGCCACGGGCCCAGGCGTCTGCCAATCCCCGTCTGGGACCTGCTCGTGCCCCGCTCACCTTTAACCCCCCTCTCCCCGGGGGCTTGGTGCCGGCTCCCAAACTTCGGGCTGGGTTTGAGAAGGGAGGAGCCACAGGTATGGGGCCATGGCCCAGGTGGGCAGAGCAGAGGCTGAGCCGCTGCAGTCAGCTCCCTGAGCCCCAGCCCCTCTGGGAACCTCATCCTGGTTCCCGGGTTCCCTCTCTCCATTGAGCTCCCATCCAACTCACCCAACCCCATTCATTCCCACCCCCCCACCCCCCCACCCCCCGTGTCAGCTCCATCCCTGAGCCCTCTCCCTCTCCTGGATTTCGCAAGGCCCTCACCGAGCACCCTCTCCCTTCCCTGGGCTCTTATCCCTTCCCTGAGCAGCAGCCGGCCACTTTCTCAAGCACACACCCTCCTCCACCCTTGCTGAGCCCTCCCGCTCCAAGACCCTCTGCCCTTCCAGAGTTGCCATTCCCTCCTGACCTCCTTTCTCTCCTAAGTCTCCTCCTAGTGCCTGTTTCTTCAAGAATAAGATGGGAAGCAGGATGGAGGGGATGGCGGTGGTCTTGCACCTTCACCTCAAAGAAAGGCAGAAGAAAGAAATTCCTCCAAGGAATCCAATCTGGGAAGGCTTCCTGGAGGAGGAAGATGTTCATGGTTCCTTTGATGCTAACAAAGAAAGGAGTTGACTTTGATGGCTTCTGGTGAATAGCTCCCCTCCCTTAATGGAAGCTGGGGAGGCATGGGTGTCTCTTCAATTAAGAAGTCTCCTGAAGATCAACAGAACGTATCTCCCCCTTCACATGAGGTTCTCTAGAGCGAGGGCAGGGTCTCATTTCAACTCAATAAATCATTACCACTTCTAGCTAATGTTTGCCAAGTATTGACTACTTGCCAGGGTCCTGCCTACACCTCTTAAGCCCTTTATGTGGGCTAATTCATTGAATCCCATCAGTGACCAGAGGGGGTGCTGGGTATTTTATCCCCATTTTACAGATGAGGAACCGGAGGCATGGGGAGGTTCATACAGGTGGTAGATGGCAGAGCTGGAGTTTGAGAGCAGGTGTCCCGGCTCCGCACCTGCTGTATGATAGACCCTTTGCTGGGAGCTAGGGACTGGAAAAATGAGATTAATGCTGTTCCTGTTCTCGGGGGACCTTTAGTTTAACAGGAGGGGGAATGGATGAGTCTTTAATGACTCCGGTATAGGTCAGGTTGGCCTCAGGGCTGTGACAAGGAGTGCTGGGAAGGAAGGATGGATCCTGCCTTTGGAGGAGGAGGTATGTGCTAGGCCCAGAAGGATAGGTCAGTTCGTCAATAGCTTTGGGACAAGGCATTGCGAGGATGGGTATTTGAGGTGGAGGGACATCTTGGGGAACAGTCAGATGTCTGGCTTGACTGGGAAAGAGTCTCTGGGTCGAGTATGAGAAAGAGGGAGAGAATCATGGAGAAGCACAGATGTCCGACAAAGAAATGAAGACCACCTGAGGGCAGCCCAGGCGGTTCAGTAGTTTAGCACTACCTTCAGCCTGGGAGTGATCCTGGAGTCCCAGGATCAAATCCCACGTTGGGCTCCCTGCATGGAGCCTGCAGAATTTCACGAAGAAGGTTTGGGGGTAGATGGAAGATTCAGGGCTGAGAAAGTCTTTCCTGGATTGAGCCTAACTGCCTGGTAGGATACTGACCCCCCCAACCCAAATAAGGGGGTACCCTAGAGACTGACTTGCAGAGTCGGAGATACTCCAGGGGGTGGCGACCAGCAGGCTGTGGTCTTCTGGATGGCAGGTAATGTCTGTGCCTCCCAGGATGAGGCCGATGGGGAGCCTCACTCTTCAGCCTGCTTGCTGGCTCCTGGGTGCCTCACACCATGCAAGTGGGAACACGATCATAATGCTAGAGAGTGTCCCTCTCAGCAGAAAGACAAGATGGTTGAAGTCAAAGCCTTCACCTTCAAAACACCTACAAATCATGTACTAGGGGTACCTGGGTGACTCAGTAGTTGAGCGTCTGTCTTTGGCTCAGGTGGTGATCCCGGGGTCCTGGGATCAAGTACAACATTGGGCTCCCCACAGGGAGCCTGTTTCTCTCTCTGCCTATGTCTCTACTTCTCTCTCTTTGTGTGTCTCTCATGAATAAATAAATAAAATCTTAAAAAAAAAAACAGAAACAAAAACAAATCACGTATTGTTTCGATGTGCATGTGTCCAAACTAAAAGTATCCTTTTTGCCAAAACAAAGGAACCACACACTTGTTAGAATGACTAAAATGAAAAAGACTGACCATATATAAAGCATTGGTAAGGATGTGGAGTGACTGGAACTCATATCCTCCTGGCAGGTGGGGTGGGGGTGTTAAAATAGTTTGGAAAACAGGAATTTTCTTAAAATGTTAAACACCTGCCATCTGGCCCCATCATTTCACTCCTAGGTGTTTGGCCAAGAAAAATAAGGGAATATATCCATACACAGACTTGTACACAAATGTTCACAAAGTCTTACTTGTAAAAGGCTTAAACTGGAAACAACCCAAATGTCCATCAACAGAAAAATGGATAAACAAATTGTGGTACATCCACACAGTGAAACAGCAAACTGCAATAAAAAGAAACAAACTGTAAGTGCAACAGAATGGATGAATATCAAAATAATTAGTATGAGTGAAAGAAGCCACACAAAAAAATAGTATGTACACTGTATGATTCCATTTATATGAAATTCTGGAAAATACAGACTAATCTGTTGTGTCAGAGAGTAGATCAGGGATTATCTGGGTTTGGGGCTGAGGGGTGGGGAGAGGTTGGAGGGAGAAGTCACAAAAGAGGGGACACCTGGGTGGCTCAGAGGTTGAGCGTCTACCTTCATCTCAGGGCATGATTCCGGGGTACTGGGATCGAGTCCCACATCAGACTCTCCACAGGGAGCCTGCTTCTCCCTCTGCCTGTGTCTCTGCCTCTCTCTCTCTCTGTGTCTCTCATGAATAAATAAATAAAATCTTTTTAAAAAGCTTGGACCTCAGGGACCCAGAAATAGACTAACCCTAAATCTTTAGACACACACACACACACACACACACTCATATGCATCCTGCTTTTATTTCATTTATTTGTGGATTTATTAATGTATAATAAGTACCAGTGAATCTACAACCCAACCCCAGAACTAGGATCTCACCAATATTTTACATCTGGGTGCTCCTACCCTGCCTGACCACACCCAAAGAAATCTCACTCCGGAATTTGGGATTTCTCACTTCCTTACTTTAAAAAAAAATAATTTTATTGAGGTGTAACGTCTGTACAATAAGCTGCACATATTTAAAGTGTACAATTTGGGGGCATCTGGGTGACACAGTCAAGCATCTGACTCTTGTTTTTTTTTTTTTTTTAAGATTTTATTTATTCATGAGAGACAGAGAGAAAGGCAGACACACAGGCAGACACACAGGCAGAGGGAGAAGCAGGCTCCATGCAGGGAGCCCAACACAGGACTCAATCCCAGGACTCCAGGATCACGCCCCAAGGCGAAGGCAGGTGCTAAACCGCTGAACCACCCAGAGACTCCCTGATTCTTGGTTTTGGCTCAGATTATGATCTCAGGTTCATGAGATCGCGCCCTGTGAACACAGGCTCCGTGCTAGGGGAGAGCCTGTTTAGGATTCTCTCTCCCTTTCCTTCTCCCTCTGCCCCTCCCAGTCACGTTCTCTCCCTCAAATAAATAAACTTTAAAAAAAAATTATGAAGTCTACAATTTGATGAGTTTGTGTTTGTGAAACCATCATCAGAATCAATGAAACATATCCAACACCCACAAAAGTTCATTTATGCTCTTTTGTGATTTCTTTTTTTTCTTTTAAGATTTTATTTATTTATTCATGAGAGACACCCAGGTGTCCCTGAAGTCCATATTTTAAAAGTGGGATGTTTGTGTGTGCAGGACAACTGGATATCCACATACAAAAAACATAGAGTTGGATCCCTACCTCACATCATGTACAAAAATTAACTCAAAATGGATCATTAACTAAATAGAAGGTCTAAAATTGTAAAACTCTTAGAAGAAAACATAAGGGTAAATCTTCATGGGGTGCCTGGTGGCTCAGTTGGTTAAGCATCTGCCTTCTGCTCAGGTCAAGATCTCAGGGTCCTGGGATCACACCTTACTTCCAGCTTCCTGCTCAGTAGGGAGGGAGTCTGCTTCTCCCTCTGCCCCCCCCCCCCCCCCCCCCGCTCAGGCTCTCTCTCTCTCTCTCTCTCAAATAAATAAATAACATCTTTTTTTAAAAAAGGGTAGATGCCTGGGTTAAGCATCTGTCTTCAGCTTTGGTCATGATATTTGGGTCCTGGGATCGAGCCTCATGTCGGGCTCCATACCCTGTGGGGAGTCTGCTTCTCTCTGCCCTCCTGCACCTCTCCTTCTGTCCCTCTCCCCGCTCATGCTCTCTCTCTCTCAAATAATAAACAAAATCTTTTAAAAATTTTAAAAGGGCAGCCCGGGTGGCTCAGCGGTTTAGCGCCGCCTTCAGCCCAGGGCGTGATTCTGGCCTGGGATCGAGTCCCATGTCGGGCTCCCTGCATGGAGTCATACTCTTAAAATAGGAAATGATTTTTAAAATATGATGCCAAAACACAGGCAACAAAGGAAAAAATAATACACTGGATGTCATCAAAATAAAAACTTTTGTGCTTCAAAGGACACTGTCGTGGGATCCCTGGGTGGCGCAGCGGTTTGGCGCCTGCCTTTGGCCCAGGGTGCAATCCTGGAGACCAGGGATCGAATCCCATGTCGGGCTCCCGATGCATGGAGCCTGCTTCTCTCTCTGCCTCTCTCTCTCTCTTTCTTTCTCTCTCACTCTCTCTCTCACTGTGTGCCTATCATAAATAAATTTTAAAAAAATTAAAAAAAAGGACACTGTCGAAAATGTGAAAAGACAACCTACAGATATACAAACTATATATCTGATAAAAGACTAGTTTCTAGAATATGTAAAAAACTCTTGCAATTCAACAGTAAAAAGGCAAATACCCAATTACAAAATGAGCAAAGGAAAAAAAAATGAGCAAAGGGTTTGAATAGACCCCCAAAAAAGATATAAAAATGACCAATAGCAGGGTGACTGGCTGGCTTAGTCAGTGGAATGTGTGACTATTGATCTTGGGGTCGTATGTTTGACCCCCATGACGGGTGTAGAGATTACTTAAATAAATAAATAAATAAATAAATAAATAAATAAATAAATAAGCTTTTTAAAAATGACCAATAGCACCTGAAAAGATGTTCAACATCCTTAGTTGTCAGAGAAATGCAAATCAAAATCATGGATCCCACTTCACATCCCCTAGACAATACAGCGTTGGCAAAGAAATTGGAACCCTCATCCATTGCTGGTGCAAGGGTAGGATGGCACAGCTGCTTTGGAAAACAGTCTGGCCTTTCCTCATAAGGTATCATATATCTAATCATTGGGATATAACCAAGAGAAAAAATACATGTCACATAAAAATTTGTGCATGAATGTTTATAGCAACATTATTCATAATGGCCAAAAGGTGAAAACAGCTCCAAAGTTCATCAGTGATGAACAGATAGGGGCCTTAGGTGGCTCAGTGGTTGAGTGTTGGCCTTTCGCTCAGGTCATGATCCTGGAGTTCTGGGGTCGAGTCCCACATCAGACTCCCCATGGGGAGCCTGCTTCTCCCTCTGCCTATGTCTCTGCCTCTCTCTCTCTGTGTGTCTCATGAGTAAATAAATAAAATATTTTTTAAAAATGATGAGCAGATAAATTGTGATATACACATACAAGGGAATATTTTTCAACCTTAAGGAGGATGAAAATCCTGTCACATGCTACAACATGGATGAATCTCAAATATGTTACACTCAGTAAAATAGACTAATCACACACACACAAAAGAAATAAACTAGTCACAAAAGGTCAAATACTGTATGATTCCAATTATATGAGGTCCCCAGAGCAGATTCATGGAGACGGAGAATAGAATGGTGGGTATCAGGGGCTGGGATGAGAGGGAAATGGGGAGTTGGTATTTAATGGAGAGTTTCAGTTTGGGAAAAGCAACAAGTTCTGGGAAGGGATGGTTGTGATGGTCGCTGAGCAATGTGAATATGCTTAGGGTCACAAGATGTACACTTAAAAATGATTAAAATGATAAATGTTATGCTATGTATATTTTACAAAAAAATCAGAACTCATATAGTAATAAATGTTACAGTGTGAATGTATCTTGAAAACATTATGTTAAAAGAAAGAAGCCGGGGCCCCTGGGTGGCTCATTTGGTTGAGTGCCCAACTCTTGATTTCGGCTTCAGAGGTGATCTTGGTGTCCCAATCTCAGGGTCGTGGGATTCAGCTCGGTGTCGGGCTCTGTGCTTGGGGCAGTGACTGCCTGTCCCTTTCTCTCTGCTCCTCCCCATGCTCTCTCTCTCTAAAGTATATTTTAAAAATCTTTAAAAAACCCCAAGCCTTCTTATTAAAGAAAGAAAGAAAGAAAGAAAGAAAGAAAGAAAGAAAGAAAGAAAGAAAGAAAGAAAGAAAGAAAGAAGCGAGCCACAAAACACCACATCTTATAGGATTCTGTTAGTATGAAATGTCCAGAGTTGACTAATCTATAGGAGTAGCTTAGTGGTTGCCTAGAGCTGGGGCTGGTGGTGAGGGCAGGATTGGCACAGGAATAGGGAGTGACTGCTAATGGGTAGAGTTTCTTTCTGGGGTGATTGGAATATTCTACAATTGTGCTGATGTACCCTAAACCACTGAATTGTACAATTTAAATTGTTAAATTGTATGGCATGTGAATTATATCTCAATAGAGCTAGGGGTTTTTTTGTTTGTCTTTTTAAAAAAATTATTTATTCACGAGAGACACACAGAGAGAGGCAGAGACACAGGCAGAGGGAGAAGCAGGCTCCCTGCAGGGAGCCCGATGTGGAACTCTGATCTCAATCCCGGGACCCTAGTTCATGCCCTGAGCCGAGGGCAGACACTTAACTGGCAAGCCACCAGGTGCCCCATGTTTGTTTACTTTTTAAAAGAGGGCAGAAATTGGGCTTTTGGAGAATAATGAATTTAAAAACTGAACCAGGGAGTGGGACCATGAAGATGAAGGGTCCCCTTTGTATGGTCAGCCCCTGGAAGTCCCTAACAGAGAGTAGGTACTCCAAAAATTAAAACCAAGGGAGCAGGGGCACCTGGGTGGCTCAGCGGTTGGGCGTCTGCCTTTGGCTCAGGTGGTGATCCTGGGATCCTGGGATTTAGTCCCACGTCAGGCTCCCTGCATGGAGCCTGCTTCTCCCTCTGGTGTCTCTGCCTCTCTTTCTCTCTCTGTGTCTCTCATTAATAAATAAATAAAAACTTAAAAAAAAAAAAAAACAAGTGGCAGAGTTCAGAAAGGGATCCAGGGTATCTGGCTCTAAGTCCAAAAGTGACCCTAAAAATTATTAACTTTATATGAGAGGTTTTGGATTTACTAAAATTATAAAGAAAAATATCGTGCATACTGTGTATCCCCACAAGCTTTTTTCCCCCCAAGTTTAAATCAGACTATTTGTCAATGCCATTGAACATCCCTTGGTCTCCTCCCCGATTCCATCCTCCTTCTGCCAGATAACCACGCTCTTGAATTTGGTGTTTCTCTTTCCCACACTTTTACTTTGTACATATCTCCAAGCAATAGAAAAGTATAGTTTTGCATGTTTCTAAACTTTGTATAAAGAACATTACACAGGGGCACCTGGTGGCTCAGCAGTTGAGCATCCTCCTTCAGCTCAGGGTGAACATTCCCGTTCTTGTCTCCTGGTCCAAGACACCAAAAATTCCTTTGTATTAGCTTCCTACGGCTGCTATGACAAATTACCAAATTTGTGTCTTAAAAGCACACAAATGTGTTATCTCACAGGTCTGGATGTCTGAAATTCAAAATGGGTTTTTCACTGGGCTGAAGTCAAGGTGTCAGCAGGATCATGCTCCCTTCAGAGTCTTGAGGGGAGGATGCATTTTCTTTCCTTTTCTGGCTTCTAGAGGCTACCTTCATTCTCCATCTTGAGGCTTCTTCCTTCATCTTCAAAACCAGCAACTGTGTCTTCAAATTTCCCTCTGACTTCGGCCCTCTGCTTCCACTGCCACATCTCTTCTGATTCTGACCCTTTGCCTCCCTTTTATAAGGACCTTTGTGATTATATTGGCCTACCTGGATGATACAGGACAATCCCCCCACCCCCAATCTCAAGAGCCTTAATTTAATCAGTCTGCAAAGTCTCATTTGCCCTTGTAAGGTAACATATATTCAGTTTTCCAGGGTTTAGGCTGTGGACAGAGGGGACGAGCTGGGTGGTGTGATATGAGGGTCTTTGAATTGTGAGCGTGTCAGACTGCTCTCTGGGGCGAAAAATCGATCATCTCTCCATCCCGCAGGGTGTAAGTGTTCCCACTGCTTCCCGTCCTCACCAATACTTGATGTTATCTGACTTTTTAAAATTTCACCAACCTGACGGCTATGAAATGTCTGGGGTTTGGTCACAGTGCAGTCAAGAAAGAGATGGTGGTCAATGATGAGGCATATGCAAAAGAATAGCCCTGGCAGTAGGAAAGTGGCCAATGACCTTGGCTTTGAGCAGTGCCCTCAAAGTGGTGAGAGGGGAGTGAAATAAGACTGAGTCAAGGAACAGGGAGGGTGAGGAAATGGGCACAGGGACTGCAGGGTACAGGGATGTCTTGATCTGCTTGGGCTGCTGAAATGAAATACACAGACCAAGCGGCTTCAACAAGAGATGTTTACTTCTTACAATTCTGGGGGCTGGGGAGTCCAATATCAAAGTACCAGCAAGTGGGGCTTCTCGCGAGAGCCCCCTTCCTGGCTTGCAGATAGGTACCTTCTCATTGTGTCCTCACATGATGGAGAAAGAACTCCAGTGTCTCCTCCCCTTCTTATAAGGACACTAATCCCACCATGGGGCCCCAATCTCATGACTTCATCTAAACCCAGTCACCTCCCAAAAGCCCACCTCCAAATACCATCACACTGGGGATTTGGGTTTTGACATATGAATTTGGCAGGGGGCGGGGGACACAAGTATTCAGTCCATCACACATTACTTCAAAATATTAGGGGGGGGATTGGTAAAAGGAAGGTGCTAGCCTAATAGCAGAGATTAAAGTTGAAAGAGCCAGAGAGAGGAAGAGAGACATAACTACTATATTGGGTCAAGGCAGCTGGGGGGAGGCAGGTAAAGGTGAATAGCAAAGGTACCTGGGTTGGTTTTGGAATGAGGGGAGCTGCTCTTCCTGGACTCAGGGGAGAAATTTAAATCTTGGAAGGGAGCCAGGGCAGATGCAGAAAAAACCCAAAGAGGCAAGGCAGAAAGTTGGCAGAAGTTTCTCCATGTGATGGGCAACAGAGTTATCTCCTGAGAGGGGCAGGAGTGGGTGTGAGGGTCTGAGGAGTATGGGGAAAGTTTATGGGATGCATTGCTGTGGAGCATTCAACAGATGATCCACTGAACAACAGGGGAGTGGCAGGAAAGAGGGGAGGAGCTGGGGCAGGTGTCTCCCATCAGATCTGATCTTACTAGCGCCTCCCAGAGTGAAGAAGTCCTGAAGCCCAGGGTAGGAAGGGGCCAAAGGAGGGCCAGGCAGGGGGAGTGTCTAGGGGAACCCTGGAAGCTTAGTGGAAATGGTGAGGCCTGAGGAGTCCAAGCAGAATCCGGGAGATCATAGCCAGGAAATTGGGAAGTGCAGAGGTGCAGGACCAGGGTGGAGGGACAGAAGAGAGGAACACACAACCCAGAAGGAGCCCACAAGAGAGGGGCACACAACCCAGCCAGAGGAGGTAGGGAGGGCTTCCTGGAGGTGGTGGTGTTCCAGCTGAATCTTGAAGGGGAAAACCAAATTTCAGTTATAAAAATGTGGAGGGAAAATTGTCATAGTCTGTCAACAAGCGTGTCCTGCCTGAATCCATCAGTTTTGCCTCTCCTTCTCTGATATCTCTACCATGTCCAGTGTGCTCTGGATGGATTGGGAAAGTCCTTGGCTTATGAACTTCTCTTTAGGTTCATTATTTTTCCATTCAGCTTCAGAACTCCTGTTCATCCCTCAAAACCCAGCTCAAATATCACCTCTTGTGGTGTCTCCCCCAACTCCACCCCCATCCTCTGAGGTTTTCTGATTGTCTTGATCCCACCTCTGTGCTTTCTTAGTGCAGTGAGTTGGAAGAAGCTCACTCACTGCTGCTTGATTTTAGACAAATTGACTTAATCTCTGAGTGTCTGTTTCCTGACAATGGCACTGACCAAGCCTATTCTTTTTCTTTCTTTCTTTCTTTCTTTCTTTCTTTCTTTCTTTCTTTCTTTCTTTCTTTCTTTCTTTCTTTCTCTTTCTAGATTTTATTTTTTATTTATTCATGAGAGACACACACACAGAGAAAGAGAGAGAGAGAGAGAGAGAGGCAGAAGGAGAAGCAGGCTCCATGCAGGGAGCCCAACGTGGGACTTGATCCCGGATCTCCAGGATTATGCCCTGGGCAGAAGGCAGGCGTTAAGCCGCTGAGCCACCCAGGAGTCCCTGCCAAGCCTATTCTTGAAGATAAGGTACAGGACATCCTCTGGCATCCCATGGGAATTACAAAGGAAGACATTATGGGGTGACACCTGCCATTCTGTCTTGTACTAAAGGAAGCTGAGAACATGACTTTGCTTTAATCCATGAGCTCTCTGAGGGCATAGACCATGCCCTCACGGAGCCTAGCCCAGTACCAGGCACAGAGAGGAACTACGTGCTCCGTGCACGCTGCACAGGCAGCAAGAATCGAGACTATCATGTACCTGTAGTGTGACTTTGGGGAGATGACATCATCTATGTGCATCTGTTCCCTCATCTCCAATATAACAATCACATTAGGTATTCACTTGCTCCAGGTGAGCCACTCAGCATCCACGAGCTCGAATCCTCACGGTATGTTATTGCCCCATTTTACAGAAGAGAACACTGAGTCTCGGGGAGGTAAAGGACTTGTCCGAGTTAGCAACAGGGCAGAAGCTCCTGGCGCCCAGCCAAACCCGGGAAATTGTTGTGCGAATCCAAGAGAGGAATGTGAAATAGCCCTGCAAACTGTAAACGCCTGGGGTGGGAGCGAGCGCGCCCGGGGTGGGAGTGGGGGGGCGTGGTGAATGACGGCGGGAGCAGGGGTGCGGAGAGAGACGGCCTCTAGGCACCCGCCCGGTGCCGGGAGCTCTAGGGTGCGGGAGGCGCGGCTCTGCCGGGGCGCCCGGGGTGCGGCCCGCCCCCTCCCGCCCCCTCCCGCCCCACCCCCACCCCCAGCGACGCGGCCCCTTTAAGGGCGGGCGGGGCGCCCTCTGGCGGCAGAGCGCGGCGCGCGGCCGGAGCCAGAGCCGGATCCCGGAGCCGGAGCGGAGCGGAGCGGAGCCGGGGCGGAGCGGGCCGAGCGGGCCGAGCCAGCAGCCGAGCTGGGGGCGCGGGCGGGCGGCATGTACCGGGCCCGGGCGGCGCGGGCGGGGCCGGAGCCCGGCAGCCCGGGGCGCTTTGGGATCCTCAGCACCGGGCAGCTCCGGGACCTGCTTCAGGATGAGCCCAAGCTGGACCGGATCGTGCGGCTCAGCAGGAAGGTAGCGCGGGGGGCGCGGGCGGGGGGCGCGGGGGACGGGCCGCGGCCTGCCGGACCTGCCGACCCACCGGAGGGCCGCGCGGGCCGGGCCGTGGGGCCGCGGGAACCTGGCACGTCCGAGTGGGCCCCGCGGAGACGCCCCCGGGGGAGGGGGCGCCCGGAGTCGACCTGGGGCGGGTGGGGCGCGGGAGACCCAGGGAGGCGCCCGTGCACCCCCGGGATGGCCGCGAGGCGTGTCCTCCAGCGGATGCTCCGGGGAGGTGTGTTCCGGGGACAGGGGTTGGCTGTGTTGTGGGGGGCCCTGCCTCGCACAACCACGTTCTGTAGGGCCAGAAAGGGGAGGCGCCTTCCATTGGGGAGAATTAGGGGCCTGGGTGACACCTGGGGGGACCTCTGGGGGGGCGTCTGCATTCTAGGGGTGCCAGAGGGGGCTTTGTGGCTTCCGCTGGGGAGGGGTGCTGGAAGCTGAGGCGTGTATTCCGTAGGCCACCATAAGAGAAAGTTGTATATTTCACAGGAGATAGGCCCGGGCTGCCTGTCTGTGGGGGGCAGAAAGGGAAAGTGTTTGTGGGAGGGAGGCGGACAGGAGGGGCATGTGCATCCTATAGGGGACAGATGGAGGGTAGTGCGTTCTCTAGGGGCAGGGAGGGGGGCTTGGCCTCCGACAGACAGAAGGAAGAAGCATTCTCCAGAGCCAGGAGAGAAAGGGGGTCTGCTTTTTGCAAGAGAAGGAAAAGCTGGGAGCAGGTGCTGGGGATCAAGGGGAAGGGGGTGTGTATTCTCCCGGGGTGTGGGGATTCCAGTGGACAGCAGGAGGAAGGGTGAGGGTGGCTTGAGGGGGGTGCTGTGCGAGGACAGGGAGAAGACATCACTCTGAGGAGTAAGAGCAGGGGGGAGTGTTTTTGCCACAAACACCTGAGGAGGAAGCAGACAAAGGCCTGGAACGGGAGGCAAGCTGCCCATGCATGGAAAATGGGACAGAGGAGGGCGGGGGACTCCTGAGGGACCTGAGCAGACATATTAATTGAAAAATTAAAAATTAACTAACATTTGTGGAGGCGGTCATCGTTTTCCTCACTTGGTCTCACAACTACCCCACAAGGTGGATGTTTTTAGCTCACTTTGTAGAAGAGGAAACTGAGGCCCAGAGGGGGAGCTCGAGGCAGAGCCCTACCCAGGACTCCTGCGGTCCCTCCACCTGATAGCCCTCCGACTGACCTGAAGGAAGGCAGGGCTGCTTGCACGTGGCCCTGGGGCCGCGATGCCCAGGTGGTCGTAGGTGAACAGAGGCAGATCCCCTGAGCGGCCCTCTTGGCTCTTCTGTGTTGGCAGTTCCAGGGCCTGCAGCTGGAGCGCGAGGCATGCCTGGCCTCCAACTACGCGCTAGCCAAGGAGAACCTGGCACTGCGGCCCCGCCTGGAGATGGGCCGGGCCGCCCTGGCTATCAAATACCAGGAGCTTCGAGAGGTGGCCGAGAGCTGTGCGGACAAGCTGCAGCGACTGGGTGAGGGATGTCCCTGTGGTGGGTGCAGCAAGCCCCGGGGAAGTGCTAGGCTCTGCCAGCAGGACTTGGGGAGACCTCTTCCCTGGGCAAGTCTTAGGGGTGCTACTCCTAGGAAACAGAGTTGGGGAAGTGAGCAGTCGATGAGCAGAACTGGGTTGGAAAGGCCAGAAGGGAAAAAAGTGGCCTGGGGGGCTCCAGGGGGCAAAGCCCCTGCTTCCTCTTTTGGGCTACAATGGGGGCAGAACCCCAGGGCGGAGGGGGGGGCGCGGTTCACAAACTGATCCCATGGGCAGTGTGCAGATGAGAACCCTGAGGCTCCAGAGAGAGGCACAGAGCCACACACAGGGTGGGTGAGAGTCAGGATGGGCCCTGGGGCTCTGGCCTGTCAGTCCTGGACGAAGGGCCCTAAGGCAGGAGGTATTTACTCTGTCCCTCTGTGGCCTTCAGAGGAGAGCATGCATCGCTGGAGCCCCCACTGTGCACTGGGCTGGCTGCAGGCTGAGCTGGAAGAGGCTGAGCAGGAGGCTGAGGTGAGAGGAGGGGTGGCGGGGCTTGGGGACAGCAAGGAGGGAGACCCAACCTACTGTCATTTTATTGTTGCCCCCCCTTCATTCTTACACTGTGGGGTTGAGAGCTCCTCCTCCAGGAAGCCCACCCTGAGTGCCTGGCCCCTGTAGAGCCTGTTGTGCTGCTGTCGAGCTGTCCTCATTGGACCACAAGGCTCATTGTCCCCACCCGTGAGTGTCTCCGCATAGGACAGTGTGGACTGGGTCCGCAGAGGAGCCGGGACTAACTTCTCAGTGCTGGGTTGGGAGCACAGTGCTCAGTGAGTCCAAGGAGGTAGGGGAGTTGGGGCCTTGATGAGAGACGCCTAATTTTACTCCAAGCGTGTCCCCATCTCTGATTCTGCCTCATCTTCCACCCAGCAGAGGATGTGTGTCCACGGTCACTTGGCAAGTCCCAGGAGGGCCCAGGCTAGAACTCCGGAGGTCCCATCCCCCAGCTATGGGGGGGTCGTCCCTGGAAGACAGTTGGGGGGGGGCGGGGGGAGAGGTCCCTGGTGGGGCTCTACTCCAACTGTCTCTGCCCTCCCCTCCCAGGAGCAGATGGAGCAGCTGCTGCTGGGTGAGCAGAGCCTGGAGGCCTTCCTGCCTGCCTTCCAGCGCGGCCGCGCCCTGGCCCACCTGAGGCGGACCCAGGCGGAGAAGCTGCAGGAGCTGCTGCGGCGCCGGGAGCGGTCTGCCCAGCCGGCTCCCCCTGCTGCTGCAGAGCCCCCCAAACCCTTCCCCGCTGCAGCTGTCCTGCCCACAGGGGCCGCCCGGGGGCCGCCAGCAGTGCCCCGGAGCCTGCCTCCCTTGGACTCCCGCCCGATGCCCCCTCTGAAGGGCTCCCCCGGGTGCCCCCTTGGCCCTGCCCCTCTGCTGAGCCCTCGGCCCTCGCAACCAGAGCCCCCCCACCGGTAGGACCCAGGGTATGGCCCCCCAGTGGGGGGCCCAGACAAACTTGATCTGTGGCTCCTCCTCCTCCCCCCTGCTGCCTGGGTAGGGGGAGGGGCAGGCCCCTCCCCCTGGCCTCAGGCAGGCCCTGGCCCTGGAGGCTGAGCTGGGGAGGAGGGTCACCTGGAAGATGCCCAGAGAGAGGGCCGGAGGTGGGGTGGGCAGGGTGCCTCTGGCGCTGAGGAAGCTCTGCCTTTTTTTTTTTTTTCCTCCCCGGCTGGGGCCTCCCAGGTAACAGGCCAGCCCCAGTGAAAGAACTTTCCTCCTGGGGCCTGGGAAGGTGCCTGCTTCCCCCAGGGGGCCTGACGCACCCTACCACTCCACTGGGCTAGCACAATGCCAAGGCTGACAGGAGCGCTTTCCATCACGTCCTGCTCCTACCTTTCCCCAGTTCTGGGGCCCACCGCCTATGAGCCAGGTGGTCAGGCCCAGCTGCGGGGCCAGGGACACCATGGTCCTGGGGCTACTCTGTGCCCCACTCATGCTCCGGACCCTGGGGCAAGGTAGGCCAGGGGCTCCTGACCTGCACAGATGAGAGTGGGGCATCCCCAGGAAAGACCATTCTGTATTTTTCTGTCCCCGTCTCCTTAGAATGGAACCTTTTTGAGGGCAGGTCCTTGTCTTTGTATGTTCTGTCCCCAGCCCCACCTCCCAGGGGCCGTCAATAAATGTGATGATGAGGATGATATGCTGCCCGACTTGTCTCTGCTCCTTCAACCAGCCACTCTACTGTTGCAGCCTCCACACTTGAGCTCCTGCACTTCCTCCTCTTGAGATGCCCTCCCTTCCTCTCTGCCCAGCCAAAGCCTGGCTGTCCTTCAGGTCCGGCACTGCTGCTGCCTCTTCCATGAAGCCTTCTCTGATTACCAACTCCGTGGGAATCTTTCCTACTCTTAACTTCCCAGCACTTGTGGCCAGAAGCATACTCTGCTCCATCACTGTTCTCCAACTGCCCATCTGTATGCACCTTCTCTTTCTGGGTTGCCTGTAAGCCCAATTGGGATGGTACTTGCTCCTGCTCTGGCCTGCCAAATGACCACTCCACTGAGGGCTGGAGGGGCTTCTATGAGGCTGAAGGTTGTTTTCAGCTAGGGTGAATACTAGGTAGCCACCTTGGCTGATGAGGCTGGGACAAGAAGTGGGGAGAGCAGGAACAGGCCCTGGATCAGCTTAGGTCAAGTCTAATGAGATGGAGCTTGGTAGGGAAGCATGGATAGTCCTACAAACAGAAGGGGGGGTGGAGTGCTGTAGAAGCTAATGCGATCTTGGTCCATGTTAATAGAGACAGAACCATCCAGAAAGAGGATAGTATTGGCTTGGCTCTACTTTTCACTGAAATTTTACACTGTAAGAACCCTCCCCAAACCACCACCTTTGGTCTCCTTAGCATGTCCCTAATGTGCACGGTGGAAAAGGAGTTTGGGACTAAATCCCACGATGAATAGTTGGGGGATGTCTGAGATCCGTGTGATGGTTGGCCTCCAAACCCACAAGGGCTAGAAATGTAGAGTCAGAGGTCAGAGTCAAGACCAAAGGGTGAAAACCATAGGAAGGATGGGGTCTGTCCACAAAGATGTATAAGCAGTGCCTGAGTGACTGCTTGATGGCAGCTGTAGAGATTGAAGCAATGCTTGGAGGGACTGGCCCACTTGAGCTTTCCAGAGCCCTTTCAAGTTCAGACAGTCAGATGTACCCCTGCTAGGGATGCAATCAGAGCATGCACGGATAGTGCCCACCTGAGCAGCTCTACCCCATTCTGGTTCTCCTACTGTCCTCACTGCTAGCACTTGAGCTGCTGGAGGTTGAGGGACACCAGAACCACAGGGTACTTGCCTGAGATGAGAGAAGACTGAACAGCTCTGTTAGATCTCCCACATTCTCAGCACAGATGAGGGCAGGTTGGGCCCCTCTTGTCCTGGCTTTCCACTCCCAGTCCCTGCTTCCAGGGTTGTGGTGTATAACCAAAAGGAGAAAAAGTTGAGATTGGGGGTGTCTAAACCTTCCTCCATCATCGTGAATTGGGGAGCAGCCTCTGGAAGGGAGAGGCTAATGTCCACAGCCTAGTAGTTCAGCCTCCCCTCTCCAGGGCAGGTAAGAAGAAAAAAGGAATGACCCCAAGGGAGGGACTAGGAAGGGGAAAAAACTGTTTCCAAGGGAACCAGATGATATCCTTCAGAAGGTCTTACACACCACTCACCCTCCTCAAATAGCTGAAACTGTTTTAGAAAGGGTAAGGAACAAGGCCCTGTAGTATTCAGCTCCAGCATAAAAAAGACTTGAGGTAGGTGGGTACAGATACTGACAGAGTGGAGTGGGCTGTTCTGGGCTATGGGAAAGTTGTTGAGTTGGATGGTTAATAAACTTCATTAACCCGCATGCTTTAAGGTACATGGAATGTTCTGGAAGGTTCCAGACAGTCTGGGCTCTCTGGTGCCTAACAAATTCTGGAACTTTCTGTTTCCAGGTTTCAGGACCCCAGGAAACATCCCTGGCTGCAATGCTCTGAGGACAAACTTGTACATCAAGGAGCCCCTAAGAAAGGTCCCACCTATTACCAACCACCAGTGTTTTTACAAACCCAAACCAAAAAGTTGTCCGAATAACAAAACTTCTAACCCTTTTTGATAAAAATAAGGAGTTTCTGCCCTTCAAGAAAGTTTGTTATGTCCACATCTTGTTCAGGAATCACTAGCTTGAGTGTTTTCCTAAGTTTCCTCCCTTGTTTCTCAAATATAAAACATAATTTGTGGGGGTGGGGGCGGCAATCAAGACTTACTGAACCAAGCAAGCCTGAACCAGAGTGGGCTCAAATCTTTACCACTGAATTGTGGTGTGGTCACTGCAAAGCCAGGGCTAACAACTTACCCCTGACCTCACCTCCAAGGTTAGAATCAAACAGTTTGAGATCAAGTTAGAGTAGGTGTTGGTTTCTCCCAATTTATACAAGGATTTTACACAAAAGAATTGATGCAGGAATTGATGGTGTAGGAACTGATGTTACTATATGTACCAAAGGACTTCTGGCTTTGTCCAGGACCTTGCCATTGCTGTAGACTTCTCAAAAGATCTTTCTTGTCCCACAATGAAATAAGGTTTACACTCTCCTTCCCTGGTTAAAAGTGTGAGCTCTCATAACATATGATGTAGCCTAGAGGATCTGCAAACTCAAATGTCTGCAGGGGCTAGGAAGGTCACAGGCATGCAAAGCAGTCCGTTTCTACAAATAAATATTTCCTTTCTCATTTTTTTTTTTTTTTTGAAAATGCATGGTCCCTTTTTTTCTGTTCTTGATAAACACAGGGCATAGAGAGAGATTTCTCTATTATTAGAAAAATGGCCAACTGTGTAGACCACTTCCCCTCTGTTGGTGGGAGCATGGTGAACTAGGAGCCATGTCCTCTTTAAAAGGCAGATGTTAACAGCTTCTCCCAGGTGGTAGTACGAGTGTGTGAGTGAATGCACTGGCATGTTTTCTCATTTTTTGAGAGAAGTCAGAAATCTAGACTTTTATACAGTCTCCCAAATTTTGAAAGTTGGCTGAAGTTTTTGAAGACACTGTGCCAGCCATGGCCAAACACTGTGTGCAGGTTGGCTGTGTGGCCCCTGGGACCATGAATCTCAGCCCATTCTTGGTCCTCCTGAAACAGGTCTTCTCTTGTCCACTCCCAGAACTGAGAGTGTGAATGCTGAAGGGGCAAAAGCAGGATGGGAGGGCAAGCGCACCTCAAGTCTAGTTAGAGGACCCCAGGTTCAGACAACTTTAAGATATAGTGGTGAGAGGATGCCTGGGTGGCTCAGCAGTTGAGCCTCTGCCTTTAACTCAGGGCAGGATCCTGGAAGTCTGGAATGGAGTCCTGCAACGGGCTCCCTGCAAGGAGCCTGCTTCTCCCTCTGCCTATGTCTCTGTCTCCCTGTCGCTCATGAAAAAAATAAACAAAAGCTTAAAAAAAAGACAAAAAAAAAAAGAGAGAGAGATAGTGGTGAGATTAAGAGTGATGCTATGATCTCACAGCAAACTGTAAAGAGGACCTCTCTGCACCTGGTTCTTAGGGATGATGGCACTCGGTGTTCTCAGTATATGCAAGTTCCCTTGAGGACGAGACTCAAGTCTCAGTCATCCTCACAAAGTAACTGCTCTGCCCAAGCTGGGCCTAAGAACCAAAGTACTGAAGGTAAGCAAGGCAGGCCTTCTCCTATGATCCTGATCATAGGCAGGTGGCAGTGTGTGCCCTTGTCACAAAACTGAGGAATTGAGAGGAGGCAAAGACCAGGATAGAGCCCATTCTAGTGCACTATTCAAATTCAAGGCAGTGGATTGAAGAACCACCACCACTTATTAGCTGTCCTGTCTCTCAGCCTCTTTTCCTGGGATCTGGTGACCTTCCAGGGAGGCCTAAGATTAAAAAAAAAAAAAAAAAAAGGAAGGCCTAAGATATACTACCCCCACCCTCCTGCCATTTCCCCAAAAGGAAGTATGGTGGCCACTCACTTGGGCTCCATCCTTGTGCCTCAGCTTGTGATCATAAAGAATATACATATATATAAGGGACCCTAAGGAATATATGTATGTATATGTTATAAATTATACACACACACACATACTCCTATATAGTGCCCAAATAGATGGACAACTCATTAGTCTAAGGTACGCTATTCTTGTTTTTTTTTCTTAAAGATTTTATTTATTCATGAGAGAGAGAGAGACAGGCAGAGGGAGAAGCAGGCTCCATGCAGGGAGCCCAATATGGGACTCAATCCCGAGTCTCCAGGATCAGGCCCTGGGCTGAAGGCTGCGCTAAACTGAGCCCGGGCTGAGCCACCTGGGCTGCCCAAAGGTAGGCTATTCTTAACTGATCTTGGCTCATGCTAGGATCATTAAGGAAGGCAAAGTGCACTGACTGAATAAAATGCCAGAACCTTAGAAGGAAAGGACGAAATCCTACTCAGTGCTGAGATCTGTAAAGGATCATTTCACCCAGGAATAAACAAAGGGCAACAAAGGGCAAAGTTGGCTCAGGAGGAATAAAGTCCTGATCAAGTCCAAAGACAGTATATCACAATTGCCTATACAAGCACACATTTGACTGCTGTCTTATTGTCCATCTCTCCCCATTAGGACTTGTGTGTGCTGCTCACTCAGCCTCATACTGTACTTGCAACCCCATTCTCACCACAATACAGCCCAAAGCAGGCTGGTTTGCTCTTATCCTTCTTGGTCTGAGGTCCAACTTTCAAGGAAGTTTTGGTTTAGTCTGTGATCAAAAGGAGAAAAAGGACTAAAGTTGAACATGTTCGAGCCTTCCTCCACTATCAGGAATTGGGCAGCAGCCCTTAAGAAGTCAGGGGATAATGTCTATGGCCTGGTTCAGCCTCTCCTTCCCAGGGCAGGTGAGAAACAGAGAGGAACAACCTAAGGCAATCTTGGGGGGGTGGGGGATAGTTGGGAAGGGAGAATACCATGGGAACCAGTTTAGGGGTCCTTCAACATCTCCCCTTCCAGAAGGAGCCCAGGTTCTGTTTCAAGGAGAGTAGTGAGTGGGAACTTAAGAGTTCAGCTCTGGACTGAAAAACAAACAAAAAACCTGAGGCAGGCAGGATGGCACTATAAGAATAGCTTGGTTCTAGGCCTAAGAAGAGGCTTACAATTGGATGATTAATAAACTTTATTGACTAACCAGATTAAAGTAGCATGGAATGTTCCAGAAGCTTCACAAAGTCTTCCTACTCCCACAACCTTCTGGAACTTTCTATCTACCTCTATGTTCTGGGGCCCCAGGGAATGTTCTTGCCTTTGATATTCACTGCAAGGAAACAAACTTGAGGCAGCTATATCAAGGAGCCCATGAGAATACCACTATTATATACCAATAGTGCTTTTACAACCAAACCCCGCTAAGAACCCCAATTGTTTTTGATAGAAATTCTCATAGAATCCTGCCCCAAGGACACTGCTGTGCGCCCAGCTGCTTGGTTAAGATTCACGTTTCTGTACCTTTTAGGAGGCTGAACACTTCCTGTTGTTTGTATTTCAAAAAGAACTTGTTTTCCAAATATGAAACATAGTAGCATTAAATGTTCTTTTTAAAAGTACATATGCCCCTCCCCGCAAGTCAAGGCTAGCTGAGCCACCAAGTCCGAATCCAAAGTGGGCTCAAATCTTTACCACTGAATTGTATGGTCACTGAAAGTACTAAGAGTTTGCCCCAGACCTACTAGGCTAGAATTAAATCATTTCCAAGACACGACGCTGAACTAGCTGTGGCCTTATCCTAATTACAAGGATTTCACAAGAGCAGGAATTCTTATTAATATACCAAAGCACCTCTGGGTTTGTTTAGAACCTATACTTCTGTCCTCACTCTTGTGGTAGATCTCTTGCAAAGGTTTTCCTATTTGTACAGCTTTACACTTAGCCGCAGGGCATAAATGCCTGAGCAGCTAAATCTCACAGCCAACACATACACCATGTGCAAGGACACAGAGTGGAGAGCCTGACGACTACTGCTCCAGCCAAGTAACGACCAACTGCTTAGCTTGACTTAGAAACAGAGAGAAAAAAGCTTCAGCCAGTGCTCTGAATAAAGAACCGTTTCCAGCACATTCCTCCAGTCCCTTAGAAGTACCATTTACTCCAAACTCAAGCAGCCAGGTTTCGAGGACTTGCCACATGGGGCTAAACAAAAGGACAGGCCACATTCCCAGTTTGTTGACCTCAAACTCCCAGTTTTTTGCTGCTTCTGGGAGGGGATGGGCTGCACAGTTAAGTGATGGGGCTGGCTAGCAGAGCAGTGACTAGGAGACAGGCCTACTGCCTCAAAGATAAACCTGCTTTACTAACATCATGTTTTAATCACTGAGCCCATTAGGATTATGGATAGTAAAGTGTGACAGACCTCAAGGGAGCAAATGATTTGTTCCTTTGCTGCCATGCCCACAGTAGTTTCTCTGAGGTCATGCATTAGATAAGTACAAGCACAGGAACAGCCCCTTCCTTACGTGGGGTGACCTTGCTTTCCCACTCCCACATGCCACCAGCAGAAGGGGGAGTGGGGTCTGGGGCTGATCACACAAGAATGGCCAGGTTTCCAAAGATCATATTCTTACCCTACACCAGGTCTCACCTGTGGCTGGGGAACTCACAGAAAGACAAGGTTCGTACAACCCCAGAATTTTTCTTTTGGCAGCCAACAATTGGTCACATTGCACGGTTCAAGGTTACACAGGAGCCCCACGGTACAAACGTGGGGCAGGAGCAGACCATTCTTGCTCAGAGCTCTACAATAGAGCCAGAGCAAGTGTTCCAGAAGTTGACAACTTCAGGAAGGCAACCTCTGGAAGCAGGCACCCAAGGGACTCCAGAAAACCCTTCACTCTCGGGATTTCGGGACTCTTCTTCTTGGGGCCTGTTTCTCTGCCACTGAAACGCCTTCTTTTCCGGGCCGTAGGGGAGGGACGTGCAGGTGGATGGCTAAGCCGGGCGGGCGGGGACGAGGAAGGAAGAGCAGTTCCTTCGGACCCCAGCAGAGGTAGACTATGGAAGGCAAGGGGTTCAAGAAGACAGGAAAGGCCATTTTCTTGGGGCCAGCTGGGGGCTGCTCCCCTTTCCTCCCATCTCTGATTAGAAACGAAAGCCCATAATGATGAAGGCCATGAGGAGAAGGAACACGAAAGTCGTGTCTCGGGTCTCGTCCCAGCGGAAGCCCTTCTTGGCCCGCTCCTCCTGCTGCCTGCGCAGGGCCTCTCGCCGGGCCCTCTGGCGCCGCTCGCGCTCCAGCTGCTCCCCGTAGTGCGCTTGGTAAAAGGCGTCGAAGTCGAACATGGTGCGGCTGGCGCCGGTCGCGGCCTGACCGCGGCCGTGGGCTCGAGAGGCAGGTGGCGGGGCGCGCGGCGAGCCGGCGTCGCCGGCGGGCGCCCTGGAGGGCCGGACACCAGGTCCGCGCAGGTCCTCGTCGCTGAGCAAGCCGCGGTCATACTTGCGACGCAGAGTGGCACTGCCCAGCACCACGTAGGCCTGAGAGATGCGCGTGAAGCGCTCGGCAGCTTCGGCGCTCCCCGAGTTGCGATCCGGGTGGTACAGGAAGCTCTGCCGGTAGTAGGCCGCCTTGATTTGCGCTTGCGTGGCCGTGGAGGGGACGCCGAGCAGCTCATAGAGCGCCGTGCGCGAGTATGGTCTGTCGCCCTGGGAATAAGTCCTCACATCTATGCCCAGGCCGGATCCCGGGGTCTGTGGAGCGCTCGGCAGCAGCCACAACCTCCACAGTAACCGCCGCGACCACCTCAGATCGCGCTTGGCTGCCATCTTGAAAGGACCATGCGGGCGGTGCAAGACGAACTGGCCAATGGGAGGCGCGTGTTGGTCGCGGCGCGTTGGCCCTGTAGCCAATCGAGTAAAGCAGGAGGCGGGGAGAGGGGCGGAGCATGCGTGCTAAGAGGAGGGCGTGGGACCGATGGCATAAAAGCCGGGTTCCTGGCTCGCCCACCTCAGTCTCCAGGCTGTGGCGTGGAGATGGCGTTCCGCGGCAGGAGGCCGGAACACGGCGGGCCCCCGGAGCTGGTGAGGCTTTGGCTCTGGCTCACCTCTCTCCCCGCCTGTGGTGCGTGCCCCGCGTCTTGATTCCTCCTCTACCGCTGTTCTCTTTTTTTTCCCCGCAGTTTTACGACAAGAATGAAGCCCGGAAATACGTGCGCAAGTAAGGGGAGCCTGCATATTGCCGGGTGTCGCGGGGGGCGGGGGGGGGTAGGGGATTCGGGAACCGACAAGTTGGCTTAACAGCGGGCATTGCTTGGAAAGCACGCGGAATTTGGCGGTGGGGTAAGGAAGGGACGAGGACTGACTGCAGTTCTAAAGTGGGAAGGTCAGCGTCAAGCAAACCTCGAACCCTTTGGGCCTCAGTAAACTTGGAATTAAAATGGGGGTGGATCGTACCTATTTTCTCTAGGTGGTTTTCAAACAAATTTCAAAATAATTTGTTGAAGCTTGTGGTAAAATCGGCAGGGGGCCGTGGATACGTGTAAGGGGTCAGTGGTTTTGCGGGGAAGGAGAGCGTACTCACAGAATGCCGCACGTTATTAAGTTCGCGTGAGAACTGTTGGTGTAGGATTTGCATTTCAGAGGGTAGTTGTGCCACTGTAAAGTCATTTAACAAATGATGGCTAGCACAGGGACTTCAAGCCTTCCCTCTCTGATACACTAGTCTAGATATAACTATTCTCTTTCTTTCCATTCAAATTAGAGTCCAAGACCAAGCTAGCCAGCAGAAATCTCTGGCTCAATTGTCATTATGTCTCCTCTCCATATAAACTTTTTTTCCAGCTGCAGAGCTCTGCGTGATTTTTTCTCTTGATCTTGGGGTAGATAGGGCTACCCCAAAATAGACCTGTTCTTATTAGATGTAGTCATTTATTGAAATAATACTTAGTTTGAATTATTTAGTATGGAAAAATGTTAATATTTTGTTGAACTTTTTTTTTTTTTTTGGTAATGTGTTGAAATATTTAGGGCGTATTAAACTAAGACGTTAAGTAAGGTACGTTATCCAGTGTTATTACAGTTAATTTTACAGGTTTCATTTTAAATACGGTACTAAGAAAGCCCAACGTGGCTTGCATTATATTTCTCACAAACAATACTGGTATGGGTTTTTGTTGTGCATTGTTGAGTTTTATATGTGAGAGTAACTATGGTGGGGTAGTTCTTCCAGAGAATACGTTAAGTAGTAACTATATCAGAGCCTTACTGAGTTGAAAATCTGCAGTGATTAGTCACTTAGCCAAGTAATTCGTTCCCTTCACATTAGCATCATAACTGGTAGAGTTATAATTTGTGTCCCAAAATAACTGATGTTGTATTACGTGGATTTTTGGGGTCAGTTTTAAACAGTTGGAGTTGAGTATGGTGACTGGGAGAGAGTACCTCAGGATGATTGTTTCTTTTCCTCTTTGCCTTTTTTTTTTTAAACTGAGTGATATTTTAGCTCAGAATTTCTCTATTACTTGATTGTTGTTTTCTGCCTTCCCAGCTCACGAATGATTGATGTCCAGACCAAGATGGCTGGGCGAGCATTGGAGCTCCTTTGTCTGCCCGAGGGTCAGCCCTGTTACCTGTTGGATATTGGGTGAGATCCTGGGGCCCGGTTTAAGTAGTCCAGGTGAAGGACTGTCTTTGCTGCTCACACTGTTGAGTTCCTGTTTGATGTTTTCCAGCTGTGGTTCTGGGTTGAGTGGAGATTATCTCTCAGATGAAGGGCACTACTGGGTGGGCATCGACATCAGCCCTGCCATGCTGGGTAAGTATGTCCTACTTGAATGTGGACTTTTCTTCATGAGCAGGGAGCAGCTGTGCATCCTCTCTCCCTGATGTGCTCTTCTCCGATGCAGATGCAGCCTTGGACCGAGACACTGAGGGAGACCTGCTTCTGGGGGACATGGGCCAAGGCATCCCCTTCAAACCAGGCTCCTTTGATGGTTGTATCAGGTGAGAAGAGTTTTTCACTTACTGCTTTCAGTCCTGCAGGTTAGTGCTTCCCAAACTAGCTGTGTAGCAGAGTTACACAGGAAACTAAAAAATAGACACCCCCAGGTTAGAGTAGTGGTCCCAGTTGTCTATTTTTTTGTATTTTTGAAACTACTCCTTTGATCATCTTGGACTTCCAGGTTTAGGTACAGCTGGTGTAGATTCTCTTCTCTGGGGGTGGGGGTGGGGGTGGGGGAGGGTGGTCTTCTCAACCTCTAGGAGCCATTTTGTGGGTGCCAGCAGCCATCTTATTGGCCCCAGCAGCCATCATTTTAGCCCCAGCGGCCATCTTGTTGACCCCAGCAGCCATCATTTTAGCCCCAGCGGCCATCTTGTTGGCCTCAGAAGCCATCATTTTAGCCCCAGCGGCCATCTTCTTGGCCTGAGGAGCTATCATCTTAGCCCCAGCAGCCATCTTGTTGGCCCCAGCAGCCATCATTTTAGCTCCCAATGGCCATCTTGTTGGCCCCAGCACCCATCATTTTAGCCCCAGTGGCCATCTTGTTGGCCCTAGCAGCCATCATTTTAGCCCCAGCGGCCATCTTCTTGGCCTGAGGAGCTATCATCTTAGCCCCAGCAGCCATCATTTTAGCTCCCAATGGCCATCTTGTTGGCCCCAGCACCCATCATTTTAGCCCCAGTGACCATCTTGTTGGCCCCAGCAGCCATCATTTTAGCCCCAGCGGCCATCTTGGCCTGAGGAGCTATCATCTTAGCCCCAACAGCCATCTTGTTGGCCCCAGCAGCCATCTTGTTGGCCTCAGGAGCCAGCTTGTTGCCTTCTTTTTTAATAGCTCTTCAGTGAGGGGGGAAAAAAAAAAAAAAAGCTCTTCAGTGAAGAATGGTCCAGAATTTAACAGTCTCTTCAGTGGCTTAATCATTTCTGGGTTGTCAGGGTCAAGTTTTGAAGTTTCATGTAGTGCTTTGATAACAGACCTTACAACATTGAAATGACTGTTCAAAACGTGAAGTTGTTCTTTGTCTTCTGTGGTAAAGTTCTGTTAAATGTTTGGTGTAACGTGTTGATGATGGGGTGGAGGTAGGGGATGAAGGAGAAGTCGTATCTTTAATCTTTACCTGGGGGGATACCTCCTCCTGTGATTATGGGTTGAGTAGTGGGGATCTGGATGTGAACAGTAAAAATTTGGAATTGAAAATTTTTTCCTAGGGTAAAGGAGGACTTTAAATTTGGGAACAAGGGCAGCCCCGGTGGCGCGGTGGTTTAGCGCCGCCTGCAGCCCAGGGTGTGATCCTGGAGACCTGGGATTGGATCCCGCATTGGGCTCTCTGTATGGTGCCTGCTTCTCTCTCTGCCTGTGTCTCTGCCTCTCTCTCTGTCTCTATGAATAAATAAATGAATAAATAAAATATTATAAATACATAAATAAATAAATTTGGGAACAAGACTGAGGGGAGAAAACACCTTTCAATGATAGCAATTGCTTTTTAGTAATGATTGGGTGAGCTGCAGAAAGCCAAAGGTCAGTGATATGGTCTGTATATCTTAGGAATAAGTCCTTTTTTTTTTTTTTTTTTTAAAGAGATGATATGGCAAGCTGATTATTTTTCTTTTTGTAGCATTTCATATATGTAAGACATGGTACCAGGTGCTGTGGATCTCGTGGAAGTACAACATAGTCCCTGCTTTTAAGACTCCGCATGGTGTATGAGGTGCTCTAAGACACGGGCCACACGACTGAACAGGAATTTGAGTGTGGAGTGTGATGGAGAGTCCTGGGACCCACCAGAGCGGTGAAGAGAAGCCAGAGAGCACAGGGAAACCTGGAGGAGGAGGGGCTGGGGCTGGCCCTTGAAAACTGAGGAATTGCGCTAGGCATGGGGGGAGGGTGTCTGAGTGAAGAACAGTGAGAACAGAGCCACAGAAAGTGGCCAGAGAGTGGCACCTGATAGATCCCCGTGGGGGTAGAATGAGAGATTTTTAAGCTCCATGTTGAGAAGTTTGGGCTTTATTGAGTAGTCGGGAAGCTAGGGAGTGAGTGACCAGATCAGAACTGTATTTTGGGTAGATTATTTACAAGAAGAGAACCGAGATTGTGGAAGCAATGGAGGCGGTGGTAGTGTTGCCCCAGGAGAATGGTAGAGAGAAATAAAAACTGGGAGAGGCAGTGGGACAGACCAGTAGGGTTTGTAGTTCCGTGGATATATGTTCACAGGCCTGAGTGGGGGATGTACCTGAGAGGAGTGTATGATAACCGTTTGAGGTTTTTAAATCTGGGAATGGTGAAGACAACGAACAGGTACAGTCGAGTGAACTGATTGCAGAGGAGAACGAATGAATGAAGGTGTTTTATTCTAACAGTTTTCCCTCGGATAGAGGAAGGGAAAGAAGGGGTAGGTGGCAGAGAGGCTTGACATACTGTGTAATTTTAAATTTGAGATGCATGTGTGAAACAAGGTTGAGAAAATACTTGTTTGGACTGGCTGCACAGAAGTTAATGCTGACTTTCCATTCAACCTTCTCTGTCCAATATTGTAGAACGGTGAGCTGAAGTGGATCTGCACATGCCCAGAAAGAGAATTATGGGCAGGAGGGTTTCACCTGAAGCTCAAGGATGTGTGCATGGTGATAGAGTCTCACAGAGCCTGGGGAGAGTACCACATGTTGGTCCCTCTCCTGACTGGGTCCCTTCTTTTCTCAGCATTTCTGCTATACAGTGGCTCTGTAATGCAAACAAGAAGTCTGACATCCCTGCAAAGCGCCTATACTGCTTTTTTTCTTCGCTTTACTCTGTGCTGGTGAGTATGAGATCTCCTACCTGTTTGGGTTGGCTGTTTATTCCTCCTGTGGATAGTGATGGAGTAGGAAGTATTCCACGGGAAGGCCATTCACGTAGGCCTGCCCGGGGTCGCAGGACCTTGTGGTTATTTCTGTCCAGGTCTAAGCCCTAAAGAGAAATCTCAGCAGTCTGATGCCTCAAATGAAATGCAGAACACGTCAGTGTCAAAATCTGAGACCGATTATAATTCCTATGTCCCAGCTGCACTGAATTTTAATTGTAAGTTGGTTTAGGGGCATGGACACCACAGAGGGAGGACAAAGACATTGTGTGTAGAGCTCACAGAGTGCCCAGAAATCCTCTGACTCCTACTCCTTTCTCCCCGCTACTGCTGATGCTCAGGTGGGGAGCAGGGTGGTTATTTATCACAGAGCCTTTATTAGCTTTATCTGTCTTCATGACTAACGGTCTAGATTTTAGTTGTTTAGTAGGATTAGACAGTAGTTTGAGATTTTAAGTCCTAGGAATGAACGGATCCAGGTATTTCTTGGTATCTCCCCACCTCATCCCTAGTTTTCCTAAGATGGGTTGTTTCTGCAGTTGGCTGGCTGGTCTCATGTGTCATGTGCTTTTCCTCATACACATGCCCTGGAGTTAACCTGAGGTTCTGGTGGCTTCTGTGTTTGCCTTTCTCTCTGCTGAAGTGGTTTTCCCTCCTGTGATTAGCCAGGACCCCACTACATTCAGGACACTGCTCAAGTGTCCCTTCAGAGAGAGGCCTTCCTTGAGCCAAAAGTAAACCCAACAGTCTCTTGAAATTAGCTATTCCTTTGTTCTAATTTATTTTTCTTCTTGGCATTAAATCAATGCTGTAAATTAGCAGCCTTTCATGCTAAAATGTGAACTCTGAAAGTTTGGGGGCTGTCTCTGTTCACGGCTATGTCCCAAGCCCTATGAACAGTGTCCTATACCTAATGGGGTTTCAGATATCTAGTGAGCAAGGAATAGAGAAGCATTGGGCCCTGAGCCCATGGTATGATTGTAGGAGAGTGAGGTCTCTGTTGGTTGCAGGTTCATGGAGCCCGGGCCGTCCTGCAGCTATACCCGGAGAACTCCGAGCAGGTGAGCCCCTTGGCTACTAGAGTTGCAGGGAAGGGGGGAGTAAACCCAAGACAGGTAAGCTGTCCTGCTCCTCACTCACCTGCCCTTGCGCTGCTGGGAGGTGACAAGACAAGGAACTCGTTGCTGACTGGGGGGAAAAGTAGGGAATGAGCCCCCAGGAGAGGTCCCTGTGGCCCCTGATGGCATGTTTTATGACCTGGTGTCCTAGGCAAGAGTAGCGGTACCTGCGGGGGTAGGGTAGGGCATTTGTTTTCTCCTGACAGACATCTGGTGTTAACAGTTAATAGGTTATTTCTGATATACACAATTAAATAGAAGTTGGGAGAGGATTTGAGAGAACAGCAAAGCTGTCCTGTAGAACGTCATGCCATGGGGATGAGTATAGGTACAGATCCTGAAAGACAAGTGGGGAGCTGTCCCCAGCCCCTAACATGAAACATGAGTGAGTTTGCCTCCTGACTGGTGGCCATTCCTGAGATGGGAAGGGGGTAGGTGGAAAGATGGGTCCCTGGGCTAGATAGAAATGGAGACTTGAGGGAATTGCTGATTCCAGCCTACACTTCCTTGTGTGGCTTTCGGGGATTCAGAATGGAGAGCAGTCTTATGAAGACCTTCAGTTCTCCCAGGCAGTCCTGGGAGTAGACTGGCTCCTGGAAGGGAGTGGAGGAAAAGCTGTGTGCTCCCCCAGCCTCCATGCCTGACTCACACCATTCTCTTCTCAGTTGGAGCTAATTACGATCCAGGCCACCAAGGCTGGCTTCACTGGTGGCGTGGTTGTGGACTTCCCCAATAGCGCCAAGGCAAAGAAGTAAGTGCTGAGGGCTAGTGTGCTGTTGGCATCAAGCAGCAGGGTTGTTGGGGTGACGAGCCAGCCAGAGGGTTGCTAGGCTGGGTCCCCCAGGCCCTCCTATTCTGCACCTGTGTGTGAGAGGGGACGTGCTTGAGGACTTGTGTGTCGTCTGTCGTCCCCCCACCCCACCCCCGTCGGCTTTATGAGCCCAGCCCTCACTCTCCTTTCTGCTTTCAGGTTCTACCTCTGCTTGTTTTCTGGGCCTTCGACCTTTATGCCAAAGGTGAGGGACCCAGAGTCTGCTGGTTTGTATCCTTTGGATTCCCTGCTTGTGGGGCCTCGTACCTGTTGAAAGTGCTCAGGCCTGGGTGGCCTGGCCTCCCAGGGCAGGGCAGACGGGTGGAGGGACCCTGGGGATGATCTAAGAGTCCTCTGGTCTCTGCAGCCCCTGAATGACAGTAACGAGAGTAATGAGGAAGAGGAGGTCCAGGAGTCCGTGTTCACAAGAGAGAGGTAAAGCAGTCCGCAGTCGCTGGGGCCGGCCTTGGGTGTGGGGGTCTTGCTGCTGCCAGGGCTGGCAGACGGGGCGGAAGGAAGATGGCAGCGTTCTGCTTTCACGAGGGCTCTCAGGACCAGGTGTGGCTGTGGCACCAAAGTGGTGACAGAATGGGAGACTTTGGGCCTATGCCTGCTCCCGCCCGCCCGCTGGGCAGTGGGGGCCCTCCAGCATGTCTGCGGCGCCCTTCTCCCTCAGGCTGCTGCCCCCACTGCGTCCCAGACCCCCTCCCCTCTGGCTCTCCCTCCGCTCCCCTGCATCCTCCTGTCTGCTCTCCTGCCCACTCCCACATGCACTGTACCAGCTCTCCTGTCTTCGCCGGTAGCCAGCCTTGTGCGTAGGCCTCCCTTCTGGGTCAGATCTGGCACCTGTCTTGCCCCACGCACCATTCTCTCACTGCTGCTCTCTGCTCCTGCCACTGGCCCCACTGGTAGCTCTCCTCAAGGCCACACCAGCTTCTGTCCTGCCAAGGCTGTGGCTACTTTTCAGTCTATTTTCTCTGCTATCCTTAACTTAACCTGCCTGCTCTGTAGGCACCAACTGAGACCTCGCTCCCTTGTTGCTTTCCCTGTCCAGCTTCCCCTAAGCCTTCCCTCAACCCCCATCTCAGTTTGGTCCTCGGCTCTCTGGCTGTTCCTTCTTGGAGCACCCTGGGGCCCAGCCTGGACACACACACCACCACCACCCCACCCCCACCACCACCCCCGTCTCTGCTGCCTTAGCCACCAACTCTAGATTCCTTGCTCCGGACTTAGGCCTGTGGCCTCTACCCCACCTCCAATTTCTGAACCGTCCCCTAAGTATCTGCTTTAGGGATACTTTCGCCGGTGTGGACAAAGCCACTCTCTTGCTCTTCACCCCAAGACTTCCTCCGCTCTCTCCCTATTTGTTTCTGTTTCTCTTACCTTCTCTCCAGCCAGGCCTTCACATCTTGCTACCTTTGACGCAAGTCTGTCCAGGGGGCAGCCCCCTCCTCTCCCTGGGCCCCCACCACCTTTGCCTGGTGTGGACATTGCTGTGCTGGCCTCCCTCTGCTCTTGATCTTTGCCCATTTGAATTTCTCCTACACGGTAGTAAGACAAATCCGTTCTTCCTTTCATTTCTTAAAACGGGTAAATGTATCTTGCCATTTTTCTCTTCCAGTGTCCTTGGTTGAGTTCTCTTTACCCTCTGTTTCCTTCCACCTTTCAGTGCTCTGAATCCTATGTATTTGTTTCCTGGGTGGTCAGGGGGTTTCCCCAGCCAGAAGGAGAACTTGGATATCACTGGTATGTCCCCGATGTCAGAGCAAGATCTTGTCAGTGAACAGTGTCCAGCATTCAGTGGCTGGATAATTGATGGTAAGGCAGTGAAGGAGGTTATTTCTCCCTTCTGGTTGATGGGAGTGAAAAGCCTAAAAATTTTTAAGACGTTGAAGAAGAAAAATGGGTAGAGAATGAATTTAGAAGGCCATGGGTGGTGAAGATCATGAGTGTGTTCATGTCCACCACAGACTGAATTCTTCTGACTCCTTATCCCCACCTCTCACCACAGTCATCTCCCTTAGCTTCCTGGGTCCATTCTGGGGGAGTAGGGGGATTGTGGGGTGGTTTTAGATGCTTTTTGTTCTAAGTGCCCACCACTTGATCCCAGTGAGTAGTACCCTTTCTCCCACCTCCCAGAGGATCTGCCCTCAGTGTAACCTCCTCCATCCACTGTGTATGTAGTCCCTCTAGCCCTCACACTGGTGTCTCCAGATGACATGCGCTAACTGTAAAGTTAGGTAAGCAACTGTTGTTCATCTCTTGAGGGGGTAAAGCGAGCGCTTGGGCAGTGTGTCGAGCAGAGGGCATGTGTGTGCAGGCTCAGCACAGACTTGTCTCCCCAGTTCTGCAGATCCTCCGCTTGGGGGACGGGGGACAGGAGGCTGTTGTCCATTGGCAGGATAATTGGGGCTTCTCCCGTTCTTGTCCTTTCTATCTTAACTGTTCTCTCTGACTGTGTCTCTGCCTCTCTGAGAACTCAGTCCACCTGTGGCATTTGCAGCTACTGACCACCTTCCCTCTTGGCACCTTTGGGTTGGGGCACTCACGGCCTCCACCCACTCCATTATTTGCCGTGATGACTCTCCCCCGTGGTTCGTTCCTTCTGTGGCTCACAGTTGGCCCCCACTTCTGCTTCTGTACACACTGGCTGCTGCTGTGTCCTGTGCTCTCAACCCCGATGTTGGCAGCTGCCTATTTTGCACTTGATTTCTCAGACCCCTGCTCTCTGGTTGTAGGCACTCTTCCGTTTGATTCATGTACCCTGCCTGTCCATGCCGAAGGGTATAAGTCCTGTTGTCAGTCCTTTGCCAAGAGACAGCAGTGACTGCTCCTTGCTTACTGAGGAGAAAACATATTCACTCCTTACCCGTGTTCATATCTTCATGAACTAGCCTAGCCAAGTGAGATTCTCAGAATTTTTTTTTTAGAGTAGGGGGCAGAAGAGCAGAGGGAGAGAGAATCTCAAGCAGACTTTACATTAAGTGCAGAGCACAAAGTGGGGCTTAACGTTAGGACCCTAAGATTATGATCTGAGCCAAAGTGAAGGGTCAGGTGCTCAACTGAGTGAGCCACCCAGGCACCCCCAAGATTTTTTTTTTTTAATTCTGACTTTTGTTATTAGGTCAGAACAGAGGAGAAATAGCAGCAAGCAGGGTCCGTGTTGTAGTCCATGTTGCAGTCTGGCCTGCATTGGCCCTGAGCCAAGGAGGGAACGTGTGCTTCTTGCCATTGGTATCCCACCGGGACTCCTCCCCTTCTCATCCCACACATGGGACTTTTCTGCTCCTGACCTGCTCTGTCCTTTCGGTGCCACACCCCATGTGGCACTCTGGTCCCGGCACTGCCCCTATCTCTGCCTGCAGGAATAGCCACTTGTCTCAGCAGCTCTCTTGTTTCTCCCAGACTGCTCTTCCTTTCTGAGTCACTCCCTCAGCAGCTGCCGGGCACTTGCTTTGCCTAGTGTCACTGGTGCCTGCCGAGGCCCAGGCATGGGCTCTTCAAGGGCAGGCCTGGTTCATACCCACTGTAGGACATCTATGGGTCGTGTACTCAGGTGCTCAGGAAATGGTTAACTCAAATGACCAGCAGCCCCCTGTGGCAAGAATTAGGCTGGAAGCTGTTTGATCCCAGCTGGCAGGTGGGGATGTGGTTTGGGGGCAGAGGCTCGCCCCATATTCAGGGCCTCTCTCTCGTGGGGCTTTATGAGGGGTCCCTTTTCTTCTCAGCCAGGGCTGGAGGCCAAGATCGGCCCTTGAGGGTCATTGTCAGGGCTGCCATGAGCTGGCAGCCGTTACCCTGCCTCAGACATTTGTTGCCAGGAGCCTCTGCTTGGCGTCTGCCAGCCTTGCCAGCTCCATAGCCAGGCGAGACGAGGGTCTGAAGTGGTGGCACTGGGCACAGGACCTCAGCTCTCCTTGGATGGTGGCAGGCTTTCGTGAGCTGATCCTGGCCTGTTGCCTCAGAAGTACCGTGGTTCCCTCCCTGCCCGTCCCACAGGCAGTACCTAACAAGCAAACCGACCTGAGCCAGGTAGTCCTCTACACGGAGATGCCTGGGAGGGAGTTCGGGCCTCTCCCATCCTCTTCTCCTCCCACTCTCCTCCCGAACAGCAGCTCTGGCCTGAGGAGATGTCACTGGGGAGGAGAGTGTCTCTTGAGAGTGGGGACCTCTGTTGCAGAAGGGGCATTGAGGCCACCCGACACGGGGAAGATCACCAGTTTTGTCCCGCATGGATTAGCCTGGGTGCCAGCCAGGCCACTCCACCCATCTGCTCAGAGCTGTCTAACCTCCCTCCCCCCACAGGATCCCATACAGGATCGCATGCCGCGGGGTAGTAAGGAAGAGCCGTGAGTGGGTGCTGGAGAAGAAGGAACGCCGGAGGCGGCAGGGCAAGTGAGTGTTGTGGCCAGGCTGGGCTGCTGAGGGAGGAGGGTGTCCTGGGGGTTCTTTGTTTATTCTGAGACTTTGTTGTTTCCTTGCCACAGGGAAGTCAGACCTGACACCCAGTACACCGGCCGCAAGCGCAAGCCCCGCTTCTAGGTGGTTTGCTTAGGCTGCACGCGGTTATTACAGGCAAGAAGTTTTCTCTGTTGAAGTGCCTACATCCGTCAGCTGACAAAAATATTGTTTTAGAAAAGTTTTCATGTTCTAACAGTTTCTCTTCACTTAACAAAAGTTTTAATAGCATCTTATTTTGTTCTAAAAGCAATAAACCACTTCCTGTGGAATTGCGGTTCTGGCATTTTCCAGCTCTGTGATCCTAAACACATTTCTTGAGTTTCTACTGGGGGGCGGAGGTGGGGGCTGTGGGGGACTATCACCAGGTTCCCCAGGTCCAGACGAGGCTTGAAGAACTTAAATGTATGAAAAGCATTCTTTTAACCTACAAGGAACACCGGTAGATTTAATTTCGGGCTGTTTATTCCAGCATGAGGCAGATTCGGGAAGGATAGGCAAGCGGAAATGTGTCTGTGGGACCCACTGACCTGCAGCTACCACCGGGCCTCTGGTTGCCCTCTAGTTAAAGGCATTCTGCAGCCCGTGGCCTGGGCTGACTTTTGGCCTTGAGCTGCACCAGCTGTCCATCGGGCCAGCTTTCAGGGTTACTAGTGGGCTGTAGCATGCTAAGACTGGGGGCATCTGGGGATCGCTTGTGACTTCTGGGAAAAAGCAGGAGGAGGGTATGGATATGGCCCACGGGACAGAACAGGCATCATCAGCCTTTAAGCTGGGGTGGAGGGGCCCTCTGGGCCCCTCCGGGCCCCTCCTTCCTGTTAGTGCTGTGCACGTTCACCCTGAAATTCTAAGGCTAGGATACTGGTAGCAAAAAATCTACAGCAGAGGCACGGTACAGATACAAATGTTTATTCTACATAAAAATTTCACAAAATGGGCAGCTGGTTGTACCAAGACCTTTGGTGAAGGGGTGAAGGCGGGGAGGGAAGTGGCTGATAGAGAAGGCAACAACGGACAGTGGTCACAGTCACTGGGTAGGAGCAGAGCTGAGGGGAAGGCAGGGCACAGATGGGGCCCCGTCCCCTACTGCATGCACTCGCATGCATACTCCTAGCCTGTCAACGAGGAAGAGGGGTCTCGGGCAGGGGCACATTTCTGACTTGAGAAGCCCCCAAGACGGGGAGGAGGGAGGTGCTCCTCCCTGGCTGGCTGCTGAATACTGCATCCCAGACACCAGACACCCACGTGGCACGTCAGTGGAGGACAGCAAGGGCAGGATGTGATTGCAGGCCTGAAGTAAGTCTGATTTCCCAGAGCACAAGGGAGCAGGGACCACTGTCCCAAACATGCAACGCACGATGGCTTGAGAACCTGACCAAGGCCTGCCGGGAAGAGTGGCTGGCCCAGGGTGTGGGTTTTGGCTATGGCAGAGGCCCTCTGGGCTCAATCTGCTTCCCTAGCTCCAAGGGTGGCTGGAAACCAGGCACCAGACAGCCTCTGGAAGTATGTTACCTGGGGTCAGGGAGAGCCCAAAGGGGTTGCTCCTGGGGCTGTGGGAACATGGGAAGGGGAAATGCCAAGACCCGCTGGACTCTGCCCCTAGGCAGGGGAGGGAGCCCGGTCTTGACACAGCCAAAAGCCACCTGGCCACAGCACCCTGAGCCTCCCTGGCAGTGATGAGCTGTTAGAGGCTTAGAGCTGGGCTGTCTCTCAGGGCCACCCTTCCCCTAACCTGAAAAGCAGCACCATGTGGCCAGCTGGTCCCCACCCCTCAGGGGGCTCGGCTTGGGACAGCTGGAGAGGTCAGGGCAGATGGGCCAGGCAGTAGGAGGCAAGGTTGGGGTCCAGAGAGAGTCCTGGTCCCAGGAGAGGGCAGACCCCAGGCTGGAGTAGAAGGCAAGGAGAGGGGAGCATGGCTACCCTGGGCAGTGCTACCTGGGAAGGGTGAGGCGGCCTGGGCCAGGGCCTGAGTCTGTTCTTTGCTGACCTGCCCCACCCCACCGGCTCCTCAGTACAGACACACACGGTCACAGAGATCATGCACACGACGGCTCAGGGTGGGGTGGGTATGGAGGGCCCGATGGCAGAGAAAGGAGCAGGATAGTATGGGAAAGAAGGGGCTCCCAGCCAGAAGGCAGCAGCAGCCAGGGGGCCTCCTGAGGGCAGACCATCCGGAGTAGAGTGGCAGGTGGGATGATTTTTATCCAAAGATGCCTCCAAAGGTGGAAGCAATGACAATGCCCAGGATCACGCAGCAGATGATGATCATGATCTTCTTCTGCATGGGGGAGGCAGGAAGGAGTGGCCTCAGACACAGGCTGAGGCTGAGAGCTGGGTCAGAGCTTAGAGGAGTGGGGCACACAAGGGAGAAGAGCCCCTGAGTGGCACTGAGGGCTGGGGGTCCGGAGGATGGAAATAAAATTGGACCTGGGGAAGGTGCCGCCCAGAATGGACCCAGGAGGCGGTGATGGCAGGGAGCTGAAGAACTTGGGGTGAGGGCTCAGATGGAGTCAAGTGTGGGGAGAGACCTTGGGGCTCTAACGGGCAGAGGGGAGCTACTGACCCGGCGCGCCTTGCTCTGGTACTTGACAGCCTTCTTGGTGTCAGACACAGCCCTCTCCACGTAGTCTACCGAATGTTCCACGTTGTACTCGATCCTGTCAATCATTTCCCCCTGCAGGGCCGGTGTCCGTGAGCTCCAGGGGGGTCCCCCTCAGGGCAGGACTCCGGGAAAGCACCCTGAGATCAGAGAAAGAAAAGTGGAGGCATAAGGATGGGGTGCCACCTTTCACCTGTACCCCTCGGGCCAGGTTCCCTGGGCAGCTTCCTCCTCTCCCTGGGGAGCAGGCATCCTGGGGAGGAACTGGCCATGCAATCTCAGCCAAGGGGGTAGAGACCATGCAAAGGGCGCTCAGCTGGGCCAGGAGTGAGGCGGAAGGAGGCAGGGCCTGGAGTTGGTGCTCTGCACAGGGTGCCATTCCTCGTGGGCATGGTGGTTCCACTCAGCTCTGTCTTCCGTCTTCAACATTTAAGATACCCTGCCTACCCCTGTAGCCCTTCTGAGCCATCTGGTCCCAGCAGCCCCTAGATGCCACTCCAACCATGATGCTGCCCAAGATCCCCCAGCAGCAGCGATGTGAAAAATGACCACTCCCTTCAAGTCCACTGCTTGCTTCCTCTGGGGTCCGTATCCCCAAGGTCTATTAGCTGATGGCAGCAGCAGCCTCCTCGGGGCCCCCCGGCTTCCTGACTCAGTTCATACCATGCCCATACTCAGTCTAGAAGAGAATCCAGAAGCCCAGAACCGCCGTCTCCCTCTTGTTCACACCCCCTTCCCCTAACCTTAAGCTCTAGCCGTATGACCTCCTCAATGAGCTGGGGTCTTGCCAGTCTCAGGACTGTGCTGCTGCTGGTCCCACTCTTCACACACCATGGGAAGTCTTCCGAGCCCAAATGCCACCTCCTCAGGCCTTCCCTGACCACCTCCATCCAAAGTGGCCACCACAGGGACTCTTACAGTGTTACTCCAAGTGTGGCCCTAGGACTAGCAGCATCAGCATCCCCCTCAAACCTGTTAGAAATGCAAATTCACGGGTCCCCACTCTGACCTACCAAGCTCTGGGCATAGGGACCAGGAAACCTACAAGCCTGCCAAGTGATTCCTGGGCCCTATCCAGTTGGAGGACCACTGCCTTATCACACTGCCTCCTCCTAACATCTCCTGAGCACCCAGCACAACTCAAGAACATTCCATTTGTCATTTACTTATGCTGCCTTTCACCCAACACACATTAGCACAGGCCCTCAGCTGTCCTGGTCACTGCTCGATGTCCAGCTCCTAGAAAAGTGGCTGTCCGCAGTGCTCACGTGACAAACGGGTGATAAGACAGGACAAGGCTGGGTGTAGGGCCATGCAGGACCATGCAGCACCCAGAGCCCAGTAGCAGAGCCATGCAGAGGATGGGGTCCTTCAGATGGGCACGGCCCTGGAGGCGTTTCAACAGGGGGTGGTTAGTTACCTGGAGCCTTGGTCCCTCCCCAGCAGGGCAGCATGTCAGGCAAAAAGGGTAGGGGTTAGTGCAGCCCTGGGTTGCTGCTGTGGGCTCAGGGCGGGTGGAGGGCAGTGGGGCCCGAGGCTCTCACCTGGCTCTCCACAAGCATGGCCATGTCCATGAACATGTCATGCAGCTCACGGATGCTGTTCTCTAGCTTGATGATCTCACTGTGCCGTGTCTCAATCTCGCTCAGAGCCTGCTTTGAGATGCTGGAGTCCATGATGATCTAGAGGGTGGGAGCAGTGGGCTGGGACCCAGGAGCCTGCTCCAGGGGGTAGGGACGGGTGCCAGGGCCAGGACAGCAGGCCAAGAGCAAAGGCATCTGAGCTGGACTTCTCAGTATTAACGTGGGGCTAGTGACACTCCCCGCCTGTGCCTGCCACACAGTAACTGCTCACCACCCTTGTACAGAGACCAACTTGACTGCCCCAAGGACCCAGGCCTTGAACCACCTTTCTCCCCACTCCTTCCGGTCAGCCTCCCAGACAGGGTAACTGCCCCTCCCTCCTCTCCTGGAACCCACAGACCCTAGCTGCCTTCATCCCTGTGTGCCACCTCTTCCAGGATGCCGTCCCCGCTTGCTCAAGCTTCACTTGAATGTAGAGATGGCCAAGGGCACCCATGTCTCCCAAGAGAGGAAAAGGGCCCTGAGGATGGTAGTAGGAGCCCCTGGCCAGTGGCAAACAGGAGAAGCAAGAAAGTAGACCCAGTTGGGAAGAACCAGGAGACAGGTCTTAATTATACCTTTGCCACGTCATTTGCGTGGCCTCAGTCTGGTCCCTCTTCCTCTGGGGCTCAGCCTTCTCTGAAACCTGCCTCACAAGGTGGCGTGTCCAGAGACTGCCCAGCCCCAGCACTCTGGACACACAGCAGGGGTACGGGGTGAGGGGAGTTCACACTCACTCCGGAAGCAAAGATGGCGGGGTTCCCACTCTCCAGCATGTCCTCCAGCTCCTCGCTGGTCGTGGTCCGGCCAGCTGCGTGCAGGGGTCTCAGTGAGCCCTGCACACTCCGCAGGGTTCGGCCGCAGCCCCGCCCCCGCCCTCGGCCCCAGCCCCACGCCCTCAGCTCACTGATCTCCAGCTGCCTTTGGATGCGGCCCTTGCAGCGCTCGCGGTAGTCCGACTGTGTGGCGTTGTACTCGGACATGACCTCCACAAACTTGCGGGACAGCGTGGAGTGCTGGGGGTGTGAGTTGGGGGTACAGGTGTCAGGCCCAGACCCGCAGGGCACCAGGGCCTCCGGTGCCCGATGGCCCGCCCCAGAGCCCCACCCGCAGCACCTGTGTCTTTCGGATCCTCAGGTCTGCGGATGAGCGGTTGAGGCCTTCTTCCTGCTCGATGCTCTGCTCGATGCCTGGAGGCATGGAGGGCTGCTGAGCCATACCTGTCCCCTCACCAATGTCCCCTCCCCATCCCCATCCCCAGCCAGGATCTGGCTCGGGACCTCCCCAGGAGAGGGTCTAGTGTGCACTGTGAGGGGGTCTGTGGGCAGCAGGGGGAAGCAGGAGCGCCAGGCACTGATGGGGGCCGACACGCACAGGCATCTGCAAGGCCTCGGCACACAGCAAGCTGTGCGTGTGAGTGCTTGCTTGTGTGAGGCTGGGCAGCTCAGGCCCACCATGCCTTCTGCTCAGGAATCCCATGTGCCCAACGAGGGCCCACACCCAGTAGGGTCAGTCTAGTGGCCCCGATCTGCAGGAGCTCTGCACCTGTGCTCACACAAACACACCAGGGCTTCCAGGCAGGACCAGGCAGTGCTGACCGCCCCCTGAACCCCCTCTTGCTGAAGTGAGGGACAATTGCCCGGGGCGGGGGGGGGCACTCCCTCACTGAAGCCTCAGGCATCTGTCCCAAGGCACGGCCCGAGCCTGGCCCCAGACAAGCCTTGCCAGGAAGCAGCTGTGAGTGGGCACATGACGGCACCCACAAAAAGGAGACCAAGACCTAATGTACCCGAGAGTCAGCAAGACCCCAGGGCCACGCAGGGAAGCGGGCCCAGAGTGCCCCTCTACTGCCCAGACAAGGCCTGGAGCTTAGACTCACTCTTTAACTTGGAGCGAACTTTGTTTGCTGTCTTCTTGATGTCAGACATGAGCTCCTCCAGTTCCTCCTTTGTCTCTGGGGAGGGAGAAGGGGGACAGGGTAAACCCGGGGCTCCCCCTGTGACCTGATGCTCAGGCTCAGCCCGCGGGCAGGCCCAGGTCCCAAGCCTTCCCCTTTCCGCGGGCTAAGGCTCTGCCTGCCCCTCCAGCCCTGGGCCTGGGGCCACAGGAGCTGCAGCCTCACCCCCTCTTGTGCTGCTTCCGAGGAGCCTCCTTTCCTCCTTCTCTGGCTCTCCCACCCCCTGCGGATAACAGACGGGTCTAAATTTAAGGCAGAAATAATTGTGGAGCAGCTGGCAATGCTGGCATTGGCACTGGGGAACATTTACTTGATGCTTGCCTGAGTCGGATGGGGGGGGGGGGGTGCGGGCTTACCTAGAGTTACCTGGTAGCTCTGGGGGGATGAGCATCCAGCCACCAGGGTGACAGAGCCAGGGGCCAGGGAGGCTGAAGTGGGTCCCCCTCCACTGAGCACCTTGGGTGGGGTAGACCCTATTCTATGCAGAGTCACTGCTCCCCCTTTCCAGGTGCTGAGCTCAATGGAGACCAACTGCCGAGTACCAGTGGGTGGATGGGGGCATGAGGCACCTGGCCTGTGTGGGAGTTGATGGAAAAGAACCTCAGGGATGTGGGCCCCCTGGCACACAGGTGGCCCTGGAGCAGCAGGTGGCTGGTCCTGTGACGGCAAAGCTGGGGGATGGCCACAGCCTAGTGTTTCTGGCCCTTGTTCCAGCTGAACTGTCTCTCTAAAGCTGGCGGAGGCCGTGGGGGTACCCAGCTTGCTCCACCCCAGTGAGGGGTTAGCTGGCCAAATGGGACAAGGTGGCTGCCTCCCTCAGCAACCTGCCCCAGCTCAGGGCAACCCCAGGACTCTGCTTCCCGGAAGAAACCAGGACTGAGCTCTTGCTCGGCCTTTCTTACCCACCATCTGCTTTCCTCTGGGGCTGGCCCTCTCCTAGAGGGTGTTGGAAGGGCATTTACAGCAGTTACTTTGGGTGGGCACCTACTAAATGGATTGGGAGGTGGGGGGCTTCGAGGAGCGGAGGAAGGCGCTTCATTCGTACAAACAAAGGAAACTTACCAGCTGCTCTGACGTCTCTGCCTCTTTTGCTCAGATCCAAAATAGCCCAACCCGGATGGCGGCCCCCAGGGAAGGCAGAGCAGGCCTCGGCCGGGAGAGCCCCCTGCTTGCTGCCACCTTTCCCGGTGACTCCTTGTTAACTGCTCCCTCTGCTCTAGAACCGGTACCGGGGAGCCCCCTCCCTACATCAGTGACCACCGGCTGGTCCTGACTCACGGTGGCAAATCTGAACTAGCTGCTACTGACCGTACGACGCGAGGAGACTTTGTGCGGAAGGTGGCACGAGGCAGCTAAGATAAATGAACAGGCATCTGTTGCCCTGTGCTCACCCCGTCTTCCAGCAGGTGAATGCCCTCGCTCTTTATAGGACTCTGTTCCCACAGGTAGCCCCTTCTGACTCTCATCAGGAGGGACACACACGAACTCAGACACACATGCACATAAAGACATAAGATGTCACATGCTGCCATCCCCAACAAATGTCTGGGGGCAGGGGCAACGCGTGATGGACACCCTGAATGTGTGCTCTGCCTTGGGTAGCCCCTCTCTCCTTCCCACGCATTCCAAGGACAGTCTCCCGGCTCCCTGCGGACTCATTTTGTTTTCCAGGGGCCTGGCACTGCACCTGCTTAGCTTGGCACTGGCCTCAGGTTCAAACACACTTTAGGGGCTGTGGAGAGATTTCTTGTGGGGGCTTGAGGGTGCCAGTGGACTGGGGCTGAGGGGCCACAGATAGGAAGGCCCTGCTGGAGAAACCCATCCCTGAGTGCTTCCCCTGGCCCTCCCATGGCTAGGACCCTCCCCCTTGCATTGTTGGGGCTCCGTGAGCTGGTGTCTTCCAGAGGCGCTGGAGCAGCGAGAGGAGGTGAGCAAGCAGAAGCAGTGCGCACTTGCCCAGGTTATGGGCCTGGGCCCCCAGCGCTGTCACTGACTCCCCCAGGCTGGGAGGAAGGAATCTCAGGCCTGTATGCTGTCAGCCTGGCACAGGGCAGTGTAGTCATCAACACCTCCCCAGGAATTGGGACAGCAGGGTCAGGGGGACCTGTGTGGGGACAGAGTGGAACGCAGACACACAGAGGCTCCCTGTGCGGAAGGAGAAAGGTGACTTCCTGGAGCCCTGAGAATGCCCAGCTCTGGGGTACCAGGGCCAGGTGCCAGGGCTGCTAGCTCTTTCTGGAAGCTCCTCCTGCTTGGCCGGCCTGCCCTCCCACGGTGCTGAGGCTCAGCGCTGCCATCTGCTCCCCCGGGGAGGCTCAGGAAAGGGAGGGGCTGGGCGGAGAGGCTTCCTTTTGAGCTGGGCAGCACCCACCCACCCGGCTTACCTGGAGAGGGCAGGGCTGGCCCGAGGACGGCCGCCCCACTCACACAAACCTGTGTGAGACCCAGGTCCAACAGGGGATCCCAGGCACTAACCCCCACCCCGGGCCTCGGCCAGCTGTGTTCCCCAAAGCTTTCCATGAGGGCCAGGCCCAGGTACCCCTCAGGCGACACACAGCGTGGGTGCTGGGGTTCTAGGAAGCCACCCTCCCCTGCCCCCCCGCCACAGCAGCGCCTTCTAGGAGGCCTGAAAGCCACCCCTCAGTCCTACACACTCACTCTCGTCAGGGTTGGGGGAGGCCAGGATGGCGCTGTGCTTCCGTTTCACCTCCTCCACGTTCTCTGAGATCTTGTCAATGAAGCCTCGGATCTCCTCCACCTGCACACCAAGGCCAGCCGGTCAGGAGGAGATCCAGCTGGAGGCCCGTGGGCCCTGGGCAGAGGCTGGACCAGGCTTCGGGTGGGGTGGGGGTGAGACATGGGCCCCCCACCAAGGTCTGCCAGAGTATTCGAGGATGTGGGGTGTGCTGGTTCCCACCTGTTCAAAGAACTCATCCATGAAGCCATCCCGGTCCACAGTGACAGTGACATCGTCATCATCATCGCTGTCCTTGGCCTGCACAGGGGTGTGTACACGTGAGCAAAACTCTGGTAGGCCCACAGGGTCCTGCTGGACCTGGGACCATAAACTACCCAGCATCCACATACTGCAGGCTTGCAGGCTCAGGTCCAGGGCCCTCACTGCTGCCCTGTGTCCTCTTAGCAGGGATGAGGTCTGGCTGTGCCCTCAGCTCCCAGCCACAGCGAGACCTCAAGGACCCCAGGGGACCCAGCATAAAGACAGAAGCCCTGCCTGCCGAGCTGGTGATGGGGAAAGTCTCTACCTCTAGGCCAGGGACTCCTTCCCTGGCCCAGCTGCCTGCCCCCTCCCCACAGGACTGGGGTCCTCCCAGCATGGCTCTCACCCAAGGGGACAGCTGGGAAGGCTTGGTTCCCTGGCTAGGGGCCCCAACTCACAGACCTTGCCTGAGACAGGCTGCCTGGACACCAGCCTTTTCTACTTTCTGGTCCTGAAGCTTTTTTTTTTTTTTTTAATATTTTATTTATTCATGAGAGACACAGAGACAGAGGCTGAGACACAGACAGAGGGAGAAGCTGGCTCCCTGCAGGGTGCCCTATATGGGACTCGATCCCAGGAACCCAGGATCATGCTCCAAGCCAAAAGCAAATGCTCAACCACTGAGCCACCCAGGTGTCCCTGGTCCCAAAGGTTTTAATTGGGATGGGGCTCAAAGTTCCCAAGCTCCCTTTGGTGGGGGGGTATGTCAGGAGTGAGAGGCCTGAGTGCCACCCACACCTGCCTCCAAAGAGGTGGGATGCTGACACAAGGGCCATCCCATTGCACCTCAAGCAGGCCTGAGAGATACTGCCTGCATGCAGCCTGTGTGTGTGCAGCTCTGCAAACTCAGCTCTCCCCCCGTCATTTTTGTTTTTTAATTTTTATTTATTTATTTATTCACAAGAGACACAGAAAGAAAGAGAGGCAGAGACACAGGTAGAGAGAGAAGCAGACTCCCTGCAGGGAACCCCATGCAGGACTCCATCCCGCAACTCCAGGATCATGCCCTGAGCCGAAGGCAGACACTCAACCACTGAGCCATCCAGGCATCCCTTCCTCCGTCATTTTTTTTTTTTAATTTTTATTTTATTTTTTTATGATAGTCACAGAGAGAGAGAGAGAGGCAGAGACACAGGCAGAGGGAGAAGCAGGCTCCATGCACCGGGAGCCCGACGTGGGATTCCGAGTCTCCAAGATTGCGCCCTGGGCCAAAGGCAGGCGCTAAACCGCTGAGCCACCCAGGGATGCCTTCCTCCGTCATTCTTGACCTCAGACCTCAATTCTCTGTCCCGCCAGGCCCAGAGCTGGGCCCTGACCAGCCTGAGAGGCCAGTCTTCACCTGGCTCAGGGCCTGCCCTAGGCCCCACCCCACCACCCAGGGAGAAGCCGGACAAAAGCCACCCCCATCCGGGGGCAGAGTAATCACAACACCTCCAACTTCCCAATGTGCTGGCCAAGCTCATCCCCCGTCAGCCTCACCCTCACCTGCTTGGAGTCGCGGCTGTGAGCAGCCCACCATGCTGAAAGGGCAGGGGCCAGGGTCCCAAGGGTGGGACTGTTCCCCTCAGACTGGGGTGATGAGACTTGGTCACACCCCTTCCTGTCTCAGCACCCAGGGGGAGGTCACCTGAGCAGGCTGGGCACCAGCCTTCACCTGGATCTCTCTTATGTCAGGGTCAGAGCCCAAAATAGGGCCCGACGGAGGCCAAGGGACCTGGCAGGCTGCTGGGGAGGGACAGGTTCTGTGCCCCGCGCAGACAGCGGCTGGCTGAGGGACCTGCCCCTGGGTCTGTCTGCTGCTGGCAGCGGTGGGGACAGTGACTCCTGGCTGCAGAAGGCTAAGACGGAGTGGGAAGGCACAGCATGGTCTGTAAAGGGCTGTGCCCCTGGGGCTCTCAGGGTCCCACTGCCCCACCAGAGTGGGACCAGACAGGAGAGGGGGTTGGCTGGGAGCTTTATGGAGGCGGCTCTGACAGGCCCCTCTCATCAAGAGATCACACCTCCTCCCCCAGCAGCTAAAATAAATCCTCGCTCCCACAAGTGCCTGTGGCTGCTACCAGGTGGCCCCCTCCCCCCAGCCAGGCCCACCTATAGACAAAGAGACTCTAGAGGCCATTTCCACACTTTTGAACGTTGCCAGGCACAGGAGCTAAGCTGGAGGAGGACTTGTTAGAGAAACTGAGGCAGAGTACAGTCTGGAGGAGCCCAGGGCCCCCTCTGGGGCAGCCTGCTAGCCTTCAGCAGGTTGCCCTCTCTGTCTTTTTGGGGTCTAAACAAAGATAGGGATGGACAGGAAAGGACAGAAGGAGAATTTTCCAGCTCTCCTCCCAGAAAGAGTAATGACCGGCTAGAGCCAAAGACAAGGGCATCAGAGTTTCCAGAGACGAGAGCCGTTGCCAGAGACCCCTGGGATCTGGCCTGGAGTCTCTCCCTGGGCCTCGGCTTGGCTGTCTGTAAAACAAGGACATACGTTCTCCAGCAACCAGCAGCTCCAACCTGCTCCCTGCACAGACTTCTCAGAAAACTGAGGCTGGAGTCAGGGAGTTTCTGGGAAGTCAGGGAATGGCAGGAAAGATGCCCACGGTCTCCTCCAGGACCTCTGGCAATGAAGGCAGAGCCGAGGAAGGGGACCCCTGGGCCAGGGCCTGACTGGGGCTCCCAGGTCAGGATCCACCCCGAAGGTACCATTCAGATTGATCCCAAAGTCAACTGGAGGGTTTAGGGCCTGACTTAGAGCCTCGGTCACACCAGTGGTGACTCCAAGCAAAACTTTGAGGGGATTCTCCGTGAGGACCCTTTCCTTACCAAGTCCTAGCACTTCTTCCTCCTCAGGACTTTTTACCCACTGCCCCCCTGCCCCCCATCACCTCACTGCCACAGCCTGAACCTGGACCCTGGCACACCCCACCTATACCCATCTCCCTGCCGCTACAACCTACCTGCTGACATTCCCCTCATCCTTAGATGCCACTTCCTCCCAGAAGCCTTCCCCAGCTGCCCCAGATCAGTCTCTTGCTCCTCCGGTTTCCCACACACTATTCACATCTCTCCTGACACGACAGCCACAGACTCTCAGGCCCTAAGGGACCTGAAAAGTCACCTTGGCCTCAGCTGCCAGCCTCAGCTTGCACACCCCCTGTGATGGAGAGCTCACTGCTTTCCTGGGCAGATCTGCCCACCCTGGCCTGCCTCGATTGTCCCTTTCCTGTGGCATGGCCCCACGCCATAAAGAACCTGTTGGTACCCTCTCCCTGGGATCTGAAGGCAATGTCCACACTTTCCCTGGGTTTTTCTTCTCAAGTTGACCATTCCCTTTCCCTCAGATCCCTCTCAGGGCCCTAAGTTGCAGCCCCTACCCCAGACTCATTTGGTCCAACCTCTATCATGATAGAGTTTGTACATGATACAAACTGAATCTACTGTTGGTTGTGCTCTAAATTGTACCAAAAAGCTGGCCATCCCCTCCCTCTTTTTACATGGTTTACCTCTGTTAATGCAACCAGAGATCAATAAAATTGATCATGTAGTACTTCCTGTCCAGAAAAGCCCCAAGCCCTTCCCCACCAATGTCTACTTGGCTGGATTTTAGGCTCAAGCTAAGGACCTTCTTTCCTGTTTAATGTCTTCATTTGTTCTGATCCTTGTTGGGCTTTGTGAGACTCTGATGGCTCATGACTCTGTTGCCCCCTGCAACCTCATCCACATCTAGGCCAGAGCCCTATGGCACCTTTCTAGAGACATCCTCAAGGTTAAGTAAGACCCCAATCAGGTTTCACTGGACACTAAGGAAATGACAAACCCCAAGCCCAGATGCACTCCTGACCCAAAAGGAAGGAGGAACTAGGCTGGCATGCCATCTCCTAATGTCCTGGGATGGTCAGGGTGGACCACGCCGACATGTACAAAGGGGGCACCCGTATGGTTTTGAATCATGAGGCCCCCAGCTCCCTTGGAAATCTGCCAGCCCTCAGAGAGGGCTGGACTGGGGACCTGAGGTGGCAGCTAGAGTGGTGGTCATAAGCCCCAAGCTGCAAACATCTTCAAGATTAAGCCCCTGAAGGGAAGCCTCTGACACCATATGAGCACCCTACCAGCCACCTGGCCCAAACTGGGCTCTGCCTCCATCTCCTGTGCCCCTCCTCTGAAACTTCCCATTCCCAAGGACTCCCTAAATCAGAAACTGGGGTATATCTACATTCTTCCTCTTGCTCTCACATCCATCCAACATTTGACTTGTTGTGGTGTTTTCTGTTCATCCATCGGTGGTTTCAATCCTGCTCCAGCACCATAATCCCCTGGAGGGTTTAAAGAACCCCCCCCCCCCCCGACCGCCCCGCAAAGCCAGCTTCCAGGGCTCTACCCCACAGACACCCAATCAGAATTTAGGGGTGTAGAGCTGGTAAGGCTAAGTTTTCAAAAAGCCCCCCCTGCCAACTCCACCCTGGGTTGAGAATCAGTGGTCTGATCCTACTCCTCTCTGATAGACTCTGGCCTCATGAGGCCTCTGGTCCAGGCACTCAGGAATGAAGCTGCACTGGCCAGAAGCCCTGAACTTCTAGCGGATGCCAGACAGCTCTGGTGGTCTCTCCTGGCAGAGGCTCCAGGATTCCAGGATACCTTCCTGGAAACAAAAGTGTGATTCCTCCAAGAGGCTCCAAGGCCAGGCAGCCTTCAGGCCAGTCCCCGGGGATGGATGGCGGGAGGCCAGGCAACAGGGTTGATTCATTCCTCCTGTGCAGAACTTGCTGTTGTCTGCCTCGAGGGCTATTTTCCCCCCCTCCTTCTTTTAAATGACGAATCAAAGTCAATACCACTAGAGCTGAGAGACCCAGAGCTGAGTCAGGGGTATGTGAGGTCAAGCTGGGTCTCGAGGAACGAAAGAGGGGCTCCCTGTCCCCACCCGGCCCTGGTCTGATCCCCTCACCCTCTCCCCATTCTATGTATGCCCTTCTCCACCAGATCCCTGCCACTGAGCAGGGCCCCAGGGCAGCTCCAGGAGGTAGCCTCATCTGGTAGAGAGGAGCTGGCCTCTGCCCCACACCCCACAACACACTGTGTGACCCTGGCCCTTTCCAGACCTCAGTTTTCTAATTTGTGAAAGAGGAGGTTGGACTAGATAGTCCCTGAAGGTCATTCTGGCTGCACCCCAGATGAAAATGTGTCTAACCCATTGTTTCTTCTGGGAAACTCTAAGGAGACCTACTCTTATATTCCTATTTCTCCACTCAGCAAGGCGGATCTGGCTGGCTCCACTGTGTGATGAAATGGGCACAGAGAGGTTAAGGCAAGAACCTCCCTGGTGTTGCCCAGGACACCCAGTCTCTTCTCAGCCATGAGAGAGAAAAGGGGGAACAGATGGACAAAGGGGCACACTAGGCTTCCCTACCCACCCAGGCCTACTCCAGTGAGGGGGCATCAGACCACCCACTATTCTCTCTTGTTGGGCATTCCAACCTCTCTGCCTTTACTCCCATGGGTCCCTCCTTTCAGACCACCTTCCCTCCTCCCATTTATCCCCAACTCCTGGACCACCCCAGGCTCTCTTCTTCTAGGAAGGCTTCTTTCAGGGTCTGGCTGCCCCAACACTCCCTCCTCTCTGTCCTCTGTCCTCAGCAGGCCCCATGTGCTGCACATGGCTCAGCACAGAGATAAACACCCTCTGGGCCCAGGGATGGGTGGTCAGCTCCAAGAAGTTCTCAGAAAGGAAACCAGGGAGGCCTCTGAATGAGGGGAAGGAAACATCTGCATGCCAGGTAGGGCTGCCCAGGGGACACCTTGCCCCAAGTCTCTCCGCTTGTGTGACCCTGGGCAAGTCTTTGCCCCTCTTAAGCCCCTGGCTTGCCTTTCTGATCTCCGAGGGCCCCCGATGATCCCTTCACTCTGTACAACTGAAAGATCAGCTGCATGGGAAGCGGGAGCTGGGGAAGGCTGGAGGGCTGGGCCTGGCCTGCAGAGCGCTGAGGAAATGCGCCAGCTCCTTCCCCAAGTGTGACTTTTATAAATAAGCTCCCTTGCCTTCCTTCCAAATGTGGTGGCGTTGGGTGGGGAAAGAGAAAGGGGGAGGGAGGGAGGGCTGGCAGTGGTGCAAGTCACTGCCCCAAGCACCCCTCTGTCCAGCCCAGGCAGTACTGGCCTCCTGGTTCCTGGGGATTCTGATCTGAGAATTCTGATGCCTGGGGTTCGAAGTCTCCCCTAAATACAGAGACAGATTCAGAAGACCTGTGACCACCCCTTACCCTGAGAAACTAGGCTTTAGGTTTTATTATCTCCACTTTCATAGGTGGGAACCCAAGGCCCAGAGGGAGACTTGTGGGAATGACAGCCCCCCCAACCAGACTAACTGTCCCACCCCACCCAGTGTGGGCTGCAAGAAACCCCCAATGGGCAGGGCCACCCAGCAATGGGTTCAGTTGCCTCCCTAGGTTCTGAATGCCTGAGGGGTGGGGTCTAGAGGAAGCCTCAGTGAATTCACAGAGAAGCCAGGCCTTACCATCTAAAGGACCACCATGGCTAGTGTTTATGTTATGTCGGTCGGGGTGTGGGGGGCGGGAGGGGTGAGGGGTCACAGAGACACACACCAAAGCAAAAGATCTGGGTTCAAGCTCCCTACAACCCAAGCTCTCCTGGTGGTTCCCCAGTCCCAGACAGATTTAAATCTGTCTTTGGGACTAGGCAAAGCCCTTCTCTACCATTCCTTTTGAGCTACCATGAGTCCCACTTGCTCTCTTGTTCCTCAGTTTCCCCTTTAGCAGCGAGGATGACAGCTGATGAACCAGAGACCCTGTTACATGTAAAGGACTGTGTTCCCCTACCACATATACTCTTGTCTGACCCACCAGGCACCCAAACATCAGCAAATGCACCACATGGCTATTCATTCCCGAGATAACATTCTTTTTGACTCAACGTAGCACAGGAAGCTTGAGGGCAACCGCAAGGGCTGGCAGGGGAAGTGTTTAGACATCATATATGACATGAGGGACCATCTTCTTCCTTTGAAACCTCCTGAGGTTTACCCTGGGGGCTGGGCTTTTGGCCAGGAATAAATGGTCTGATGGGAGGGTGGGGGCTGGTAGCCAGAGCAAGCGGGGTGGTGGTGGAGATGGAGGCAGGAGAGTACAGATCCCAGCTCCAGACTGCCCAGGAGACAAGCCTGGTATAATGGGGGAGACGGGGCACAAACGTAAGGAACCTCTGGATGGAAAGGTCAAGCCAGGGTATCAAAAACCCAAAGTACACTTGAAACTTTCCATATAAGAGGACCTCAGTCTCTAGCTGCAAGTGGGGTATCTGGGGGAGGGCTCTGCGCAGCCACTGAGCTACCTGCCCCCCGCCCCCAACCCCAGATCAGGACCGTGGGAAGGGCACCTGCTAGACAGGAGGGTGGTCAGCGAGCGGATCAGACAAGAGTCAGCCTGGTCTAGAGCCCTGAGGCCCCCCTCCCCCAAACACAGGCTTCATTTCCTTCTTTGCCCCCACACGCCCCCAGGCTTGCCATCTCTAAGGGCAGAGGTGAGAACGTCTGGTAGACGCCAGACGCCAGGGGAGAGGAGGGAGGGGGGGAATGAGGAGCATGTCAGGGCTGGGAGACGGTGGGCTCTGGTCAGAGCCTTTGCGCAGCCTCTAACTCCCCCCAAACCCCGCCCCAGGAGCCACACCCCAGGGGCCTCGGAGGCACAGGTGGAAAAATAGGTTCAAGTTGGAATCAGACCAGGAACCCCGGAAGGGTGTGAAAACTGCGCCCACCGGGGCTCCCCAGGTGCCAGGAAGGTAGACGGGGCGGGGGTGGGGGGGTGAGAATCTGACCCCTCTGGGGCCGAGGTGGGCAGCAGACCCGGAGCGCGACGGGGGTGGGGAGCCACAGGTGACGGGAGCCACAGGTGACGGAGGCGGCGGGGCGCCCCGCGGGACAGCGCCAGCGCGAGCAGCGCGCCCCTCCCGGCGGCCCGGTTTCCGCAGCGCGCCCCGCGGCGGGGCTCAGGCGGGGGACCGCCCCCGGCCGTCGTCCACACCCGTGCGGGGGACAGGGGGGCCAATGACGAGGCACAGTGGGGCGACAGACACGGGACCGGCTCCGCGGGCCGCGGGAGAGGTCAGCCCTCGTCCCGCCACCGGCACCCGAGAATCGTCCCCCGACCCCCCAAAACAAGGGGGCGCCGAAAAGTTTATCCAGGACCCCGGGCTCCGGCCGCCAGCCCGCGGGCCCACGGCGCCGAGCTCACGCGAGCCCGTGACCCGGAGTGGGTCCGAGGGGCGGGACCGGAGGGGGTCCCCGGCTCCGCACCGCTCCCTCCCGCCCGGCCGGGGACGCAGGGGCCGTCGCCCGGGGGCCGCCGAGGCCGAGCGGGGGGCGGCCGGAGCGCGGGACGCGGGCGGCGAGCGGCGAGCGGCGGCGCGGGGGGCCGGACTCACCGTGCGGAGCTCCTGGGTTCGGTCCTTCATGCTCCCGGGAGTGGCAGCGGCGCCGGCTGCAGCCGTGTGAGCCCCGCATGCGCGGCGGCCGCCCCGCGGCTGCGCAGCGCCCGCCCGGCCCCGCCCCGGCCCCCGGGACCCCGGCCCAGCCCGCCTCCCCGCCCCGGCCCCGCCCCCGGCCCCCGGGACCCGGCCCCGCCCCGGCCCCGCCCTCGGCCCCCGGGACCCGGGACCCCGGCCCCGCCCGCCTCCCCGCCCCGGCTCCGCCCTGCCTTGGCCCCGCCCCAGCCCCGCCTTCGGCCCCCGGGACCCGGCCCAGCCCCGCCCCCGGTCCCCCCGGACCGCGGCCCAGCCCCGCCTCCCCGCCCCCGCCCCCGCCCCGCCCCGGCCCCCCGGCCCCCCCGGCCCCCGCCCCGCCCCGCCTTCGGCCCCCGGGACCCGGCCCAGCCCCGCCCCCGGCCCCCCCGGACCGCGGCCCAGCCCCGCCTCCCCGCCCCCGCCCCGCCCCGCCCCGGCCCCCCGGCCCCCCGGCCCCCGCCCCGCCCCGCCCCGCCCCGCCTTCGGCCCCCGGGACCCGGCCCAGCCCCGCCCCCGGCCCCCCCGGACCGCGGCCCAGCCCCGCCTCCCCGCCCCGCCCCGCCCCAGCCCCCCGGGACCCAGCCCCGCCCATACCCCAGCTCCGCCGCGGGCCCCGGGCCGGCGCCGTGGGGTCGCAGCCCTGGGACCCGGTTCCGCGTGTCGCGTGCCCTACGCCGCGCGCTCCCTGCTTGGGATGGGGCCGCAGAGCCCCTGCTCCGTCCCTGCACTCAGCCTCCCAGTAGCCCATCCCTCGTTCTTCACCTGGATCTTCACCCCCAGAGCTCCTCACATCCCTGAGGATTTGCAGGAGGTCGAAAACCCCTTGATTTTATGGCCTCGGAACCTCTAGCACTCCGCTCCAAAAACCTCCGCCAGCCAAAAACCTCCTCCAGAGTTCCTACCCTCTGAGCCCTACCCTTCCCACTTTCCCCCAACACCTCATCCAGACTCAGGCTCTGGCCCCTCTTTGCCCAGGGTTTCTCAGTTCATAGGTCTGATGCTGGGTGACCACCCTGTTTCCCTTAGTGTCCACACCCAGCGGGACGCAGGAACCCTTCTCTCTCTGGGGAAGGGAGATCTAAGCTCAAGCCTGCTCTCCTGCCCCTTTCCCTACAATCCCAACCCTGAGTCCCAGCCCCAGGCCTGAGATCCTATTTGTCTCTATAGCTGGGGGCAGTTAAGCCTGGGGCCCAGTTCACTGTGGCACTAATGGAAAGATCTTAGCAGCCTGTAGAGGGCTGGTAGGTGGGGGCTAGTCTGTAGCAGATGCTTCTGTTCTGATCCCTGCCAGCATCTTGTTGACATAAGCAGCCATATACTGCCCCCAGCTGTCCCCTCTGTGTCCTGGCCCAGACCCTCCTCACCTCAAGCCAAGCACTTCCTCTTCCCTTCCCCAGGGCTGCCAAGGTGTTCTGGAGCTGGGCCAGCCCCCTGCTGCCCAGTGTGCCTGGGCCTGGCACTTCTCCCAGACTGGGCACAGGTTAGCTGGCTGGCAGACAGGCTAGGGACACTGTTCCAGCCATCTCTCCTTCCCTGGAAATCTGGCCAGAGACTGACTAGCTTAGATGCCGCCTGGCATCAGAGGCAGCCACACCCTATCCAGTTGTCCAGACCTCAACCTTGAGCAGCCCACAGAGCAAGCATTGGTGGTGCCCCCCATTTGGCAGATGCACAACCAGGACTCATTTGCTAGAGAGACTTGCCAGGGTTACAGAGAATGAGTGGCCGGGAAGGTGCTACCTGACTCTTAGTCCGGAGTGCTTTCCCGTGTACAGGGTGAATCGGTGGGGTGGGTCATGGGTGCACTCTCAGAGCCCAGTGTCTGGCCCTGTGGAGAGAGGGCAGGAGGGGGAGACACAGCTTATGCCCTCAGAGGGCCCCAGTGTCATACCACGCATCACTTATTAATATACATATTAAATGGTAGTATGAAAAATGAATAAAGAATAGATGTGTGCCTTTCACCTTAAACTCTTCTGTTAGAGGTCTTACCCTCAGTCAATCATTCATTCATTTATCAAACATTACCTAGGAAACTATGCTCGAGCCACTGTTTTGCACTTAAGATGTAACATAAAGGGAGAGACAGACATGGTTTCAGTATGTGAGGCATCTTGGGTGGCTTCCCAGAGGCCATGACATCTGAGCTGGGTGTTGGAGAAGTGAGATTGCAGCAGGGAATGGTGGAGGTGTTCGGGACAGAAGGAGTGTGCCCAGACACTGGGGGTGAGGCGGGGAGCATTTGGAGAACCTCAGAACCTTCTGTGGCACTCAGGTGTGAGGGTATGCATGGGTAAGAGATGAAGCCAGTGAGGGAGGCCTTCCTTGAATGTTGAACTTTATTGTGCAGACAAGGAGGAGAGTATCAAGGATCTGACTTCCATTAACCAAAAATTAACTGAGCTGGGGCTCCTGGGTGGCCCAGTTGGTTTAAGTGTCTAACTCTTGATCTCGGTTCAGGTCTTGATCTCAGGGTCATGAGTTCAAGCCGAGTGGGCTCTGTGCTGGGTGTAGAGCCTATTGAAAAAAAAAAAAAAAGTTAACTGAGCATCTACAGTGCACTGACTATTCTAGATCTTGGAGACATGGTGGAAAACAAGACAAACAAAAGTCCTTGCCCTCATGGAGTCCATGTCTAGGAGAGGAAAGAGAAGATAAATAACTTCTAAGGTGGTGATAATATGCTATGGAGAAAACAAAGTAGGAAGTAGTAGTAGGGGATGCTAGGTTTGAGGTTGGTTTCCTATTTTGTTCTATTTTATTTTTAAATATTTATTTTAGAGAGAGAAAGTGAGTGAGCAGGGGGAGGGGCAGAGGGGGAGAGAATCTTCAAGCAAGTCTAAAGAGGGGCTCTACCCCAGGACCCTGAGATCATGATCTGAGCTGGAATCAAGAGTCAGCACTCAACCGACTGAGCCACCCAGACACTCCTAAGTTTCCAAAATAATTTCAACGGTCAAGGAGGGCCTTGCTAAGAAAGTGACTTTTTTTTTTTAAGATTTCTTTTTTAAAGTAGTCTCTACACCCAAAGTGGGGCTCGAACTTGCAACCTGGAGATCAAAAGCCCCACATCCCACCGACTAGGCCAGTCAGGCTCCATGAGAAGGTGGCATTTGAGCAAATATAGAGCATTCTGGGAAGAAGGAGCATCAAGTGCAAGACCATGAGCTGGAAGCATGCCTTGCATGTTGGAGAAACAGCAAGGAGGCGTGGATGTCTGGAGCATAGTGGGTAAGGAAGACCTTAGAAGAGGTGAGGTCAGAGAAGTTGGGGAGGAGCCTTGTAAGTGACCACTTCCTTTGGCTTTTTCTCTGACTGGGATGCCAGCCACAGGAGCAGATAAGGGACGTGAGGAGAGCTGAGATCCATCTTGGGCTTTAACAGAATTGCTCTGTTTGCTGGGTATAGAATACAGATCTTCATTGAGTTATAGTGGGGTAACACCCCGATAAACCCATTGCAAACTGAAAATATCCTAAGGGGAAATGCATGTCATACACCTAACCTACAGAACACCATAGCTGGCCTTTTTTTTTTTTTCGAAAGATTTTATTTATTTATTCATGAGAGACACAGAGAGAGAGAGGCAGAGACACAGGCAGAGGGAGAAGCAGGCTCTCTGCGGGGAGCCCGATGTGGGACTCCATCCCTGAACTAGGATCACACCCTGAGTCAAAGACAGATGCTCAACCACTGAGCCACCCAGACGTCCCCACCATAGCTGATCTTAAGCGTGCTCAGAATATTTGCATTAGCCTGCAGTTGGGCAAAATCATCTATGATAACACGGAGCCTATGTTATAATAAAGTGTTAACTCTCTCATGTGATGTACTGAGTGTCGTCCAGAAAGTGAGAAGCAAAGTGGTTGTCTGGGCACGGGAGGGCTGTCAGCGCAGAGGTTCCTCACCCTCGTGATTGCTGCAGATGCCACGACCCAGCATCACGAGAGAGGATCGCGCCTCATATCGCTAGCCTGGGAAGAGATCCAGATTCAGAATTCAAAGTATGGTTTCTACTGAATGCATATCTCTTTCACACCGTCGTAAAGGCAAAAACATCATAAATTGAACCATCCTAAGTCTGTGTCTGTAGACTGTGAAGGGCTCTGGGGAGGAAGGAGGGATGCCATTTAGGAAGTGACCGCAATCGTGTGGGTGGCTGGGATAAAGGTGACAGCGGTGATAGTGATAAGTGGTCATATTCTGCATACATTTTAAAGGTAGAGCCAAGGGACGCCTGGGTGGCTCAGTGGTTGAGCATCTGCCTTTACCTCAGGTCGTGATTCCAGGGTCCTGGTAATGAGTCCTGCATCAGGCTCTCCACAGGGACCCTACTTTTCCCTCTGCCGGTGTCTCTGCCTCTGTCTCTGTGTCTCTCATGAATAAATAAATAAAATCTTAAAAAAAAATAAATGGAGGTCAAGCCAACTGAGAAAAAAGAAGAATTCAGGATGATTGGAGTCAAAGTTTTTGACCCCAACCCCTGGAAAGATGCTGTTACTGCTTGCAAAGTTTGAGGAAGAACCGGAGGAGGGGTAGGTTGAGGGTGAGAGTAGATCAAGATTTGGGTTTGGGATATATAAATTTTGAGTTGCCCATTACACCAAACTGGGGAGGGCAAGTTGGTCATTGCCCACATGATCTGGATTTCATGGGAACAGTCCGGGCTGAAGGCAGCCGGCATAAGTAGTTCTTGGAGCATGGGAAGAGCTTGTAGCAGTGTGGAGGACAGCTAGAAGTAGTGTCTAGGAGAGAGACCTTGACCAGCTGAACAATCGCAAGACCTGTTGGCCTGGAGGAGGGTCAAAGATGTTCCAGAGACTTATTTAATATTACTATACTGTATTTCAATTATGAAAAGAATGTTTGTTATAAAACAGTAAAACAATTAGGGGAGCCGAGCCTGGCTGGTTTAGTCGGTACAGCATGTGACTTTTTTTTTTTTTTTTTAAGATTTATTTATTTATTTGAGAGAGAGAGAGAGAGAGAGCTGGGGGGAGGAGCAGAGGGAAAGAGAGAATCCTCAAGCAGGCATCCCACTGATCGCAGAGCCAGCCTTGCGGGGCTCCATCCTAGGACCCCAAAATCATGACCTGAGCCGAAATCAAGAGTCAGATGCCTAACGGAATGAGCCACCCAGATACCCCAAGCATGTGACTCTTGATCTTGATCTTGGGGTTGTGAGTTCGAGCCCCATGTTGGATGTCAAGATTACTTAAAAAATAGGGATCCCTGGGTGGTGCAGCGGTTTGGCGCCTGCCTTTGGCCCAGGGCGCGATCCTGGAGATGCGGGATCGAATCCCACGTCGGGCTCCCAGTGCATGGGGCCTGCTTCTCCCTCTGGCTGTGTCTCTGCCTCTCTCTCTCTCTCTCTCTCTGTGAGACTATCATAAATAAATAAAAATTTATTAAATAAAGATTACTTAAAAAATAAAATATTAAAAAGACGTTAAGACAATGAGAGATATTATGAACTAGAAGCAACAGGTGCTGATGACTGAGCATGTACAGAGAAAAGCAGAACTGGCTCCTGGAGGAGGAGAGATCCAGGGGCAGGGGAGGAGTTCAGACCAGACACCTGTGAGCATTTAAGGTGCTTGCCCAGATATCTGGGGAGACATGCAGATGGTCAATGAGGAGTTCATGTGCAACACCAGCTGGAAGCTCAGGAGGCAGGAGTAGTCTGGCTTGGAATGAAGAGGAAGTTGTGGGCCACAGTCCACAGAGTACACGCCTCCGTGTGCATGCATGTGTCTATGGAATAAGAAACAAGGGATGAAGTTGGAATGGAATACTCTCTGACAGGTGAGGGATGGGCAGAGACAGAGGAGCCAGAAACACTGCAAGGGCTAAAATAGAAACTGCTGTACAAGATGCCATACATCCCCAGAGCAGCCATCTCCCTGGGATCAGGGACTGCTTCCCAGAGTGGGGGCACTTGAACTGAGGCTCAAGGGATGTGTAGGAGATGGCCAGGTGTTCTGGGCCAAGGGTGTGAACAAGGTCAGGCATAGTGAGAGAACAGAGCCTATTCCCTGTGGGAACCAGGCAGTCCCCATAATACACATTCACCTTCTTAAAAAAAAAAAAAAAAAAAAGAAGAAGAAGTAGGCTCCAAGCCCAGGGTGGAGCCCAATGCAGGGCTTGAAATGACAATCCTGAGATCAAAACCTGAGCTGAGATCAAGAGTCAGATGCTTAACCTCCTTAATCTGAGCTATCCAGATGCCCCACCTCATTCTTTAATGTGGGTAGTTGATGGATATTTGGTCCACACCAATGACCTATAAAACCCTGTCCCCACTTTAGTCAAAGGGGCATCTCTGTGGCATTCTGCACTCTACTTGTACATGGCAGTCAGGTTTCCCTGTTGCCCCCAAGGGAAGAATCCTGATATCCCAATAGAGATTTTTCTTTCCTTTGTGGTCCAGCCCTGTGTCACCTCTCGGAGGCCACCTTCCCTTGATGCAGCCACGATGCCTGATGCCCACTTGGCACATTCCTCTGAGGACTTTGCACTTGCCATAGTTCTCCAGGCCTGGGACACTCTCCTCCCTGTTTCCTTCTTCCTCCCGCAGTCACCTGGCCCTTAATTTTCATGCCTTCCCTACTAGACATCACCTCCTGTAAGAATTCATCCCTGACTGCCCAAGAATGAGGGCTGGACTCCTGTGTGGTCCCACAAAGACCAGTATTTATCCTGATTGTAGCACTGATTGTGCTGTATGGCTATGGTCTGTGTCAGGTGTCTGTCCCCTAATTATGTGGGGACATCTTAAAGGAAGGAACCAGGTCTCATTCTTGTGAATTTCCCAAAGCTGGCCCAGAAAGTGCAATATGAGTGAGCAGTGTTCCTATAAAGGAGCACTGAGGGAAAAGCTGGGCACTTGAAAGATCCCAAAGCCCCTAGGGACAGTTTGGGGTTTCCATCCCGCAGGCTGGGAGGGCCCCTTGCCTACCGGATCCTTGAGGTTGGGAACTGCTGCCACCTGCTGGGCTTGGCCGGTGCTGCTTTGCTGACCCCATTGTTGCTGAGCACCTGAGTGTCCAGGTTGGGATGATGAGTCACCACCTGCCCTCTAGAAGCCCTTAGGCTGGTGGGAGAGACACTTTGACAGTGACAAGACTATTATGGGGAATTACATGGGGCTGTAGGGGTCTGGAGGAAGATGAAGAGGCAGCTCGTGTAGAATTTTAAGAACAGAAGTGTCCCTGGGCAGAGCCCATGGAGGGAAGCAGAACAGGAAGGGGCAGCTGACATAAAGAGGGAGAGTGAGTGAGTGTGTATGTGTGGTGGTGATGTTCTCCAGTTTTTCTTTTCTGTTGTTTTCTGTCAGGCTTTCTCTCCTTTCTTGGGATGTCTGGCCCTCGTCCTTTACTATGCAAAGCACTGGTCATTATATGAGGTACCTTACTTAACCCTTACTATGACCTTATTGGGGAGGTCCCCCATTAGTTCCTTTTCACAGATGAGGATGGTAAGACTCAGGGAAGTAAGTACAAACAAGGTCACACAGTTTGTAAGTGACCTGCCCCTGCCCCGCAAATCCCAGCTGTTTTGATCACAGAGCCCCCTGCCCAGCCGGCAGCTCTCTTTCCCACTTCCAGCCTCCACCACCCCAGCGCACCATCAACTTTGTCCATCTTTCAGCTCAGCCCTGAGGCCTGAGCTCAGCCATCCTGAGGAAGCAGGGGAGGAGGGAGACTGGATGATGGGCAGCTGGGGAATGAGCCCTACTCCTCAGTGTGTGGTGTTTGAGATAGGGCTTTGTGATGGAATTGGCTGTAAGCCTGAATCTAAAGTTGTCCCCTCCTTTTCCCAATGAAAAAATTTAAAAGAATTTTGGCCCAATATTCTAGTTTAAACATTTGGGGATGCAGGTGAAATTGGTGACTTCCTGGTTATACTTAGTTGAAATATTTAACAGGTATTTTCAGCCACTTGTTTTTAAGAACAAGTTTATTTCAAAACAATTCTTTTCTTTTTTTTTTTAAGATTTTATTTATTTATTCATGAGAGACACACAGAGAGGCAGAGACACAGGCAGAGGGAGAAGCAGGCTCCAAGCAGGGAGCCCGACATGGGACTCGATCCCAGGTCTCCAGGATCATGTCCCAGGCCAAAGTCGTCACTAAACCGCTGAGCCACCTGGGCTCCCCACAATTATTTTCTTCTCTTGTGGTTTGTGAACATTTATTCAAACCTTTCACTTGCATCTCTGCCTTTCTTTGTCATGTCTCGTGACACTCTGGGCATCTCCTTTGAGTTCTCTTAGCATGGTTTTCTCAAACATATCACTTTTGCTTGTGCTTGGAATTACAGAACTTTTTGAATGCATGAATGATGCTGTCACTGAAAACATTCCAAGTCGTGAGAGAGAGGTGATTTTTCATCTAAGTGGTAGGTTACTATTTGTGATCTTTGTAAGGTAGCACAGAATATAAAATAGCAGTCTCCTGGTCCTCATCATCTTTCCTGGCTTTCTTTTCTCCACGGCACTTCTTACCACCTGGTTTGTGGTCTATCTACCTTCATTAGAGTGTGAGCTTGGTGAGGTCAGAGAATTTTGTCTTCCTGTTTCATGTCCACCCTCTGGAAACATGCCTAGAACATAATAGGTGTTCAGTAAACAACTGTGGTGCGAACAAATCATTTAATGGCTGTAAAGCGGAGATATTTTTGACAGCCCAGTGTCAGCCAGGGCCACACATGAGGATGACATTGGAGTTGAGGGTGCGGGGAGGCAGCCCCATAGGAGCCAAGCCCACATGAGCATCCAGGTCAGGAGGAGGCCCATTGTTTCAGGGAATTAGCTGCAACGGGAAGACCGAACTGATTATGAAATGCACTGAAGGGCAGCCCGGGTGGCTCAGCAGTTTAGCACCGCCTTCAGTCCAGGATGGAGTCCCACATCGGGCTCCCTGTGCAGAGCCTGCTTCTCCCTCTGCCTGTGTCTCTGCCTCTCTCTCTCTCTGTGTGTGTGTGTGTGTCTCCCATAAGTAAATAAATAAAATCTTAAAAAAAAAAAAAAAGAAATGCACGAAGACAATTGAGAAAGAGGATGAAATATGGAATGGGGAAAAAGCTAGGATGAACCTGTGCTGGTGGACTGGGATTCAGGTCTTGGTGAACTTTTCCTTACTATGTGTAGATTCTATTAGTGAGGGTTCTCCAGGGAACCAGATCCATTAGGATGAACACTGGGAAAGAGGTTTTTTGTTTTTGTTTTTAAGATTTATTTTGAGAATGAGTGGGGAGGGGGGCAGAAGCAGACTCCCTGCTCAGCGCAGAGCCTCACACAGGGCTGGATCCCACCATCCATGAGATCACAACTTGAACCAAAAGCAAGAATCAGTTGCTTAATTGGCTTAGTCACCCAGGTGCCCCCTAAGAGAGAGGTTTATTATGAGGAATTGATTTGGGTCAATTCAACGTGAAGCTGGAGGTTCAGAAAGGGATGTGGTCCCAGTCCCAGTCTGTAGGCCTGAGACCAAGGAGCACAATTCAAACATTCTTCTTCTTTTGTTTTATTTAAGCCCTCCATGGACTGGACGATGTTCATCCACATTGGGGAGTGCTATCTGCTTTACCCTCTCCACCAAGTCAAATGTTAACCCCTTCCAGAAACATCCTCAGAGACACTGAGAAATAATGTTTAATCAGACAGCTGAGCATTCCATGGCCCAATAGACACAAAAATTTATCACACGGATAAAGAAATAAACAGAATATAAATGTGTATGTTTATGTGTGTATATATAGATGTGTGTCTACGAAGTGGGCCTAGTAGAGGTTAGTCTAGTTGTAATGAACACATCTCACAGGTCTTGATTCTCATTTTATTTCATTTTTTGAGAAAGAGAATAAGCGAGAACCAGGGAAGTGGGGAGGAGCAGAGGGAGAGAAAGAATCTTAAACAGGCTCCACATTCAGCCCAAACCTGATGTGGGGCTCTATCTCATGACCCTGAAATCATGACCCGAGCAGAAATCAAGAGTCAAATGCTTAACCGACTGAGGTATCCAGGGACCCCCATTTGTGAATCACTGCAGTAATAATTAATCCAGGCAAGAAACATTGGTGGCTGCTGAACTCTATAGGCAGAAGTGGTGTAAAAGAAAGGATGTGTCATAGTCTCAAAATACCTCCCTTCCCCAGTGCTTATTAATCGTGGTCAAGATATCAGCACTGATCCCATCAGCCATGGTTCCAAATGATATTGGATATGAGAACACATCATCTTTTCTGTGATATTTCTGCCCAAAATGGATAACAGTGGTCTAATCATAAGGAAGGCGTGGACAAGCCCAAATTGAAGGACGGTCTACAAAATAACTTCCCTGTAATCTTCAAAATGTCAAGGCCATGAAATTCAAAGAAAGGCTGCAAATTGTTCTAGACCGAGGGTGACCAGAGAGATGTGACAACTGGGCACAATGTTTGATACCATATTAGATTTTTTTTTTTTTTTGCCCTAAAAGGATATTTTTTTTGGATACCGAAGAGCAGTTTTGAAATTGTTTCGAAACAAAAAGTTAAAAGAAATGCTTCTCCTGGCCGACTCCTGCCAGCCTGCAGGGTTCATTTTGGATAAGATCCTAGAGAACATCCTGTGACTGACTCAGTATGATCTCCTGTGACCTCCTTTGGGCTCCCACTGTTCCTGGGCCCCCTGATATGCTGCTCTGATTATCTATGCTCTATCCCTGCTGGCCTTGGGGGTCCCTGAGACCAGGTCCCCGAGTCCTGTCTGGATCATGGCACAGATCAGCCTCTCAAAACACACTGAATCAATCTCCTCCACAAAAGGGTATCTTTGAGGGTACAGTCCAACCCTACCTCTTTACCTGGGGCTCAAGCAAAGAAATTGTTAGTCTGGCCGTTGGAGGCACACGTCTCAGTGGCACCCATGACAACCAGGAATCATTGCCTGCCAGGAGTTTCCGTTAGAAATATTTACTGTAAAAAAAGAAAAAAGAAAAAAAAAAAAGAAATATTTACTGTTTAGGGTGGAATTGAGGATCTAATCCCCTCGATTTGACCTTGCAGAAGAGGCTTCTCAAGGGGGAAAATTCTCTTTCACATCTTTGATGTCACGGTATGCTTGTCGAGTGCACTAGGGGAGGCAGCGGCTACCTACACACCTCCCCCACTCCCAGCACAGCAGACCCACCAGGCTCAAGGATGGGAATATTGAGGATACTGGAGGAATAATGAGCAATATTGATAGGAATGATGGACATTCAAGAGTCTGTCAGGAATGGCTAAACGTTTTTCCTTCTGTTTTCTGCTGAGCTAAGATATGTGTGGATGATGCTATTCAAGCTACCAAGATGCCAACCTTTCAGGATGGGGGGCTGGGGTACCTTTGCCCCTCAGCATTGAAGCAGTCCTGGCTGGGTCCCTTTCTCATCTCCTGACGTGCACAGAGCGCCCCCTTGGGGTGAAGGATACGTATGACGGTGCAGGAAGGGGCTGAGGAAGCCAGTCTGGAGCTTCCTCAGGGAAGCCTCAGCTTCCAGAGGGTTCCAGGATCCAGGAGGGGAGGCAAGGGCCTGGCCAGCCAGTTGAGGGCGGAGCCTACAAGGGAGTGCCTAGCCCGGAAGGGAGGGCAAAGGGCTATGTTGTCCGCCTGCCCCACCCCACTGACAAGAGTCCCAGTCACCAGGCCACCCTCTCTGTCTGGGGCCCTAGAGGGGTAAGTGTCCCGAAACCCACCTTGTCTCTTTCCTGCGGCTTGGGTAAGAATTCTTTCCTCCCTGAGGGTCCAAACACCCTGTCCTCTCTGTTTACCCTTGTGCCAGGCAGAGGCCACACCTGCCACCCCCTCAGCATGGCACAGTCTTCAGTCTTCCTGCTCTACCTTCGGAGGCCCATGAGATGGGTACTGGGAGGGCAGGAATGGAACTTTCCAGACCTTCCCCTCCTGACATTAATATCAGAACCAAGGAAAGGACAGAAGGGCCCAGAGGCGGGACACCTCATCCAGACAAGCTCTAGATCCCTGCTCCCTTCTCTTGTCGCCCTACAACAGAACCCAGAATTCCAAGTTGCTGGAGCACTGGGGGACATCCAGACAGAGCCCTCACTGGACCAGGTCCTCCAGGAGCGGGATGAAGCCATTGCCAAGTGAGACAGATGCCTGGGGGGGGTGGGGGGTGGAGGGGAGGGGTGTTGGGAGGGCAGTGGGTGGCTCACCCTCAGGGCTCTGTCCTACTACAGGAAAGGAGGTGAGAAGTCAGGTATTCCTGCAAGGAAAGCACTCACCCTGTCCCAAGGCAGGGGCTGTGGCTACACTTGCCTCCCCCCCCAACCCTGGGGCCCAGAGCAGATGTGCAGGGTTCCAGTCTCAGGTTGCTCTTCCCACCACCTGCAGGAAGCAGGCAATGGAGGCTGAGCTGGACTCATGCAGAGCCAAGTTGCAAGCTGTGGAGGCCCAGCTGCTGGAGGTCCTGGAGGAGAAACTGAGGCTGAGGCAGGAGGTGGAAGCCTGGGAGGTAGTGTGGGAATGCCAGCCGGGCCTGGGAGGCATGGGAAGAGGAGCACAGGGTTGGCCCTGAACCTGTTCTCCTGCCCCCAGGAGGACATGCATCAAATGGTGAGGCAGCGGGTCGAGAGTCAGCTGCAGAGAGAGTCCCAGTGCACTCTGGGTGCCCCCGTGAACCCCCAAACTGCCAGGGCCCTGCAGGTCCGATTCCCCCTGGGTCGGTGGGGACGCTGGCGGTAACAGAGCTCAGCCCAGGAGCTTGGGAGCAATGTCTTTATTCATTAAAAGCTTGAGATCTAAACACCTCTGTATCCTCACGCTCTCTCAGTGCCTGCCTGAGTCCTTTTGTGCAGAAACACGGAGCAGGCTGCAGGGCCCGGAAACCTGGAGTTTCCTCTTCTTGCCAGCAATTCCTATGCCAGGAAGCCTCGGATGGCAGCCACAAAGTCCTGTGGGCAGTCAGCATGGATCCAGTGGCCAGCATTGGGCACAGTCTGCATCTGGGCTTGAGGGAAGAGCCGCCTAATCTCGGCATGGTGGCTGGGGCTGTCCATCGAAGAGAAGGCCACCCAGAAGGGGTCAAAGTGGGAAGATGGGGAAAGAGAGAAGTAGAAGAGAGCAGGGAAAAGAGAGCTACATAAGCCCACATGCCCAGTGGTGTTTTGAACTCTCAGGCACTGCCTGCCTGCATGCAAGCCCTCCCCAAGCAGGAGCCCCAGGCTGGGGCCTGGGTAAGTAAGGCATGCCCCTCCTGCCACCACCAGTAAAACTGGCTTACTGCACATATTGAGAGTTTCCACCCAGGAGGAAGAGGGTTGGTCCAAGGTAAGATTCTTGTCGTGGTGGGAAAGCCAAGATCTTGTCCACATGTTGAGCCAGTGCCTCCAAGTTCACCCTCCACACGAAGCGCCCATCCACCTCCACCAGGTTGGTGAGCAGGAACTGACGCTCAGCCATGTCCTGTTGGGGGGAGGGGGGTGTCCAGCCATTGGGGGAGGGGAGTCTCTATATGAGGTCTGGGGCCATCACTCTTCCCCTGACAGGTCCCAGCCCACGGCAGAACCCAGGGCCTGGGTGTGTTACTTGGATAACAGTGCTGAGCTGCTCATCGGCCAGTTTTCGGGCAGAGGAGCGGGACACCTCATCTGGGATGTCTACGGCCCTCATGGCTGCCATGTAGGATGGGAAGTCCGAGCTGGATGTGGTCTCCACTGGGCTGATGTCCACGGCAATCAGGCGTTCCACCAACTCTGGCTGGGTGGGAGAACCAGACTTAGGACTGGCCTTAGGGCAGGCACACTGGGTCTCATGCATAGTTCCCAGATCTTGAATTTGGCCATCAGAGGCTCAACCGAGTCCCAGGTTGCCTGTTGGGCACTCAGGGTATACGCTGGGTGGGAGGAAAACCCGTATAGGGACAGCTTACCCTCTGGAGTGCCAGCAGCATGGCTGTCTTGCCTCCCATGCTGTGGCCAATGAGGACGCAGGGCACTAGGCCCAGCTGGGGCAGGAGGTCCTGCAGGTCCTGGCTCATGGCCTCGTAGCTCATTTCTGGGCTGTGGGGGCTGTCACCATGGTTCCGAGCATCCACTGTAAGCACCTGCAGAGTGCAGTGAGGGTGGGCAGAGCTGGCACCCACATTCAGGGCACAGACAGCCTAAGGCATGACATTTGCGCAGGCTGAGGGGAGTAGAGAGCCTGGAGAAAGATCCTGAAGCGGAAGAAGAGACCCAATGGTGAGGGGGCCCAGTTCTCAGACCTAGGAGACCAAATAAAGAACATGGAGTCACTCAGCTAGAGAAGGCCCAAGGAGTGTGGCCCTGTCTCTAAAGGTTTGGCCTGGTTGAGTGAACACCCAGAGTAAGCAGGTGCCAAGAATTTCCAACAGTTGGAGCACAGAAGGATGGACTACTGTAAAAGGTGGTAAGCCCCCTGTCATCCCGGGTGAACGAACAGGGGCTGGCCCCCTTAACCGAAAAGCTATTGGCGTTTAGGCATTGGACGGCTGAGCCTTATGATGAGGACATCTAAGCTCAGCGTGGAGCACACACGTGGAGGTCTATAACACGAATGAAGGACAGGATAGATGCAAGCCTGAGAGAATGAATGAAGTCCACCCAGAGTCAGTCAGTACCGGTGCGCCGGTACTCCTGGGCAGGTGGCCTGCAGGAAGGGCAGAGAAGCGGGCCCCGCCTCGGCCTCCCCCTCTTCCCGCCCAGCCAGGCCCCACCTCCTGCGGGACCCCGCCTCTCCCGGAAGCTCACTCTCCGGCCGGTCTGCTGGGCCAGGGCCTTGGCGATGGAGTTGAAGTTGGTTTTGGAGCCGAAGAGCCCGTGCAGAAACACGAGGGCCGGGCGAGCCGCCTCTCCGTCCAGAAGCTTGTAGGAAAGCAGCACCGACCTGGCGAGAGGAGCAAGGATGGAGGAGGGGGTCCGAGCGGGCTGGGGACCGGGCTTAGGGGCGCGACCTGGGCGGGGGCGGGCGCAAGCGGAGGAGGCGGGGCCATCCCGGCCGGACTGAACGGGGAGGAGCGATGGACGGTCTCCCACATGGCGCCCTTGACTGACCTCGGCTCGGCGCCGCTTCGGCCGCTGCTGCTGTGTGCGACGGGCACCCCGGAGAAGCTGAGGTTGCATGGGCCGAGCGCCCTGACGGGGAGCCTCCAAGCGCGGGCCCAGCGGAGCATGTCGGGCGCTAGCTACCTGCGCTAGCTACCGGCGCGCGCCTAGTCCAGCCCCCTCGCCCCGCCTCCCGCCTTCTCTCGGAGCCCCGCCCGGTTCCGGCTGCAGCTCCTCCCTCTGCCCCGCCCACTACCGCGAATTCCCCGCTCCCGCTTTCGTTTCCTTACGTAATCCCAGAGTACAGTCTGTTCTCCGAGCTCCGCCCCTTGCGTCATTGCGTAATCCGGCAGGCGGGAAAGCCGCCTCTGGCCACGCCCTGGGCGGGGCCACCGAGAGTCCTGGCCACGCCCCTCGCGAAGCTGTGCCCGGCCCCTTCCGGCGCCGGATCCTCTCGGCGAGTCCGGGTCCCGGGGCGTGGGAGACCGGCCCTCGCCGCTCGTAACGCCCTGGGTTTGGGGCGCGAGCTCTGGGCGGCCGCGGGGCACGTCCTTGGCAAGCCGAGGAGGTCCTGCCTTGGCCAGCGCCTCTGCTCTCATGCACCGCCTTGGGTGGGTGCCACACTTTCAGTGCCGAGGGCCGAGGGCCGGCGCGGAGAGGCGCCAGCAGTGGCTCCCGTCGTCGGGGCGCCAGCCTGGAGGCGCCGTGCTCCACAGCCGGGGGCCCAGGCAGGCCAGGGGTGCACCTCTTACCCGTCTTGAAGTCTTCGACTCTAGAAAGAGAAGGAGGGACTCTAGAGAGCTCATCTCCAACCTCCATCCCTGCCCGCCCTTTCCAGATGGGGAAACTGAGGCCAGTGGCTTGTACAGGAGGCAGAACCAGCATCGCTGTCTGATCGCCCCCCCGCCCCCCGTCTGCCATTCTTGATGAGATTGGCGGGAGACCAGGTGTTTGTACTGGAAGGTATTTGCTGCTTTGAGCTGAAATGAGTCAGGTGTGCTCACCCTTTTTACCAGCACCCCTCTTTACCAGTAGGATCCTCCCACCCTCGGAACTCAGCACCTCCTGCAGAGAAATAACGACCGTTTGGAAGCCTGACCGGCTGCCATCTTCTGTCCCCAGTCTGCATTGGTGGCAGTGGTGGCATTGTCTTGTCTCAGGTGTCTTCTGGCTTCCACTGCAGTCCACCCGTCAGCGGCTACGAAGAATAGTTGCTCCTTTACGGCATTCTGTTCAGAAATTTTAAGAGATTCCCCCTCCTTAAACTTGAGAGTTGCATCCTGGACCCACCCTGGTCTGATTCTGCCTGCTTTCCACCCATGCTTCTTATTTCCTTATTCCCCAACCAGAGAACTACATTTGCCTGTATTTGCACACCTCGGTTTTGGTCTTTACCCCCAGGACTCCTGCTGGGATGCTGTGGCTGCCTTCCAGATAGCCAGTGGCCCAACTCCTATACAACTGTAAAGGTCCAGGATAACTGCCACCACCTCAAAAGCCTTCCTAGATTTCCCCAGTTGAAACCAATCTCTCCTACCCTATGTTCTCAAAACATTTGTGAGAATCTACTGTCCAGTATCATAGAAATCGCCTTCTCCAGGTCCACCGTACTCTGGGAGCTCCTGGAGGACGGGAGCCATGTTTTGTTTATCTGGTGCAAAGTGCAATAGTAATCATTTTACTGAATGATCATGAGGAGATTCAGGGCACTCTCTGAGGCATAGGTGAAGGTTCATCTGATGCCTGGGTCAGTGCCCCTTCCAGGAGATGACATCCAGACCAGCCATGCCTCTCCCTCTTTAGTTAGGGCAGGCTTGATGAAGTCAATCAGTAGGATGCGTCTGAGCTCCAAGGTGTGTAATAAATACCTTGCCCAATAAAGCGCCCCCATCTTGCGTCAGCCTGGGGACTGGCAGTTGTTTTGTTTTAAGGCAAGGAGGCCTTTGAGGTCGCTGGGGAAGCTAAGCACACCAGGTGGTGTAATGATTTGTTGCCAGCATAGTCATTAGGGGAGTAATGAGGACATCTGAGCCCTGGATGGGGGCTGGTCCAATGCATGGGAGGGGGCCTCAGAGGAAACATTAAGCAGGGTGTTTTTCTAGAATTGGCTGATGAAGGGGCATGGGGTTGACATAACATTGGTGATTCAGAAAGGTAGCATTTCAAATCTGGATTCAAACCATCCCCCACCACCACCCGGGCCTACTGTCTAGCTGGGGAAACTGAGCCTGGCCCACTGACCCTGGATCATTGCTCAGAGCCCTGGGTCTGTGGCAGAAGCAGTCTGGAGACATTCCTGAGACCTGGGCCCAAGCCCCGTCACGTGGCTGGCTAAGGCCTGGCAGCAAGCAGAAAAACCAGTTGGCTTGAGGTTTCCCCTTGCATACTCCGAAGCAATTGGTGTGGCCCCAGAGGGGTGATTGCCACCTGGGAAGGACTCTGGTGATGGCTGTTGGGTAGGGGTCAACTTGCGGGCTGCCCACCCTTTCCCAGCTTGTTAGGAACTGGCCAACTCCTAACTGGTTGGTTGGTGGGGGTCTCCCTCTTGGAGGGGGGTGTGGTAGGGGAGGCCTTCTGGAGCCCCTGATATCCGGAGATCATGCGGGGGGGAGAAAAGGGGTGCAGGGAGTCTGTTCCCAGCATCCCTGTTCCCAGCAGTCCCCAAGTCCCTGTGAAGTGGGAGGGTGTTATCCTCATTTTACTGCTGAGAAAATGGAGACGCGAGAGGGGAATAACCCAGCTCCAATCACTCAACACGTGCGCGGCCCAACCCGAATTCCTTCCCGGGAATGTGACTCCTAGCGCAGTGCTCCCGGTAGCCACCGCCCATCTGGCTGGGAACCCGGGACCCGAAGGGGTGTGGCCCGCGGCGACGGGGACACTGTGCCCCGGGGGCGGCGGCGCGTTAGGGGTTAAGGCAGGGAGGCGGCGAGCGTCCCGTCACCGCACCTGGCCCAGTATCGGTCACGTGGCCAGGGTTTCACCTGCCCCGCTGAGCAGGGACAATCGGGCCGCTTGTTTCCAGGTTGGTCGCCATGGTGACAGGAGTGTGCCAGGGGAGGTCAGCAGGGCAAATTCCTGCCTGCTGGCCGGGCGGGGCCGAGGTGTCAGTCGTGCGGGGGCGGGGCTCCCAGGAGACCCCTGCTCGTGTCCCGAGGGGGGCCCCTGGGTGCTTCCCTGCCCAGCCTCGACCTGCGCTGGCCGCTCGGTCTTCTCTGATTTCGATCCTGCGTCTTTGAAGCTGCGGTGAATTCCACGTACATTATCTTTGTCTAATCCCTACTGCAGCCTTTCCCACAGGGGCATGGTAATCCCCGTGTCTCCCCCAGACTCACCGAGCACTTCCAGTAGCGGACTGTGTGGAGGTTTTTTTTTTTTTTTTTTTTTTTTCCTGCAAAGCATGTGGGGAGGCTCCCGGGGTCATGGATAGAAAGCAGGGAGTGCACAGGGTCATCCTGTAGCTCCGGTGTCCAGAGCACCTGTGGGGCCCCTCTCTGCCACCTCCAGCTTCCTCATAACCCCTCCCCTCTAAGCTTCCCTGGCCACACACCTTCATGTCCTGCTTCCCTCCACTCACTCCTCTGCTCCAGAAAGGCCCACAGGTCCTGCTAGCTGCAACCCTGTCAACTTTTTTCCTACCTCCAGAACCATATGTACACTGTACCCCTGGTTAAAGCCTCCTCACAAGCACAGATTCGTAGAATAGTGGGGTGAGGGGTCGAGCTGCGGAGGGAGTCTATGTATTTTGAAACCCAGCAACCTCCATTCTCCTGAAAAAAACACCAGCCTGCAGGGCATATTCCAGTTCCCTACCCTGACTGCATTTTGCAGCCTTTATTTATTGAGTACCTACTATATGCTAGGCAATAGGGATGCAAGGATGAGCCCAGATCTGCTCACAGACCTGACAGTCTGGTGGGGAGAATACTAATGGACGTGTAATCGCACACCCAGTAAATATGCAAAGGAAGGTGGACATAAAAAGGAGGAATCCAGCTGGCCCTGGGATCGGATAGGGCAGCTGCACAGAAGTGATGCTTGAATGGAGGCTGAGAGGATGAGGAGGAGCGGGGCGGCAAAGGGCTTACAGCAGAGGAGGAAAGGTGTTTCAGAAGTGGGAACACCACGCGCAATGGCAGAGGCATCCCCTCTCCCAAGGCAGAATCCTAGGAGTTGTTCTAGATGTGCCTTCCTTACCTCCCTCTCCCCTACCCAATCCCTCACCTAGTTCTTATGGATTTTTATCTTCCAAATAACTCTGATATCCATCCTCTCCCAACCAAATTCACAACCCCATCCCTCTTCGGGGTAGCCGACTCTTCAGTGGACTTGTCCATTTTGGCCTTTCTAGTCACCTCTCCACATGGTGGTCACCCTGATCTTTCCCAAGCATATAATGTATTTCTATGTTAATCTAGTTGATTCCTTCCTACATTTTCCTACTTTTCTGTGCTCATTGCCTCTGGGGATGCATAATGGCTGACCCAAGAGTAGAAAAGCTGGTTTGTGTGTTTCAAAAGCTGAAGCCCTTAGGGGAAGGGAATTCCTCTGCCGAGACAGGAGCTTGGCCCAGAATGGGAGAGGGGGAAGTCTGCCATCTGCTTCTGGGCAGGCTCCCCAGAGAAGAAACAGCTCATGGATCTAAAGTCAGGCAGGATGGGAGGCAGGCAGATTGCAGCATTTCCCCTGGTTCCAAGCTCAAAGCAGACACAGTATGAGGCATAGGACTGAAGGCGCTATTGAACCAAGATGACAGTGTCTTAGCAGTGATCGCTGTTGCCTGAGGGCTGGATACTGTCCAACCTGCCCCTCTTTCAGCCACTACCACCCCCCCCATCCCCAGCAAATTTGGCTGTGCTGAATATCCTAGAATTGTGGCCTGAACTCAGGAGGACTGAAGTTCAACTTGTCTTCAACTGCCCGGGCAGAACAGAGCATCACAGAAATCATGGCATTGTGTGTCTAAGTTCATAGACTGACTTTCATAATTGTGATAATGCCCTGCACATCTGTCCACAACCAACTCTTTTTAAATCAATAGTCCAATAATTCATTTAACAAATATTTACCGAGCACGTGCTAATGCCAAGTATGATTTTTTTAAAGGATTTTACTTATTTATTTAGAGAGAGAGAGAATGTGAGCAGGTGTGAGCACAGAGCCCAACGTGGGGCTCGATCCCACGACCCCAAGATCATGACCTGAGCCAAAATCAAGAGTCAGATGCTTAACCTACTGAGCCACCCAGGCTCCCTGAATTTTGTTTTTAATGCCAAGTATGAATTTTATTTTATTTTATTTTATTTTATTTTATTTTATTTTATTATTTTATTTTATTTTATTTTATTTTATTTTATTTTATTTTATTTTATTTTATTTTATTTTATTTTATTTATTTTTTTTTTGCCAAGTATGAACTTTAAAGCTAGGGATAGGGCAATTATGTGGCCCTGTTCCTCAAGCAACACAAAAAACCCAAACCCCAAGTCCTCTGCTTTTCTATTCTCCAGTGGGGGAGACAGTCTGTAAACAAACAAATATGAAAGTTCTGCGAGAAGAATGCTGTGTTTGCTAGTCATTAGGTTGGGAGATATTAAGTAGGGTGGTAGGAAAGGCTTCAGGTAAGGTGACATCTGAAGGATAAAAAGGAGGCAGTCATATAAACACTGGGAGAAAGTGTTCTAGGCAGAGGTAATAGTATATGCAAAGGCCCTGAGGTGCACAGAGGAAGCAAGGGGAGAAAGGCAAGAGGTAGGCTGGTGTTAGTCCAGGCAGGGGGATAAAATGGGACCCCTCTATACCTATCACTCAGCTTCAACAATGATCAACTCAAGATCAGTCTTGTTTTGGTCTTTATTCTAAGCAAAATGAGAGCTAGGGAAGGGTTTAAGGAGGGAGAGACATGCATTTTTATAGGACTGTCTGGAGGTAGAGAAAGGTAGTTATGAGATATGTTTTGGAGTTACAATCAGCAGGATTTGATGAAGAATTGGATGATGGGTAGAAAGGAAGATAGTGAGAGAAAGGAAGGAGTTGAAGGCAAGTCCCAGGTTTCTGGACACACCACATGGGTAATTGTGCAATTTACTGAGCTGGGCAAGGCTGGTGAGGAAATCCACCCCCCTCCCCAAAAGGCACTAGTAGGGAGGGACAATCTAGAGTTGTACCTGATGTGTGTTAAGTTCGAGAGGCCCATGAGATATCATAATAGTCAACGTTTATTGAGTGCTTAACATGTGCCAAACACTGTTCTAAGTGCTTTATGTCTATGGACAGATTTCATCCTCATAAGCGCTGTATTATTTATTGATCCTCTTTAGAGCTAAGAGCATTGAGCCACAGAGAGGCTAATTAACTGCCCAGCATCACAAAGCTTGGATGCTGCGAGGCCAGGATCGGGCCAGGATCCAATCCCAAGTGGTGGGCTCTGGGGGCCACGCTGTTGTTAAACCACCGTGCTCCACCACCTCCACTGAGAAGGCAGCAGGATGCCTGCGTGGGGAGCGTGGAGGACAGGTCGGGCAGCGGGAGGGTGGTAAAACCCTGGGAATGGGTGAGACTGTCAAAGGGTGGAAAGCACATCACAGAAGAGAAGGGGGCCCAGGAAGAAAGAATAGTGGGAGGAGGAAGGCTTGGGGAGGGAGGTGTCACAAAGGGCAGGGGACTGAGGTTTTCTGAGGAGGAGGGAGCAATCACCTATGTCAAAAGTTGCTGAGAGTAAGCTCCAGAGAGAAAAGTGACCGTTGGCCATGGCAACCTGGAGTCCACTGGGGACCTTGCCAGGAGCGGCTTGGAGTGGTGACAGAGTGGGGGCAGGAGCAGACAGGAGAGGCTGATTGGCATGTGGGAGGGGAGGAGGAAGCAAAATCAGGAGTTAGCAGAGAAATGAGGTGGCCTTTGTTTAGAGATGTGAAGTCAAGAAAACTTTTTCTTTTTTTTTTGCAAGAGAAAGAAGGTATTTCTGAGGGATATTTTTGTCAATGCAGATCTACCTTTTTTTTTTTTTTTTTACTTTTTTTTGTGAAAATTTTTAAACATATGTGAAGGGGGATAAAGTGGATCCCCCTGTGCCTATCAGCCATTTTCAACCACGATCAACTCAAGATCAATTTTGTTTCATCTATAGCCCATGTATGTGTTCTCCCACCTGCACATGATTTTTTTAAAAGCTTTTATTTATTTATTCATGAGAGACACAGGGAGAGAAAAGCAGAGACACAGGCTGAGGGGAGAAGCAGGCTACTCGCAGGGAGCCCGATGTGGGACTCGATCTTGGATTCCCGGATCACGCCCTGGGCCAAAGGCAGATGCTCAACTGCTGAGCCACCCAGGCGTCCCGTGCACATGATTTTGAACTAAATCTCACGCTCATACCATTAAATCTGTGAATATTTCAGTATGTTTCTCTGGAAGCTAAGGGCTTTTTTCATTTGTTTTTAAACATAAACCACCATACCATTTACATACTTTAAGAAGTCATAATTCCTTAAGATTATCAATTATCTACTCAGTGTTCCAATGTTGAATTTCTCATACATGCCATCAACTTTAAGAGTTTGAATCAGAAATCGATGAAGGGCCACAATTGTGATTGCCTGATATATCTTTAAGTCACTTTTGATATATAGGTTCCCCTCCATCTCAATTTTTTCCTTGAAAAAAAGTCTTTTTTGTTATTGAAGAGCCCAGTTGCTGTTTTGCTGACCTCTGTGGTACTGTGCTCCTCTTTAGCAAGCCCTGTAAATTGATAGTGGATATAGAAGGTTGATGAGATTCATATTTTATTTATTTGTTTATTTTTCTGCAAGATTACCTCACAAGAGACATTGTACTTGATTTTTTTTTTTTTTTTTTTTTTTTTATGGCAGCCCAGTTGTACTGGTTAGGACATCTTTGGCTGGAAACCCCAAGTTGGGGATCCCTGGGTGGCGCAGCGGTTTGGCGCCTGCCTTTGGCCCAGGGCGCAATCCTGGAGACCTGGAATCGAATCCCACGTCAGGCTCCCCGTGCATGGAGCCTGCTTCTCCCTCTGCCTGTGTCTCTGCCTCTCTCCCTCTCTCACTGTGTGCCTATCATAAATAAATAAAAATTAAAAAAAAAACAAAACCCAAGTCAAATTGACTTACGCAATAGGAAAAGCTACATCTTGCCTTTTTGTGACTGGTTTATTGACTGAGCATAATGTCCTCAAGGTTCATCCATGTTGCAGTAGGTGTCAGAATTTCTTTCCTTTTTAAGACTGAATCACATTCCATCGCATGGATAGGCCACGTTTTGCTATCCATTTACCCCTACATGGACATTTGCATTGCTTCTACTCCTTGGCTATTGTGAATAGTGCTATGAACAAGGGTATGCAAACATGTCTTTGAGGCCCCGCTTTTAATTCTTTTCAGTAAATACCCAGAAGTAGAATTGTTTGATCACATGGTAGTTCTATTTTTAATTTAAAATTTTAATTTATATTATTTCCTTAGCTTTTATTTTTTTGAGGAGCCACAATATTGCTTTCCACAGCAGCTCTACCAATTTACCTTTCCAACAGTGCACAAGGGTCCTAATTTCTCCACATCTTCAACAACAGTTTTTATTCTTCCTTCCTTTCTCTCTTTCTATAGTAGCCTTTTTTTTTTTTTTTTTTTAAGTAAGCTCTATACCCAGTGTGGAGTCCAACAGCGCTTGATCTCATTCATGACCCTGAGATCAAGATCTGAGCTGAGATCAAGAGTCAGATGCTTAACCTACTGAGCCACCCAGGTGCCCCATATTAGCCATCTTAATGGGAGTGAAATGGTATCTCATTGTGATTTTGATATTCATTTCCCTAATTATTAGTACTGTTGAGCATCTTTTCATATATGCTTGTTGGCCATTCATAGATCTTCTTTGGAAAAATGTCTGTCCACATCTTTTGCCTGTTTTTGAATTGATTCTTTTTGTAGGTGTTGAATTTTAGGAGTTCTCTATATACTTTGGATATTTATCCCTTAGCAGCTGATATGATTTGCAAATATTTTCTTCCATTGTGTGTGTTATTTTCTCATTCTGTTGATAGTATCCTCTGATGCACAAAGTTTTAAATTTTCATCCGGTCTAATTTGCTATTTTTTTTCTTTTGTTCCTGTGCATTTGGTGTTACCGCCAAGATATTGGTGCCAAGTCCAATGTTGTAAAGCTTTTGCAGTGTGTTTTCTTCAAGAGTTTTATAGGCTTAGCTTTTTTTTTTTTTAAGATTTTATTTATTTATTCATGAGAGACACAGAAAGAGAGGCAGAGACATAGGCTGAGGGAGGAGAAGTAGGCTCCATGCAAGGAGCCCAATGAGGGACTCTATCACGGGAATCAGGGATCAGGCCCTGAGCCAAAGGCAGACGCTCAACCGCTGAGCCACCCAGGCATCCCGAGAGTCTTGTTTTTTTGTTTTTTGTTTTTTAAAGATTTTATTTATTTGAGAGAGAGAGAGCGAGCGAGCGAGAGAGCAAGCAGGGTGGGGGGAGAGGCAGAGGGAGAGGGAGAAGGAGACTCCCTACTAAGCAGGGAGCCTGATGTGTGGCTCCATCCCAGGATCTTAGGATCATGACCTGAGCTGAATCCAGGTGCTTAACTGACTAAGTCACCCAGGAGCCCCAAGTAGGCTTAGTTCTTATGTGTAGGCCTTTGATCTATTTTGAGTTAATTTCTGTGTAGTATTATATAAAGGTCTACCTTCATCTTCTGCATGAAGATATCCAGTTTTCTTAGCACCATTTATGGAAAAGAGTGTTCTTTCTCTATTAAGTGTTCTTGGCACCTTTGTGGAAATCATTTGACCACATATGTGACCGTTTATTTATGGGTTCTCTGATTCTGTTTCATTGTTCTGTTTGTCTTTATGCCAGTACCATACTGTTTCGATTACTATAGCCTTGTGATATGGTTTCAAATCTACATGTGTGGGTCCTTCAACTTTGTTCTTTTGGCACCCTGGATATGAACCTTGTCTCTCATTTACTGAGCATCAGTGCCATGCTGGCATTAGGTTAAGCTTGGGGCATTCAAAGGTGAACATGTGCTTAGGGTGCCTTCCCAGCAGAGCTAATGTTTTAGAGGCAGGGGAAAGACAAAATGAAGAAGTAATTCTGGGAGGCAGCATGCAGGTTAGTGTGGTCTTCGTGAACTTCCACCATGGTATGTTGTGGCCACTGCCAAAATGCAGAAGGCGATGGTGTAACTCATCTTTAGATCCTTCAGATTTAGCTGTGGCTTTATGAGCAAGTGAACATGTGTGTAGAGGGCTGTATCATTGGTTTTGATGAGTCTCTGCACCTCATGTTAGCTGATGCAGAAGAGATTCATTCTAAAACAAAGTCAAGAAAACAAGTGGGTTGAATCATGCTAAAGGGAGAGCATATTACTCTGTTCCAAAGTGTCTTTCAGTTGAAATGGTCAATGAAGTGAGAAATTGTTAAGAAGATAATGCAGGGGTTTTTTTGTTTGTTTTTGTTTTTAGATGTACTTTGTTGAGAGTGTAGTTCTGAAACATTTATTCATATTGGTGGTTTGTTTATTTGTTTGTTTGAAGTATGATCCATGCCACACGGGCTTAAACTCATGATCCTGAGATCAAGACCTGAGCTGAGATCAAGAGTTGGATGCTTAACCAACGGAGTCACCCAGGCCCCCCGGTCATATTGTTCTGATTATGCTTATGTTATTACCAGATGACAAGAAATGCTGTGGGATTGTTTAAAAGGGGGAAGTGATTCTGGTCCAGACAAATGCCATGATGGAGTCCTGGAGGGACAGCACTCTGTAGGAACAGGCTGGCTGACAGGGAAGCTTCCCTCAGCAAAGACACAAAATGACCTCTAAGCTTGCCAGGAGGGGTGAGGTAAGGGTGGGGAAATTGCCAAGAACAGAGACGGAGCTTGTAGTGAGGCCCAGGGCCCAGAGAGGGCAGGGTTCATGCAGAATTGAAGGGTGTCTGGAGGAGTTGGTCCTAGGTAGTTGGGCTGGGGAGGAGAGGAGACAATATGGAGGTGACCATGGCTCTACCTCTGGAGGAGCTCTTGAGGCATGCCATGGGGTCTGGATGGGATCCTAAGAGCCATACAGGGGTAGGGAACTGGAAGGATTTTCCGATGTTGTCAGATTCAGGACTTTGTCACACAAGTAGTTACTTGGCTATGCTGAGGTGAGTGGCTTGGAGAGGGACATAGCCAGGTTGGGGTGTGGAGAGGGAGCCTGGAGGCAGGAGAGCCTCTGGAGGCTGTTCCTGAACGATGGTGGCCTGGTTGGACTCATGGCAGCAAGTGGGGAAGAAGACAGGTGGGTACTTCTTGAAAATGACCAGGCTGACAGATGAGGAGCTGGTAATTGGCAGGACATGGCAGGGCCTGCAGCCTACTCCCATCAACTTGTGAGCCTTGGTGGTCTCATTTTGCAGTGCCCACCTTGCAGGGTTCTCTTGGGGATCAAGTAGAGCAGCGACAGTATCACCTCTTTTAACAGATGAGAGTGCGATGTGGCCGGTGACTTGCCCAAGGGCGCTCAGTGAGCACTGAGCAGTACTCTTGCTCTCTTTTACCTGCTCTGGAGAGCATACTGGTCTTGGCACAGATGACCTTTAATGGAGCCCTGGTAGGGAGGGAGAAGGAACGTACTGTCTGTTCTTCCAGGCCTGCCACAGACCTTGAGGGAGCCACAATAAATGCTGTGTTTGTTTGATAAAGCACTTGGCTTTTGGTCTGAGCAGGAGGAAGAGCTAGAACAGGTGTGGCTAGAGCAGGGCAGCCTGAGGCACAACAGTAGGAGGGGGAGTGGGACAGAGCCCCAGGCCCTGGCAGGGGTGTCGGGGCTGTGGATTTTGAAGAAACCCAGAATGTTCTCACAACCCAGCCAGCCATTGCCCTCATGTTCCCAGGCTCCTGCCTGGCTGAAGAAACCAAAACATTCACAGTACCACCTCACATTAGTTGAGGTTCTAGTGCATGCCAGGTCCTGTTGTGTACCTAGCATGGGGCCAGGCACGAAAGCACACAGGTGTGCCTTCTTTCCACAAAGGGGTGCTGGCCTATGCCCGGAGCTCCAGACAGAAGCTCAGGACAGTGCCCCTGACCTTGGAGGATGACCTCCTGGTGGAGAAGTCTGACGAGAAACAAAACCACATAGTGCTGTGATGGGGTGGGAATAGGCTGCACAGGAACTCAGACGATGGCTCAGCTAAACCTCAACATGGCCTCATGCTATTACCACACCCATTTTGTAGATGAAGAAGCCGAGGCTCAGAGGCTCAGAGGATCAGAGGAGTGAACTGCCCTGCTCACCCAGTCAGTTTGGTTCTAATTTTCTTCAGCAGGGGGTGATAAGGATAAACATGGGGATGGAGAAGACAAGTTAGGGGGCCCTGATGGATCATCTGGTTCAACCCCCCTGTTGCAATGGTGGAGAAACTGACACCCGGAAGGGGAAGACAAGTGCTCAGAGTCACATAGGAAAAGGGACGATCTAGAAACCACAGACTCCCAGTTCGGGCTGTTCCTTCACACCAAATGCCTGTCTCTCCTCCCGCCCCCGCTGAAGTCTTCCTGGATCCCTCCTGTGAGACTCTCTTCAGCTGGTGGTCTGTTTGCTTCAAGTGCCACCACCCTCTTTGGATCCTAAACTCCAAAAAGTATAAAAACAGGTTGAGTTAGGACAGACCCAGAAGCCAGGCAAGGGTGTGTGTACATGTGGTTGGGGGAGCATTGGATGGGGTAGGATACCTCACTATACCCAGGAGGCCCCAGGGGAGCCCAGATTCGGGGAGACACCAGAGAGCCAGGGGAGGGGCTGACCCACCCAAGGGTCTGTCTCCCTTTTCCGCTAAAATCCTCTGGCTGGGGTGGTCCTGGAGGGTGGGCTGCAGTGGGCAGGCTGACCGCAGGCCCCAGCTGCAGCTCTGCCCTAGTGTGGCCAGGAGACATTATGCTCAGGCTGCCTTCTGGAAGCTGGTGGTGAATGAATAATCTTGCTCCTACCTGCAGGGCTCTCTGGGACAGAGAAGTCACTCAGTGCCCCTCACTTCTGACTTGGCCCAACCGGACACTCCCCTGGCATTCCCCTGGCCAGAGACTGTGGAGGTTTAGGGCAGATGCAACCCCTTTAGCTCTTCGGTACTCCCCTGCCCAGTTCCATCCCAGATGAGCCCAGAGAAACTTCTCTCACTTCCTATTGCCAAATCTGCTCCCTCTCTGACCCTTTTCCCATTGAGCCCCCCATTGAGCCCCTCCCTCTCACGGGGCCCCCTCCCCTCACTGAGACCCCTTCTGAGTCCTCCCCCTTTCCAGAGCCCACATCCCCTTTCTCCAGGTCTCCCTAGGATCGCTTCATCATTTCCTCCTCTTCAGATTCAAGGTCACTCTCCCCTTTTCTTCCCCCTGCCCCCAGGCTAGAAGAGTGGTTCCCCCAAAGCTAATCAAAGCCCCAACCCCAACCCCTCGTCCTTTCCTGGAATCTTACAGAGAATGACCTAAAGCTGGGATGTTCTTACTATTCATAGTAATTTCCTTTCTCTTCTTTGGGTCATAAAGGGTGAAAACGTGTCAGTATTTCTTAACTAAGGAATTTGGGGGGGAGCTGAGTGGAGGAGCATTCTACTGAAAAGTCTGGCAACCCCTGGGACCTTTTGCTTTAGCTTTGCTGCAGGCAAAGAAGTTTGAGATACAATAACTATTTCGAAATAATCCCAAATCTCTCCAATCCCAAATACCTGTCCCTTCTCGCTCCCTGTCAATTTGCTAACTTGGCCTAGATTCCCCTCCCCCCTTTTAAAAGTTTTTATTTACTTATTCATGAGAGACACACACACACACACACAGAAGGCAGAGACACAAGCAGAGGGAGAAGCAGGCTCCATGCAGGGAGCCTGATGTGGGACTCCATCCCTGGACTCCAGGATCATGCCCTGAGCCAAAGGCAGACGCTCAACTGCTGAGCCACCCAGGCGTCCCTAGATTCCCTTTTTAAGCAAAGCTCTTGGACACATGGTGTCAACATGCTCTGATATTACTTTTCATCTCCACTTACTTTTCTGCTTGCCACACACCTCTTGCCCAGGCCACCAGGGATCACCTTGCTGCTTTGAATCCCAGGGCTACTCCTTAGGCCTTGTCCGGCCTGACCACTTCCACAACCTTGGACACCCTTACCAACGCCCATCTCTTGAAACCCTTTTTTTTCCTCTTTTGTTTCTAGACTGACCTCATCTACTCTCCTGGTTTCGGGTGCCACCTGTGTGCTAATAACAGTCATGTTTACGACTCCTGAGTCCCAGCTCTCTCTATACGTTCTGCCACTTCCTGGAAGTCTCTGCCTGGAGGTCCCCCAGGCATGCCAAACTCTGTGCATTCAAAAAAAAAAAAAACAAAAAAAAAAAACAAAAAAAAAAACAAAAACAAAACAAAACAAAAAAACCCAAAACCTAACACGTCATCTTGCCCCAATAACCTGGTCTCCTGTTTTGGTAAATGGCACTGCCATTCAATCAGTGACCTAGGGCAGAAAATTGGAGTTACCCTAATTTTTTCCCTCTCCCTCACCCCATATATCCAAATACTTCTCAAGCCCTGCTCCCTTGCTTCCTCACAGGCCCGGTCAAGCTGCATGCCCGGCCCCACTGCCCCTGCTGTGTTTCTGGCTGCACCATCTCAATAGAGATGGCTGCGGAGCCTCTTAGATGGTATCCCCACCTTCATCTCCCTCCTTGAATCCCACTTCCTCTGGAGTGTGCTGGAGACAATATTTTAGAGCATAAATCTGACCAGGTATCTCCTTCCATGACTCCCAAAACACTGGAATAAAGTCCAAAGTTTGTAATTCTGCACATGAGACTCCATGACTTGGCTTCCTCTGGGCCCCTGGGCCTTATCCCACTCTCTCTCACACCTTGCTGTCTGTCCAGCCTTAAGGGATCACTTTTCCCTGGACTGGGGTACAGGCCCCCTTTCCTTCTGCTTAAACCTCCTGCTTGTCTCCCAGACACAAGTGCTTCCAAGCCTCATTAAACTCAAGCCCTAGAGTGCCGCCAGAGGGTCCCGAATCCTCTCTCTCTCTCTGTCTCTCCTGGTCCAGGGAAGGGAATGAGGGCCCTTTCTCATCTCTAGGGGAGAAGATCCTGCCCAGCTTTACTCTTGATGCTGTGTTTTAGGAACACAATAGGACGTTTTGTTCTCTTCCAAATATGAAATCATCCCACTGAATGCGCTCTTTCACAGGCACAGGGAAGATTCGCTGTTCCGCGGCACCGGGGAGGACTCCGAGGACAAACCCAGGTGGCACAGGCTAGAGACAAGGGCCCCGGACACACTATTCCCACCTCCCCCACGCCTTGGTCCACCGAGCGCGCTGTTAGCCATGCCCGGCTCTCCAGCTCGGGGCCTTCAACATCTGAATCCTCAGTGAGAAGGCCAGACGGCCACCTAGGGCGCACCGAGCCCTTTCCAACCCCACTTTCTCGGTTACCCAACCTCTGCCCTCTCTAAGCTTCATTCTGGGCAACGGGAGAGCAGAATCCAGCCAAGGCCAACCCTGGGTGGGGGTGGGGGGGTTGAGTGTGTGGGGTGTTCTGCAGGGAGGTTGGAGGCCCTGTCGGCCCTCAGGACAAGGAGGCGCCCGCAAATGCAAAACGAAAGGCTTTTATTGAAAAATATCAACTGGCCCTTTTCAAGACTGCCTGCCGGTCCCTGCCCAACGCGGGCTTTGGGGCCGCGGCCACCGACGGGGTTGGCGAGCAGCGGCGGCCACCCCAGCCTCGCGCTCCAGAGGAGCAAGGTTTCGTTGTCCGTGCGGGCTGGTCCTCCCACCCCCCGCGCCGTGGTCCCACTCCTGGCCCCGGGCCGGGGGTCGGGGGGGGGGCGGGAGGTTGCTTGCCGCTGGGGAAGGGGCCGCCGGGCTGGCCCCTCCCAGTCCCGTGGGAGAGCTCGGGGCGTCTGGAGTGGGTTGGTCTCCGAGAGAGGCTGCACGCCGGACAGGGGCGCTGTAGCTCGACGGGTGCTGGGGGCTCCCCGCCGCTGCCCCTCACACGTAGTCCTTGCGGTCGTAGGCTGTGCTGGTGCCGGGGCCGGCGGAGCGCGGCGCGGAGTAGACGATCTTGGTGGGCGCGTACTTCTTGTCGCGCGGCGGGCAGGAGCAGCAGAGCAGCGCGCCCCCCAGCAGCTGCAGAGCCGCGGCCGCCCAGCCCACGTACAGGCCCGCGCCCATCTCCCGCTTCTGCGCGTCCGGCACCAGCGGGTTGTAGAAGTCCCGGATGATGGTGTTGGCCGACCAGGACACCGGCACCAGGGTGAGCAAGGCGGCCAGCAGGAAGAGCACTCCCGCCACGATGGTGATCTTGGCCTTGGCCGTGTCGTCCTGCACGCAGTTGGTGCACTGGGCGCCCACGAGTGCCACGAGGAGCCCGAAGGCGGCCAGCAGGATGGACACGACGATGAGGGCGCGGGCCGCCTGCAGGTCCTGCGGCAGCGCCAGCAGCGAGTCGTACACCTTGCACTGCATCTGGCCGGTGCTCTGCACCACGCAGTTCATCCACAGGCCCTCCCAGGTGATCTGCGCCGTGATGATGCTGCTGCCGATGAAGGCCGTCACGCGCCACATGGGCAGCGCGCAGCACACGATGGTGCTCAGCCAGCCCAGCACGGCCAGCGACGTGCCCGCGATCTCCAGGCCCATGGACATGGCTGCCGCGCCAAAGCCGGCTCTGCCCGGCGGCTCAGGGTGCGGGGCGACGAGGGGCCGTGGCCGCTGGGCCTGGGCGGGAGCTGCCGCGCGCCGGCCGACCGATGCCTCGACGGACGGACGGAAGGACGGAGGCACCGACGGCGCGCGCTAACGGCTCCGTTCTGCCCGCTGGCGCCGGGGCAGCGCCTGCACCTGCCTGTGCTTTGTGGGCGGGCGGCGGCGACTGGGCTGGCCCGGGGCTGGGGCCGGTGTTTCTTAGATCCGAGCCCAGCGCTGCGGCGGGGGCGGGAGGGGCGGAGCCGCGTTTCCCGGCCTGGGGACAGTGACGTGGCCCCTCTTCCCACCTTTACCGAGAGCCCGGAGCCCAGGGAGGAAGGGCTGGGCGGGGAGGGGGGGCCGGGGGGCGGGGCCGGGGCCTGCCACCCCGCCCCTCGCTCCTCGTCGCCGACTGGTCACTAGCTAATTCCCCGGGGCTGGCAGGGGCCGGGTGCAAGTCACAGTCTGCTTGACGCTCCCCGACCCGCCGACCTGTTCGGCGCCCTCGGCACCGGCGGTGCGGGGAAGGGGGTCTCTGCCAGCCGGCTGGGATCCTGGGGGCCTGAAGGGCCCAGTGTGGGCGTGGCCGGGGCTGTTTCCGGAGTGGGCGGCCGCCCCCGGGGCTGCGCACCTGCTCCTCGGTCCCTCCGGCCTGGGCCGCGGCGGCAGCAGCACTAGCTGGCGCCCAGTTCGGACTTGATGCGGGCCCTGGAGGTCTGCGCCCAAAAGCCAGGGGCCCGCCTCTCCCCCACAAGGGCACCGGGAAGATGCCCCAAAGCAGTGCTCAACTCAAATTCACTTCCAGCCCTCCTGCAGCTCCCTCAGGTCTTACTCCTCGGTTGATCCTGGGTAACTTGAGCAGAGCTGCATTCCCCTCCCAGAAGTCCCTCCTCCTCGCTGATTCCCCTCCTGCAGAGCTTTGTCTTCCCTCCCTCTGGGCCAGAGTGAGTGCTGTGATCCACCTTAATGAAGGGGTGGTGAAAGGTTTGATCTAGACAAAAGTGGAAAATCCGAGATATTACTTGCAGTGCCCTTGCTCCTATTAACTTTAAAAGTAAAACTGCCAGTTATTTTACCAGCAAAAATGAGTTTATTCGAGAAAAGAGAATCGCAACCCAAGATGAGCAAACTTGCAGCAAAACCGCAGTCAAATCCAACAAACAAAGGAGAGGAACATTATTTTATGGAGAAGGAGGAAGTAGAGAGGGCTTGTTTTGAACAAAAGTCCATTAAAGGGGTGCTTGGGTGGTTCAGTTGGTTAAGTGTCTGTCTTGGGCTCAGGTCATGGTTCCAGGGTCCTGGGATTTAGATCCCCCCCCCCAAGCTCCCTGCTCAGCCTGCTTTTCCCTCTCCCCCCTGCCCGTGCTCTCTCTCTCTCAAATAAATAAAATATATTTTTTAAAAGTCCGTTAAAGAGAAGCAAGTGTTCAGGGTAATGATGATTTCTCATTGGCTGAGTGACAGGGGTGGTCGATTTTTTTTATAGAAGATGTAATATGTACATCTTACCTTTTGGGGACCTATAACTGATGATTCCGCCTTGTTGGGATTCTTCTGTTGGGGTCTGTAATTGACAATTCTTCCTGTAATTGATATGGAGCAGTAGGCTCCCCAACCAGCCTCCCTTTCCAGCATCCCAGGTACAATCCAGTGCGGTTTCTCTTCATTAACTTTCACATTTCCTTCTTTTAGATCAAGATCTTTCTTTGAAAGCATCAGTGATCAAGAGTCAGGTGTTTTGTACAAAGTGGCTTTGTCCCTCCATGCCTGGAAGGACCTTTTCTGGTTGTCATGTCCCACATTGGAAGGAAGATGCATAGCAGTTGGAAACCACTTAGGGCCACATATGAGTAACAAGGAGAGTAAGGAGGGGGAGCTCTCAGGTACTTCCCATCTGAAATCTGTATCTTCTCAAGGTTATGAGCATTGGAGGTCATCTTGAAGGGGTGAGCCAGCATCACCCTGTCGGATACATTGTTTTTATGAAAGATTGACAGGCAACAAGTACAAAATCAAAAGTAACACGACTATTTCAAACTATATGTTGGTTCTACATTGGGACCCTAGATCTGAAGGTAGCCAACTTAACATGTTTGTTGTCACTCGTTCCAATTTAGGGAAGAAAAGTTTCTCCCTATGAAGGCAAACCTGGACCATGGATGCCTCTGGGAAGTCACTGCTTACAGCAGCCATGAAAGCAGAATAGTAAATACTATAAAAGCATTATATTGGAAAGAACCAATCAAGTGCATTGGGAAGATACAGTGCAGGTATCAACACGAAGCAATATCTAATGTCTTTGCAGAGCAGCAACACATCAGGGACTTAAAAGTATATATATATATATATATATATATATATATATATATATATATAAAATTATCTCTGCACTCCTGGCTAGCTCAGTTAGAAGAGCATGCACCTTGTACTCTCAGGGTTTTGAATTTGAGCCCCATGTTGCATGTAGAGATTCCTTAAAAATCAAATCTTTAAAATAATTTTATTTAAATTCAATTAGCTAACACATAGTGTATTATTAGTTACAGAGGTAAAGTTCAGTGATTAAAAATAAAATATTTTTTTAAAGATTTTATTTATTAGAGAGAGAGCACAAGCAGGGGGAGCAGGAGAGGGAGAAGTAGACTCCTCACTGAGCAGGGAGCCTGATACAGGGCTCAGTCCCAGGACCCCTGGGATCATGACCTGAGTCGAAGACAGATGCCTAACCCACTGACTACCCATGTGCCCCTAAAAATAAAATATTAAAAAAAGGGGGGCACCTGGGTGGCTCAGTGGGTTAAGCCTCCAACTCTTGACCGGGCTTGGGCAGTGATCTTGGGGTCATGAGATCGAGGCCCATGTGAGGCTCCCTGCTCCATGGGGAATCTGCTGGAGAGTCTCTCCCTGTCTCTCTCTGCCCCTCCCTTCTGAAATAAATAAATAAATCTTTAAAAAATAAAAAAGAGAAATAAAAAATAATAAATAAAAATATTATTTCAAAAAATTGGGTTGAAAACAAATGTTATTAAATAATACAGTCTGTAAAGTTGTAAATTCAGAAACCGTGGATTTGAATAAGAATCCATCATCAGTTAACAGTTGGTTTTTATTTTTAAAAAATTATTTTATTTTTATTTATTATTTTTAAAAGATTTTATTTATTCATGAGAGACACACAGAGAGAGAGAGAGAGAGAGAGAGAGAGAGAGAGGGGCAGAGACACAGGCAGAGGGAGAAGCAAGCTCCATGCAGGGAGCCTGACTTGGGACTTGATCCCAGGTCTCCAGGATCACACCCTGGGCCGAAGGTGGCACTAAACTGCTGAGCCACCTGGGCTGCCCAAATTATTATTATTTTAAATAGTTTATCTTTTAAATTTTTAATTTTTTGCAGTTAATAGTTTGAAAGAAGGATTTTTATGAATTCTGAACCTTCTAAGCCTTCAGAAAAGGCAAGTGAAAAATTAGTTTGTCCTGGGATCTTGAGGCTCTTCCTGAAGACCCATAATCAAAAGAAGAGGTTCTCCCCTTTGCAAAGGATTGAGAAATGCAGGGAAAAGCATTTCCATTCCATGTAAAAGAGAAAAAGGCATACAGGCCTGGTCCGGACATCCTGGAAAAATTGTCTTGTCAGATGCCCTCTGCTTCAATTCTGGGAAATCTTTGCTTCCAGGTCACCAGATAATGTACAGGTCCCATCAGGGTTTGGTGCCTTTAATTTATGCATTTTTTAAAAAATATTTTATTTATTTATTCATGATAGTCACAGAGAGAGAGAGAGGCAGAGACACAGGCAGAGGGAGAAGCAGGCTCCATGCACCGGGGAGCCCGATGTGGGATTCGATCCCGGGTCTCCAGGATCGCGCCCTGGGCCAAAGGCAGGCGCCAAACCGCTGCGCCACCCAGGGATCCCGAATTTATGCATTTTTTAAAAGATTTTATCCATGTATTTGAGAGAGAGAGAGAGAGAGAGAGAGAAAGCAGGGGGAAGGAGAGGAACAAGCAGGCTCCATGCTAAGTGTGAAGCTTAACACAGGGCTCAATCCCATGACACTTGAAGACATGACCTGAGCCAAAATCAAGTCAGACCCTCAACCAACTGAGCCACCCAGGCACCCCAGGGTTTTGATGCTTTATTTAGATGCATCATGTGAATCCAAGAGCCTATTCCCTTGAGTTTGGCAGTCCCGGGGTTGGTTTGCAGTTTCTGATATGGGCCTTTCCAGCAAAGATGATGGGTCTTTCTGGAAGGACGAAGTCTCCAGGGTGCAAGGTGTGATACATAAGGGCATCGATCGTCTCCTGAGAGTGCACTGTGAAAAGATTGCCCTATCAAAGCATGGTCATTTTTAATAGAAAAATGACCTTAATTAGGCCTTTATATTATTAAAGTATATCTCCTTTTATCAACTGTGGGTCAAAGGAGGAAGAGGCTGAGTATTTTGGATGTTATCTTAAAGGGTGAGAGTCTGAGTTCCCAAGGGGGTGGATTTGAGATTTAGAAGATCAACAGCTTTAGGTCAAGATGTTTGGGGGGGTTTCTACATTTTTTTTCTTTTTAAGATTTTACTTATTTATTCATGAGAGACAGAGAGAGAGAGACAGAGACACAGGCAGAGGGAGAAGCAGGCTCCATGCAGGGAGCCCCATGTGGGACTCGATCCCGGGACTCTAGGATCACACCCTGGGCTGAAGGTTGCACTGAACCACTGAGCCATCTGGGTTGCCCCACCAATCAAGTCTTAATAGACCCTTTATTACATGCCACTAATCCTGAAGATTGAAAGCATAGAACTGGCCAAACAGCACAGACTTGTTAAAGCGCCTGACCAGTAAAATAGGTTCCCTGATCACTGTAATGTTTGAGAGGGGTTCCCAGGGAGTGATAATCTTTATTTTATTATTTTATTTTATTTTATTTTATTTTATTTTATTTTATTTTATTATTTTATTTATTTTTGAGCCTGGGTAGCTCAGTGGTTGGGTGCCTGCCTTCAGCTCTGGTCGTGATTCCGGGGTCCTGGGATTGAGTCCTGCATCGGGCTCCCCACAGGGAGCCTGTTTCTCCCTCTGCCTATGTCTCTGCCTCTCTCTGTCTCTAATGAATAAATAAATAAAATATTTTTTTAAAAAAAGGTCATCTATCAATGGTAAGCAATTATGAGGGGTTTCATCTGGGTCCGTATTTAGACCTTATTCCAAGATCAGATGCCCCAAGTATCTACCCTAAACTTGGGAAAGCTATGGTTTTTCTTTGGAGACTTTATGTCCCTCCAAGACCAAAAGTCTTAAGAAATGGGTGCTGTATTCATTCCCATGAAGAGGTTTGAGGAGGGGAGCAGAGAAGAAAACCATCTGTGTATTTCAACAAAGTAGATCCTGCAGAAAACTTTCTTTTAAAATTTTTTAATGTATTTTTATTTCCTTAAGTAATCTCTAAGACAACATGGGGCTCAAACTCACGACCTCAGGTTCTGCTTACTGAGCCAGCCAGGTGCCCCTGCAGAAAACTTTCTATTATCCAAATCAGCTTTTAACATAAGAAGCACTGTGTGAAATCCTGGGATATTACTGTCCAGGTATATTTCCATTCTTCCAAGTGAAGGCAAAAAGATAGTGACTAGAGGAACCTGGGTGGTTCAGTGGTTGAGCATCTGCCTTTGGCTCAGGTTGTGATCCTGGGGTCCTGTGGTCGAGTCCTTATGGGGATCTCTGCAGAGAACCTGGTTCTCTGCCTATGTTTCTGCCCCTATCTCTGTGTCTCTCATGAATAAATAAATAAAATCTTTTTAAAAAGATATTGGCTATCCTTATGAGCGGAATACGAAAAATGACTACACAGATCAATTACAGTGAAAAATCTGCTTTCACTGGGAATGGATGTTGGTAGTAGCCCATCGGGGTTGGGAACACCAGCATGCTGAGAGATAACTGTTAGTTCTTGCCCTGAAGTCCTGGGAAAATCTCCATGCTTGACTGTTGGGTTTTCTCCCTGGTAAAATGGGGGTGTTACAGGGACTCATGCAGGACATAATGAGGCCCTGAGCCTTGTCATTTATCTGTTATGGGCTGGATGCCTTGAAGGTCCTCTTAGAGGGCATTGATTAATTATGGGAAGAGGTTTTGAGGCATCTCTTTGAATTTTGATGGCAGATGCACTGTGAATTCTCCCAGTAGCAGTTGAAGATTTTGCCCATAAAGAAGATGGTCACTGATCCGATAGTGTCCCCAGATTGACTTATAGTACCATCAGAGACAAAGTACAGAAACATGTCAAAGGATTCTTTATTTCTTTATTTCTCCTGGTTGGCTAATTTAGTGACCACTGTCAACTTTTGGAATTATTCCTCCCTTATCAGAGAAAGAAATTCTGGCATGGTACTTTTCTAAAAAATATTGGCTCAGAAAAAAAAAAAAATATTGGCTCAGGGAAAGGAGGGAGCAGGGGAAGTAAGGAGAAAAGGGTGCATATCTGTCAAAGGGCCTGGACAAGAGGGAGTAGGTTCAGAGGCAGGAAACTGTTGAGGTTTACTAGGAATCCCTATTATTTGAACCCCTATTATTCTAGTACTTTGAGACAGGGGTTGCTTTATAGCAGAAAAGTTGGATCCTGAGAATATACTTGGTATCAATAAAGACAGAGACAGACTCATTCCCAGTCTGGAGAGTATCTTCTCCAAACTGATTAAGAGTGAGGATTGGGAAGAGCCCCTGCCCCTGGCAATTGGAAGGACACTGGAAAGACCCACCAGAGGGCTAAAGTCTACTGGAGTGCTTAAATTTGTAACAATGTTTAAAAAATTGTCTTTTAATGCCCTGGTTCTTTGCAATAATAATAAAAACTAGAAGGTTTGAGGGACTTCATTTGCCAGAGTTGAAAATTGAGAATTTTTAGTGACCTTCCTTTTAGAGGACTCATCTAGGATGTGAGTGAGCCAGTCTAAATCTGGAATGGTCAGTTTTCCATTTCACCTTGGTCCTTCTTCTAACTGAAACAGAAAGATCCTGGTTCAGCTTGTTAATAAACGTAGAGTTAAAATTTCCCCAGGTGGACTTAACATCTAAAGGGAGACCAGAATACTCTTTTTTTTTGTTTGTTTGTTTTTTAAAGCCCAATGTGGGGCTTGAACTCACTACTCTGAGATCAAGACTTGAGCTGAAATCAAAAGTCAGATGCTTCATGGACTCAGCCACCCAGGTCCCCCCAGAATATCCTTAAAGGACAATTTGGAGTTGACGGTAATAGTTATGAACAGATTTTTGTGTGCAAGCCTGAATCTTGTTTCAGTCTGCAGGTGGCCACTATAATTGCTTGGTGGGGATTTCCAGCAGAATGTTCTGGCATCTTGCCAAAAGTTGGGGGTTTCTGTCTCGAAATCCCCTTCAGGATGTTACTTTCCAGTTTGTTTTATCCAGTGATTGGCCTGGTCCTCACCTACAGGTATGTAGACCGATTGATATAACTCTGAGAAACCAGGTTGGTAGATTTGAATAACTATGTTAGATTCTTCAGCAAGCTACCGGGGTCCTCAGTGACTTTAGGAATCTCTTTTACCTGAAGCTTGTAATCCAGCCTTAGTCCAGGGAATGCAGGAAACTGGAGGTTTATTTATTTATTTAAATATTTATTTATGTTTATTTTTTACTTTTAAAAGATTTTTATTTATTTGTTTATGAGAGACACAGAAAGAGAGACACAGGCAGAGGGAGAAGCAGGCTCCTTGCTGGGAGCCCGATGGGTACTCCATTCCAGGAGCTCTGGAGGCCAATGAATGAATGCCCTCAGAGATTAAAAAAAAAAAAAAATCAACAAAGACTAAAGCCTTAAAACAGCTCCCAAGTAAAGCCTAGAGATTTTGGACACAAAGCACAGAGCTTGAAATCCAGGAGAAAATGTGCCCTCAACCTCCATGGTCAGTGAGAACGCTGCTAGTTGGGCTCTATGGGTACGGGTGCCTGTCTGCTCACCAGCCCCAGAGCTGTTGGGGGTCTTCTCTGGATCCCACCTCTCATCACCAAGTAGTGCTGACCTTACTGCCAAATAGTTTACCAGCAAAAATGCATTTCTTTGGGAATATAGGGAATTGTAATCCAAAACAAGCCAACTACAGCAAAACCAACAATAGACAGGTCCAACAGAAGAACATTATTTTATGGAGAAGAAGGAGGAAATTGGGAAGGCTTGTTTTGAACCAAAGTTCATTGGAGATAGGAGACAAGTAGGAGCTCAGGACAATGATGGTATCTCATCTGTGGAGTTTCAGGGGTCGTGGATTTCTTTCTTTCTTTTTTTTTAAGATTTCATTTACTTACTCATGAGAGACATAGAGAGAGAGGCAGAGACATAGACAATGGGAGAACAGGCTCCCTGCAGGGAACCCTATGTGGAACTCCATCTCAGCTCCCCGGGATCATGACCTGGGCCAAAGGCAGACGCTCAACCATTGAGCCACTCTGGTGTCCCAGGAGTCGTAGATTTCTTACAGGAGATGAAATATGTCATGTACATCTTTCCTTGTTGAGGTCTGTAATTGAGGATTCTTCCTGTAATTGACACGGAGTGATAGGCTCCCCCACCAGCCTCCCCTCCTACATGCCTGGTCTACTTCAGTGAGGGTTCCCTTTATTAATTGTAACACTCCCATACTTGAGCTCTCCCTGACCCTGCTTGGAGCCTTTTGGCATTGGCATTGGTGGTATTACAGGACTTTTGTCCTCTCAGTGCCTGCCGTTCTTGGTCATGCCACTTCGAACCAGACGAAGAGTGGTGGGCAGCAAAGCAAGGTTTATTGGGTAAATTATAAAGCTCCCAGAGAGGGAGGGGGGGCCTGCATGGATTTCCCTTGGAGTCTCTAAATTTAGGGGTTTTATGAGCTTTTTTGCAGAGATTTTATTTATTTATTCGAGAGAGAGAGAGAGAGAGGCAGAGGGAGAGGCAGGCTCCGTGCAAGGAGCCCGATGTGGGACTTGATCCCGGGACTCAATCCCGGGACTCCAGGATCATGCCCTGGGCTGAAGGCAGGCACTAAACCACTGAGCCTCCCAGGGATCCCCTTTGCAGAACCAAAGCAACCAAAGCAACTCTTAAAGCAACCAGAGTGTGCTAAAAGTTGTGCTGAGATTGGGGCTTTGGTTACGTCTCTGTCTACCTACTAGGTTAAGGTCAATGTGCAGGTGGTCTTTTGCTGACATCTGGGGGCTTAGGTCTTAACTGCCCATTGCCTATGATATGGACAAATGCTTTGCGGTTAACCATCTTACTTTAGGACATTCTGCCAAAGTCATTTCTGCAAAGGCTGCAAAGCAGAATGCTACTACGGTCCTGTCTAAGCTGCAAAACACGATGTTAGTGCTGTTTGATTGTAGCTGTCCTGACTCCATATCTTCTTCTCTAAGTGTTTGCTCCCAGCCAGGCCTTCCCTGACCACACTGTTTAAAACTGTGGCCACTCACCCCACAAGGTCCTGTCTCCTTTACAGATTCTCCTTAGGTTTTAACACTGTCATACTCAATTTTTCTTCTTTTTTCTTTTCTTTTCTTTTCTTTTCTTTTCTTTTCTTTTCTTTTCTTTTCTTTTCTTTTCTTTTCTTTTCTTTTCTTTCTTTTCTTTTCTTTCTTTCTTTTCTTTCTTAGGGGGAGGAGATGGGCAGAGGGAGAGGGAGAGAGAAGGGAATCCCAAGCAGATTCCATGCCCAGCACAGAGCCTGACACAGGGCTCAATCTCACGACACTGAGATCATGCCCTGAAGCTAAAATTAAGAGTCACACGCTTAACAGACTGAGCCACCCAGGCACCCCATACTCAATTTTTCTCATTTTTCATTCTCTGTCTTGTCTAGTCTGTCAGCTCCAGTGGGGCATCTAGAATGTCCTAATTTTAATTGCCCAACGGGAGCTTTGTAATCTAGTAGGAGTCAAGGGCAACCTCAGGTGGGATGAGACACTTCATGGAGCTGGACCTAAGGGTTTTTCTGATTGGTATACATCTTGCAAACCACATGCATGCAGCCTGTGTCCTCTTCCCCAAGTGCCCAGGTCCTGGGGTGATAGAAGAATGAGGTAACCAGGGCCAGAGGCCCATGAAAACTAGGGTCCTGCTTCTTGCTGGGGCAAAGGTCTGGGGCTGGGCCTGATGGGGCTGGGCTGGGCAGGGCTGGGAGTGCCCGGCCAGAGGACCCAGCTGGTGCTGGGTGGGGGCTGCCCTGGAGGAACCTTGGGTAGCCTGGGTCCATTTCAGTGGACTGCTGGCTGCTACAATTTCCTGGTTTGTGGAGGTGGCTCTGATCCAGAAGAGAAACAGAGCCCCCAGGCAGCGTGGCTGGGTTTAGGGGGATTGACGTCAGATGCTTTTGGTCAGAGACTGGTCCCCAGCTGCTGGTGCCTGGGTATGGTGCTGTGTGCTCTGTCTCTTGCTGGCTGTGAGGCTTAGGAAAGTCACCTTACCTCTCTTACCTGAGCTGCTTCTTCTGTATAATGAGGAAAACTGTCTGCATGACCTACCTTGAGTGGCTGGGATGAGAATGGATGCAACATGAGTGTAAAGGAGAAATGACCCAGGCAGGACACGTAAATGTGCAGTAAATTTGTGGAGGAAGTGTGGGGTGTAGTTGGATGGACCTCAGTGTGAGCCCAGCTGCCCCTCCCCAACCGTGTGACCTTGAGCAAGGGCTTTACCTTCCAGAGCCTCATGTTCCCCACCTGTGAGGAGGGGCTTGTTCTGAATTGCTTGGGTTAGAGGGGTGAGCAAGGAAGGAGAGGTGCCTCGCTCCTGACTGAGGGCGGGGGGGCATGCTGGGCAGGGCTGTGAGCCTATGGGGCAGTAGGACAGGAAGTTTCGTGCCCAGGGGCCAAACTTCAGGGACTCTGCAAATAAGACTTTGGCTCTGGGCAAATAGCTCCAATCAGCTTTGTACTTAATATCTACCACGGTTCTTACAACTCAATAATAAAAAGACAAACAACCCAATTTAAAAATGGCCGAAGGATCTGAATAGACATTCAAAATAGACAAAGGAGACATACAAATGGCTGAGAAGCACTTCAAGAAATGTTCAAAGCCATAAGGCAAATGCAAATCAAAACCACAAAGACATGGGGCGCCTGGCTGGCTCAGTCCATGGAGCTTGAGACTCTTGATCTCAGGGTTGTAAGTTCGAGCCCCACGTTGGGTGTAGAGGTTATTTAAAAATAAAATCTTGGGAAAAAAATAAAATCTTGGGATCCCTGAGTGGCTCAGTGGTTAGCGACTGCCTTCGGCCCAAGGCGTGATCCTGAGTCCTGGGATCGAGTCCCACGTCAGGCTCCCTGCATGGAGCCTTCTTCTCCCTCTGCCTGTGTCTCTGCCTCTCTCTCTCTCTCTCTGTGCCTCTCAGGAATAAATAAATAAAATATTAAAAAATAAAATAAAAAATAAAATCCTAACAAAACAAAACCCAATAGTCACAAAGAGATATCACTTCATTGCCACAAGGATGGCTGGAATCATAAAGACAGACTTGGTGCAGTCCCGGTGGCTCAACGGTTTAGTGCTGCCTTCGGCCCAGGGCGTGATCCTGGAGGCCCGGGATCAAGTCCTGCGTCAGGCTCCTTGCATGGAGCCTGCTTCTCCCTCTGCCTGTGTCTCTGCCTCTCTCCCTCTATGTCTCTCATAAGTAAGTAGATAAAATCTTAAAAAAAAAAAAAAAAGACAGACTTGGGAAGGTGGTGCCAAGGAGCTGAAGAAACTGAACCCCCATACACTGTTGGGAATGTAAAATATCATGGCTGCTTTTGAAAACAGTCTGGAAGTTCTTCAAAAGGCCGAGTTATTATTTGCCCCCAGTGATTACACTGCTAGGTATTTACTTAAGGGAAATGAGCAATATAGTCATGTGAAAGCTTGAACACAAATGTTCTGTGCATAGCAGCATTACTCATAATAGCCAAAAAGTGGGACATCCCAAGTATCAGCTGGTGAATGGTTAGCCAAATGTGGTATATCTATTAATGGAATATTATTTGGCCATAAAAAGGGATAATGCGCTGAAACATGGATACGCTTTGAGAACTTTATGATAAGTTAAAGATGCTGGTCACAAAGCATGACACGTTATATGAGTCCATTTTTTGTAAAAGATTTTATTTATTTATTCATGAGAGACACAGAGAGAGAGAGTCAGAGATGTAGGCAGAGGGAAAAACAGGCTCCCTATGGGGAGCCCGATGTGGGACTCAATCTCAGAACCTCGGGATCACGCCCTGAGCCGAAGGCAGATGCTCAACCACTGAGCCACCCAGGTGCCCTGTGCGATTCCATTTTGAAAAAATATCCAGAGTAATAAAATCTATATATAGATAAATAAGATTGGTGGTTGTCAGGGGCTGGGGTGGGGGTATTGGGAGGAAATGAGGAGTGGCTGCTAATGGGTACGGGGATTCTTTTGGGGGTGATGAAAATGTTCTACAGGTGGTGGTGCTGATGGTTGCCTGACTCTGTGCATATACTTAATAACCACTGAATAGTACAATTTAAATTGTGAGCTGTAGGGTATGTAAGTTGTGTCTCAATAAAGCTATTAGAACAAAAGGCACGATTGTGCTCAGGGCCTGCAGCATGTCTATGTGGTGTATGTGCCCCAGAGGGTGGAAAGGGACTTGGGATGACACCCTCTTTGAAGGGAGAAGGCTGTGGTGGGGGTGGGGGCGGGAGGTAGGAGGAGGCTGAGGCTCCAGGCACAATGCATCCACTCCTGAGCCTCTAGTCCCCAAGTGGCAGCAAGACCCAAGGTGAGACTGACGTTCCAGGGATGGAACCCTGTAGTGCTGAGTGATGGATGTTAGGAGGGGAGTCCTGAGGCTGTTGATCCAGGAAAGCATCCCATAGAAGGTTGGGGAGGAGTGGGTGGAGGATTTGGCTGCTGAAGACACTAGGTGAGATTGGGTAGAATGGGGTGTGTGTGTGAGAGAGAGAGAGAGATTCCAAGGAGCAAAGCGCTAGGAAAAGAGGGAGGTAGAGAAGAGTGCCTGCAGCTAGATCAGCCTGTTCCTTATCTCCTGCCCAGTGTCCAATCCCCCATCAAAGCCCCAGACCAGGTTCGCCCTCGGCGGCCTCGGCGGCAGGCTCTGGCCCTTCCTCTACCCACCGGCGCCTCGGTATTCAGTCTCCACTGGCGCCACATTCTTGCAATCTCCAGCCTGGGATGCCGTGAGAGCTGTGTGCAGAGGTGGGGTGTGTGGGGGAGGGGAGAGCCTAAGGCTTGAGGACTTTGGGAGCCCAGATGCCCTTGGTTGGGGGCAAACCATGTGGAGCCCAGGGGCAAGGGTACACAGGGGGCCCGTCTGTGCCACTGTGGTTGCTGAGTCCTTACAGGAAGTGTCACTCTTTAACTGGCTGCAGTATCTAGGTGTCAATGTGTGGTGGAGGGTGTGTGTGTGGGTGTGGGTGTGCAGTATTTGTGTGTGATGTGTCCGGATGTGTGAGGATGAGAAATAAACAGTAATGATTATGCCTATCACTAAATGTGTGTTTTAAACTTTATTATCAATTTCACTCGGTCACAGTGCTGATATATGTGCCCAGTGCATGGCCAAGGGTTGCAAACCACAGCCCAGGGGCAGAATTCAGCCTGCAGAGTTGTGTTTGACCAGCACAAAGTTTTTCTGAAGCCTGAATTAGAATGCTTCTAAGTGGGGCATCTTACAGTTGCTGCCAGTACCTATCATCTTTGTTTCATTAACCTTTTTATTTTGAGACTATTGTAGATTCACAAGCAGTCGTAAAAAACAATACATAGATTTTCACATACAGTTGTAGAAAGCAATGCAGAGGCCCCATGCCCTCTATTGGGTTTACTCCAATGATGACATTTTGCAAAATTAAAGTACAGTATTGCAACCAGGATATTGATATTGGTAGGATACAGAGCATTTCCAAACCCCAAGGCTCCCTCATCTGCTCTTTAATAGCCACGCATTCTCCTTGCCTCTGGCAATGACTCACCTGTTGTCATTTCAAGAATGGGGCCCCTGGCTGGCTCAGTCTGAGGAGCTCATTACTCTTGATCTCAGGTCATGAGTTCGAGCCCTTAGTTGGGTGTAGAGATTATGTAAGTTAGAAAAACTTTTTAAAAGGAATGTTCTATAAATAGAATCACATAGTATGTTCTGTGACTTTTGGTCACCCAGCGTGATTCTTCTGTTGGGTGTATCAATAGTTTGTCCCTTGTTTTTCCTGAATGATATCACCTGGTATGGATATAAATCTTTTGTATAACCATCTAGTGCTTGAAGGACGTCTGGATTGTTTCCAGTTTGAGGCTATTATGAATAAAGCTGCTGAAAAAACACTTATGTATAGGTTTTTGTGCAAACATGTCTTCATTTCTATGGGAAAAATGCCTATGGATGCAATTTTGGGGTTATATGGTACTACTATGTTCAACTTTTAAGAAATTGCCAAGCTGCTTTCCTAAGTGGCTGTACCGTTTTTAATTTTCTTTCTTTTTTTTTTTTTAAAGATTTATTTATTTATTCATGATAGACATGGAGAGAGAGAAAGAGGCAGAGACACAGGAGGAGGGAGAAGCAGGCTCCATGCACCGGGAGCCCGACGTGGGACTCGATCCCGGGTCTCCAGGATCGCGCTCTGGGCCAAAGGCAGGCGCCAAACCGCTGCGCCACCCAGGGATCCCCCGGTTTTTAATTTTCATTAGCAATGTGTGAGCTATCCAGTTTCTCTGCATCCTCAGCAGCATTTGGTACTGTCCCTGTATTTTACTGAAGTCATTCTGTTAGTTGCGTAATGGTATTTTGCTATGGTTTTATTTTTTATTTTTATTTTTTTGCTATGGTTTTAATTTGCATTTCCTTAATGACGTTAGATATCTCTGCATGTGCTTATTTGCCATCTGTGTGACTTCTTTATTGAAATTTCTGTTCATAGTTTTGTTCATGTTGTAATTTGCTTGCTTTTTAGCTCTTGAGGTTTTTAAAAAAGATTTATTTATTTATTTATTTATTTATTTATTTATTTATTTATTCATTCATGAAAGACGGGGGTGGGGGTGGGGGAGAGGCAGAGATAGGCAGAGGGAGAAGCAGACTCCTCAGAGGCAGCTGGATATGGGACTAGATCCTGGATCCTGGAATCAGGGCCTGAGCCGAAGGCAGACGCTCAACCGCTGAGCCACTCAGGTGTCCCTAACTATGGAGTTTTAAGAGTTCTTTATATATCCTACATAGTAATCCTTTACTGAGTGTGTGCTTTACAACAGTTAACTTTAAAAAAATAAAACTGCCAGTTACTTATAATTATGTTTTAATTAGGCTCCTTGCCTGATGTTAGGCTTGAACTCAACACCCAGAGATGAAGATTTGCAGGCTCTCCTGACTGAGCCAGCCAGGCGCCCCAAAACGACTAGCAAAAATGGCTTTATTCGAGAATAATGGAGAATTACAACCTATGACAAGCTATGCAAAAACCAAAAAAAAAAAAAAAAAAAAAAAAAAAAACCCCAAAAAACAAACAAAAAAAACCATAAGGGAGTCCATGGAACAAAGGAGAGGAACACTTTTTTATAGAAGAGGGAAAATTTGAGAATGATGTAATAAACAAGTCCATCGGAGGACATTGGGAGCTCAGAGTGTAGTGCTTCTCATTGGCTGAGCAGTGACAGTCTCTCATTGGCTGGACTGTTGCCGGGGCGGAGGAAAGCCTTTCCTGCTCCTGCAGGTTTAGTGAAGCAGAACTAGTTTGCAAATAAGTCTCTTCCTGCTCTATTTGCAATTGACCCTGCGTGGTAGACATGAGAGAACTCCCCCTGCTGGTGGCCTCCTGGCTCCATTTTAGTGAGGTTACTCTTTATTAATTTTAACACAGTTGTTGCTCCTACTCTAGCTTGTCCTTTTGTCCTCTTTACAGGGTCTTCCAAAGAGCAAAAGCTTTATTTTTATACATTTATCTTGTATCCTGAGACCTTGTTAAACTCCACTTATTCTGGGGATCCCTGGGTGGCGCAGCGGTTTGGCGCCTGCCTTTGGCCCAGGGCGCGATCCTGGAGACCTGGGATCAAATCCCACGTCGGGCTCCCGGTGCATGGAGACTGCTTCTCCCTCTGCCTATGTCTCTGCCTCTCTCTCTCTCTCTCTCTGTGACTATCATAAATAAATAAAAATTAAAAAAAATTAAAAAAAAACCCTCCACTTATTCTAGGAGTGTTTTTGTAGATTTCTTGGGATTTTCTACATAGGCAATCATGTGGTCTGCAAGTAGGGAGAGATTTATTCTTTCCTTTCTGATCTGTACGCCTTGCATTTTCTTTTTTGCCTTACTGCTTTGGCTATAACTCTGGTCAGTAGCTGAATGAGGGTGGTGAGAGCAGTCATTCTTGCTTTGTCCTTGATTTAGGGTGGAAGCATCCAGTCCTTCACTATTGAGTAGAATGTTAGCTGTAGGTTTTGAAGATGCTCTTAATCAAGTTGAGGAAGTTCCCCTCTATTCTTATTCTTCAGAGAGCTTTTTTTTTTTTTTAATTCTATTTATGTATTCATGAGAGACACACAGAGAGAGGTAGGGACATAGGCAGGGGGAGAAGCAGGCTCCTTATGGGGAGCCTGATGTGGGACTCCATCCCAGGACCCGGGAATCACAACCTGAGCCAAATGCAGATGTTCAACCACAAGACGTTCTACAACTCTCTTGCAGGCAATCCCAAGATAGTTTTTTCTTTCTTTCTTCTTCTTTTTTTTTAATCATCAATGAGTGTTGAATTTTGTCAAATGCTTTTTCTGCATGGGTTGAAATTATTATGTGTGTTTTCTTCTTTTGCTTGTTCATGTGGTGGTTTACATTGATTGATTTTTGAATAATGAGCCAGTCTTGCATGTCTGGAATAAACTCCACTTGTCATGGTGTATAATTCCTTTTATGTACCCTGAATTCTATTAACGAATACTTTGTTGAAGGTTTCTGAATCTGTATTTATGTGCAGTAGTGGTCTGAAGTTTTCAATTTTTTGCATTGAACTTTCTGGTTTTGGTATCAGGGTAATATGAAACAAAAAGTTTAAACTCCATGATGGGGTGCCTGGCTCAGTCAGTTAAGTGTCATGATCCCAGGGTCCTGGGATTAAGTCCCTCCACAGGCTCCCTGTTTAGCCGAGACCCTGCTTCTCCTTCTCCCTCTGCTGTTCCCCCTGGCTTGTTCTCTCTGGCTCTGTCTCTCTGTTAAATAAATAAATACAATCTTTAAAATAAAAAAATTTAACAAATCTGCCATGATGACCATTCTGTGACCTGAAACCTTCTTGAGTACAACACCCCCCACTGCCCATTCTTTCCTTTTGTTTAAGCATACCCTTAAGTACACCCTTGGTCCATAATGTGCTTGATCTGAACTGGAGATATGACTATGACACACATGCTTTTTTTTTTTTTTTTTTTTAGCATTTTCTTTTTTTAAGATTTTATTTATTTATTCACGATAGACATAGAGAGAGAGAGGCAGAGACACAGGCAGAAGAAGAAGCAGGCTCCATGCCAGGAGCCCAACGCGGGACTCGATCCCGGGACTCCAGGATTGCGCCCTGGGCAGAAGGCAGGCCTCAAACTGCTGAGCCACCCAGGGATCCCCGACACAAATGCTTCTTAAACATTCTCTTCTTGGGTGGTCCACTAGCATGTAGTCCCAGCCTCTAGGGCTATAAAAGCAGGTGTTAATGGGATTGGGGTTGTGGAGTGGTTGTGGAGATCTACTCATCTTTCAGGAGTCCAAGACATCCTTCTGTTAGTCCTTTTAATAAACCCTTTCTGGTCAAGCTGTACTTGTTGGCTTTTTTCTTCAATCTTACATTTCCTTTGGCCTTCGGAGGTTGTTTTACATATATCTCTTTTTCATAGAACAGAGATCCTTGTTCTCACCACTTGCTTTTCCAGTTATCCAGCTTGCAGATGGCTGACTATGGGACTTCTTGGTCTCCATAACTGGGTGAGCCATTCCTATAATCTTCCTCTCTCTCTCTTTCTTTTCTTACCCTCCCTCTCCTTTCTCTGGATAATCCTGATGAATGTAGGAATTCTCTGGTGAAAACTGGGCCTGGAAATTCTTTTTTAGGAGTTTTATTTTTATTTTTATTTTTTAAAAATTAAAAAAAAATTTTTTTTAACTTTTATTTATTTATGATAGTCACAGAGAGAGAGAGAGAGAGAGGCAGAGACACAGGCAGAGGGAGAAGCAGGCTCCATGCACTGGGAGCCCGACGTGGGATTTGATCCCAGGTCTCCGGGATCGCGCCCTGGGCCAAAGGCAGGCGCCAAACCGCTGCGCCACCCAGGGATCCCAGGAGTTTTATTTTTAAAAGATTTTATTGATTTATTTATTTAGAGAGAGCATTAGCAGGGGAAAGGTAGAGGGAGAGAGCATCCCAAGCAGACTCTGTGCTGAGTACGGTACCGGATGTGAGACTTGACGGCATTATCTTGAGATCAAGACCTGAGCTGAAATCAAGAGCCAGCTGCTTAACTGCCTGAGCCACCCAGGCACCCCAGGAGTTTTAAAATTACAAATTTAATTTCTTTAATACTTACACGGCTATTCAAATTATCTATCTCATCTTGGGTGAGTTGTAGTTTGTACTTTTTTTTTGAGAAATTGGCCCACTTCATCTAAATTGTTGAATTTATATGTGTAGAGTTGTTCATAATATTTGCTTATTATCCTTTTGATGTCCATAGGGTCTGTATGATAACTCCTGTTGTATTCCTGTTGGTAAATTGTTTTTTTTCTCTCTTTTTTTCCTTTGTCAGCCTTACTAAAGGTTTGTCATTTTTATCATTTTCTTTTGAAGAACCAGCTCTTTATTTCATTGATTTCTGTTTTCAAGATCATTGATTTGTTTTAAGCTTTATTATCTTTGTCCTTCATGTACACTGGGTTTATTTTGCTTCTCTTTTTCTAAAATCTTTTTTTTTCTTTTTCTAAAATCTTGATGGGAGCTTTGATTATTGATTTGGGACTTTCCTTCCTTTCTAATAAATGCCTTTAATGCTATCAATTTCCGTCTCAGTACTGCTTTTTGAGTCCTACAATTTTGATATATTTTATTTTCATTTTCACTTAGTTTAGTGCATTAAAAAAATTTCCCTTGACTTATGGCTTCCTTTTAAGCTGTGGATTATTTACAAGTCTTTTGTTTAGTTTCCAAATGTTTGGAGATTTTCCCATTATTCTTTTATTGATTTCTAGTCTGATTCCATTATGTTCAGAGAGCACACTGTGTAATTCCAATTATTTTAAATTTTTTGAGGTTTGGTTTTGGCCCAGAATATGGTTTATCTTCGTGTATGTTCTATGGGCTCTTGAAAAGAAACTATATTTTGTTGTTGAGTGGAGTGTTCTATAAATGGTGATTAGATCCTGTTGGTTGATGGTGACATTGAATTCTATTCCTTTGCTATGTTCTGTCGGTTGTTGAAAAGAAGGACTTTGAAGCCTCCAATATAATTGTGTTTGTCTGTTTGTCTTTTTGGTTATGTCAATTTTTGCTTCACATATTTGCAGCTCTGTTGTTTGGTGATGCAGCCATATTTAGTTTTGCCGTGTCTTCTTGGTAGATTATATTATCATTATATAATGTCCTTCTCTGTCTCTGGTAATTTTCTTTGCTGTGGTGTCTGACTTTATATCATTAATCTAGCCAGTCTCACTTTCCTTTGATTAATGTTTTTATGTTATATTTTTCCATTTGATCTGCCTATGCCATTATATTTGAAGTGAGTTTCTCATAGACAGCATATCATTGAGTTGTGTTTTTATTTTTATTTATTTATTTTTTAAAGATTTTATTTATTTAGTTGAGAGAGAGAGAGAGGAAAGAGAGAGAGCATAAGCAGAGGGCAGAGGGCAGGAGAGAAGCAGACTCCTCACTGAGCAGGGAGGCCAATGTGGGACTTGATCCCAGGACTCTGGAATCATGACCTGAGCTGAAGGCAGATGCTTAACTGACTGAGCACCCAGACACCCCTGGGTTATGTTTTTAAATCCACTCTGCTAATTTCTTTTAATTGGTATATTTAGACTATTTACATAAAGTATAAATTATAGATACGTTAAAGCTTAGTCTGATTTATTTATTTTTTTTTTCTGATTTATTTTTGTTTCTGCTTGTTTTATTTTGTGTTTTCCTGTTTTCTTTTTTTCCTGACTTCTAGTGAGTTACTTAAATGGTTTTCAGAATTCCATTTTTGTTTATCTTTTTTCTTTTTTTTTCATTTTTGTTTATCTATAAGGTTTTTGAGTGTATCACTTTGTATAGCATTTTTAGTGGTTGTTCTGGATATTACATTATGTGTATATAGCTTATCACAGTCTGTTGGTGTTATCATTTTACCAGTTTGGGTGAAGTAAAGAAAGAAACCATAATTCCCTTTATGCCTTGTCACCCTCTCCCACTTATAATTATCTTAAATATTTTCTCTATACATTTATTATTTTATTTTAAAAAAGATTTTATTTATGCGTTCATGAGAGACACAGAGAAAGAGGAAAAGACACAGGCAGAGGGAGAAGCAGGCTCCGTGTAGGGAGCCTGATGCAGGACTCAATCCTGGGACCCCAGATCACGCCCTGGGCCCAAGGCGGTGCTAAACCACTGAGCCACACAGGGATCCCTCTCTATGCATTTATTTATTTTTTTTTTTTTAATTTTTATTTATTTATGATAGTCACAGAGAGAGAGAGAGAGAGAGAGAGGCAGAGACACAGGCAGAGGGAGAAGCAGGCTCCATGCACCGGGAGCCCGACGTGGGATTCGATCCTGGGTCTCCAGGATCGCGCCCTGGGCCAAAGGCAGGCGCCAAACCGCTGCGCCACCCAGGGATCCCCTCTCTATGCATTTAAAATCACATCAGATAGCCTTATAATTTTTGCTTCAACTGCCAAACATAAGTTAGAAAACTCAAGCAAAGAAGTAAATCTATTGTGAAAATTATCTATATTTCTTATGTGTGTATTTTTAATTAGCTGAATTTGGCTATTTATTTAAATATAAAAGCAATACCTCTTTATACGGGAAAATCAAAGTGGAAAAGAACATTAGAAAAATTATAATCCCATCCACTTAAAGATACCATTATTGACATCTGGTTGTGTAAGTCCCAAGACCCTATTCTAGTAATTTCTGTTCAAAGATGGGAATCAATGGAATGTAAACTTAATGACTGTAGGGATCTTATCTGTATACTTATTTGTATGCTCCACCACTAATTTTCCCTTCATAGGAGAATGTCTTGATTTTTCCTTCATCCCTGAATGGTATTTTCACCAAATACAGGATTCTAGTTTCTTTTCTTTCAATATTTGAAAACTATTGTGCCACTTTCTTTTGGCTCCCATGGTTTCTGATGAAAACTTTGCTGTTATTCTAATTGTTTTCCCTCAAAGATGAGGTGTTGTTTTTCTCCAGCTGCTTTTAAGAATTTTGCCCTCAGTCTTTTGTTTTTTTGAAGTACATTTCTTTGTGTATATTTTTGGGGTGGTTTATCCTGTTTGAGATTTGCTTTCCTTGAATCTGTAAGTGTATCTCTCTTGCCCAATTTGGGAAATTTTCTTCAATTACTTTTACAGCTCTGCCTTCTTTTTCTTATCCTTCCAGGACTCTGATGATACAAATGTTAGATCTTTTGCTATAATCCCACAGATACCTCAGGCTCTGTTCATTTTGATTCCAGTCCGTTTTTTCTTGTTGTTCAGATTGGGTAATTTCTGTTCTATCTTCCAGCTCACGGATTCTTTCTTCTGTCCTTTCCCTTCTGCCCTGGACCCCATCCACTGAGTTTTTATTATTTTTTTATTTTTATTTTGTAAAGATTTTATTTATTTATTCATGAGAGACACACAGAGAGAGATAGAAACACAGGAAGAGGGAGGAGAAGCAGGCTCCATGCAGAGAGCCTGATGCGGAACTCGATCCCTGGACTCCGAGATCATGCCCTGAGCCAAAGGCAGACGCTCAACTGCTGAGCCACCCAGGCGTCCCCATCCACTCAGTTTTTAAATTTCAGTTATCATATTTTTCCATTCTAAGGTTTCCATTTGTTTCTTCTTTATATCTTATATTTTTTTGCTGAAGATTTCTTTTTTATTTAAGTGCATTCATAATTGCTCATGTAATTATTTTTTACCATGGCTGCTTTAGGATGATTTTTGTCAGGAAATGTTGACATCTCTATCACCATGGTGTTGACATCTTTTGATTGCCTTTTTCATTCAGTTTGAAATCTTCCTGTTTCTTTGTATGATGAATGATTTTCAGTTTAGTCCTGGGCATTTTTGTACTATGTTCTGAGAGTCTGGGTCTTATTTAAACCTTCTGTTTTAGGTGTTTTATTGTGACACTACAGGAGAAGGGCAAAGGGCTTTCTCATAGAAGTAGAAGTTTCAAGTTCCCCATTTGACCTTGATTGGCATTTGGAGCAGGGAGGAAGATGGCTTGTCTTTATTTCTGGACAGGGATGAAAGTTCTGGGTCTTCCAGTAGTTTCCACCAACGGCATGGTGGGAATGACCTCCTCTGATACAACCCAGTGAGGGAACACATGTGGTGTCTTTTTACTCCTTGGTGAGTGTAGACGACTAAATTCCCCATGTGGTCTCCACTGACACTGAAGGAGTGGGGGTTGTGACACCACCTTGGTGGGGGTGTTGCTTGTTTTGGTACAGCCTTTTGAGGGTAGAAATGGTGTGAGTATGGTGGTGGTTGTCTAAAATTTCTCTGTCTTGGCTGTCCCTTTCATGGTCCTTTGACTAGAATTTTCTTTGGGGCTTTCTTTGTCTATGTCCATTGGCATCTCCCAGTTGCCTGCTTCCTCATTTCCATGTCTGGGATACAGGAAAGAAAAAGAAAACCCAGAAGACTCACCATGTGTCCCAAGGAGCCTGGAGGTGGCTAGCAGGATGGTGACAATGAGGGCATAATATGTCCATGGGTCTATAGGTCCCTAGCTGATTTGCCTTCTCTCTACCTTTAAATCTTCTCACGTTTGTTTTACCTATAAAGTCCAGGGGTTTTAATTGTACTTGGCGGAAGGAATAGGGAAATATACATTTACTCCATCTCCTAAGAAGTGGAAGTCCCTCACCTGTCATCTTACACCTGGCTCTGACTATGCATTTTCTTTACCTATCCATCCCCTGTAACCACTTTAGTTTGAGATCCTGACGTAGCTTTTATAGTTCTGTGTTTTGGCCTTGGATCCCTTACTGGCAACCACAATGAGAAAAACGGAAAGGAAAAGAAAGAAACCCAAGGGAAACTCAGTGGGGATAGGCTGAGGCTGAGGGTGCTGCAGTAGAGAGAGGGACGTGCTCTCCATCTTCAGCTTCTGCAGGATCTTGTGTCCTCACCTCATGAAGCCTCCCTCTTCGGGGATGGAGGGTAATAGACTCTGTTGCCTTCTAAGTTTATATAAACCTTGGGGACCTTATCATATCTTTATCCAAGTAGCACAAAGTTAAACAAAGCAACTTTTGAGGCCCAAGGAGAGAGAAGTTGATTTAAGATAGGGCTCTATCAGAGGTTACTCAACCCTTAGTGTTTCTTGCCTTATCACTGACAGAGGCCACGCTCCCTAGTCAGCATAGTCCTGGGGCACTGGTGCCCTGACTCTGAGCTCCAGCGCAAAGGACAGTCCTACTGCCAAAGGTAGCCTTCTCCTCCAGCCAGCCTAGTGGTGGCTTGATGGGCTTGTGCCTGCAAAGGCCACTATGGCAGGGAGGGAGGGGCTTCCTCTCACCAAGGCTTACCCCAGTGCCCACTGGCAGCAAAATAGCACCGATCCTGAATCCAGTGTGGCCCCCTCCTTCCTTAGGGACCAGCTAGCCTAACAAACCCATCACTCCAGACTCCTGTTGGGGCGATGTCAGCAATTTGTCCATAACACAGTCGATGCTTATTTGTATTTGCTTTACTTGTATGTCATGCTTCTGCCAGTAGCACCATTTGTGAACTTATTAATGCCTCATACACTGTTCTGGTGAATCCTGCAATATGGCTTCTGATCTAGAAGCTGCTTTAAGCAAAAGAAGCATGGGTAATGTCCTAAGAGTCCTGCTTTTATCAAAACACCATCATCAAGAAGCATCTGGCCCTGCAGGATGATGAAATGGCCTTCAGAAGACAGCAGTGGCTCCACCCAGGACACAACAGCCTGGGAGCTTGGACTGCCACCTGGTAGATGCTTTTACACCTTGTGCTGTTTCTCCTGTAGGTAGAACACAAGTGTGTTCATCGACTTCCTTCCTCCTGGTCTGCTACAGAGGATTCAATAACTGAAATGGGATTTGCTCCTCCATCTCATCAATTGGAAGGAGGAAGAATTGCTTGCTGGGGGAAAGATGATGTGGATATACATAATAAAATGTTGACAGAGCTCTTTAGACTGGGGGTGGAAAAGAGGTTCTGTGGGAAGCTTCTTGATCTGCTTAGGATCAGTTTGAGGTGTGAGGGAGGAAGAGAGGAGAGGAAAGGAGGTTCTCATCTGTTGCAGTAGACCACGTATCTCCATACTTTTGGCATGTTTCAAAAGGCAGGGATGGGGTAGGGAGTTCCTACATACTTCTAGGTCATACTTTGTGAATGGGACATCAAACCAGGCCTGAATTAGGTCTCCAGGATTTTGGTGTTATATGTGGGCCCAGGAACCGAGGGGCAAACACCAGGGAGCATCACTCAATAGTCCACTCTTAACAGTTTTGTTTTCTGAACACTGCCAAAGGAGGAATGTTCTCTTGGGGGACCGCATGATCACAGGCCCACTACACTGGAAGGGAGGGGGACTCCTGGCCATTTGGGATTCCTTGTGCCCCTATAAGAACAGGCCAAAGGGAATCTTTACGATGGATTAGGTAATTGACTGACCATGGAACGTATATCAAGTCACAGTTACCAGAGGGGCATTGGAGCAGTAATAGCTCAAGGACTCTCCTGAGCATCTACATTTTGCCATAAACACTGATAAATGTTCAAAGAAGCCCACTTCCAAGACCACCAGAGGCTAGGAGGCCCAGGAACGAAGGCCAAGCCATCTCCATGGGAGAAGAGTGCTGGCCCAGCCTCCAAAGCTGAGCTGTGGAGGGAAGGAGGGAAGGCCCAGCCTGGCATCTGCTGCAGAAACCAAGTTTTAAGCCCACCCATTATCTTGCCACTATGCTGTAAAATTGCCCTCTTGACCTTCAAACATATTTTTGAAGTTATGAGATATTTCAAACACACAGGAAAGTACAAAGAATAATGTAAGAAACACCCATGGGACTCCACCACTCAGACTTAGTAAATCTTTTTTTTTTTTTTTTTTAATTAATTTATTTACTCATGAGAGACACAGAGAGAGAGGTAGAGACTTAGGCAGAGGGAGAAGCAGGCTCCCTGCAGGGAGCCCAATGTGGGACTCAGGCCTGGGACCCTGGGATCACAGCCTGAGCCAAAGGCAGATGCTCAACCACTGAGTCACCCAGGCATCCCTTGCAAATCTTCTGCTAAAGCCCTTTTGTGTGTTCCTTCACTATCCCTTTCCCTTCTCTTCCTCCAGGGAACACTGTCCTAAAGTTGACATGTCATCTTCCTCTTTATGTTTTTATATTTTTGCTACTTAATTATACATCCACTTATAATGCTTAGCTCTATCTCTATTTTGTGCTTTTAAAAATTTTACGTCTGTGGTCTTAAATGATACATATCATTCTCCACTTGTTTTTTTTTCATTGGCTTTATGTTTTCAAAATTGATCCACGTTTATGCAAGAAGCTCTAGTTTATTCATTATAACTGCTGTATTGCATTCCATCATGTGAGTATACCACAGTTTATCTCTTTTCTCCATGAGTATTTGGATGGTTTCCAACTGTTTTGCTATCACAAAGACACATGTCTTTATAAATGCCTATTGGTGCATATGCGTGAGAGTTTCTTTGGAAGTGAATTGCTGGATCACAGGGTATATGCACCTTCGACCTTACCAGATATTGCCAAATGATTCTCTAAAATGGTTGTGCTAAAAAAAAAAAAAAAAAAAAAAGGTTGTGCTAATTGGTGCTTCCTCCAGCACATTGGAGAGTATCCCTGCGATAGATACTTCATAGAGTCAGACTTTTTATTTTATTTTTATTTTTTATTTAGTCATCCTGTGTCAAGTGGCATCTCATTATTTTGTGTGCATTTCACTGCCCATGAGAAACCTCAGTATGCATGCTATCACCATTTTCCCCAGTTCTCTGACTATTTTTTTAAAGATTTTATTTATTCATGACAGACACACAGAGAGAGGCAGAGACATAGGCTGAGGGAGAAGCAGGCTCCCTGCAGGGAGCCCAATACAGGACTCAATCCCAGGACCCTAGGATCACTCCCTGAGCTGAAGGCAGATGCTCAACCACCAAGCCACCCAGGCATCCCTCACTATTTTTTTGACTTAGGTTAAACATGGTCAGTTTTTGTTGCTTTCAATAAAAATAATAATCATGTCAATCAAAATAATCATATCTAGCATACCTGCTATCTTCAGCATGGGGGTGTGGGTGGGGGCCCTGGTCCAATTAGAGATGTGGCCATGTCTTTGGGAAGAATTTTTTTTTTAATTTTTAATTTTTTTATTGGAGTTCAATTTGCCAACATATAGCATAACACCCAGTACTCATCCCATCAAGTGCCCCCCTCAGTGCCTGTCACCCAGTCACCCACATCCCCGCCCTCCTCCCTTTCCACCACCACTTGTTTGTTTCCCAGAGTTAGGAGTCTCTCATGTTCTGTCTCCCTCTCTGATATTTCTCACTCATTTTCTCTCCTTTCCCCTTTATTCCCTTTCACTATTTTTTATATTTGGGGAGAATTTTCTGAGGGGACACAGGCCCAGCCCTGGGAAGCCTGTTTGAAGTGGGAAAATATGAAGGAATCATAGGCACTAGAAGCTGCCAAAGAAATCAACAGATACCACAAGCTGGGAGGCCTGGGCCTGTAGGCCAGCACTGGGCTGCGCTGACAGAAATAGCCAGTGTGGTCAGGTGCTGTCGATTCCAGGGATTCTTGGAGGGTGATTTTGCAGCCGGATTTTGTTGTGGACGTGTGAGCTGGGATATAAGAATTTATGATAGGAGACCTAAGCCCAAGGGAGGGAGACTTTGGGGGGTGGTCAGTGAAGGCAGTGAAGGCAGGGCACCTCAGTTTCTCGTGGTCAAAAGATGCCTGGCCCTGGCTTGTCTAAAACCCAATGTGTGTCTTCTTTCCTCAGCTGTGACCACCCCGGTTTGGCATCCCCTCCGCCTCTGCTGCCTTATCTCCTTCCCTGTCTTTCACTAAGGAGCCTCTTTGGCCAGCTGAGAACTGGTTTTGGGGCCAGCCGGGGTGCCCCCCCCTTCCCAGGTCTCATTGTGTCTCTGAGCCGGGCTTTCCAGTCACTCACTGAGGGCTGTGAGCTAGTGATGGTGGGCTTCTGGGTGGGAACCTGGGATCGCCTGTATGTACACCCAGGTGAGTATCTGTGGGTGGTGAGTGTTTACTTTGGGGTGTGTGTGTCTGTGTCTGTGTGGGTTTGTGCTTGTGTGAGAGGGTGTGTGTTTCTCATCCAAGGAATCTACTGTTCCAGGTGTGGTCTGTCCTTTCCTGTGGGTGGCGGTGGGAGGTGAGAGTGGCCAGGGTGGGGTCGAAGCTGATTTCTCTTGGCCTGGCTTGGTTGGCTGCTTTTGGGTGATTCCTGGGCTCTGCAGTGTCACAGAGCCCGGGAGGGAGGAATGAGTCACTCTCCCTCCCTACCTGCTCCGGAAACTTCCCTGTCTTCAGGGCCAGGTTTCACCAAAAGCCATAAAGAGGCCCTGCCCTGCCCAGGCTTCTTCCGTTTTTTCCTGGCCTGTCGAAACCCAGCCTGGGGGCTGCCTGGAAGTGGTGCCGCGGGTGCTGCCTGGATGGGACCCAGCCTTTCTGGCACTGGGCAGCCTGAGCCCATCCCTCAGGGCTTTCCCCTCCTGCACTGAACCTCCTATGCTGTGCCTTGTCTCTCTCTCTTTTTTTTTTTTTTATTTGCATTTATTCTATGCAGAATTTACCCCCGGGCCATAAGTTTTTGTTTCTTCAGTTTCTTCTGGGATATCTTTTTCTTCTGTGCCTTGTCTCTTCACTGAGCTCTTTCTCCCCAGGGACCCAGGGAGGCTGCAGGTGGTATCCAAGGCAGGGTCCATCCCTCCCCACCGATCCAGGACAAAGTGCCAGGGCTGCAGTGTCACCTGCCTCCCTTGGGGTCTCTCCCCTGCGCCTGGGGCCACCCATCAGGTGTGGGCTGCTCCCTTCCTTTGGACTTCACAGCCCTGCCCTGGATGGTCAGCTCCCCACTTTCTCCTTCAGGGCCTCAGTCAGCCACACTTGCTGTCCTCTCTGAGACACCCAAGGGCGCCCACTCCAGGCCTGGCCGCTGGATCCTACCCCCCCCCCCCCCCCCCCCCCCCCGCAAGGCACCGATCAGCTTTTATTTTCCATCATGATGAAAAATCTGTCAACCCCACCTACGGCTCACCATTTACACTGCACGCCCTCCCTTCCCTGAACCCCACCGGGGGCACTTTGGGCGGCCCCATCGCACCACTGGGGACACAGCGCTCCCACTGCCCTGGAGCATAGGAGCGGTTTTCCAAACTCTGCACCCGGGGCGGCCCCCCCCCCCCCCCCCCCCCCCCGCCCCGCCTTTGGAGGCTGCAGTTCCCACAGGCCAACACACGGGGGCAACTCCGGGAGGGAGGCCACAGGCCGGGGCTGGCCCCACCTGGCCGGAGGTGGACAGCCCGCACCTGTCACCTGTCCGCGGGGAGGCAGCGGCTCCGGCTCCGGCTCCGTGCTGGGCGTCCCCGCGCACTCCGGCCAGGGGGCCGTGGGCGGGGGTGTGCAGAGGCACCTGGAATTTCGGCCCTGCTGCCCTCCCGCACCCTGCCCCACAGCCCCCACCCCTCCGGCGGCCCGGACCTGCTCCTCGGCGTCCACAGCCCACCCGCAGCCCTTGACCGCAGGGCCCTGGGCTTCTGAGTTTCTCCCCAGTTCCAGCGAGCTGGGGGCTCCATAATGTCTCGGAAAGAAGCTTGAGCAGACCTGAGGCTTGTGGTGGTGGTTCCACACTCCGACTTTGTGTTTTGGTCGGTTCTGAGTTCAGATTCTGCCTCCACCAGCTGTGTGTCCCCGGGAAGTCTCTGTAATGCCCCGAGCTTCGGCTTCTTCATTGGTGGGCCAGCCCGGTATTACCAGGTGGGAGTCTCCTGAGGGTGAACAGCAGCTGTGTGGGGGTGCCCGGCACTCGGCAGGCTTTGGGAAAGTGGTTATTATTACTCTTTTTGAAGCCGTTTTATTATTATTTTTTAAAGATTTTATTTGTTTATTTGACAGAGAGAGAGAGACATTGTGCTCAAGTAGGGGGAGCGGCAGGCAGAGGGAGAGGGAGAAGCCACCTGCCCGCTGAGCAGGGAGCCCGATCTGGGGCTCGATCCCAGGACTCCGGGATCATGACCTGAGCCCAAAGGCAGATGCTTAACCAGCTAAGCCACCCAGGTGTCCCCTTAACTTTTTTATTTTGAAAAATTAAAAGCCTACAGAAAGGTTGCAAGAATAGTGCAATGAACACTCACCCTCCGCCCAGGTTCACCAATTGCTAGTCTTCCGCTCCATTTGGCTCACTCTCTCCCCTCCCTACAGACATACTTTTTTAAATTTCTAAACCATCTGAGAGTTCCATGAATACACCATGACAGTTGACTGCCCTCTAGTTCAGCATGCATCTCCTAAAACATGACGGTCCCCGTGAGAGAAGTTCTGGAACATGAGCAGTACTGAACACTGAGTCCTGCCCGCTGGCAACCTCAATGCCCCTTCAGTGCCCAAGCAGAAACCAGGAAGGCTCCCTGGAGGAGGTGGGGCTTGGGCTCAGCTAATTGGCTGGCTCGCTTTTTTTCTTTTTAAAACAGACTTTATTTTTTTAATTTATTTTTTCAGTAGGTTTCACACCCAGCCTGGGACTTGAACTCAAGACCCTAAAATCAGGAGTCACATGATCTACTGACTGAACCAGCCAGGCACTCCAAAATAGACTGTACTTTCTTGAACAGTTTTAGATTTTTTTTTTTGAACAGTTTTAGATTTACAAAAATTGAGGAAATACTACAAGAGTTCCCATATCATCCCCACACTCAGGTTTAACAGTTTTATTTTAATTCCAGTTCTCCTATTATTAACTTCTTGCATTGGTATGGCATATTTTTTCAGTTAATGAGCCAATATTGATACATTATTGTTAACCAAGACCCATACTTTATTTTGATTTCCAGGTTTTTAAAATTTTTTAAAAGATTTTATTTATTTATTCATGAGAGACACACAGAGAGAGGCAGAAACATAGGCAGAGGGAGAAGCAGGCTTCCTGTGGGGAGCCCGATGCGGGACTCGATCCCAGGACCCCAGGATCACCACCTGAGCCAAAGGCAGACACTCAACCACTGAGCCATCCAGGTGCCCCAATTTCCAGTTTCTACCTAAGGGTCTTTTTCTCCTCCAGGATCCATCCAGGACACCACATGACGTCCAGTCATTGGTCATTGTGTCCCGCGAGGCTTCTCTTGGCTCCGACAGTTTCTCAGATTCTCCTTGTTTGGGGGGACTTTGACAGTTTTGAAGGGTTCTGATCAGATATTTTGTAAGATGCACCTCGATTGGGATGGGTCTGATGTTTTCTCATTATTAAACTGGGACTATTTTGGAGGGAAGCAAGATCACAGAGGGAAAGTACAATTTTTTTTCACATACTATCCAGGATATAGACGACCAACATGGTTCATGGCTGTTGGTGTTGACCTTGACCACCTGGCTGGGAGAGTGTTTGTCAAGTTCTTCTACTCTATAAATTTTCTCCCCCTTCCCGGACTGTTCTCTTTGGAAGGAAGTGACTTTGCAGCCCACATTTGAGGCGAGGGGGTTATGCTTCCCCTGAAGGAGAATGAAGCCTTTACATACATTTTTTGGGAACTTTTCTGTTTCTCTTTTCCTCCCTTTACGTATTCAATCATTTATTTCTTTTTTTAAAGATTTATTTATTTATTCATGAGAGACACAGAGAGAAAGAGGCAGAGACACAGGCAGAGGGAGAAGCAGGCTCCATGCAGGGAGCCCAATGTGAGACTCGATCCGGAATCCCCAGGATCACACCCTGGGCCAAAGGCGGTGCTAAACCACTGAGCCACCCGGGCTGCCCCAATCATTTATTTCTATTACTATCTGCCTTGTTTTTTTCACTCATGTCCGGTGATACTAAGAATTCAGTAGCTAGCCATTGACACCTGTTCAGACACATGTGGGCTCCTCTTGGGAGAGTCAGGGAGCAGGAGGTGGTCATCCTGCTCTCAAGGAGCTCCCGGCCTAGTAGTAGGTGGGTGGGTGGGGGCAACAGAAGCCACATCCACACGCACCGTGGCAGGCACTCCAACAGGGGTGATCACAAGCATGTGGGCAAGATCGCGGGCCATCCCTGAGCAGCCCTAGAGCTGGCATTTGAAGGATGAGGTGGGCTTTGCCATGTTGGCAAAATGATGAATGTGCTCCTCGGGCAGAGGCCTCTGTCTGTGCAAAGGTAGGAGGCTTGAGAAGGATGCAGTATGCTCAGAGCGAGGTGATAAGGGACAAGTGGCCAGTGGACATGGTGGCCGGCCAGGACATCAGGACATTAGGATATGTGGCAGGAGAGGAAGGCTGGGCCAGAGCCTGGGTAGACTTTATGGTCTGCTACCGGGATTGGACTTCTTGTAGCTCACTTGGGGCACCCGGGAAGGCTTCTGCAGTGAGGGCCAGCGTGTGTCTCAACGTCACCGTGGCCTTGGGTGTGGAGGATGAGGCCGCCAGAGGCCAGTGAGGAGGCTGGGGTGGGGGATTCTTGCCTACACCAGTTTGTGTTTGTTCCTTCTCCTATCCCGGCTGCCGGCCTCCACTGGCCAGGCTGGGACTAGGGTGGGAAGGGAGACAGGAGCCTCTGAGAGGCAGAAGCCCTCCCCGACGTAGAAGCCAATGTCAAGAAGAGCCTGGGTTTGGTGTTCTGGAGTAGAGACAGCCTGAAAGGACGGGGAAGAGGTGCCTCCATGGGGAGGCCAAGATTTAGGGGGCTGTGGGCCGTGACAGGGAAGCCCCCACTGTGTGCTCCTGCTACACGCCCGCCAGTGCTATTCTCAGGAACAGGTGATACCTTTTAGGTGATGGCCGTATGGTTCCTGGCCAGTGATTTCTGATTCCTCCATGTAGCTGGGAGGCCACACACAGCTGGCCTGGAAGTCAGGGCCTGGCAATTGCTGATGGGACAAGGAGGGACTCCTGGGGGTCCTGGGACGGAGGGGATCCCTGGGTAAAGAAGGAGCTGCAGAAAGGAGCAAGGTTCGATTTCCTGCCAGCCTGCCAAGATGGTAAAGGCTGGAAGAAGGTGATTGAAAGCAAAGAAGGGAAAACTCGGGAGCCTGGCTGCATGCCCACGTGTGTGTAGGGAGCTTCTTACTGCCTGGGTGGCAAGGCCTGGCCTGGGTCGGCTGCGCGGGGGTGGGGGTGGGGGAGCCATGGAGTGAGGGTGGTGAGACCCTGCCCCCTGGGCATCTGTGGCTCCCCTGGCCTCACTGGAGAGAAGCAGGAGGGTGTGCGGAGGGAAGAGGGGAAGGCACGACTGAATGCTGTGGGTGGGTACTTGGGCACACCTCCGAGGTTCAAACCATGCAGGTGAGGCCCTGCCATAAAAACAATATTGAAAAAGAAAAAAAGTTCAAACCACAAGTGTGGCTGCCCCAGGCTTGACCCCACCTCCCGCTCCCCAGCTGTTGGGGCAGGTTGGTCGCGTGCCCTTCCTCGGGGCTAGATCTCTCAGGGGCCAGGAGCCACAGGGAATGAGGGCTGCTGGCTGGGCTGGGTCCATGGGTGCACCTGGCAGGAGGACCAAGATCTGGCAGCTGGACTGATGGGGTCCAAAGATGCGGGGGGTGGTGGTGGTGGTGGCCAGGATCTGTGGGTGGGGTCCACCCCATCCGGGCCAGAGGCATGCAAGTGGGAGAAAGGCTGAAGGAGGAAGGCCAGGCCTTGGGGCCTCTGCACTGGAAGGGTAGTGCAATGTGATCTCTGAGTCACCTGGGGTTGGGGTGAGATGCCACTCAGGATTCCTAGACTATGGATAGTTTTGTCCCTGGCCTATCACTGCTGACTCACCAGCTGCCAGACTGGGAGTCCCCAGGTCAGCCTGTTGGTTTCTCTCTCCCTCTCGATGTGTCATAGAAACAATGACTTCTCTGCTCTGTTGTCAGCAGGTGTGTACCCTGCCCCAGCTGCTTGGAGGGCAGGGGTGCTGAGTTCCAGGGTCCTCTGAGGCTCCCACCAGCAGGGGTGGAGAGGAAGCAGGTTGGGACGACCCCAGCCCCTGGTTCTGCCCACTGGACACAGGGCCTAGCCTAGCCCAGGGCCAGTGGGCTGCTCTGGGGGTCCAGGCTGGTTCTGGGTCAAGATGATGTCCTCCTACCCCCATGCAGCCCCATCTCCCCTGCCCTGAGGCTCCTTCTTCTACCTGAAAGCAGGGCAGCCCTCCTGTCTCTCATTCTCCAATTAACCTGCCACACTGGCCCAGGTACCTCCCCACCAAGTCACAGCTGGCTGGGCCTGCCCTTGTTCAAAGCCTGTCTGTGGCTCTGTGGTGCCCCCAGAGTCCTGGGCTGGGCACTCAAGGCCTCCCCTGATGGTGCCCAACTTGGTTTCCAGCCCAGCTCCATCATCTGTTGGCTCCAGATCCCACAAACTGGCCCCCGCCCCAGGACTCTCTCTTCTACCTGCCAACTTCTCCAGGAAGCCTACCCTGGGCCCCCAGGAGGAGCTGGCCCTTTCCTTTGCAGAGTTCACACAGAGCTGGCCTCTCTGGTGTAGGAAATCGTCTAGTCAGATCTGGGGGCCTTGAGGGCAGGTGCCAGCCAGATTCCCCACTGAGCTCCATGTCCAGCCCTGGGCTTTTCCAATGCAGGAGAGAGGGTGGACACAGGGGACAAGCCCCAGAATCAGGCAGGGCTAGCTGTAAATTCCGGTCTTGTCATTATTCTGGTGGCCCTGCAGGTCACATCAGTTTTCGGAGCCTCAGTTTTCCCATCTCTAAAATGGGAATGATGATACTCCCACAGACTTCTGTAGTAAGAGAAGATTATTTCTCATAATACTAAGGCCCTCAGCCTAATGCCTGGCCCATGTCGGGTCCTTGAAAACTATTTGCTGACCAGCTGACTGCAGGAGTCTGGTGGAAGCAGGTTCTCCAGGTGGGGAGGGGTGGGGCTGGGGAAGACTAACTCCTCCATCAGAGTAGAGTCCTCAGGAATCCGCTGGCCTTTAGGATCCTCCTTCCACTGCTTCTGGAAAATGAAGACAAGTCCCGCAGAGACAGGGGTGCCCTGAAGGGAGGAGGGGGCACAGTGGGGGAGGGACAGGGGTGAGTGGGAAGCACGTCTCATGTCTGGGGCCCGGGATGGACCTGAGGAGTAGGGCCATAGCCCATGGACGGCTGGACAGTGGGGTGGGATGGTGAGGATGGCCAAGGTCCCCATAAATGGAGGGCTCTTTGAAACTACCACACTGAAGCGGGGATCCAAGGCCCAAATTTAATGGGAAATACTTAAAAATTCAGCCCCGTCCTCTCGTAAGTCTTCCCCTCACAGAATCCTTGCCCCCTCTGACCCTCTAAGCAAGCACGGTCAGGGGGCCTCCAGCCCCTTCCTCTCTCTGAACCCATCCCTGTCCCTCTGCCGCTGGCAGCAGGCAGCAGTGTGGCCTGGCCTCTCTCCCCTGGAGCTGCCACCCTCCACCCCCACCTTCTCCCTCAGCCCACGTGGGGCCCCAGCCTGGGGGCAGCACAGGCTCAGCCAGTCTGGCCAGGCTGGGCAGTCAGGTCTCCTGGGCAGCCAGGCCTGTCATTACCCCATCCTGAGCCTGTGGGGAGGATGGCCGCTGGACTGGGCTGCCAGGCCAAGGGCCAAGGGCTACTCACTCAGCTTGGGGCTCGGCCTTCACTTCTGAGCCTGGGAACTGTGGCTTTCTGGGGCCTGTCCTGGGTCCACCAGACTGTTGTTGGGGTGGCCAGAAGAATCTCAGTGGGCTGACTGAGGAAGGAAGACTCCATGTCTTCCTTGAGCCTCCCAGTGCCTGGGAAAGAGGCATTATATTTCTCCTTACCCAGATGAAGAAATCAGTTGAGAGAATTTAATTCTGTTGCTCAATGTCACAGAACGTGTAATGGCAGACCTGGGACTCGACCCAAGGAGGGCTGGGGTTATTTCAAATGAGAGCCACAAAGGGACCATCACATCCTCCCCCAGATTCTGAAAGTGCTAGTGGAGTGGGAGCCACCCTGGGGAGATCCCTGTTGCTGCCAGAGCCATGCAGGAGGTGGCCAGTCCACCCCAGCCCAGATCTGGAAGTGACCACCTGTTGCTGGAAGCCTCCCTCCCGGAGATCTGCCTTGGAACAATTCAGGGAGATGGCTCTGAAGTGACCTGGTGACACTATCTGTACACTCACCAAAGACTGTGACCATTCCATTGCAGATTATTTACTGACATTTAAACATTTTAGAACTTAATGGCATTGTCTGTGGTTAAAAAAACAGGATCTTGGGTGCCTGGGTGACTCTGTGGTTGAGAGTCGGCCTTTGGCTCAGGGCGTGATCCTGGGGTCCTGGGATCCAGTCCTGCTTCTGGCTCCCACTTCTGCCTGTGTCTCTGCCTCTCTCTCTGTGTCTCTCATGAGTAAATAAAATCTTAAAAAACAAATAAGCAAATAAACCACAGGATCTTAACTTGGCCATGGGCTGAGAAGTTTGTGAACTTCTGCAGAAGTAAATAGTTTTTTATTTTAAGATTTTATTTATTTATTCATGAGAGAGAGAGAGAGAGAGAGGCAGAGACACAGGCAGAGGGAGGAGCAGGCTCCATGAAGGGAGCCCGTCATGGGACTCGATCCTGGGAATCCAGGATCAGGCCCTGAGCCAAAGGCAGACGCTCAACTGCTGAGCCACCCAGGCGTCCCAAGTAAATAGTTTTGGACCAACTTTCAGCTAGACTAATTTTTGAGCTGTGAAGCTGTTTCTTAAAAAAAAAAACAACAAAAAACCCTGCTTGATTTTATAAGGATTGAAATGTTATGTTTGGGGTGTGTGGGGAAGGGGTGGGGGAATAATTCTGAGCTGGCTCTAGGAAACAAGGAGTAAAGGTCCCAATCCTGGTCTGGTCTGCTTGGCCCATAGAGATTCTTCTGGCCATCCTGGTAAGGGTCTGGTGGGCCGGACACAGTCCCTAGAAGGACACAGGCTATGGGCTCAGTAGGCAGCAGAATGGCCAGGTTTGGGTGGGAGACTGTAGCTGTCCTTTTCCTAGGGATGCCCCAGGAGTGGGAGCAGGGCACAAGATGTGTATGTGTGTGGGGTGGTGGTGGTGGTGGTGGGGGTTGTAATCCTGGGCTTGCTGAGCTCCTCAGGCTCTGGGGACCAGGAGTCTAAGAAGTCCCTGCTCCCACCTGGTGTGAGTGGGACCAGAGCCGAGGGATGGCTTGGTCATCCTCACGGTACTGCACTTTCCAGCTGACAAGGCATTTTCACATCCTCATTCACTTGACAGCTGTCTTCGTTAGGGGAGGAACGCCGATGTCCTCATTTGACAAAGAGGGAAGTTGAGGCTGAGAGGGAACCGGCCTCTCCAAGGTCACATGGCTGGCAAGATGCTTATGGGGTGGACAGGGATGGGTGAACTGATCTGGGGAGAGGGATGACCTTGATAAAAACCAGCATGTCTGATACAATTCCATGGGCATAAAATTATACAGTGAATATTGGGAGAAAGAAAACGAAGTGAGTGCCAACCCTGCCCTCCTCACCCCAGAGGCAAAGATGACGGATGGCAGACCCATCAGAAGATGGCACTAGGAAGCGCTAGCCACGCTGTTGGGGGTGGCGAGCTCGGGGAGCCAGAGCACAGGCGGGAAGTGTCTGGTCTCTGTGGGGTTTTTCCTGCAACAGGTGGGTGGGACCCCGCCAGTGCCTCCTGGCACCAGTCAAGCCTCCACAAATATTTCTCCAGCTCCACTCATGTGCAGAGCTGCTCACGGTCCTCGGGGACCCCTTCCCCCAGCTCCCATTCCTTCTGCACACCTGGGCTTCCCGTCCACCTCGTCCACCTCGCCGGCTCTGGGCCCCTCCTGCACCTGCCCTTCCCCTGTGCACAGCCCCTCCCCCGCCTCTGATGTGCTTGGCTGAACTGGGCAGGGAAGGACAGCTTTAGTCACTTCTTTAGGCCACAAGTGGAAAGTTCTAGGGCCCGTATGCCCCCTCCCCCACTCCTATTTCTCCAAGTGCCAGTTGGCTGTGTCCCAAGAAAACAAGGGCAGGAAGTCGGCAGGGGTGGGGTGGGGTCTGTCCATTTGGCCAGCCCACTTCTGGACTCAGCTTACTGAAGGCCTGGGACCATGGGTAAGGGGCACCTGAGTAAGTAGGCTCTGATGACGGAGTGCCCATCCTGTCCTGGGCAAGCTCTTGGCCTTCTCTGGGTCTCAGTTTACCCATCTGTACAAAGGCTGTAAGAGTCCCTGCCCTAGTTACTCTCGGGAGGCTGTGATGAGGTCATCACAGGAAAGCACTCATTGTCAGTCTCGAAGGGTACTTATTTCTGTTGTTCAGCCCACAGGCCTCCACGTGTGCTGTTCCTCTGAGCCTTGTAAGGAAAACCCAGTAGGTGTGGTCCAGGCAGAAACCATCCCTGTTTACATTGCTTGCTGTGTATGCCTGTGGGGGGTGGAGAGGGGAAGTGTAGGGGAGGGTGGGGTGGGAATTTGGGAACCAGAATGCCTCCTGCCTTCCTGAGTGCCTTGGGCATTCATTGAGCACCCCTGCTTCTGTCCTCGGGGAGCCCCCCACCTCGCAGACGGGCCAGCTGTGTTTACTGCCAACCACAATGCAAGACCTCAACTTCCCCACCATGCCAGGTGGTCCCAGCCAGCACTGTGATTTCCCAAGCCATCCACACGGAACCTCCACGGCCTCCAGTGTGCCCAGGGCCCACAGATGACTCCAATCTAAATCACACAAGCTTGCTGATTGTTCCATAAGAAGCTCTAGGACACGAGGACATGTGACCACCCCAGGGTGCCGGGTTCGGTGCTGGACAATGCTGGGAGCTAAGGGATGTGTTGGAGCCCTGGTACCTGAGGAGCCCCCAGTCTGGTGGTGACCATGTGGAGGGTGAGGGGTTCCCTTGATCTAGCCGGGGTGAGGCCCAACCACTCTCCCCCATAAAGACCCCCGCAAGCCCCACCCTGCTCTCTTTCGCCTCCAGAGATGTCTAAGGTGTGTGGACACCTCTTTGCCTGGCATCCAATGCCCTTGCTCATCCTGGGGCTTGGTGACACTTGGGACAGAGATTTCTGGCCCTTTCTCCCTCCCCCCACCAACCCCAGGTCTGGTCTGACTGGATTCCTCCAGGTTCCTAGAACTAGCTGCATTTCCCTAGCTCCCGTACCTTTGCCCTCCATGTTTCTTCCCCCCAAATGTCCTCCTTCACTCAGCCCTGCTGCCTTGCACAACTCCCAGGGGACCCATCTGTGGTGATTCCTGCCCTCGATGACCTGTGCACAGAACCCAAGACTATAGCACGGCCGGGGTTGTGGTGCAGGGCTCCTCTCCCTTCCAAGCCCCCTCCCCCTCTCTCCATGTGGTAGGAGTCCTGCCTCCCCTTCCAAGTCCCGTGGGACTTTGCCCCCAACCTGGTTTTATCTGACCACCGCTCTGTGTGTCTTCACAGAGTAAACAGCTTTTTGCTGGGCTTGTGCTCCCAGGGTCTGGGCCACGGCTTGCTCTGGGTGACCTCCCCCAGAATCTGGCCCAGTGGCCTCCATCCTGGCAGCAACCAGCCGAAACTCTCCTGGTGGGGGGGGGGAGGGCAGGCTTCCTTATCTCTTCCACCAAAAGACCTCATTCCTCTGGCAGGGCTAGGAAGTCTGGCGGTGGTCAGGGAAGGGCCAACAGGTGACAGACCCAGGAGTCCGCCCCCGCCCCCCCCCAGCTGAGTTCCCCAAAGTGCCCTCATTAGGCATTAGGCCAACACCAAAATCGCTGGTGAGGCAAGTGCACAGATGATGAGAGTCAGAATAGGAGTGATCAGGTCAGAGGGGAAGGTGATAAGGATGGGGCTACAGTAATCAGGGTGGGGCTTTTTGACATTCCCAGGACTCTGCCCTCAGATCCTCTCTCTGACGGTTCCCCACTCTGTCTGCCCACCCAAGCCTAGAACAAGGGTGCCCCTAGGGCTGGGGATCCTGGTCTTTAGGACCCGACCCTGGCTGGGGCTGGCTACCCCATGCGTCCAGGGGCCTGTGGTCTGTGACTCAGTGTCTTTCTCCAGGCTGACCTCAGCATGGGCCTGGGGGCTGGGAGACAGGGCAGTTTCCCCTGAGACTGGCTCTCCAGGATCTTGACTCAGGGGCCCAAGGCTGAGGTCCTGCAGTGCCTTTGTTGGCCTTGGCTCAGGAATCCAGATAAACTGGTCAGGGGGCAGGCCCCAGGGACCGAAACCCCTCCCTCTGCTCCCGCCCTCCCACACAGCCATATAACTGCTCCTGTCTTGGGGCGAGAGCCACTGGCTGAAAGGAACTGGTCTGGGTCCGCTCACCTGGCTTGTCCTTCTGACTGCGGAGAGCTGGGGAGCTGATCCAACCGCCTCTGCCTCTGGACTCCAAGTGAAAGTCTTCCCTGTGGACGCAGAGTGTCTGTCCTCACCGCTTGGATCCTACAGCCCTTTGGGTCGGACCCGCACAGGCTTCCAGGTCGTAGACCCCAGCGGACGGCGAGCCATGGCCTCCATGGGGCTGCAGGTGATGGGCATCGCGCTGGCCGTGCTGGGCTGGCTGGGCGCCATCCTGAGCTGCGCGCTGCCCATGTGGCGCGTGACGGCCTTCATCGGCAGCAACATCGTCACGTCGCAGACCATCTGGGAGGGCCTGTGGATGAACTGCGTGGTGCAGAGCACCGGCCAGATGCAGTGCAAGGTGTACGACTCGCTGCTGGCGCTGCCGCAGGACCTGCAGGCGGCGCGCGCCCTCATGGTCGTCAGCATCATCCTGGCCGCGCTGGGCGTGCTGCTGTCCGTGGTGGGTGGCAAGTGCACCAACTGCGTGGAGGATGAGAGCGCCAAGGCCAAGACCATGATCGTGGCAGGCGTGGTGTTCCTGCTGGCCGGCCTGCTGGTCATGGTGCCGGCGTCCTGGACGGCCAACAATATCATCCGGGACTTCTACAACCCGCTGGTGGTCTCCGGCCAGAAGCGGGAGATGGGCGCCTCTCTCTACGTGGGCTGGGCCGCCTCGGGCTTGCTGCTGCTCGGCGGGGCCCTCCTCTGCTGCAACTGCCCTCCCCGCGCGGACAAGCCCTACTCGGCCAAGTACTCGGCCGCAGCCCGCTCCGCCCCAGCCAGCAACTACGTGTAGGGTGCGGCCGCTCGCCACTGCGCTGTCCCGCCACTGCGCTGTCCCGCCGGCCTCGTTTCTCCCCCGACTGAAGGTGCAGCCCTCGAGCCCAGGATGGCCCTGCGTGGGCCACAGGCTGCCCGGGGCTGGGCGAGCAGGGACTGAGCCGGGCCCCATCTAGTCCCCTTGGACGTCTACCCGAGGCCCCCTCTACGCCAGCAAGAGACTCCTGTGCCACCGTCCACCCGCGGATACGGAAAGGGGACAGAAGTGACAGGGTGTGGCTGGGGAGGAAGAGCTGGCTCCTGCTGGTCAGGACGGCTCAGCCCTGAATTGGCTCAGGCTCTGCCTCCCCATGGGGCCCTGCCCACTCCTGTGTTGGCCAGGAGGATGGCTGGGGCCTCACTTACCCACCTGACCATGGAGCCAGAGTTGACACAGAGTTGACAGACGGGTTTAGAGGGGAGGGGTGAAGGTGCCACAAACTGGTTTGGGTAGTGGTGGGGAGGAGGCCGGGGAGGCTGCCCAGACCGCCCGCACCCCTTCCTGCCCCCACCCTGCAGCCTCAGGGCTCTGCCTCAGCAGCAGGACCCCCAGGCCTTTTGTGACTGGGCGACATCTGGATCCTGCCACCCCTGCCAAGGTCACTGGGAGTCCTGGGGACCTGCTGTGGGGGGGTGGGGGGATGGTCTTTCTCGGGCCTTCACTCCCAGGAAGTCCTGGGCCTCTTTGCTGCCTCCTCTGTAGTTGGTTTTGTAACTTATGTAGATCTGTTTGTCATGGTAATTACCATTATTTTCTACAATAAATGGGACCTGTGCACAGGAAGACTATTGTTTCTGATTTCTGCTGTGAAGGTGGGCAGGGCAGGGCTGGAAGCCTGGGCAGGGGGTCAGTGAGGAGCAGGACCACTGTGTCGTGGCCAGGACAAGAACACTTAAAAAAACTGGTTTGGAGGAATTGTGACAAATCAGAACTTAGCCTCACTTTTGGAACGACCTTGCTCAAAGCCGTTCTTTTGTTTGAAGGTGAAGCCCTATGTAGGAAATGCACTTGTATGCCCAGGACTGTGGTAAAGGGTTGGGGACCCCAGGAGGGAGGCTCCGTGAGAACACTCAACCTTGGGGAGTGGGCCACCTGCCGTTCTCCCCTCTTTGTCCAGGTTTGGTCTGGAGGCCATGGTGGTCCGCTCACCCTCCAGGTCCCCTGTCCTGGTCTTGGCCTAGGACGTCCCTGTTGTGGGTCTGGAATGTCCCGTTCCCTTTCTCCAGCCCTCTGAATCCTGCTTGTCCTGAAGTCCTGGCTCTAGGGCTCCTTCCTAATGAGCCTCCAAGACACACCTGGAGCCAGGCTTCCCAACTCTTTGGAGATGAGGGAACAGAATCCTGGACACGCGAAAGTATTTGCTCAAAGGCCAGAGGCACGGGCACGGGTTTCCTGGTCCTCCTGTTAGGGTTAGAGGACCTGCCACCCCGGGAGGAGTCACATCACATCTGCGGCCCTATCATGCCTGGCTCAGGGACAGCCTGGCATGATAGGGCGTCATCTGTTTTCTTGTCAACCTCTCTCTGTCTCAGGGATTGATGTCATGTTCCTGGGTGAGAGAAGCAGAGCCAGAGTCCTGAGACCCCTTCTGGGATTCATTTAATAGAGTAGAACTCCCGGAGGGGCAAGTGGACACAGGGGCCCCATTTTACAGATGAAGCACAGGAGGCCCGAGGACGGGCCTGGCTGAGGTCAGGTAGAGGGTCAGAGGTCAGCCGGGGGCTGAGGACTGGGGCCCACTCCCTCCTCCTGGGCCATGTCCTGCTTTCGGTACAGGTAGATGATGCCAGAGATGAAGCCATCCCTGTCAGAAGTTCCAGGGCCCATCTCAAGCTCGGAGGTGGCCAGTTCCCACCGGTCCACAGGCCAGGCCACAAGGCGTTTCCATGCCCCGGCCTGCTCCAGCCTGTCCAGCACGGTCTCTAGTGCCTCCTTGTAGCGCAGGTTGGATGGGTTGGTCCTGGTGGTCAGACACACCAGCCCCCCTGGGGAAGGGGGCAGGCTGAGTGAGGGAGGGGCAGGAGCCATGGTTCCAGGCTCAAGGCTCACCCTTTCCTGGGGAGGGTGGTCCCTTTCTGCTCCTGTCCTCAAGGGTGCCCTCAAGGGCTCTGTCCTCCCAGCCTTGTCCCTGGGCCAGCCTTTCCCCACCTCCATGCCTTTGGCGCTCACTGCTCCTGCCCCAAGGAATACCCTTTTGTTTCCTCAGCCTGACAGCCCCCTACACACCCTTCCAGGCTGATGTGTCCTTTACGCTGGGAATTCTTGGCTTAAGCCCTTGGATGGAGGGGACTCTGTCCTTACTGCTTACCCAGCCCCTTCTGTTGGAGGATGTGGCTGTGTTTGGAGACACAGGAAGGAAGCACTTTGGGCCTCTGGCAAGTCCCCTCACCTCTCTGAGCCTGTTTTCCCAGCTTATGGAGTGGGGCTGATTCCCCTGGGGTCATAGGAACGACTGCACCGTCGTTAAATGCTGGCTGCATGAATGACTGACCTATGGCTATAAGTCTTCTCCAGGTACCCACAGCATGCCCAGTGCGGGCTCAGATACACATAGGGGCGATGGTGTCTGGAGAGCTTCCTGGAGGAAGGGTAGATGGGGCTCTGTGAGAGGAAAGGCTCCAAAGAGCCTGTATGATGTGGCTGGACAGACAGGGCTCTGGCCAGCTGAGGGGCCTGACAAGCACGGGCTGAGCTGGTTCTGATGGGAGCTTCCTGTTCTCTTGAGCCCAGTTACTACCTTTCTCTCTGACCCCACTCAAGACCCTACTTCTGTCAGCTTCCACAGCTCCCCAAGGCTGAAACCTGCCCAGACCTGCCCAGGCTTAGCCATGGGCCCTGCTGGGCCCAGTGGGGGTGAGGGGGGGCAGGGAGAAGATGCAGCATTGCTGCAATCGGAGCACGTTTGGGGCTTTCCGATCCTGTCCCACAGCTGAGGCAGGGTCTCAGCATCCTCCTACTCCGCCATTCTCCCTCCTGCCTGTGACTTCCTGTGGCTGTCTTCCCTGTTTCTGCCTGTGGCTGCATTCCTGTGTGTGCTGCCCTCCGTCCCCATCCAGCACCCAGAAGTGCCGTTCTTCTCTGGGTGCTCAGAGTGGCCTGGCCCTCTTCCTCAGGTCCCCACCTGGCTTGGCAACTCACAGAAAGCTCAGGTCTGGCAGTGGATTGGTGATGGAAGCCCAGAGGGCAAAGGCCAGTGAGGGACAAGGCACACGGTTGGAGCAAAGCAAACCCAATTCTCAGCTGCATATCGACCCCTATGGGGGAGTTTACAGAAAGCACTCACCCCAGTCCTGTGGGGGAAGGGGCTCCACCACTGCAGGCAGGTGGGTAGGCGAGGAGATAGAGCCAGAGAGGAGAGTGGAGTTGCCCAATGGATAAGAGGCAGGCTGGCTACCTGCCTGCCCTGTCTGTTTGCCTGGGTCTGTTGATGGTGGCTGCTGGTGGCTGGGATGTGAGGCTAGGCTATGTGACCCTGGGTAGGGTGCTGCCCCTCACTTTCCCTGGGAGGTTCTGAGGCTGGTGTCTCCTCATGTGGAGGGGGGGGAGGTGTGTGCCTGGGGTTGAACAGGTTGCTCCTCACCTGGCTTGGTTACTCGCAGAAGCTCAGGTATGGCACTGCAGGGCACCTGGCCATCACTGAGGGCCCCCACTATCAGCACCGCATCGAAGGTCCCTATGCAGAAGATGGAGATGCAGTGTGAGGGTTTGTCTTTGTTATGGCCTCATGATGCCCATCAGAAGGGACCAGGCCTGCCACTTATGGCAGGGGGATATGATAAGTGTGGCCGTATCCTGGGCTGATGTCAGATCATGGGGTGGAGGGCTCAGACAGAGGGGCTCAGAGAGGGTCTCAGTGAGGCTTTGGGGGGCTCAGTGTGGGAGGTGGCTTGTGGAGGGTTCAGCCAGGGGTCTGGGGGCTGGGCAAGAGAAAGGGGCACTGTCAAGTTGTCTGGTTGGGAGAGGAGGTACCTTCAGAACTGGGCAGAGGCTCCTGGCCCAAGGTGCAGAGGCTGAGGTGCTGGTAGAGGCCCCGGGCTTGGGCCTGTTCCAGCATCTTTGGGCTCCCGTCCACTCCATGCAGCTGGAGGAAGCCCCGAGCCTGCAGCTGAGATGGAGGAGGGGGAAACAGTCACAGTTCACACCTGTCATCTCTCAGCTGGGTCCCTGCATCTAGGGGGGGCAGTGGGCCCACAATAAATTGTAGTCCAAATGTTTGGGAACAGTGAGTCTGATGGGGGAGGCAGAGTTCTGGAGCCAGAGGTGAAAGGAAAATTTTGAGCAAGTGGGTAAAGAGAGGGCAGGGGATCTGGGGAGGCCTCACCTCAGCAGCCACCAGGCCGGTGCCACAGGCCACATCCAGGATCAGGGCAGCATGAGGTGGGACTGGAAGGGCTTGAGTGAGGCAGTCCACTGCGAGGCATGGGGCACGGTACTGCAGGGTGGCCACGTCCTGGGGACAGAGTGCTGAGCCAACTGGCACCCTCTGCCCCAGCATTTGGGGGACCTCAGTGTAAGATTGTCTAGGAGTCAGGCAGTCCAAACTGTGTGTGCATGTGTGTGGTGTGTGGTGTGTATGTGTGTGTGCTGGGCTCACTAGGGCTCCAGCCCCATGGGGATAGAGCACGAGGTGCTTTCCTCAGTCAAGGGGCCAGGATTAGAGAGTCAGCACCCAGCCCACTGCTGGGCCAAGGTAGTGCTCTCTCCTTAGTCCACGGTGATCCCTCAAGTGGCACTCCCTCCAGGCAGCCCCTCTGGCTGGGCTGCAGTCCCAGGGTGGCGAGGTCCTGCTTCCTGATTTCTAGGGGCTGCCAGCGTGGAGCCTGGGGTTGGCCAGAGGGCAGGGCTGCTGTGGGCGAGCAGAGGAGGGGCTAGTCCTTGAGGGGGCAGGACCGCAAGGGCTCACCTCATTCTTACAAGCCACCCTCGGGTGGCGGGAGGCTAACTGTTCCTACTTTGCAGATAGGAAAGTTGGGGCTGCGCGAGCCGACGAGGTGGAAGTGAGGAGCCTGGCCAGTTTACCTGGTCATAGTCCGGAGCCCAGCGCTCATAGAAGTGCAGTTTGTGGTCCAGGTCGGTGATGCCGTGTAAGGCCCCCACCCGAGCCCGCGCCTCGGCCAGGTTCCCGGCCTCCGCCTGAGCCATCCTCCTGCGGATACATAGCCTGGTGTCTCGAGGCCCACTGCGGTCTCTCCCATTCCCGCCCGACACCTGCAAGGCCACTGCATGGGCGGCCACAGCACACACAGGGCGAGACGGGACACGTGGGGCTCAGGGCTGGGCGGGGGGGTGCTCCCTGCAGCGGGAGGGAGGACCTGCCCGCACCTGCCCGCTCCCGAGGCCGCGAGCCTGACGCAGTGAGCCGGATTCCATCACCCACGGGATCTAAGAAGGTCGAGGGAGTCAGAACTCACCGCGGATCCCACTCGCCTGCAGGGCTGGGAGCCCCGGAAGTGGGGCGGGGCCTGCAGAGCGAGCCTGGCCCCTCCCCCACCGCCCACGGTGATTGGCTCTCCGCTATGAGCAACTACCCAATCAAAGGAAAGCGCTGGCAGCCGCCCCTCCGCCACCAGCCAATGAGCTCAAAGTTCTTGGCCTTTCTCTAGCCCGGGAAGATCAGACTCAGACGCACTTGCAGGGTTTCCACTTTTAGGAGCATCTCTGTGGCTCCCTCTCGAGGTCCTTTGTATGCCTTTACTTTTAGGAAGTGAGAGCCTCTGGAAAAAAAAAATTTTTTTAAAGCTTTTATGTATTTATTCATGAGAGACACACAGAGAGAGGCAGAGACATAGGCAGAGGGAGAAAAGAAGCAGGCTCCCCATGGGCATCCTGATCCGGAACTAGATCCCGGGACCCTAGGATCACCACCTGAACTGAAGGTAGACGCTCAACCACTGAGCCACCCAGGTGCCCCGAGCCTCTGAAATCTTATGGACAAGAGGGGGACCTAAGATCGGCCTTCATTTTTTGAACAGTCACCTTGGTCTGGGCAACACGATCCAGTAGAACTTTCTGTGGCCATGGAAATGTTCTATACTCGACGCTGTTTGATATAGTAGCCACTAGCTACATGTGGCAGTTGGACATCTGAAATGTGGCCAGTGCTCCTGAGGAACTGAATTTTAAGTTTTGTTTTAATAGTTTAAATAGCCATCTGTGGCTAGTGGCCTCCATATCGGACAGTTTGGGGATTCTTGTTACCTAAAGTCAGTCCAAACACTTGCAGCCTCTGTCCCAGCATCTTTAGCTTGGGTTGCTCCAGGGGATGTCCTGAGGTGAGCTTGTTAGACATGCAAATTAATGAGCCCAACCCCAGACCAAGTGGATCAGAATCAGATTGTAAGGGGGTAGGGAGGCCCCAGAAAATCCTCTTGAAACAGATTCACCAGGTGAGGTGATTTCTCTTTTTCAATTTTTTTTTTTTTTAAAGATTTTATTTATGGGCAGCCCCGGTGGCGCAGTGGTTTAGTGCCGCCTGCAGCCCAGGGCGTGATCCTGGAGACCTTGGATCGAGTCCCAAGTCAGGCTCTCTGCATGGAGCCTGCTTCTCCCTCTGCCTGTGTCTCTGCCTCTCCCTCTCTCTTCATCTCTATGAATAAATAAATAAAATCTTAAAAAAAAGATTTTATTTATTTATTTGAGATAGCACACAGGCACGATGGAGAGGGGGAAAGGCAGACAGAGAGGGAGCAGCAGACTCCCTGCTGAGCGGGGAGCCCAATGCAGGCTCCATCCTGGGCCCCAAGATCATGACCTGAGCCTAAGACAGATGAGAAACCAACTGAGCCACCCAGGTGCCCCTCTTTAAAAAAAAAAATTTTTTTTTAATTTTGTTTATTTATTTGATGGAGAAAGACAGCATGAGCAGGGGGAGCTGCAAAGGGGGAGGGAGAAGTAGACTCCCCACTGAGCAGGGAGCCCAACGGAAGACTCTATCCCAGGACCCTGGGATCATCACTTGAGCCAAAGGCACATGTCTAATTGACTGAGCCATCTACATGCCCCTCTCATGATTTCTGTGCCTCTAGGTTCAGAAGCACTAGGTTAAAGAACCCTTGGGGATCAAAGTTTGGGCAGGCGGAGTCTGGGAGCCTGTTGCAGTTGTCCAGGAGGGAGGCGATGGTCGCATGACCTTGGGCAGTGGTCATGGCTGTAGAGAAGAGTGGATGGAGTTCAGAGATGTTTTGGTGGTAGAAGTAGCAGGGCTTTGGTGATTGAGTGAGTGGTGTGGGGAGGGGAAGCAAGCTGTGGGGAGTTGAGCCTTTGGGTTGATGTGGTGCCATTCACAAGGGAAGCCGGAGAGGAGGAGCAGATTTGGGGTAAAGAGGATAATAACAGTTTGGGGGTGTTGAATTTGAGGTGTCTACGTGAAGATGTCCAGGAGGCTGTTTGATGCCAGTCGTGGGCTCAGGAGAGAGATCAAGCCGGAGATAGATTCAGGGTCATGAGTAAAACCGGTGATGATTGAGGCAGCCGGTAAAGGTGAGATGTGCAGGGAGAGAAGAGAAAGAGAAGAAGATAGGGCTCAGGGTCCAGCTTGAGAACTCCCAACCTTTCAGGGAAGAAGAGGAGTGTCTGGGAGAGCTGGAGAAAACCCAGCAAAGTTAGGAAGGATGCCAAGAACAGAGTGTTTCAAAAAGACGAGGAATGGCCAACCGAGGTGGTTAAAATGAGGCTTTGGAAGTGAGCACTGGCTATAGGGATGTGGAGGTCTTTGGGGCCGAGAGAGACCTTGTAAGTGTACACTATTTACCTTCTCTTCCCTAGTTAGACATCGTGTCCCAGCCTCCCTTATCTGTAGGTGTGGCCGTATGGCTGAATTCTGGCCAATTAAAGGCAGATGGTGATGAAATGCTCTATTTCCAGACATGGACCATAAACATCCCCTATCTGATCCTCTGTGGAGGGGCGCCAAGCACCCATTCCCAGATAACAGAATCTGGGACCCTAAAGGACTGTGCATAGCCGTGCCCTCCCCACCAACCTACATCGGACTGTAACATGAGCAAGAAATCAATTTCATTGTGTTGAGCCATGGAGATTTCAGGATTGTCGGTGACAATAACTTGTCATTTCTCTCAATTAATACAGTGACATTGGCAAGAGCAGTTTTGGGGGAGTGGAGGTAGTGGAGGAAACCCAAATTTCAGCTGTCACCTCCCAAGATCCAAACCCAGATCTGTTTCAGTCCAAAAGTGTACAGTGAGTGTGTTGTGAATCCATGTGTTCAGCTGCAAATAACAGAGCGTGGGCACAGCTACAGCTGAAACACACAGAGAGAGATTGACTGGGTTCATCAAGGAAGCTGAGACTGGGCAGTCTAATCAGAGGCTCAGTTATGCCATCAGGGACCCACACTCTTGTCATCTTCCTTCTCTGCCACCTTTTGCACAGAAGCCTTTGTGCTCATGACTGTCATCTCATGGCTGTTGCACCTCCCGACAGGACAGGAGGCAGAGGAAAGGGCAGAAAGCTAGGCCAGCTCAGACTACACATCATCACAAAAGCTTTATTGGAAACACAGGATCGTGAATCTACTTCATCCTATTGGCCACTCTGGGTCACATGGCTGCCCCTGAGCCATCACTAGCAGGTGAGTCGGGAGGGAGAGGTTGGGAATGGGGACTGGCTCAGTCAGCTGACAGTGTGGGCCCCATCTCTACAGCCTCCTGTTCTGTTTAGGCCCATAAATATTTATTGTGTACCTACTGTTTATCAGGCCCTGGGCAGGGCACTTGGAGTCAGAGATGAGTCAGAAACAGCCCCCACTCTACCCTGGTCTAGTGGGGTGGGGGAGATGGGTGTCTTCTCCTCTTCAGGCTCTAGTCACTATCTCCTCAGTATCTGAATGCAGGATTTTCCTTCTAAGTCACTTGCCCCCTCTCTGGTGTCCAGGACCCCTCTTTTGTCTGGTGGTAGGGGCTGTGGTGTTGAAAGATGTTATTGGAAGGATTGACTCTTTTTTATTTTTAAAGATTTTTATTTATTTATTCATAAGAGACATACAGAGAGAGGCAGAGACATAGGCAGAGGGAGAAGCAGGCTCCCTGTGGGGAGCCTGATATGTGACTTGATCTCATGATCCCAGGACCCCAGGATTATGATCTGAGCCGAAGGCAGACACTCAACCACTGAGCCACCCAGGCATGCCAGGATTGACCCTTTATGTAAAGTGGATAGCCCTAAAGGATGTCCTGCTGGATCATCAGAGGGTGGCCTGTCTGGCTCCAGGATAGAACCTAGGGGAGGCCCTGGAGGGACTGCATATCTGTCCCCAGAGTCCCTCAGTGCCTCTGCTCAGTGGTACCCCACTCACTGATGGGGTGCTGCATGGTCTGTGGACACCAACATGGCTCCTGTAACAATGGCTCCTAGGCCCTGGTGGAGAATGAGACTTGCCATGCGGGGTCCTGGTGGGAGCTGGTGGTCTCAGGATGTGCTCTGCTACTCCCAAGCATGGACCCCAAGCCCCACTGACTTCTTGCCACAGAACCCACTCCATTTCTTCCTCTCCAGAGCCCCAGGAAACTATCCTCATGGAAGGAGGTATTTTTCTGACCCATTGACATTTTCTTTTTCCTGTTATCAGCCCCCTTAAATCCTAAACTTTGGAACCCCAAAGCCTTTCCTGTGTCTTTTGCTGACAAAGACCCTCCCCCGAAACACTGGACACCATCCAGTCTGCTCCAAAAACCAGGGTGTGAAAAGGAGCAGTTTATTTTTCAAAACTATTGCATGACCTCATAGATGGGCAAGCCAGAGGTCAAGGACTGCAGGTGGCTGAGGCCAAGTGAGTCACCCTGTGGCCAGAGTGAGTGACAGGAAAGGGTCAAGTGGACAAAGGTGAGGCCATGTTACGTCAAGATGGCCCACAGGCAAGACATAGGGATGCCAATGGGCAAGAGTTCTGAGGGGGATGGCATGACTTTTGGGAGCCAGGTGTGGGAGGGTGGGATGTTTACATGCGTGAGGATGTGCGGGTCAGTTGGGATGCTTCTAGATGCAAGTGCTGGACTGGGATTGAAATCCCAATCCTAATCCCAAAAAATTTTTTAAAAAATTTTTATTTATTCATTCATGAGAGACACAGAGAGAGGGAGAGAGAGAGAGAGAGAGAGAGAGAGAGGCAGAGACACAGGCAGAGGGAGAAGCAGGCTCCATGCTGGGAGCCTGATGTAGGACTCGATCCCGGGTCTCCAGGATCAGGCCCTGGGCTGAAGGCGGTGCTAAACCACTGAGCCACCGGGGCTGCCCCCAGATGGTTTAAATAATTGGGGTTTGTTGTTTAGTCATATGAGAAGTCTGGTGGTCCACAGTACAAGGCTGGCCCTGGGGCCCACTGATTTTTCTTTTTTAATGATTTATTTATTTATTTGAGAGAGATCAAGGGAGCAGGGGGAAGGGCAGAAGGAGAGGGAGAGAATCTCAAGCAGTCTCCTCACGGAGCATGGAGCCTGATGAGGGCTCAATCTCACGACCCTGAGATCATGACCTGAGCTGAAAGCAAGAGTTGGATGCTCAACCGACTGAGCCCCTCAGGCGCCCCGTGGCCCACTGATTTCACCAGGGACCTAGGCTCTGGTGTCCTATTTGTGTGTTTGCCACGAGGGTTCCTTCCGGTCACAGGATGGTGGCAGCAGCTCTGACATTCGTGTGTCCTCACATACAAACCCCAAGGCAGGCTGGGCCCTGTCTCCTTGATTCTCTCTCATTTTCTTTCTTTGGAGGGAGGACGCTTTCCCAGAAGCCCCAGAGGTTGGGAAAGCCTGGTACTTCCAGGCTCGGGCGTGGGAAGCGAAGCCCTGTCTGTGGGAAACAGGGAGAGGGCAGGCCAGGGTGGTGGTCTGGCGGGGGGTGGGGGTGTGGCTGCTGGTGCAAAGTGAAGACCCTGCTCACGGGTGTGTGCAAACACGTGCGCTTCCACCTGCATCTGAGTCTGATGGGTGGGAACATCCCCAGGGTACGTGTGCAGGGCCCGGGCCTCAGGGCCCGAGGTCACCAGGCTGGGACTGGCTTTCTAACCCTGCATGGGGCTGCGGGGAGTTATAGCGTCAGATCTGTGTTTCAAAAGGCACCCAGAAGGCAGCCTAGGAAGTGCGTCCTGGGTTCCCAGCCTGTTGTAATGATCCGGGTAAGAGCTGAGGCTGCCATGGGATTGACAGGTCGGAGGGTGGTTGGGGACAAGAGAGCAACTTCCCTTCTTCTGGTCTCCTGTCTCCTTTGCTGCCTCTTCCTTCTTCTCTCCTCTTCCTCCTCCAGTCAGGGAGCACCCCTGACTCAGTCCTGGGCCCTTTCTCCGCATCTAGCTCCACGCACTTCCTATGTGATCTCATCTTGTCCTGTGGTTTCAAATACTTTTTATATGTCAGTGATCCCCAAAGAGGTGACTCCAAGCCGCGACTCTCCCCTGAACTCTGGACTTGTGCCCCTGCTATCTCCCCATGGAGGCCATGAGCCTCTCTCTGGCATCGCTTCCAAATCCAGTTTTCCTTGTTCTCCTCCTCCTCATCCTCCAGAACCACTGTGCACCCAGAGGCTAAGCCCAAGCCAGCTTTTTCCCATCCCACTTTCTGTTGTGTCTGCAAATCCCGTGGCCTCATCCCTCTACTTGGGCCTCTGCTACTCTGGTCCTGTTTACCCTTTCTTCTCACTCTGACCCCTGCTGCAGCCTCCTCACTGGCCTCCCTGCCACCCTTCTGGGCCCACCCACAGTCCATTTTCCTCAGAGTAGCCAGAGGTAGTATTGATTATTGTTTTTCAAAACTTTAATGGAAAATTCCAAACACATAAGAGATTAGCCCCATGTTTTGGTTCATCACTCAGTTTCAAAGTTTTAGTTAACAAAATACACCCAACCAGAATGATGTTTTTACAGTACAAATTTGTTGAGCTTACTCCCCTGCTTAAAGTCCAAATTCCTGGGCTCCCTGGGTGGCTCAGCGGTTTGGTGCCTGCTTTTGGCCCAGGGCATGGTCCTGGAGTCCTGGGATCGAGTCCCATATCGGGCTCCCTGCATGGAGCCTGTGTCTCCCTCTGCCTATATTTCTGCCCCACCCCTCTATCTGTGTCTCTCATGAATAAATAAATAAAATCTTAAAAAAAAATCCAAATTCCTTACCAACCTCATCCCTAACCTCTCTCCTCACTCCACCATCCTTGTCTCTGCTGTTCCTAGAACATGCCATGGTTACCTCAGGGCCTTTGCACTTCTGTTTTTGGGCCCAGATCACTCTTCCTTCAGATCTCTGCTTGATTGGCTTGGTTGAGAACAAGGCATCCTCTACCTAGAATGAACAAATATTAGCATTTTGTCATTATTGCTTCAGAATATGTGAATGTAGAAAAAGACAAGATAACAGATTAAACTGAAATTCCTTCTGAATTCCTCCCTCCTCTCTCTGCTGCTGCAGGGACCCAGCTACCACCCTGAATGGCTGGGACCTTCCAGGTCTTGTTTTTATATTTTTACTATATATGTCTGGAACGTATAATATTGCTTAATGGATTTAAGAACATGTATATGATCGCTATCGCTTTATAGCTATTACTCTGAAAATTCCCTCTTTTACTTAACTTCCTCTCTATTTACTATGTTTTTGAGATCTTTCCACATTGGTGTGTACAGGTTGCATTGATGGTAACCACTGCTTAGTCATCCCTCAAACAGATACACCCAATTCATTTATTCATTTTCCTACTGATGGAAAATGATGCTGCCACAAATAGCCTTGCATATTTTTTTTTGTGTGTTATTGTTGTTCACAAATGAATACTTCTGGAAGTAGTGCTTTACAGAATGGTGTTTGCTTCCTGGTATGGGGTAACGAAAACAATTTAGTTCATTGTAAAAGAGAATGAATAGAAAATTCACGTTGCACATAGTAAGGGCAATTATTGTCGTGAGCTCATTTCAGTTTCACATATGTGTGCAACGGGCAGTTGTGAATAATACCTTTCTTAGCATGGTTGGCTCTCAGAGTCTGAGAACTAACATGAAAGTGCCAGGTGGGGGCACACATCACATCAGATGCTCTGGTTGCCTCCATGGACTCACACACTTTATCAGACTTTTTGGTTTTTGCAAATGAGTAGGAGAGAGTATTTCATTTTAATTTGCATTTCCCTTGATTACTAATGAAGGTGCACAAGTTTTCATAAGTTTATTGGCTTTTTGGGTTTCCTCTGTGAATTGTCTTTGCCTATGTGTTCTATTGAGTCACTTGATTTGGTCTTATTTATCTTTATGTTTGTAGGAGTTCCTTAAATGTTTTGTGTATTCTGGATACTGATTCTTGGACTGTTTCATGAGTTGCAAACATTTCTCCTAGGCTGATGCTACCTTCTGGCTTTGCTCATGGTGTCTCCATACCAGGTTCAGCAGTAAAGAGCTTATCAGTCACTTGGACCAGGACAGTGGTGGTGGGGGTGTAAGGGCAGAAGCTAGATGGCCAGTGGCTGGTGGTGGCAGTAAGATGTCTGCAGAATTTATTTCAACAACATGGTTTAAGAGGTCCTTGGCATCCTCAGCTGTCTTTTCTACATAGTAGCCTGTTCCCACATTGATGAGTACTTGTTCCACATCATGTAGCTTCCCAGGACACACATAGAAGTCGTCAGTGGGACGAGTATCTCTTTCCCCTTGTTGTTCTTGTTCAGCACGTTCAGACAGTCCTTGCTCCCATGGACTTGGTCTGTACCACCTTGAGCTGGGCAATGGACCCGTGGACAGGAGCTCCACTTCCTGGTCCAGCTGGTTCTTGAGCATTTCTAGCTGTGGCAGGTTCAGCTCGGTGATGTTAACTGACTGCACCATGTTGGGAAGGAGGCATTTTTTTTTTTTTTTTTTTAGTTAATTTTAAGGTATCAAGGACCCTTCTTTAGTCAGATTGTTCTGGAATTTCAAAATGTAGTCTCAGCCTCCAAGTAAATCGCCAGAAAGTGGTTTGGTTGAGATGAAAAATTTCCACATATTGCCTTATGAATCAATACAATTTGTGCACTTGGAGGCCATTTCTTTTTACACATTTGTGCATGTTTTAAAGCATTTTTGCCTAGCCTGTAGCTTATTTTGTTTTTAAAAATTCTTTTTTTATTTAAAAAAATTATTTATTTTTTCATGAGAGACCCACAGAGAGAGAGGCAGAGACACAGGCAGAGGGAGAAGCAGGCTCCATGCAAGGAGCCCAACATGGGACTTGATCCCCAGGACCACGCCCTGGCCCGAAGGCAGGCGCTAAACCCCTGAGCCACCCAGGGATCCCTAAGAATTCTTTTTTTAAAAAAGATTTTATTCATTCATCAGAGAAACAGAGATAGAGGCAGAGGGAGAAGCAGGCTACCCTTGGGGAGCCTGATGTCGGACTCGATCCCAGGACCCTGGGATCATGACCTGAGCCAAAGGCAGACGGTCAACCACTGAGCCACCCAGGTGCCCCTTGTTTTTAAAAATTCTTGAGTTAACTTTCCAATCCACAGGGGTTGGCTTCATTGACTCATCAACCCCGAAGCATTGGTGTGGGGCCGGGTGCTGCTCCAAGCACTTCCCAGACCCTGTTGGAATGACTTCTCCCCATAACCTCACCCATTTGACTCTACAAAATGTATCCCAGTTTTCCAGATGAGGGAACTTGGGGCCGAAACAAGGACCTGTGATTAAATGTCATAGGTCAGTTCAAACCGAGGGCAAAATGTTTTCCTTTAACCAGGATAGGCTCCTCTTGCATCCATCAGTTCTTAATTATTACTTTTGTATTTAAGTGGCTCCGATAAAGCCATTTTTGGAAAGTCAAAAATACAAATCACAATACATATGAAAGGGATATTTATCATTTTTATGTACTTCTGCGGGGGGGAATATAATGATTTGAAATAAAGTGAGATTTTAACACTGGTATGTGAAAGGAGAAAAGTGGTCTGGATCATTCCCCGTGGTTTCGCCTCCAGTAACCCAGACATGACATGACTCGCACCAGGCCAGCTCCTCTGGATGACGCACGGTTGTTGTCACGGGGAAACCAGCCTCCCAGACTGGCAGGGGACAAAATAGCAAATGAAAAGTTTTCCAAGTCCAGCAGCGAGCGCAGGTGCGCTGGGCTCTGCACCCCCGGTGTGTGCTCCCCCGCGCGGCCGCACTGCTGTCCTGCACCTGCAGGGTAGCGCACCTGTGCGCACCTGAGAGCCGTTGGGCTGCCGGCAATGGGAGCAAGGCCGAGGTAGACTGCCTGCCCTCCTCTAGCGCTGGGTCCTGGGCTGGGGAAGGAGTCTGCGCAGCGGGGCCACTGATAACTGGGTTAACCCACCTGGTCCTCCCTGTTACCTGCAAGGTGTGGACAGGGCCAGGGAGGGGAGGTGGTTATTGCCCAAGGCCACATACACGATAGTGCACGGAATGGCCTTGAGCTTAGGTGTTGAGTAGGAAAGAAAAGAGGATGGAGGGTTCCTAGCCTAAGAACCCACATCTAGGGGCTCCTTATGCAGCAGCTTGGCCTGGCAAGGGGCTGAATCTCCAGGCAGTTACTCCCTTATTCATTGGTTAATTCAACAAATACTTCTGGAGCTCCTGCTGTGCACCTGGCACTGTTCCAGGCATGGAGCACTGTCGTGAGCAAGGCTCTTGGTCCTGGCCTTCAGAGGTGGCGTGGCAGGAAGGTAAGGAAGGAAGATGACAGGGGTGACTCTGGGGCTTCTGGTAACTGGTACTGCATGGCTGAGGCTAGGCTATGGGGGGACTGTGTTAGCAAGTACAGAGCCACAAAGAAGACTTCCTGAAATTTTGCTTGGGGGCCAAGCTCTGGAGGGAGGAGGGCACAGCTGATGGAGCTGGGACTGAGACCCAGCTTGGTCTTGAGAGATACCCCGAGGGGCTGCCCTGGCAGCACTGGGGCAGAGTGAGGTCCTTGTGATCCCGTCTCCTGCCTGGACCACATGACCAGGGAGTTTGATTGATGTGAGATTGAAGACCATCAACTCAGCTTAGTGATAGTAGAATTCTTGGTATGGAGGTGCTGGGTGATAGCTTGGAGGAGGGGAGCAAGCCAAGAAGGGGAGGAGACAAAAGAGGGGAAAAAGACTCACAAATCCTAATTTCTGTCCCTACCATGTGATTCCCAGCAACCTGTCAGGCCCTTCCCCAAACCCACCATTCCTCTCCACCGCCACATTGGTGGACAGCATCACCAACCACCCTTCATTCAAACCTTCTGAGGGGTCCCTTGACCCCTGCTTTGCTTTACCTCTCTTCAGGATATCTGTGTGTCAGACAACCTTGGAATAAATATATGGTGTCCCCCTCTGGGGCAAAGCACAGGTGTGCTCCAGCGTGATGAAGATGATGTCTATCCCAGGAGCAAAGGGCTGGCTTGCTTACTGCCTATTAAAAAGATTTGGGTTCTGTAAGCTTAGATTTATTCTCTCACAATATACCTGCTGAGTGGACAAGTGTCACATGGTCCTGTCCACATCCCCCTGTGGGATTTGGGACTCTGAGGAATCAATGCTAAACCCTTGGCAGCTAGTGCTGTGAGCAGTAGATGGTCCTTCCTCTCTGACCCAGGAATCTCATGCTTCTGCCAGCAGCCAAGGCACTCGGGGAGGCTGGCTGGTCAACCTGCAGGTAGGGTACCACCTTGGACCTTTCCTGGTACATGACTGCTTCCCACCATGTTGCTCTACATTCTACGTGTCTTTGGCATCTGTCCACTTCTCTCCATTCCCGGGGTTTATTGTTGTGGATTCCTAGCTGATCCGTCCCCTGCCCCACCTCCTCCCCACCCTCGCCAGCCCAGACCCCTTCTCCCCAGTCTCTCCTCCTCCCGAGGAGGGACAGTCCTAGAGCACACAGGAATCTCCTTGCTGCCTCAGCTCTTCTACGGCTTTCATTGTGTGATAGAATATTCTGTGGCTGGACGCCTGGGTGGCTCAGTGGTTGAGTGTCTGCGTTTGGCTCAGGTCATGATCCCAAGGTCCTGATGATCAAGTCCCACATCGGGCTCCCTGCATAGAGCCTGCTTCTACTCCCACTGCCTATGCCCCTCTCTCTTTGTGCCTTATGAATAAATAAATAAAATCTTTTTATTATTTTAAAGATTTGGCGTTTGCCGACCTCACCACTTGCCTTGTGCTCCTCCCTGCCTCCCGCTTTCTGCTCTCAGAAGTGTTCAAATCATGCTGCTTTCCCTGTCCGGACCGTCCTTCACAGTTTCTATGGGAAGTTCCTAGCCATCCTTCAAAACTTAATGCAAGGAGGCCTTTTCGAAGCCCTGGTGACCCCTTAGTGCCACAATGTCGCGGGTACAGAGGGAGGGTGGGTGATAGGAAAGGCAGAGGACAGAGTGGAGGGACTTTGCACACTTCACCCTCCAGACCCCAGCTGTTGTCCCAGGAGAGGAAAGGAATTGGTGGACAGACTGGGCTGAGGTCATCCTTGATGTTGCAGGGACTGGGTTCCCACGTCCAGTTGGGCAGGTTACATCCTGCACAAGGGTGCCTGGCCGAGGTGGCAAATGAGGACTGAAGACATGGTGTGGGCGAGCGCTGGGGTGGCAACCACCCTTTCCAACCTGCACCAGGGTGCCCTCTAGTCACCGAGCCCCGCATTACAGTAGCCTTTCCAGAAGAGGGCGTGCTTCTAAAAATTTCTAAAAGGCTGTGAGAGCCTCCTCTTGTGGCCTCCTGGAGCACCTGCGGGGGGGGGGGGGGGGGGGGGGGGGGGGAGGGGGGAGGGGGGAGGGGCGGGGGGGGGGGGGACCCAGACAGGAAAGCAATCTGAGGCACTCTGTACTAAAAGTTCTGGATTCTCCCAGAAAATCCTAAGCCTTTGACCCTAATTGCAGCCTCCGGCAAGCTTTGCAAGATGCTCCAGGCAGCCTGTGGCCTCCTTGGAGTGGGCGAGTTCAGCAAATTGTTGCCTTTCTTTCATTCCCCCTGCCTCTCTCCAGAACTCTCTGGAGCGTTCAGGTCAGCACACTCTGTCTCCCCTGCTTTGCTGTAACGGAGTCTTAGGTGTCACTAAGATCTGAGGGGAAAACTAGCAACTTCATTTCTCTGCTTTGTGGTGGGGTGTGTGCGTATGTGGGGATGCATAGAGGGGCTTAGGTAGGGGTCTGCAGGTTTGGGCAGCTGAGGCTCCTATCTGTCTCCAAATACAGTGTCCCCTGTGGCCCTGGGATGGTGTCAAGATATCTATTTCCTGGGCCTTTGATTCTTTGGGATTTCCACAGACGTGGGCAGGTGCAGCCCCCAGCCACCCTCAGCCACAGTTTCTGTACACAAGGACTGCCTCAGTTCCCACTGCAGGCCCCGAGGCTGTCCCTCTGAGAACCTTCTCTGGCGCTTGTGTGGGTGTCTGGGCAGTCTCCAACCAGGAAGGGGACAGGATGTAGAAGACAAATACCTTAGTTTTTGCACATTGCAGGGTGGGGGAGGCAGGTAGAAGGGGGTCTTTTATGGCAACCGGGTCACCACGGTAACTCAGCCCCACCCTGCAGTATCTGTGAGGTCACCCTTCCTCTCCCAGCTGGAGGAGGGGGAGAAGGGGCAGATATGGAGGCCGTCCCTCCGGTCAGATCCAGCCTCTTGGAAATTCTGCTGCTGGTAGTGAAGCTTTCAGTGCTGGTGAGTGGGAAATGGGGGCCCCCAGGCCTTCCCAGTTACCTCAGAGCTGTTGGACCCCATGGACCTGTCCCATCCGGTGGAACTAGGTGACTGCCTCCCTCAGAAGCCTCACCCACAAGCCACAGTGCCCGTAGTGGGGTACATAGCCAGTCCCAGATGGCCGTCTCCCATGCCGCCCCCTAGGGCTCCAGGTGGTCCTCTGGACAAAGGTGTGTGGGGTCTAGATGGGGTGCTTTAGGGCTCTGATGAGGGCCCGTTCAGCCCCAGGAATGGTGGAACTTTCCCGTTATAGTCTCTTTCCCCACTCAAGCTTGCACTTTTCTTCCATTAGATGGGAAGCATCATATCCACCCTGTCACCCAGGACAGAAGCCTGGAGATCTTGGGTCCCACTCTCTCCTTTACCCCTCTCTAGAGGTCACTCAGTCACTGCCCCTGCACTTCACATTTTTCTACCCCAATGCCACTGCCATTTGTCCCCAGCTGCCCTCATGACACCAACAGGTAGCCGGTGGGCAGGAAAGCCCAAGTGCTTGGGAGAAAAAACCGCCTGGGGTTCAAATCTGCAGGATCAGAGGGCTGAGGGGGTATGGTCACTCCTTCTATTATCATAATGAACCACTTCCTTTGCTAGACTTCTTTTTTTTCAGTCATTTATTGGCAAAAGAGGTTATAGTAATCATAGATTATCTAAATTACAAGATATTTTCTCATATAAGCATAAATATTTGATTAATAAAATTTTTAAAATTGGGGTTCAATTTGCCAACATATATCATATCACCCAGTGCTCATCCCGTCGTGTCCCCCCTCAGTACCCGTCATCCAGTCACCTCCACCCCCCCCTCCCTTCCACCACCGCTTGTTTGTTTCCCAGAGTTAGGAGTCTCTCATGGTCTGTCTCCCTCTCTGATATTTCCCACTCATTTTCTCTCCTTTCCCCTTTATTCCCTTTCACTATTTTTTATATTCCCCAAATGAGTGGGACCATATAATGTTAGTCCTTCTCCGATTGACTTACTTCACTCAGCATAATACCCTCCAGTTCCATCCGCACTGAACCAAATGGTGGGTATTCGTCATTTCTAACGGCTGAGGAATATTCCATTGTGTACATAGACCACATCTTCTTTATCCATTCATCTTTCGATGGACACCGGGGCTCCTTCCACAGTTTGGCTATTGTGGACATCACTGCTATAAACATTGGGGTGCAGGTCTTCCGCTTTGCCTAGACTATTATCAATAATCACTTCAAGGGAAAGAAAACCAAGATAAAACGAAATACTTTCTAAAGCGAATGGACTGAGAATGGAGTCCTTAGAAGTAGGCAGATAAAGATCTTTCTTGTTGGGGAAGTTGAGACCTCCAGAGAGGGGGGACCTGGCCTATGGTAGCCTGGCGGCCCCACCCCTACAATAAAACCGGGGACAAAAAAAAACTAAAAAAAAAAAAAACTAAAAAAAAAAAAACTAAAATAAATAAATAAATAAATAAATAATAAAACCGGGGACAGGTAGGGTGCATGAGTGACAATGGTGTGGCTCTCCCTCCTGCAGCTGGTCCAGAACCGAGTCCACCTCTACAATTTCCTGCTGCTCAAGATTCTCCTCTTCAACCACTGGCTGTCGGGGCTGGCCCAGGAGGCTTGGGGGTCCTGCAGCGGCCAGGTCCATCCCCCCGCTGGGCTTGCAGCCAGCCCCTTGGGCCGGCTGCTACGGGCGGGGCTGGTGCTGATGGAAGTCCCCATGTGGCTGGGGCTGCGGGGACCCCGGCTGATGGGGGCGGCCGTGCTGCGCTGTGCCCGCGCCTTGGGCCTGGCCCCGAAGTGGCTAGGCCTGTCTGCAGCCACCTGCATGGACCTGCTTCTGTCCTGTCTGCATGGCCTGATGCTGGCGGTCCTGCTGCTGTCAGTGCTGACCTGGAGGCTGTGCCGGAATGCCCATCGCTGCGGCCTGGGCTGGCTGCTCAGCAAGGTGGGTGAGCACGGCTCAGGCCAGGCTGGAGAGGGCAGGCCTGGGACACTGGGTCTGGCAGCCGGGCAGCGCCACTGTGGGAGCTCCTGATGGCCACCTCCTGCCCCTCCACTTATCCCCTCCAGGCTTTGCTGGGCAACCATGTGGTGCCAGAGCTCCTGACACTGCTGAAACGTCTGTACTGGTGGGTGGAGAACACAACAGCGTTCACCTCCTGGCACCTAGCCTATCTCATCACCTGGACCACTTGCCTTGTCTCCCACCTGCTGCAAGCTGCCTTTGAGCACACGGCCCAGCTGGCCCAGGCCCAAGAGCCTGAACCCTCGAAGGGCTCAGGACCCTTGTCTGAGTCCCCGCTGCCTGAACCTCTGGGCCCTGAGGCCAGGCCAGCCCTGCCAGAGCATGGGATCCCTGGAGAATAAGTGTGTCCCCATCTGTCTTTCTGGATCTGGTCTGGCTTGGGGTCTCACTCTGTGTCCCTCTCCTCTACTGGCGTATGTGTGCATGTGTGTGTGCGCATGCATGCCCTAGGGCTGCCTCTGGAAAGGAACTCAGATTCTGTGGGCCCCTGATCTGTGCCAGATAACTCTCCCAGACACTTTCCATATATAATTTTGTTTAAATCTCATAGCATTATGGGCATCAGGTTTGATTAGCTCCATTTTCCAGATGAGAAAATTGAGCCTCAGGAGGTTGAACATTCCCAAAGTCTCAGAGTAAGTCAGGGAAAGAGCCAGCACCGGACCCTAGATTTCTTGTTTCCCCAAACCCCTAACTTTCTCTAGGTCTGTGCCTTTGATTCTCAGGACTGTCGGTGCCCAGGACTTTAAGGGAGATGGGTCGTTAGAAACTCTGGCCTCTGGGGGGTGCCAAGGCCTCACATTTCAGAGATTCAGAAAGTTCCTTTGAGAACTAGTGACTCCCGAGCTAATCTGCAAATAGCCCAACCATTCATTTACACTCTTAGCCATTCACTTTACCACTCACTCATCCATCCAGCCATGCATTCATTTGCCCATCTATCCACCCATCCACCCACCCACCAACCCATCCACTCATCTATCCATTCATTATTCAGCCTGTTTACCCACGCACCTACCATCCATCCACTGCTCACCCACAAATCCACCCATCTATCCATCTCCTCCAGGGAGAGAGAAACAGCCCAAATCTGAGCCAATGGAGCTAGGCAAGCTCAGACAGCAGTGGGTCAGACTTCCCCTGCCCCTCAGGTTAGTGATTCTGTGAGAGGAGGGGAAGGGATTGTTTCATGGGAGTTAGCAATCACCTGCCATTCATTCCCAAGCCCAAGGATGGTGTGAGTGTGGGAAGATGTTCCACAGAGTCCTGCCCCATGTTCGCCTTCTGTATTTTGGTGCCTGGGAAAATTAGGGCCAGAATCCTGCCTTGCTTCCCATATGGACCTGCGGATGGCCCAGGGTAGGTTTGGGGTAAACTTCTGGACCTTTGCTCTGAATCTGAGGAGCAGACCCGCCTGCCCCTGCGGGGAGACATCTGAAAGGCTCCCATCTGGCCAGAGGCAGAACATCTGCTGGGAAGGTGCTGCACTAAACGCTGAGATTCCAGAACACCCAACTTTTGTAGGGAAAGCTGTGTGCTGAAGTGTGTGGAGTTGGCCCATTGCTGAGGCTGGGGACAGGGGGACTGGGAAGCAGGCCCCAGGGCAGGCATTTGGAGTTGCATGGGTCCTTAGGTGGGGAGGAGGCACACCAGTGCTTGACAGGACTGTGGCCTGCGGGGCCCGGGGTGCTGGGAGGGAGGGAAGGGGTAGATGGAGAGGGGCCTCAAGGGCCGAGGGGGGCAGGGAGGGTGATGGCCTGCGCAGGGTCGGGGGCAGGGAGTGGGAAAGGACGGGGAGCCAGGACGGAGCTGGGGGCTGGGCTGGCGGCTGGGCCCTGCCCTGGGTGGTGGCAAGACCGTGTATGTGATGCTAGTATCTTTCCTTCTAGTAATTTCTTTAAAAATTACCCACAATACAGACATGTTAAGGTACCAGTGTTTCCTTCCTCTCTGTTTCGAAACTTAAGAGAAGCAGGGTGGTCTGTGTGTTGTGTGTTTCCAGCTGAGACTCTGCATCTATGCAAGCTTGCAGGTATGCTCTGAGTTAAACCTGTAGACCAGTCTCTGGCGGAGACCAATCCTACTGTGCCCATCGTTCGAAGAAAGGCTTTTTTGCCTATGATGACATGCCACCCACCCATCCAAGTCAGTCTTTGGAATGGCTGCATTGGGGTCAGCTTCCAATTCTGCCCACCCCCCTGCCTCCACAGGAGATACAAAGCATTAGAGGGGGTGGGCCCCAAATAAATTGCCTGGGGGCGGGGAGGGGTGCATGTTGGGAGGCAGCCCCTGCCCTGGGGAGCCCCTTTGTGACCCTCCACCTGCCAAGCTCCCACCCTCCTGCCAGATCCCAAGGGTCTGGGGCTGAGACCTCTGGGCATGAGGGACCAGGACTGGGGAAGGGGCTGCGCTTGCAGAGGCAGAGAGCCTAGCCTGGCCTTGGGCCGGAGGTGTGGTGTGGGACCAGCAGACCAGCTGGGACCCAGGATGCTGCTGCTCTTGAACATGCACCTGCTTGATTTACCCCCTCAAACAGCTGGCTTCTGAATCCTTGGCTGCTGGCGGGAATGAGGCCACAGCTGGAAAAGGCCTAGCCTCTACTTTCCACACTGGGGCATTGCATGGGAGAGGGGTGGGGGGACATTCCAGTGTGGCTGCCAGGGCTAAGTGCCCACTCACATGACACACTAGTGAGAGAATACCTCAAGGCCTGGGAGGCGGAGTAGGCCTGAGAGCAGACTAGGAGCCCAAACTTCAGGGCCAGGGTGGCTGGAAAAGCTTCCTGGAGGAGGAGGCATTTGAATTGGGTTTCCGAGAGAAGAAATGCACCATAGCTCCTGGGTGCTGACCCCAGATCTGCCCCGTGCTGTGTGAATGTTGTCAGGCTCTGAACCTCTTTGGACCTGGCTTTCCCTAGCTGCTGTTGCTGACCTGTGCCTAGAGGAAGGCCCCTGACTAGGTTCTAAGACACAGGTTGACACCTGAATCCACCCTGGGAAGCGTCCAGGCCTGGGAGCTGGGGTGGCACTGAGCAAGGGGAGGCTTGCGAGAGGGTCTCCCAGGGCCTGATGAGAAGGCCTAGCGGCAGACACTTGGCTCCCTGGCTCTGGCTTCTCGCTGCGGCCTTGGATGGAGCTCTGCCCCGGGTCTCAGTTTCCGTGTCTGTGCAATGTGAGGTGACCAGATTATCCCCAATGACAGATAATCCCTAGATTATCCCCAGCCAGCACCCGAGGGACCTTAGTGACCTGGATGTTCCTGCTGGGAGGTGGTCTGGAGCAGGGGTGGGGTGGGGCAAGGCTGGGCCTGCATGTGCATCTTACCCAAGCTGGGGTCTGGCTATGCTTCCTGGCCTTGACTGTAAGTCCTCCAGGACCTTGTGAAGGTTTAGGAGGAAGGCAGGAGGTCAGGAACCTGCCCCTGGCTGCCCCTCACACACAGTGGGCAGCTCAGAGGCCTTGGGGTCAGAAAGCCTCGGGTTTGAATGCTGGATCTGCAGACTCCCGGCTGTGTGACCTTGGGCAAGTCTCTTAACCCTGTGGGCTTCAGTTTCCCTACCTATGAGCAGGACTGATCATAGCACCTTAGGCCTCACAGGGCTGTTAGGGGGTCTGTGCATGAGGCAGGAGGGACGGGGAACCCCAGCTCCCTCTCTTGAGCCTGCTGCCTTCCCAGGGGCTGCAGAAACCCCATTCTGAGGCCAAGGGCCAGGGTGGTCAGTCCATCTGCTCTTGAGCCTGTGTGTATGGAGGGGCCCTGGCCTGCCTGAGGAAAACAAGTAGGGGGCAGTGGGGGGGGTTGCTGCGGGCAGGGTGGGGGGAACTGGCTGAAGGGCTGGCCAGCAGCTCCACGCAATCTGTCTGCTATGCAGTCCTGGGCCTGGCCTGTATTTATTTATGCTGAGCGTATATTTATATCAGCCCCTTTCTCATTAATAGGGCAGGAAATGGCTGGAATTGTTACATACCTGGCCGCCCAGGGGTCCCGCTCCGCCAAGACACACAGGGCCCTGGCTGCCCAGCCACAACTGCGAGGGCCCCCCTCCTCAGTCGCTGGCCTGAGTTGCTGGCCTTTCACTGACCTTGCTTGCAGTGAGCGCCCCCTCCTCTTCCTTGAGCTCCCACTCACCCCCTCAGCCCACAGCCCTCAGAAAGGGGTTCATTTGCTGGCTTCTCCCTGTCCCCTGGCTTCGGACACCATCCTGACCTCAGGAGAAACAGGGGGTGTCAGATGCTGTCTAGGTGAAGTTTGAGGGAAGGGGGAGTGCTGGGCAGATGCAGGCAGAGCCTCGGAGTGAGAAATTGGGGTCCCCTGCCTGGGCAATGGGGTCCTAGAGCCTGGGGTGGGGTGTGGGCAGCAGCAGGGGAAGTGAGGGGCTGGCTAGCAGAGGCTTCCCTGCTAGCGCCCAGCAGCCCCCTCCCAGGCCCGCATGCTGCACTCAGAAACAAGCCAGCGTCTGTCTCTCCAGGCTCCGAGCTCTCTCTCGAGGGCGAGGGCGGGAGTGGGCCCCAAGTGGGTCCCTAGAGCTGGGCGGCATCGCCCCCTCCCCAGAGCACTCCCCTGACATAACCTGTTAGTGCTTTAGTCTCAGCTTGCTTCCCTGGCCAGCCTCCCCACCCAGGCCCGACTGTGCTGTCCTGCTGTCCCTCCTCCCGGGGGCTTTGCTGAGGCAGAGTTAGAGGAGCCTGCAGGGTGCCCACCAGCCCTGGGGTAGGGGGCAGCCTGGTCCTGCTTACCCTCCTCCCCTCAGGGGCGAAGGGGAGCCTACCCTGAGGCTTCTCCTGGGCTGAGTTTCCTGGTAGCCCCCCGCCCCCCCCCCCCCGGCCCGTGGTCAGTTGGGTCTGGCCTCTGACTCCTGCCCTCTGTGGCCTCCATGCCCTCTTGGCTCAGAGCTCAGAGAGGTGGCAGTGTGCAGAGATGGTCACTGGACCCGCTCTTTGCCCTATCCCTGTTCTCTCAGCAGTACATCTAGGGTCTGGGGAAAGGGGGTGGAGGGGCAGCTCCTGACACTGAGGAGGAAACACTGAGAACTTCCAGTTTTCTAGGCTGAGGCCCCCCTGGGTGGAGGGAGGGGCTGCTGCATGCCTGAGGCTCAGGCAGGGCTCTCTGGGCTTCTGGGGTGGCCTCACCATACAGGGCAGATGTGCTCTATGGGGACAGGAGGGCTAGGCCCCAGGGACATCACCTCACCTGGGCTTCTTTACAAAGGTTCCCCCAGATGCCACATTGAGACACGGCCTACAGAGACCCAAGTCCATGACCAAGTCCTGGCCAGTGGCAGGTCCCTGATGCTCCTCTGGCCCTGCCTGGCTCTGCCTGCCCAGCCCGGGGGTCTTAGGCAGGCTGGCTCCTCTGAGAGCTGTCCCTTTACAAGATAAAGACCCCACACCCTGCATGGGGGTTGTGGGGACCCAATGAGGCAGGTGAGGGGCTTGCACAGGAGCCAGCACATAGTGGGTTCTCAGAGAATAGGGACATCTCTTTGACCACCATGCCTTGTGGCTAGGTGCCTGGGGCCCGGTGGCCAGAGGTTAGCCCAGGTCCTCTGCCTGGCTGTGTTCCTGTCCCTTTACTTCCCAAATGGAATAGCCCTGTGTGGCCTGGGGAGGGGCAGCCAGGTCCAGAGCAAGGCAGTATTCTCAAGGATTCTCCTGGGGCTGGACTGTGTCCCCCACCCCAGATTTTGCCTCGATAGGACAGAGCCTCTTCTCAATGCTTGGACAAGGACGTCTGGGTCACCTAACCGTGTGGGGCTGAGTGCATCCATGTGGGTGGGGACAGGCAGGCAGCTGTCCCCCAAGTGCCCTTCCCCCAAGCTGCCTGTGATTTGAGAGATGTCAGACCCTCTGCTCCCATTGGCGTCCTGCCTGTTTCTGGCCTGTGTGTACCCAGGCAGGTCTCCGGGTTCAGTCCCTGCTCACGCAAGGAGGCATGACCCTTTGGGCTCCGTGGTTCCCGATCAGTGTTTTTTTTTAAATTTTGTTTTGTTTTTGTTTTTTTTTGTGAGCCTGGAACCCCCCCTGGCCCTGGGGCTGGGGGTGCCTGAGAGGGCGAGTGCGGAGGCCCTTTGTCCCGGTCCTCAAAGCCCCAGACCCCTATGGCCAGGCGCTGTGGCTGAGCCCTGCAGCGCTCCTGCTCAGACTGCATACATCTGGAGCTGTGTCCCACCCCCAGCCCAGACCCACATCTGGAGCCCAAAGCCGGCTAGCCGGCTAAACACGGAGCATCTGGGCCCCAAAGAGTCTGCTCCCAGGTTAACGCGGCCCATCTGGGCCTCTGGCTGCTGCTCCGCCCTGTCTCCACAATGGAATGCTGGCTGCACATCTGGACGGCGCAGCCCCGCAGTCCCTCTGCCTTGCCCGTGCCTGGCAGGTCCAGGGTTCATGCTGCCTGGGGTTTCCTCCCGGAGGTGGGGGTCCTGTGCACAAGGGGTTCACTCTTCCTCTCTTGGATGACACAGCTCATGGGGCTTCTCCTGGCAGTTGCCTTGGGAATAGCATACTTTTGACATAATGTGGACACATGTCCCTTGCCAGGAGTGGTGACAGCTGCCACTCTGCACCAACTCAACCCGGCAGCCCTTGGCATTGCCTGAAAGGGCCTCCGGGGCCCCTAGTGTCGCCGACCTGCCTTCCCGCCCCCCCCCCCCCCCCCGCAGGGTGCTGAGGGTACCACAGGGTATGGCATCAGCTGTGGGGGAACCGTACTGGGTTTCTGTCACGAAGCCCACCTCACACGATGCGTCCGGCTGTCACTTCTCTTCTCTTCCCCAATTCCTTGCCAATCCCTGTGCTTGGCAGGATGGGGGTAGAGGTCTCCTCAGAGACCGCAGATTCAGAGAAGAGGGCCTGGAAAAGGAGGCTGCCCAGGGGAACCAGGACTGGCATGCAGGAACGACTTCGTGGGGCAAGGAGCTTCTGTGGGGGGCCAGAGACAGACCATGGGGCAGTCAGGGGAGGGACACAGGTCTGGGTTGCAGGAAACTTGTGAGCTATGGGAACTGCCCAGTGCTGGCCAGGACGGGTTCGTCTTTAGACTGCCCATATGACCTCACTGGGGACACAGGGCCCTACTGAGTCAAAGCACAGGAGTCTTGCCATTGTAGTAATGGCAGTAGTGAACTCTCACTGCACTTAGGCCCTAGAATCCCAAGATTCTAGGCTTCTGAGATTCTGCTTTGTCAGACTCTGAGCTTTCTGCAACAGGAGGTATAAACAGCCATTGGGTGGAGGCCAGATATTGGGCATAGACGGTGGGGGAGGCCGGGGGTCAAAGAGCGTTGGGCATGCAAAGAAGGGTCTCCAGCCTGTGGCCTCCCTGCTCAGAATGGCCTCGGCTCGGCTGCTGGCCCAGGCCTGGGGTGTGAACACAGAGCCTGCCGACTCTGCATCCCGTGGTCGCGCTTTATCGGAGCATCACTGGCCCAAATTGAAAGGAATCCTTTATTGCTCTAGCCTCCAGCCCGGAGGACCTGGAGCAACAGGCAATTGAAACCACAGAGCCTCATGCCTCCTGCTCTACCTCCTTACCCATGGAAAATTTGACTCAACAAACATGCAGGATGGAGACATAAATAAAAAAAAAATCACAAGGACTAGAATTTATTGAGTCTTCACTATGGGCCAGATACCGTGCTGAGGGCTTCCCTTGTATTTTTTTTCTAAGATTTTATTTTTTCATAAGAGACACACAGACAGAGGCAGAGACAGGCAGAGGGAGAAGCAGGCTCCCTGTGGCGAGCCCAATGTGGACTCATCTTGGACCCCGGGACCATGCCTTGAGCCAAAGTCAGGCACTCAACCGCTGAGCCACCCAACCACTGCTCCTCATGGCCCCTCTCCGCACGTGGGCAGGGGAGAAGGGGTGGAGGCAGGATGGAGAAGAGACAGAGGGAGTCAGAGACAGGGTGGCTTTCAGGCTCCAAGGAGTGATGCTGCCGTCCCCAGTTCAGGAGGAGAAGGATAAGCAGCACGGTCACAGGACCACCTTGTCCTGTCCCTGCTCCCCCCACCCCCCAGGCTTTTGCATGAGGTGTCCAGGTGTGAGGAGCGGTCCCTGCCTTGTCAAGGCCTCTAAAGTCAAACAGAGGCTTTGCCTTACTCTGAGTCCTTCTGGCCAGGGAAGGAGCCAGTTCCCTGGCTCTTCTAGAAGGTCTATCTGCTGTGCTCTATCTTCTGGGGGATCACCTGGTCTTGAGGTAGGGGCACCGTCTGCAGGGCCTGATCGTGTGTGGAGGGTCACTTAGAGCTTCTAGGGCTGTGCTGGGGGCTGTGCTGGGGGTTGGGATATGCATGTGTTGGGAGGGGGGCTTCCCTCCCACCTTCTGCCATCAACTGACCTGCCTGGGGAGTTAAGTGGACAGAGGGAGGAGAGGGTGTTCTGCGGCCTCACCTCTGGACTACGCTGACTGACCCTCCTCATCCCACAGCTACCTTCTAGCAACCTCTCCCCTCAACCAGAGCCCCTTCCCTCTTAGGCATGAATGTGGCAGCTGACCTCACTGGGTGCTTCTTATGTGCCAAGCACCACAAGGAGGACTTTTTTTTTTTTTTTTTTTTTTTTTTTACATGGTGTAATATCTCAATACCCACAACGTGGCAGGAAGGTGTCATGCTCATTCCCATTTTACAGATGAGGAAATTGAGGCTCAGTGCAGGTAAATTACTTGTCCACAAAGCTGACAAGAGATTTAAATCCAGGCTTGTCCAACCCCTCTCACTGAGCCCCTAACTCCCACCCTTGCCAGGAAGGCTGAGGAGAGACCTCCATTTCCCAAACTCCTGGGGTAGACCCAGGCTTCCCAGAGCCCCTGCTCGATGCCCATGTTCCCTAGCTGGCTGGCTTGGAGGGGGCTGGCCGAGGGCCAAGGGGTAGGACAATAGGAATGGGAGGAGCAGAACTCCTTTCGGAAGTGAAGGGGGGCAGGTCAGGCCAGGCCAGCAGCACTTTCTAGACAGACAGGGTCCCAGGCTCCACAGGCAAGGGGCAGGGGGCAGTGATTGGGGGGAAGGGGTCCCCAGGCCATGTCTCCTGCGTGCATTTGCAGTTCTGTGGCCCAGGCCAGTGTGGGGAGACCAAAGCAGGAAGGACAGATGCTGGTCTTGTCCTGTGGTCCTGGAGGACTTGGCTCTCTCCGAGGGGGGCTCTGGTCTGGGGAGAAAGGAAGTGGAGGAGGTTCCTGCTAAAACCCAGATTAACTGGACTCTACATGGTTGAACTTGGCAAGAGGAGGAAGCTGCTAGTTCAGGCGGGACAGCTCCTCCCTCGTCTGCCCTGGGCAGGCTGTGAGTGCCAGGAGGGGTGGTAGACTCAGTGCCCATGCCTTGGGCTGCCCAGAGAGCCCTGGCTTGACCCCCAGCTGGCCCAGCATCCCTCACAGGCTCACCAGGTAGACTTCCTAGGGCCCTACCTGGGATGCTGTCCTCCGACGTCCATCATGTTACTCGGGCCTCACTGAGTGCCTGAGTCAGATGGGCAAGGTGTGGCTCAGCTAGTAGCTTGGGGGAGAGCCCAGAACCATCTGCTGCCACTTGCCAGGGTCCCAGTGCCTGGACCACTTATTCCATGTCCATCCTGCTCCCCAGGACCAAGTCTCCCTGGGCCTCGGTGCTCTGGAGGGAGACTCGGGTGCCCAGCATAAGAGACTGGTTCCCCAGGTGGCCTCTCTAGGTCTGTGGCTCTGCAGCCCCGCTCTCTCAGAGCCAGTGCTCATTGGCTGCCCCCCCCAGCCTGGCAGGGTCCAGCCCTGGTCCAGCGCACCTGACTCTGGACTGGCGGGTCAGCAGCTCTGTCAGCTGGTCTAAGAGACACTGCTGCTGAGGGCTCTGTCCCCATCCCAGTGGCCCCTGGCTTCCCCATGGGTGCCTCTCATTCCCTCGGGGGGCTGCTGTCCCACAGGCTCTGGTGCTGGGTCTGCAAGGGCATCAGTAGCATCCCTTCCCCTTCCTACCCTCAGGAGGGGCCCTTGGGAGTGGCTCCCACCATTCCCATCTGGGGAAGGGGATGACCGGTGCCCAGAGTGGTAGAGGCTTGTCCACCTTCTAGGTCTGCCCCGGGGTGTCCGGCTCCCCCTCTGTCTCCTTCCTCCCAGCTGAAGCCTGGGGCAAAATGCTCTGAGCATCTCTCCATCCCCCAACACCTTGGATGCCTCCTTGGTGCCATGCCCTGGGCTGGGAAGCAGAAGTCCTTGCTTTGGAGTAAGTCCCGGTTGTGCCGTTAATAGGTTGTCATAGGTGATTCCTACCTCCTGCCACTGGCCTCTCTCCCCTTCTGAGAGACAGGGCTGGATTTGAGATGTTCACAGAACCTTCTGGCTCTTGCTTGCTTAGTGAAGCCCAACTTCTCGCCCTCGTGTCCGGAGCCTACCGCCCGCCCGCATTCCCAAGGTCACAGGGCTCCCTGATCAGTCCCCAGGGCTGTGCCCGCAACCATCCTTCCGGCCTCCAGCCCCCTGTCCCCACCCCAGGGCCTTGTTACCAACAGGGAGAGAGGGTCTTCCTGCCTCGCTCCCTCTTCCAAGCCAAGCAGCGGGGAGCCCGTCAGGGAGCAACTTCTCCCAGACGAACCGGGCCAGTTCACAAACAGGCGACCAAAACAACAAGGAAAGATTACGAAATCCAAATTCAGGGAAAGAGGCCACTCCAAGCGTCTCTCCGGGACAGGGGGCGGCGAAATTGGGCCAGGCCTGTGGGTCAGAGCCTGCCTGGCCCGGACTATTTTTGTACCGTCTGTGGGGGGGCTGGTGGGGGCTGATGAAATCCCAGCTGCATTTCACCAAAACACTTTCCCCCTTAAGCCCGAGCTCCATGTGGTTCAAATTCATTGTCACTTAACTCATCATTTGAGGCCCCGAGCCACACCCCTACCCCCCCAACCCCCCCACCAAGCAAGACAAAAACACGGCCTCTGGCACAAGGGCGAGGTGGGCGTGAGGGGTTGCAACAAGCAGGCTGGCTGCCTTGACCTTAGCTGGCCCCCGGCTCCTTCCATCTGGGCCTCGGCCTCCTCCCAGCTAAGAAGAAGAGGCCGGCCGCTGTGCAAGCCCCGCTGGGGCTTGGGGTCACTGGCTCTCTCCCCTCCACTCCCCTCTTCCCCACTGCTGGAAATGGGAAGCTGATGCGCCCCGAAGCTCCGTGCACAGGAATGCCCAGAGGTCACCCCGTGGCAGTGTCACGGGGGACAGGTCCGGCACACCTGCCTTCTCCTCTCTGCTTTTCCCAACGTCCTTGGTGGGCCCGCACCTGACGTTCGTCAGCTCAGGGCTTGTTGGGGTTGGCGAGGGCAGAGTCTGAGTGGATGGGCAGGGCTGAGGGCTGGGGAGCCACCAGAAGGCATTTGAGTCTTTACCAAACACGGGGACGATGGCCTCTACTTTTATGAGTGGTGCCGGCCCGTGGCTTCCCGAGCTGGGTGGCCACAGCTGTGGGTGCATTCGATGACGGACCCACTTGCCCCCTGTTCTCTCTGGGTGCCCGTGTCTCCCCCTCGACCTCTCCAGGGCACGGAGGGGCTAAGCCAACCCTGCATCCCCAATGCTCGGCCCCAGGGCTTGGCACAGGCCCCAAGGGCTGCAAATACTTGTCGAATGAATGAATGTATTTCTCAAATCACATCAAAGTGCTATTTTCATTATCTCCGGGCCAGATTAATCCAGGGCTGCAGCTCTCCAGATAAATATTGACAATCTGGCTCTTGCATACCCCACAGGCAGGGGCAGAGCTCTCTCTGATGTAGGCAGGAAGGAAAGCCCCGATGCCTAGAGAGAGGTGACCCGGGGCTCGGCTCATGCCCACATCGGGGATGCTCAGGACCCCTTCTGCTCTGCCGACCCCTCTGCTGGGCCGCCCTGCCAGCTTTGGTCTCTGGTCACCAGACCGAGGGGGCAGAGGGTGGAGCTGCAGGAGTGCGCTTTCCTGGGCAGGGTCGGGCAGTTCCTGAAACTGCGGAGATGTTTGGGTGCAAACATTTCCCTGCATTGTCCGGCTTCAGGAGGCAGCCAAGAGTCTGGGCAGGAGGCCGGGAGGCTGCCGCAGGACTCTCTCCCCTCCGCCCCAGAGAGGACCCCTCCAGGCACACGGGTGGGGCCTGGGAGGTTGGTCCCAGGCCTCGGAGGATGCAGAGGAACTGGCACCAGATAGGATGGGGAGCCCAGCTGGGCAGGAGGGTAGCGAGATAGAGACTTGAACTGGTCTTTGGTTCAAGTCCAGCCGAAGGATGCCATTGGCCTGCTCCAGGGGATGCTGGGAGTTGCGTGTCATTGTCATGCTGGCTGGGCACTCCAGCCGACCCAAGCCTCTATTCTATTAGCAGCAGCTCCTCCAACCCCCCTTCTCAGCTAGGCTTGCCCTTCTTTTGAGGCTTCTGCTCAATGACACCTTTTCTGGGGACAATGGCTCTAGACTTGGGGTCTCCTGGAGGTTGAGGGAAGGACATCCATGCCGATCCCTCATGGGTCTCCAGAGTCTCCTGCTCTCTCTGCCACGGGGCCTCTGAACAAGACACTCCCCGACTTCTGCTTTTCCTCCCTGGAACTCCAGAAGGAAGCTTGTGGTGGGGAGGCTATGTCACCTTGCACTTTGGATGTGTATCCCAGGTGATGTTCCATGGAACATTGTTTGGGGAGAGAAAAAAAAGATTCTGGATCCAAGAAACTAGGGAAACACTGAACTTGACAGGACTTATCAGAGCCTTTAATTATTAACGGGACTTTGTGGGGCACCTGAGTGGCTCAGTCGGTTAAGCATCCAACTCTTGATTTTGGCTCAGGGCGTGATCTCAGGGTCATGGGATCAAGCCCCGAGTCGGGCTCTGTGTTCAGCAGGGAGTCTGCGTGGGATTCTCTCTCTTTCTCCCTCTGCCCCACCTTCACCCCCACTTGTGCTCTCTCTCTCTCTCAAATAAATAGATACATCTTTTAAAAAATTATTAACAGGGACTTGATCCCCTAAGAAGAGGCCCTGGTACAGTGTCTCCCAGGCTTATTTGATACTGATACCATTTTTCCTAATAGACTCTTTTCCAGGACAAGTGGGACATACTCTGGGCCATGTGTGTTTAGAGGACACCTTATGGACTTGAAACTTCAGGACACCCAGCAGAGATGGTGGCTGTGGGTGAAGATACTTCTCTTTTTATGTCAAGTGGGAAATTATCCTTGTAGTGTTGGATGAAGGTGGCCACAGGAGGTTGGCCAAGCTAGTGCAGAGATCTGGCCACAGGGTTTGTCCTCTCTTCCTTGGCACTGAAGGGAGATGAGCTGGCAGGTGGACAGAACAAGGGGATAAGGATAGGCCTTGCCCATTTCTCTAACTGACTCTGAAAATGTGAGCCACAATTAGGTCAGTTGTGGTCAAGGTTGGGCAAGACCCAGGCAGCAGGGAAAGCTGGGAGGGCTTCCCTCAGAAAGCTGGTGTGAAGTTCTAGAAAGAGCGGTCCCAGCTTCAGGAGAGATCTGAGTGCATGACCAGATTTTGAGATGAGTTAACAAGACTGGTACCACTGCTGGGTTCTCATCCAGCAGATCCCTGCCCTTTCCTCACAGCTGGAGTCCCCGCACCCCACTCTGGGGGACTGGTCTGACTTCAATTAGGGAATTTCTGAAGGAACTGAGTTCAATCAATGCTCAGGTAGTGGGCATTTGATCTGATGTCCCAGTTCTCCCCCCCCCCACTTTTTTTTTTAAGATTTATTTATTTATTTATGATAGAGAGAGAAAGAGAGGCAGAGATACAGGAGGAGGGAGAAGCAGGCTCCATGCCGGGAGCCTGACGCAGGACTTGATCCTGGGACTCCAGGATCGTGCCCTGGGCCAAAGGCAGGCACCAAACCGCTGAGCCACCCAGGGATCCCCCTTTTTTCCCCTTTTTTTTTAAAAAAATTATTTATTCATGAAAGACACACACACACACACACACACACACACACACACAGGCAGAGACATAGGCAGAGGGAGAAGCAGGCTCCATGCCGGGAGCCTGATGCGGGACTAGATCCCAGGACCCTGGGATCATGCCCTGAGCCAACGGCAAACACTCAACCACTGAGCCACCCAGGTGCCCCTGATGTCACAGTTCTGATAACGGAGGCTCAGCTTTGCTCCTGGGGCCCCTGTTGTCTGTCTGCTGCTGGACGTCCCCAACCCTGCCCGGTTCCCAAGTCCCAGATTCCTGTGGCTACATCCCACTGACCTGCTGGACCCCATCTTCCTGTCGACTCTGGCTCGTCGTCCGCTTTGAGTCTGCCTGGGCCCCAGGCCTGACACGCTGGATGGGCTCCTTGCAGGTGACATTGTCTGAGAGCCTGTTCCACCTCCGAGGGAGTCCAGCTGGTCAGTCCTCCGCTGTCCCAGGCTGTAGCTCTCAACTGTCCCTGAGGCTTGGACGCCAGACAGGAACCATTCTACTCCAGCTTCTGCTCAGGTCTCTTGAAAGTCATCCACTCCATGTTCATTCAATTACCTATTCTTTCCATCAACATTTGTGGAGTTGACCTTGGTCACACCCTAAGTCAGTGGTCCTTAAACTTGAGCATGCATGGGAAAGCCCCTGCAAGGGCTGATTTAGTAGGTCTGGGGTGAAGCCTGCTAATTCGCATTTCTACCCAGTTTCCGGGTGATGTCGATGCTATTAGTCTGGGGACCACACTTTGATGGGTTAGGTCTAAGCTATTATCAGCTACTAATGTGCACATATGGACCAGCTTCTCAGGCCATTGAAACCAGAAGCTTCCTCCCACGGGGAGGTCTGGACAAAGTAAGGCTATGGAAGGCCACGGACCTCAGTGGGGAGAGGTGACATGTGCCAAGAGATAGACAAAGGCCCGGAGCTGGTTGGGAGCACGGAGGACAAATTTGTCCTCTTCCTAGCCTGGGCCAGGCCCCCGGAGGTCAGGGTCTGGGACAGGAGGGAGGCAGGCGGGTGTGGGGAAGGCTGGGGCCACGCGGAGCAGAGGCTGGGATTCGGCGGCGAGCCCAGTGCACCTGACCCTTGGGGCTGGGAACAATTGCTGTGCCGGTGCTGCCTGGCCTGCTGCCCCAGCACATCTCTGTTTTCCTTCCCGGCTCCGATGTCCCGGAGCTCTCCTTGCTCGCTCCCTCTCCGGCAAGCCCATCCTGTCCGCTGGCCCCCAGACAGCACATTCCTTCGTGCTGATTTCTTCTCTGCGGCTGCAGGCGCACGTTCTCACAGTGAGGCGGAAGGGAGGCCGCGGCCTGGGGTGATGCAGAAGGGGGCTCAGGCAGGCCTCCTCTGGGTCTGGCGCTGCGTTGAGGCCAAAGGGCATCGGGGGGAGGAAGGAGCACCCCTCAGGCTGGGGGTTCCCCAGTACCTAGCCATCCCCGAGAACTTAGACTGCTTCCCCCCTCCACCCCCCGGACTCTGCATCTCCTGCTGTTAGGCAGGGCCCAGAGATTGCAGGTTCCCACACTGCTAGGCTCTGAACCCCTGAGCCTGAGCCTCATGCATGGCCGAGCCTGTTGTATCCTTTGCGGAGCATGGCTCTGGGCACGCTCTGCTCCTCGTGAAGGAGGGCTCGATTCCATAGTGGAATGGTCCCTCCTGGAGCAGGACCTCCCCGTGGCAAGTGGCTCAGGCCACCATTCCTGAAAGACCTGTATGGACGTATGGGTCCAGTGTTCTGTCCAGGACAGGCCTGTCTGACCCTACTTTGATCCCACCAGGGTCACCTTGCACTGAGGCAGGCAGGCTGTGCTACACTCCCTTCCCCCTTGACTTGTTAAACCTGCGGCCGGGATATGGTGCTGGCCAGTGTGACCCAATATTGTAGTGGCCTGTACTGTCTCCCCCTTCCTCATACCTGGGGGGGCCCAGCATTCAGAGGAGTGTGCTGCCCTCCCTGACAGCAGAGGAGTTGGGGCTTATATCCTGGTGTCCTTGGAGCCTTCCCTGGGAAGGGGCTTGCCTTGGGGTCAGGTTGAAGGTTCAATCTGGGGTTGGGATTAGAAGTAGGGCTTAATCTGGGATTGGGATTAGGGTCAGAGTGGGCTCCACAGTCAGCCCGTATTTGCGGCTGGAGTTCAGTCTAGTGGTGAAGTTAGGTTTCAATTTGGATTCAGGCTCATTCTGGGGTTGTGGTTGGTTTTAGCCTAGGGTGGGTGTTGGGGTCACACTGGGTTGGGGGTCAAATTTCAGACTAAGTGCCCAGTGTGTATGAGGATGAGACCCTTGTGTTGCTGATTAAGGTGGGTTTGTGTCAAAGGTGATCCCTGTCCCTGACCCCTACCCGCACAACTAGCTGGTCCTTGACCCCTTGAAGGCTCTTAAGCAGCCCAGAGGCCGAATGAGGGCTGGGCTGGGTGAGTGGTGAGGGCACTTCAGCAAATGTGTCTTGATGCCTGTGCTGGACCTGGGGACATGGGATGTACCAGTTAGCCCCTTGGCTCTCTCCGGGCCTCAGTTTTCCTGTCTGAGAAAGACAGGAATTGGGGAGTTGGGGAGTTGGGTTGTTCTGCAGAAGCTTTGAGCTAGCAGCTTGAGCAGGTGTGTCAAGAGGATTGGCGGGGTGGGTGCATGGGCAGTCCAAGTCCTCTGCAGGAGCTCTGGCTGGATAGGCAGGGGGAGGAGGCAGGCAGGACAGACCTTCCTGGGAACCCACTGGATAGTAGCCAAGGAGGCATCTACTGTCTCTTAGTCCCTGATGGTGCCACCTCTGTCACCAAACAGCTCCTTCCCTGGTGCAGAGCCTTCCAGACCACAAGTGTGGCTTTAATGTTAGGGCTCAGGCATGGAGCCGGGCAAGGGGTCCAGATTCTGGCCCTGGACTCCAGATGTCCCCGGCCCCTGGCCAGTACCTGGCACCTGCCCCGCTCTTCAGCAGGGCCCCCAAATGACCACAACAAGGGTTTTGCATGCAGGAGTGCAGGTCAGAAGAACCAGGGGCCACGCTTGGCCATGCTTGGCCTCTGTCCTTCTCTCCCTCTCTCAGCTTAGCCCCCTAATTTGGCCTCCTCCTGTCAAAGCCGCAGACACAAAAGAGAAGCCCCAATTGACGTCAGGCGAAGCGCCCACAGGGCCTCTGTCTCTCCCAGAAATTTGGCTCTGGTGCCCAGTGTCGGATATCTGTGGTTTTTAAAAGGTGAAAACGGCCCACAGCCCTGCTTCTGTGTCTCCACCAAAACCTGGCAAGGCGGGGGGTTTGGACGGAAGGTGGGCTCTGGGGTCCCAGTCCTAGTCTGGAGATGGACTGGACTGCTGAGCCCCCAACTCACTGAAGTCTCCCCACAACCCCCCCCACACTTTCTTGCAAGCCCCAGAATCCTGTGCTTTCCCACTGTCCCTTGTACCGCCCCCCACCTGCCACCCCCATCTCTTCTGCCCCTTCTCCTTCCTCCCATCTCTGTCCCGGTCTTCCAGGTCCTTCTCATGCCACTGTTCACTGCCCAGTCCCCCTAGGGCTTCATGGCTTGTGGGTCTCTGGGTGCTCCCTCCCCGATGAGGCTCAATCTTCCTAGTCTCCAGGCAACCCCCCCACCCCCGCCCAGCCCCAAGCGTGGCACACAGTAGGTGCCCAGTGAGCCTTTGCTGGGTCAGGAGGGATGAATTCCTCCTTGAATCTCCATCTTCTCTCATGCTCTGCCCCACTTTGATGTGGACATGTGAACCACTGGTTTCTGGGAACCACTCTGCATCGCAAGCAGTGGCCACTGGGAGGAGCCTGCAGAGCCAGATGTCGGTTGTGTCTTCGGTCAGCATGACCTGGTCCAGCAGAGGACTGTGATGGCCAGGTTCCCTGAGGGTCAGCATACCGTCATCAGGCCCACCCTGCCTCTCCAGGCCGCCCCAGGGGGACCAGAGCCACTCTCTCGTCCTCCTTCTCCGTCTCTGCATGCTATCTCATGGCCACTGCTGGGCCGTACAGACGACTCCCTCCCTAAGCCAGTGTCCCCCACGCCATGGCGAATGTGACCATGACGCTGCCTTACTCAGTGTCCTCCATTTCCTGTCATTTATGGAATGGGATCCAAGCCGCTGACACCAGCTACCCACGCTCATCCTTTCCATATCTCCTGTCCATCAGCTCCTGCCGGCGCCGGTCATATCTCTGAGGCTTTATAGGGCTCCTCCCCGGGGCCTAAGCTAAACTGGGAGCAACCTGCCTTGCTCTCCTGGGCACCCTGCTACAACTTGAGGTCTCCTAAGTGCTTGGTGGTCAGTATCTGAGCAGCCCTGGACTAGCCCTCAGAGACCTGCACCATGAGTGTCTGACCCGGAAAGTCACTGTGGGATGTGGCGGGAGCCTGCCTCATTTGCCCCCATTGCACCAATGAGACTACTGAGGCCTGTACAGCAGAAGGGACAGCTCACCCCAAAGGCTTCTGATTCTTCTTTGCGATTTTCCTTTCATTGACCTATTGCTATCTCTACCAAGGATCACCTTGGTGGGCTTCACAGAGGACTGGACTGTTGGGGAGAACACCTCTTCCAGGAAGCCATCAGGATTTCTCCCTACTCCCCAGCTCTCTGAGCCATGGATGCTGAGGGCTGTCTGGCTGTCTTGACATCAGCTGCCTGGCATGGTACCTGTGAACACCATCATCAGAATCTTACCTCTACCTCTGGTGCCCTCTGACCTTGGGCAAGCCCTTGTCTTTTTTTTAGCTCCAGTTTATCTATTTATAGAACGAATGCATGAAACTTGTTGAATTCTGGGGCCCTGTGGTGGGATGGGGGTTTGTTCAGGGAGGCTGAGGCCAGGGTTTTGGTGGCCTCCTGCTGCCTGCACTGGGTGTGGTTGAAAGGACTCATATGTGGGAGGCAGAAGTCCTGGGTGAGAATCTCCACCGGTTTCTTAGTAACTGTGTGGCCTCAAGCAAATTCCACTCCGGCCCCCAGTTTCCTACAAAACGGGGAAAACTGCCAGGCCTGGCTTCCTTCAGAGGTTATTAAATGAGACTGTGGCTTTGAAGGTGTTTGCTCAGTGGGATGGCACAGCACAGGTGGATGTGCGGCTCGGTGGCCCACAGTGCTCCACACAGGGCCCGGCTGTGGCGCCCCGCCGAGGGAACGTGGCAGGTGTCTGGACGCTGCGTCCCCAGGCGACTTGTACGGGCAGCATTCCCAGCAGCTCATGCTACGTTCCCAGCCGGTCCCACTGGCGGGCCGGCCTCCCCGTGGGTGGGAGGGGTGGGGTGGGGGGGCCCACCTGGCACTGGCCCAGCCTGGCTGGCCTCCCACCCATGTTTTGTTCGCAGTTTGGAATGTCCTGGGACGCGGAGCTCGGCTCCCCGGGGAGACACTGGTGCCATCCCCTTGATCTCATCGCTGGACAGGTTTCTTCTTCATTCCAGCTTGGGACTCGGCAGGCTCCCAGCCCCGGCTGCTGCCAGTCCCCATCCGTCTGTGTCTGTCCCAGCCCTGGCAGCCAGGAGCCATGCAGCTGGGAGCTGGGGGCTTCCCGGGGGGCGGGGGCTCTCCCAGTCCATCCTGCAGTGGGGCCCTGGGCATGCCTCCGAACCCACTCTGCCTTTCCAGCTGTCTCTCTTCACCAACTCCTTTCTTTGGCTGGTGACCCCCTGATACTGAGGTCCTGAAGTCTGTTTGGAATGATGTTCTCAGGACCTAAGGGGCTGGGGAGGGGGCAGAACGTGCCAACTGCCCTGATTTCTGTTCCCCTTAGTGGGACAGACTGTGCCCTGCTAAGTGTGGGGGAGTAGGGGTCAGAGACGTGGAGACGTGTGTGTGTGTGTGTGTGTGTGTCCACACAGGAGGCTTTCTTTAGCTCCCAGTAGTAAGTACCCCTAAGCTTGATTCATGGCAGGGAGAGGTTGCAGGGAAAGGCTGGGGGAGTCGGGGTCTAGTTAAAGAAGGAGCCCATTCTTGCCTGGTCAGTGTGCACCTCTGGGGTGGTGGGACACTGTATCCTGAGTTGATCCCACACACCCAGGTTAGGTCCACCTGGCTGGAAAGTAGGGAGCTATAGCTAGTCCTGTTTTCAGAGATGTGCACAGATATGTGTGTGTGTGTGTGTGTGTGTGTGCGCGTGTGCGCATTCATATATGCCGATGAGTTACTCCTGAGCCCGAGAAGTCTCATCCTTACATAGCCAGGGTACACCCCTGGCCTCCCTAGCTTACACCTGGCTGCATTCTGGGGCCAGGAGCACCCTGGTAGTGCAAAGAGAAATCCTCTCTGGGGGGAAACAGAGGCCCGAACAGACCCCTGTGGTCTGTCCTCAGCTTGGGTTAACCCCTGCCCTGATGGAGGTCAGCACCTGCCCCAGGCTTGAGTAAACTCTCCTCTTTCCACATCACTGATGAGGAGACAAAAGAAGTCAGTCCCTCTAGCAGGCCCCCCAGCCCCCCAGGCAGCCTGGATGCAGTTATTAATATTCCCCGTGTTTATGACCCCTTGGCCCTGCTGACAGGCTCCTCTCTCTAGCCGTTGGAATTAATTTTGTGAATCAGAAAGAGGTGGCGGGGGGATGCAGCCTGTTGGAATCCAGGACAATGATATCCCCACCCGCCCCCCTGTGGCGGGTCCCACTTGCTAATTCTATAAAACAGTCACGGTGTCCAGCCCAGTCCAGGGCCGCCTGCCTGGCCCGGGCTGCCTCATACCTCTGCTATGCTCTCCCCCCGGGAGGGGGCTGGCCCTGGCCCCGATGATTCAGGCCCCCTGACACCTTGCACTGATGTCACTGGGAACTGAGGCCTCAGGCCCCAGGACTTTCTGGCTTGTCGCCTGAGCCCGCGCCTTGCACGGGGCTTGGCCCCGGCTCGTGCCTCTCGTGACCTTCCCATGGACGAGGAGGCCAGGCCAGACAGCCTCTCCCTCACACTGTCCCCTTTCTGAGAGCTGCCTGAACTGGCGCCGGGACGTCCCCGGCCTCCTCGGGTTTCGAGGACTCGTTCTAAAATTAATATGGGGGAATTCGGGGAATTTGTGAGCAAGTTCCCAGAGAACTGTGGCTGCCCCAGGGGCAAGTGTCCCTGCTTCTTCCCACCCTTCTCTGATTTTTATTTCCCTAATTTCCTAGATGGGCAGATCGCCTTTGGGCGAACGCGCTCCAGGAAGGGCAGGACAGGATACCCTGCACCCTGTATGTTAGGGAAGAGTCTTCTCCTTCCACCCCACCATGGAGAAGTTTTTTGAGAGGAGACTTTTATGCAACATATTCTCTTAAGTCATTTGAAATATGTTTGCAAATATCTTGTGAATTGTCTTTTCACTTTCTTGATAGCATCCTTTGATGCGCAAAAGTCTTTCATTTTTATGATACCCGATGGATGTTTTTTCTTTTTTCCCTTGTGCTTTTGGTGTCACATCTCAGAAACCATCGTCAAATTCCAAGGTTACAAAGATTTACCTCTTTGTTTTATTCTAAGAGTTCTACAGTGTTACCTTGATGTTTAGGTCTTTGATCTATTTTGAGTTAATTTTTGTATGTGGTGTGAGGTAGGGGGTTCTAACTTCACTCTATTGCATGTGGATACACAGTTGCCCCAGCACCATTTGTTGAAAAAAAACTATTCTTTCCCTAATAAACGTTCTTGGCACCCTTGTCAAAAGTCAATGGACCAGGGGCATGTGCGTGGCTCAGCAGATGAGCGTCTGCCTTTGGCTCAGGTCGTGATCTCAAATTCCTGGGATCGAGTCCCGCGTCGGGCTCCCTGCATGGAGCCTGCTTCTCCCTCTGCCTGTGTCTCTACCTCTCTCTGTGTGTCTCTCATGAATAAATAAAAATAAAAAAATAAATCAATGGACCACATATGTAATGGTTTATTTCTCAATTTTATTCCACTGAGTTATATCTCTATATATATCTGTCTTATGCCAGTATTACACTGCCTTGATCACTATAGCTTTGTAGTAAGTGTTAAAATCAGGCAGTGTGAGCCTTCTGATTTTGTTCTTCTCTGTCAAGATTATTTTGACTATTTGGGGCCCCCAACTATCATATGAACTATCATATGAATTTAAGATGAGTTTTCCATTTTGTAAGAAATACCATTGCGATTTTGATAGAGATTACACTGAATCTGTTTTTTGGTAGTATATTAAACAATATTCATGAATTAGACAATCCACGAACATGGCCATATTTCCACTTATTTAGATCTTCATTTTTTTTTCCCCATGATGTTGTGTAGTTTTTGGTGTAACAAGATTTGGTGTAACAAAATAAATTTGTTAAATTTATTCTGAAATATTTTGTTCTTTTTGATGCTATTGCAAATGGAATTGCTTTCTTGATTTTGTTTTTGGGTCGAGTCATTTAAAATGGGATTTTGGGGCACCTGAGTGGCTCAGTCAGTTAAGTGTCTGCCTTTGGCTCAGGTCACGATCCCGGGATCCTGGGTTTGAGCCCCATGTCAGGTTCCCTGCTCAGCGGGGAGTCTGCTTCTCCCTCTCCCTCTGCCTACTGCTTCGCCTGCTTGTGCGTGCTCTGTCAAATAAATAAAATATTTAAAAAAAAATAGGATTTAACATAAAGTATCAGTGTAGCATCTTTTATGACCCAACTTGTCAAGACCCTACTTCTGTAAAAAGCGAGATCCACTGTGACCTTGAAAGCTAGGTTAGTTGCTTTCGAGGGTCTGAACTATGACCCTTTCTCTGACCTTGGCCTCTGTTGGAGGCCTGGCCTCAAGGCAGACATTGCATCCTCATCCTAGGTCTCTTTGCCTTCAGTCTCTCTCTCTGCCCAGGCCTCCTCCCTACTGCTGAAATGATATTTTTAAATCTGATTGTGTCATTTCCCTGCTTACAGCCTCCAGTGCCTCCCCATCTTAGCCATGAGAACACTGTGAGCTCTTTGGCCTTCTGCTTAAGACCCTTCATCCTCATTAAAGACTTCCATTGCCAGTTGTGTGCTGACAGCCCTCATGGACATCATCACTGAGATGTCCCAGATGCTGCAAAGCCATTGGATTTTGGAGAAGCTCGGTGATGGCACCAGATCAGCTCTTTCCACCTACAGTGCCTCCTTCCTCCCTGCTATCCAGATGCCTCCTTCTTCCCCTTTCAACCCCCTACATTCTGTTACCAAATCCTATAAATTTTATCTCCTAAGCCCTTCTCATGTCTGTCCCCTCTTCTAAACAGGCTTTATCTAGTCACCAGAGTAATATTCTACACTATAGATGCACCCTGATTAAAATCTTTTAATGACCCGCCCCATGGCCTCCAGGGACTGGTCCTGGATATCTGCTCTGAATTCCCTAAGAGGCCCCCTGCACACACACCCCATCTCTGTGCCCATGACAGCTCTTCATCTGGGCCTGCTTGGCAAACTCCTGCTTCTTTTACCAGTCTTGCCTCCAGAGCTACCTCCTTCCCACAGCATCCCCCCCTCCCAGGTAGAATGGTCCCCTCCTTCCAACTGTCAACCATGGAACCCAGGAGGCTCCATCTGCCTCACTTCCTTGGCCAGGACCATGCTTGTTTTTTTTCCGTGCCACAGAGCCTGACACAGGTTTGGATACAGTGGCCATTGGCGAATGTTTGCTGAACACTGAGAGGGTGGTTGGGATGGTTGGGGAGGAATGTAGCCACGAAATGCTCTGGCACAGCTGGTTTGGTACCCCACAGTCATGTCATGCTTGAGTGTTGTGGTGATCTGGGGAGTGGCTGGCGGGTCTGTGGGGAGGGCCTGAGGATGGATGGCTAATGTGGCTCTAGCTAGGCCTGGGCCCTGAGAGAGGCTTTGCATATGTGTCTCCAACCCTCCGCAGCCCTCCCCTTCAGGGCTCACCTGTCAGTTACCCCTTGCCCCTGCAGCTGGGTTCGGCTCACCGCTACTTCCTCTCCTCGTCCTCACCCCTACATCTACTCTGACTTGACTGCTGCCCACTATTCCAGTGAGACCAGGGACCTCCTTATTCATCAAAGTGCAACATCCCTCCTTCTCCTCCTGGCTTCTCTCACCGCCCCCCTCCTCAGTGTCTCCCCAGGACCATACCCAGCTCTCCACAGCCCCAGCTCACAGCCTCTGCATCCTGCATGCTTCCTCATGGCTCCGCTGGGATATTCTCACTCTGATTCTCCATAGCCGTGTGCAGTAGTCTTCCCCACTTGACTGGACACTTCTCAAGGGCAGGGACTGAGAGGGCTTTCCTCACATTCCACGCTGGCCCAGGAAGAGCTCAATAAATGGTTGAAAGTGGAATTCTTTGTGAAATGGCTTACTCCCTGCTTTCCTCTCACTCAGAGATGAGTTATCATTTGCGGGACATAAGCATAGCCTCCTAAGGAGGGAATACAGATTGGACTTTTGGGGATGTTTGTATTATCACTAGGGAAGGTCCTAGGACCTTCTGGGGGTGGGGAGTGGATACGAGGGGACCCCCTGTTATTGGATCCATAATGCTTGCTGTCCAGATGAGGACACCCAGTGTCCCATGCCTCTCTCCTGTTCTGGGGTTCCCTCTCTTGCCTGGAGTCCCCATCTCTAGCCTCCTCAGCCCCCAGCACATGAGCCTGGTGCACAGCCTGGCTCAGTGCCTCCAAACACGAGGAGCAGCCCTGTGTCCCTGGAGGCAGTGTGGCTGGGAGGAAGCCACCCGCCTAGGTCTGAGCTCCGAGCTCACCGCATGGGTTCCTGTCTCCGCCCCACTGGACCTCCCGCCAGTGCCTAATCACTTCCATCTGCCCCACTGACTCACAGGGCTCCAGCTGTCAAGGTTTAAAAAATTTCCAATTTCCTCCCCACCCAGCCTTTCCAGGCTATTTCCCCAGCTTAGGCCCCCTGGTGTCACCCCCTTATACCCAGCCAGCTGCTCCTTCTCATCTTGGCCACACGGAATAGGGGAGTGGGTGGAGGAAAGGGGCTTCTGTAAGGGGCAAGAGCCCTCTTCCCCTAGGGGAGGCTTTGACAGCAGCAGAGAACAGAAGAGCGGGAAAACCAGGGTCAAAGGAGCCACTGGGACAGCATGTCCATTTTACAGATGGGGAAACTAAGGCCCCAGAGCCGGTAGCAGAGCAGGGTATAGGCCTGGGGACCCTGGTCTAGGGCTCTCCTCTGCTGCTTCCTCCGTCTGCTCTCTCTTCCTTCCATCTGTTGCTCTTCCTTTGGACCATGGGAAAGACAGCTTCGGCCTAGCCTGCCCTTCCCCAGGACCAGGGCCACTTGGTGGCCAGGAGGAGTCTCTTCATGCTCCCCATGCCCTGGTCTCTCCTCAGCTCGGTTGCTCCTCGCCTGTCCCTCAGGAGATCTCCTGAAGAAGCGTTTGTACCTAAACAGTATTTCCAGGGCCACTTGCATTCCTGGGGATCGGGTAGTCAGAAGCAAGCAGAAAGAATGGGTCTAGCTATGATGCCCTGTGACCCACAGCCACCCTGGGTTTCTGTCGCTTGGGGCCTGGGAGCCTGTCTCACCCTGGATCTTGGACAGAGTCTGAGGATGATTGCATGAACCACCCTGTCCCTCATCCCTCTTACAGCACATCCTTCATGGATGAACTGTGTGTGTTTGGGGGTGGGGGGTGGGCAGAGATCAGAAGTTTCCTCAGCCTTCAGAGGCAGATGGGCCAGGCCACAAGGGAGTGAGTAGCTCCTAGAGGCCCCCCTCTTTCTTCTCTTGCTTCTCAGGGAGAATGCCAATGCCAGGGACCCTCTCCCGGGCAGTCCCTCCCCTCCTTATTCACCTCTGTCTATTCCTTGTGACTTCTGAGATGCAGTCCTACCCCCTTGTCATCACTCGCCAGGCCAAGGGGGGCGGTGCCCATCCATTTCTGCAGCCCCGCCTTGTCCTTCTTCCTGCCACACACCTGCCTCTGGTTGGCCCCTCCACTTCCCAATGCCGGGCATCTTTATCTGGCCTCTTTCTCCTTCAAACTCAGCTTGAGGGTCATGCTTCCTCCTCCAGGCAGACAGACTTCCATGGGCTGCCGGAGCGAGCTGACGACTGTCCCGCAGGCTAGCTCACTCCTGGAGCTAATGCACAGTTGCTTGGGTCTCCATGTGTGCAGCGTCCCTGGCTCTCAGCCCATGTCCCTCTCTTCCAGAACAACTCCAGGGACAGGTCCCGGTGACTCTGCACCACAGCACCAGAGTCTAAATAAATAGGGCCTGGGGCCCGAATCCTAGCTGGCCTGGGTTGACCAGGCTTTTGTGGAGATGTCCTCAGGGAGGCCCAGGCCTTGGGCCACTCTGGCCTGGACTTCACTCACACCTTGGATGGAGAGGAACATGGTGGGCTGATCAAGCCAGGCAGGCAGGAGGCCAGGGGTGCATCCCAGGTTGGGTGTCCCCATGGGAGCTGTGTGACAGAGCCGGACAGGAGGAAGGATAATGGGGAGGAGGGGTGAGTGGGCCTGGGGTCCTTGTGGACGCATCCCCTTGAACCCCTCCTGGGAGCCCTGCTGCACTCACTGAGCCCCCTCCCCCCTCCCTGTCTCCCCCACTTTTATTAAGCTCCATCCTAAGTGCACCCCACCCCTGCTTGCTGGCTCCACGAGGCATGCTCAGCACAGCTCAGCTGGGCTGCTCCAGGTCTTGATGCTGTGGCCTCTTCCCAGGATTTGGCCTGGAGCCAGGCATTTTCTGGGGAGACCTCCGGCTGGCTCCCCCTCTATGGCATGCTGGGAATGCGGCCCTTGCACAGGCCGGCCCCCTCCGCCTTGGAAGAGGAGCTCAGTCTGGTGGACTTTTAAGGACTGAACAGTAAGCTCCATCCCTGGTCTGGCCAAGCTGTCCTCCGGATCTGGCACAGTCTCTGAGGGGCTTGGCTGGGTGCCCCGGTGGGGAGAGGTCTTGGTACTTACATCGGGAATGAAGTGGAGCTGGAAGCAAGCTGGGTCTAGCTGGGCTTCTGTCCCTTCTTTGTCCGCACTCGGGTGGTGCTGAGGGCTGAGCAGGGGCTCTGGGCCGCTGGTTCCGACTGTTCCCCCTGAGGTGAGCACCCCCGAGGTGCTTCTCAGAGGGGCCTAGAGATGATGAATGTAGCGGTGCCTTTGGGTACAGCCATCGTGTCATGGTGCCAGGCCCTTACCTGATTCGGCCCGTGTTGTTCTCCAATTACTCTGTGTTTTATTACTGCTCCTGTTCTAGAGATGAGAAAAGTCAGGCTCAGAGAGATTAGGGGTCTTGTTCGAGGTCTTGCTGATTGATGGTACAGCCAGGATTTAGACCAGTCTTGGGCTCCCAGTCTTGGGGGCTAGAAGATGAGGCAGAGGTAAGAGGAACATCTCCCCCTCCCATGATCTCTCCCATTTCACTGCAGTTTGGGGCGATTCCACAGACCCTTGGGCTGACAGGTGGCTCTTTGTGCACCTGTGCACACGGCTCCTGAGCTAACAGACTTGTGTCACCTACGTCCAGAGGCTCTGGCCGGTGTGACTGTGACACTTGGGGCCCTTGTGCCCAAACCTTGGCCCTCCCATCCCTGAGTTGCCCTGTCTTTCTCCAAGGGCTGGAGATGGCCTCCCTAGCCCCCATCCCTTCCTGGGTTTGTCATGCATCCCTGGCTCCCAGGTATGGCTTTCAGACTTCCAGACCCTCCACTGCCCAGTTCTGCCCCATGGCACTGTGGGTTCTGGCTTCCTCATCCATCCTGAGGCTCCAGAAGGGCATGGCCACTTCTGGGTCAGCCTGGGTCCCTCGTGTTGCCCTTTCCAGAGAAGCCTTGGCCAGTGCTCCACCAGAGCCTGGGGAGAGAACATACCTGTGAGGAAGCCCTGGGGACTGTTTACACCTATCCCTGGCAGAGATTCTTCTGTGGACCAGGTGAGCCCATGAGTGGGTGAGGGATCTGCCAGGATTCTTTGTTTCCTTTCCTTGGGCCTGCAGCCACATGGTCCCGGATCCCAGCTCTGGTCTGAGATGATGGTCTGAGGGGAGCAGGGCCCTGTTCTAGGACACTGGTCTCAAAGTGCATGTGGACAAGTGTGTGTGTATGTGTGTGTGTGTGTGTGTGTGCGTGCAATGCCCTGTGTGTGACTCTGACCTAACTTGAGAGGCTTGCTTTTAGGCAGACATCATCTTATTCTGAAATGATGGTCTGAGCGTGGAGGCATGGCCCTGCAGGGAGGCAGGTAGGGGACCTGGAGTGGGTATAGGGAGAGAGAGAGAGAGAGAGAGGAAGCAGCTGAGGTTCTCTGCTTCTTGACTCTATAGAAACAGGCTTCACGCTCTCAGCCAAGTCTGGGATCTGAGTGGTGGAGATGGAGTGGGCTAGGCTACCATAGGGAAGGAAGAAGGGACATGGGGGCAGGAAGGGGCTTGTGGAGGAAAATAGGGCCAGGGTGCTGAGCAGCCTCAGATGAGGAGCCTCGCTTGCCCCAGACTCCTGGCCCTTCTTCCCTCCCTGGACACGGAGCAGGTGGCAGCCTTCCTCAAATGTCCCCCCCACTCACTGTCTGGGTCCCAGACGTGGCCTCAGTTTATGGGGCGATGTTCCCTCCCTGGCCAGCTTGGCGGCCACTTCAGACATGCTCGTGCCTGGATGCCCCCTGCCTCGCTGAGGACGGAGAGCACAGTCTGCCTCCCCCTGCCCTAGCCGCCCCCGCCCTGCTAATCCCGAGCGACCGGCAAGGCCAAGAATGTCTTGCATACTCTGGCGGGCGGGCTAGCCACGAAGCCTGCTGGAGGCGCATGAATCACGGCCCCCGCCTGCCAAGTACTCACTTGGGACGTGTTTGAGGCTGGCCGTGCCCAGAGTTGATGGGGAGAAGGGAGGGATGGGGACCTGGCAGCTGGGATGGGCAGACAGAGCAATTTTGAGGGGAGAGATGTCTGCTGGACTCATCCCTGGTGGCAACACAAGAAATTATGTTATAGAATTTTAGAAGCCTGGAATCAGAGTATTGACTTCTCGGAATTCCACAGTCTGAAATGCAAGATTCACGGAATGTCACATGGCACCCCTCGGACAGCTGCTGCCAGGGTCCCGTGGTGCAGGTGGGGAAGGGGGGAGGGTCTGAGAGGAGAGTTCCGCTCCAGGGCACGCAGGTCGTCAGGGTTAGAGCTGGGTGCCCAGCTGTCCTGTCCTCTTCAGTCCCTCACACTCGGGCCCTGTGCCACACAGTCAGCAGTGTCTGAGACGGTGCCCCCCAACATATCCACATACTCCTGGATGGTGGAGAGGGGTGGGAGCATTGGAGGTGTCAGTGGTAGAGGCCCTCTTGCGCTCCCCCACTTACTCCAAACACCTAAGCCACCCCATGGAGACTCCCGCCTCCCTCTCTGCAAAATCCTCCTGCCCTGCTGGCCTGCCCCTCCCTTTGGTACCCAACACAGAGGGGGCCTGCGTGATGCTGGAGTCCGGTCCTGCCATCTGTACCTGCTCACTCACTTATCCAAACACTGTCCACTGAGTGATGAATGTCCTCTGGGCACAGAGACCTCACCCCAGCGACCCCCCTGCTCTCCTGGGTCTGCAAACCCTTCTCAGCCTCAGCACGGCCCCACCCTCAAATTGCTCTCATCCTAAGATGAGACAAGTCACTCTTGGTGCTTCATCGGCCCACCATCGCTGCCCCTGGCGGCTTTCCCCCACTTCCTCACTGCCCATTCTCTCTGGAACCCTCTCCGGTTTGGCTCGTGAACCCAGGCCTCCACGGACAGAGGGATGGATGCTGGAGCTTCTGTGGCTGAGTACCACTGCTCCTCCCCGTGCCTACCTCCCCCCACCTCCCAGGCTGCCTGGACAACCCCACCTGCCATGAAGCCCCTGCACATCCTGGCCTCTTCCTGCCACTCCCAGCGCCTCCCTCTGAGCTCATCCTCATGCCGGTGGTCTGCCCAGGGCCCTCTCTCTCACCGTCCTCTTCCTGGGCCAGTGGCCTGATACCAGATGCTGGGATGGATGATTGCCCCAGTTCTCCCCATCCGATTTCCAGCCCCCTCCCCCGCCCCCACCAGGGTTCCAGACTGGCAGGTCCAGAACCAGATGTATGTGCCCAGGGGGGGTGACCCACCGGTCCGTCCACTCAGTAGCCCAGGCTCCCCGAGCCCTGCTCCTCCCCAAGCCTCTCTCTTTCAGTGGAGGGCCCCATCACCTACCTGATTCCTGGGCAGGGACTCCTCCCTTTCCCTCACCCCCACCCTTGGTCCTGTTGCTTGACCAAAGCCAATCTATATGATCCCACGACTTTAATCTCTCTCCCTTCTCCATTTGCCTTCATCCCAAGCTCAACCTTTCTGACCCAGACTATTACTATGTGCACATCACTCGTCTTTGCCCCGTCTTTGCCCCTCGGAGGCCCTCCACGGGGAGCCAGGGGGACTTCTTCAAACATGAGCCTGACTGCTGTCACTCCTCAGCTCAATCCCTTTCATGGCTCCCTACTGTAGTTTCCCCCTCCCCGAATGCCCCTCCAGCCTCTTCTGGCCCAGCACCCCACCTCATGTTCCACCCACCTCCTTGCTTATCACCCCCAACCACACTGTTCCGATTCTTCCTTCTAATCTTCTCCATTTCTCCTGCCTGGAATACCCCTCCCCTTTCTTGTCTCCACAAACTGCCCACCCAAGCCAGGAGACCCCTTCAGGTCACTTCTGAGCACCCTGCACTTACCATGCTCTGGGTCGGCACTGCCTGGCTGTGTCCCCTATTCTCGTGCCAACTCTGTAGGGCAGGACGGTGCCCAACCCTTCTGAGTGTCTCCAAGGGCCTGGGATACACGGAGTGCCCAGTATGCACTTATTGAACAAATGAACGCATGTAGGATCCCTAGGAGGCCTTAATTCTCCTCTGGGGCCCCTGGTGAGATGAAGTGACCCAAGGGCACCCCCACACAAACTGTTCTCCCATCCGCGGGCCTGGCAGGTCTGTGTTCTGAGTATCTCTGCCATGGGCTGATGGCTGGTGGGTGTGGGAACTTATTCTCCTCTGGGGCATCTAGCCCCATGAAAGAGGGACAGAGAGAGGTGGGTGCCTGGGAGCTGGGAGGGCTGGCAGCCAGTGGAGCAGAGGGGTGGGTGGTTAGGGGATCATGGGCCTGTCTTGGCTGGCACTAGCTCCATCTCTGGGGCACCAGGTCCTTTGAGGGTTTAGCTGCGGAGGGGGCATAAGACCTGTCTCCCCACTCTCCCTCAGCCCTGCCCTGGAAGCCCAGGCTGAGAAACCAGGGGCGGAGAAGCCAGTGGAGAAATGGAGTTTGCACCACAGCCCTCAATATGTTTGCAATAAAGGGGAAATGGAAAAAATGTTAATTTAATTTTGACAGTGCCCTGGGGACAGTGCTCATGGCTCTGAGCTCTCCAACTGCCACCCTATCCAGCCCTGCTCAGGAAGACTCCAGGGAGCAAGGGAATGTGGGGTCGAAGGGTGAGATGGTCACAAGCGCTTGTCCCAGAATGTCCTCCTACTCCCTGTCACTGTGCGGGCTCCTCCCTCCATGAAGCAGCCTGCTTAGGGCTTCCAGAGCCATGTGCCTTTTAGCCAAAGGAAAGCTGCTCACCAGGGCCAAGGAAACCAGCTGCTCACCGCATGTGCCCCCCAGAGCAGGGCCCAGGGCTCTGAAAAAGACCCCCAGGCTGGGAGGTACCAGCTCCTTCTGCCTTGACCTAGCATTGCCCCAAATTCCTATGATCCCCACATCTGCCCCAATACCTGACTGCAGAGCTGTTGACTTCTCTGCCTGGGGGCCTCTACATGTCCCTCCAATTGTCACCTTTGGAGAGGTAGGGGTGGCACAGGGCTCAGGGACATGGCCTCAGCTCCTTCAGAGGCTCTCAGGTGGTGGCAGCTGTCACCCCAGCTGCTCTCATTCGGATGTCACCTGCTGCATTGACTTAGGGTCTCCTGAAAGCAGACCTTAAGACAATGAGACAATGACTTGGGTGCAGGTCTTTTATTTGGAAAGAAATCCCAGGAAACACAGGTAGGGTTGTACGGAGAGGGAGACAGGGTCAAAAAGTGTGCTAATGAGCAGAGACACTGGGGCTCACTCCCCCTGGGGACTCTGACAGTGCTGCACGATAGAATCTTCTACCACAATGAGGATGTACTGAGTCTACATTGTACAATCCGGTAGCCCCTGGTGGCTTGTGGGCTACCAAGTATAGAAATGTGGCTAGTACAATGGAAGAAATGAATTTCTGCTTTTATTTAACTTTCTTTAACTGTAGGGCAGTCCCGGAGGCTGGGTCCTTACCCACTGACAGGGGCTATGCCTGCGGCAGTCAAGTCCCCCGCAGGGTGGCACCCAGCAAGTTCTCTGGTGCAGAGAGCCCCCAGGCTGAGAAGACAAAAGGCAGAGGCGAGAGCAAGAGCGGAGCCTCCAGGTGCAGGCAGGTTAACTTAGGTGGGCAGGGCGTCCAGGGCCTGCGCTCTCAGTGCTCTTGTCCTCAGTGCTCACTCCCCTGTGAATATCTCCAGGAGGACTCCCGGAGGAGTCACACGCTTCCATGCTCTGTTGGGCTCTTCCCCTCCACAGCATTGTCACTCTCCACTCAGTCACCATGACAGATCTCCATGACACCTTTGCTGTCGCCCAGAAGGCCCACCTGCCCACTCAGGACCACATTGGCCACACCTGCTCACCTGGGCTGCTAGGGCCGCTGCGCCCACCGTCCTGGGCCACTGCTTGCTGCTGCCTTTGGCTGACAGTCCAGGATGTGAGGGTGATTGTTGCAGCCAGTGACTGCCCCCTTCGTCTGGGGGCTGGGGTGGAGGGCTGGTCAGCCGGGCAGTGGAGAGGACAGTTCATTTTCCTCTGGCACCTGCCCCCTCACAGGGTCCAGGACACAGCTTTCTGATCCTGCCATGGCCCATTTTTACCCCAGGATGACCCAGGTGCCGAGATCTTAAGGCACTCTCTGTTTCTGTCCCTGTCTCTCCCCGTTGGTTCTGTTTCTCTGGAGAACCCAGACTGATACACAGCACAAAGGCCAATTTATTAATTTAAGGCATCTTTGTGTTCCTAAATATTTATTAAGCACCTTGAACCGTGGTGGGCTCTGAAGAAGTGGCAGTGAGGCAGCCCCATGCTGGCGCGTCTCCTCCTTGTCTCTGGCATCAATGTCATCTCTCCAGAGGAGCCCTGTTGGACCTTTCCTGAAACTGATTGCCCCACCCCATTATTATTCTTTGTTTCAGCACCTTCAAATCATTATTTTTAAATTATTTTATTAATATCCTTTTGGGGGGTTGGGAGAAAGGGTCTGTTTTCTCTTTATTTAATAGAACCTAAGTGCCAGGAGGGCCTTAGCTCAGAGGAGACCACAAATGTTTGTTGCATGGCAGATGGATGAATGGATAGGAGATGCCGCTCCTTACTCTCAAGGCCCTCACATCCAGTGGGTGGCTGGGGGGTGGGAGATTGGGTTCAGGGCTCCCGACACCTGTAGGAGCCTTAATGGAAGATCTGAAGAGGTCTGCATCCTGGTAAGCTCAGCAAAGTCTTCCCATGTGGCCTGAATGCCAATCTGTACCCCAGCCAGTCGGCCAACACTCTATTTTTACTTTTTTAAAAGATTTTATTTATTCATGAGAGACACACAGAGAGAGGCAGAGACATAGGCAGAGGGAGAAGCAGGTTCCTTGTAGGGAGCCTAATGAGGGACTGGATCCCAGGGCCCCAGGATTAGGACTTGAGCCAAGGGCAGATGCTCAACCACTAAGCCACCCAGGTGTCCCAACACTCTATTTTTAAAAGAATCTGTTTTATTTTATTTTTAAAAGATTTTATTCATTTATTCATGAGAGACACAGAGAGAGAGGCAAAGACACAGGAGGAGGGAGGAGACTCCATGCAGGGAGTCCGATGTGGGACTCGATCCTGGACTCCAGGATCACGTGCTGACCCAAAGGCAGACGCTCAACTGCTGAGCCACCCAGGGGTCCCTTAAATGAATATATTTTAAAAACAATTTTATTGAGGTTTAATTTACATACAATAAACTGCAATCATTTTAAGTTCCATAAGTTCTGACAAATTCCAGAGACCCATGCGACCCCACGGCAATCAAAAGAGTTCCCTTCTGCCCCTTTACAAACCAGCCCCAGATAACTACTAACCCATTTTTTGTTAGCATATAGCATATGCTCCTTTCTCTGTGGCTCCTTTTGCTCAGCACGCTTTTGAGAGTCAACCACATTGTTGAGTGTATCCGTAATTCCTTCCTTTTCACGGCTGAGTAGTGTTCTGTATTCCATCAGGTGGACCATTTGTTCATTCATTCATGGGCTTTTGGATATCAGGAGAATTTCCAGTGTTCGGTGGTTATGGAGATAGGTGTTATGAACATATGCATAAAAGCCTCTGTGGAGACAAAGGTTTCCATTTGTCTTGAGTGTCACTCAGAAACGGGGTTATGGGGTTGCACAGGAAGTGCATGTTCAACTTTACAAGAAACTGCTCTCCAAAGCGAATGTGCTATTATACATTCTCAGCTGCGGTGTGTGAAAGCTCTAAATGCTCATTGACACTTGGTGTTGTCAAGTTTGTTTCAAAGTGTATTTTTGGGGGGCGCCTGGATGGTACAGTCCGTTAAAGGTGGGACTCTTGGTTTTGGCTCAGGTTGTGATCTCATGGTGGTGAGATTGAGCCCCACGTCGGGCTCCGTGCTCAGCTGGAGTTTGCTTGGGATTGCTCTCTCTTCTTCTCCCTCTGCCCCTCCCGCTCGTGCTCTCTCTCTCTTTATGAAATAAATAAGTCTTTTAAAAAATCTATTTTTCATTGTAGTGTAATTTATTAATTTACACCTTTGTAAATTAATACAATTACACATTGTAGTGTAATTAAATTAATTTACACCTTTATCTTAAGTGTAGCGTTCAACCAGTTTTGACAAATGCATATCAAAACACAGCACATTTCTATTACCTCGGAAGGTTTCCTGTGTTCTCACCCCTCAAAATAACCACTGATCTGATTTCTATCACCATAGGTTAGTTTTGCCTATTTTAAAATTGTATATAAGTGGAATTATATGATATGTATGTGCTCTTTGGGGGTCCAACCTCTTTGACTCAGCATAATATTTTTGAGATTTATCCAGGATGCAGTTTATTCTTTCTTCCAAGTTCTAACCCATGGGATGGATATGCCAAAGGTTCTTTATCCTTTTTCCTGTGGATGAGCATCTGGGTTGTTTACAGTTTGGGATTATTTATTTATTTATTTTAAAAGATTTATTTGTTTCATAGAGAGAGAGAGCACATGAGTAGGAGGGGCAGAGGGAGAGGGAGAAGGATTCTCAAGCAGATTCCATGCTGATCTCGGAGCCCTACTGAGGGCTAGATCTCAGGACCCTGAGATCATGATCTGAGCCAAAACCAAAAGTCAGATATCCAACTGACTGAGCCACCCAGGTGCCTACAGTTTGGGGTTATTATTAATAAAGCTGCTATGAGCATTTTTTTCAAGTCTTTTTGTGGATTTATGTTTTTCATTCTCTTGGGTAAATTATCTTTGTTAAACTAATAACTCTATGAAACTGTTAAACTAAACTAAAAAAAAAAAAAAGAAACTGTTAAACTATCTTCCACGTTAGAAGATAGTTGTTGTCCAATTTACCCTTCCACCAACAATATATGAGTGTTCTAATTGCTCCATACTCTGTAAAACTTGGCATTATCAATCTTTTTCATTGTAACCATTCAACGGCTATATAGTGGTATCTCACTGTGGTTTGATTTGCGTGTTCCCTCTAATTAATGATGTCAAGTACTTTTGGATGTATTTATTGTCTACTTATTTTTTCTTCAGTGAAGTGCAAAATCTTTTCAAGTATTTTGTGCATTTTGAATTGTCTTCTTATTGGTTTGTAGAAATTCTTTTTATTTTTTAAAGATTTTATTTATTTATTCATGAGAGACACACACACGCATAGAGAGAGAGAGAGAGAGAAAGAGAGAGACAGGCAGAGAGAGAAGCAGGCTCCCCGCAAGGAGCCCGATGTGGGACTCGATCCCAGGACTCTGGGATCATGCCCTGAGCTGAAGGCAGATGCCCAACCGCTGAGTCACCCAGGCTTCCCAGAAATTCTTTATATATTTTGCATTTTGAGTTGCAGGTCAGCTATATGTTTTGTGAATATTTTCTCCCAGTCTGTGGCTATTCTATTCATGTTTTTTTGGTCAGTGTCTTTTAAAGAAGAGACATTTTTAATTTTGATGAAGTGTAATTTAAATTATTTTCTTTTAAAAATATTTTAAAACTTAAATTTGTTTTTTTTAGAAGTTAATGATTTTTTTTAATGATTTATTTTTTAAAAAAAGATTTTACTTATTTATTCATGAGAGGCACACAGAGAGAAGCAGAGACATAGGCAGAGGGAGAAGGAGGTTATCTGCAGGAAGCCCGATGTGGGACTTGATCCCAGGGACTCCAGGATCACTCCTTGGGCCGATGGCAGACACTCAACTGCTGAGCCACCCAGGCGTCCCTTTTAAAATATTTTTTAAAAATAAATATTTACTGACCATCAGGTCCAGGTTGGAAAAAATATTCTCCTGTTTTCTTTTAGAAACTTAGTAATTTCATCCTTTGCTTCCAGGTCTAGGATGCATCTCAAATTAATCTTTGGGTATGTATGTAGAAGGGATCAAGTTCATTTCTTTCCATATAGATACCTGGTTATTCCAACACTAGGTGAAAGTCTTTCCTTATTTTATTGAATTGCTTTGGCACTTTTGTTGAAAATCAAGTTAACTATAGATGTGTGGCTCTATTTTTGGACTTCTCCATATTTAGATCTTTTTCAATTTCTTTCAGCAATGTTTTGTGGTTTTTAGTATACAAGTATTACTCCTCCTTGGTTTAATTTGTTGCTAAGGGTTTTACTTTTGGATATTATTGTAAATGGAATCATTCTTTAAATGTCCTTTTTGCACTGTTTGTTGCTGGTGCATATAAAGACAACTGATTTTTGTGTATTGATTTTGTATCCTATAACTTTGTGGGATTTATTAACTTTTACAGGTGTGTGTGAGTATGGATTCTTTAGAATTTTCTACATATAGGACCATACTATGTGAGTAGAGATCCTTTTATTCCTTTCTTTCCTATTTGGATGTCTTTTATTAATTTTCCTGCCTAATTGCTGTGGCTTGAACTTCTAGTACTATGCTGAATAGAAGTGGCAAAAGTGGGCATCCCTCTCTTGTTCTCGACCTTCAGGAAAAAGCTTTAAGCCTCTCACCATTGAGTATGATGTTAGCTGTTGGTTTTACATATATATCCTTTATTTTGTTGAGGACACTCTCATCCATTCCTATTTTATGGAATGCTTTTTTGTTTGTTTGTTTTTTAAATCAGGAAGGGGTATTGGATTTTGTCAAATGCTCTTTCCACATCAATTGAACTAATCATGTTTTCTCCCTTCCTTCTACTGATGTGGTATTTTTTTTACATTGCTTGCTTTTCATACATCACACTTGGCAGTAGTGTATGATTCTCATAATATGCTGCTGAATTCACTTTGCTAGTATTTTGTTGAGGATTCTTGCATCTATATCCATAGGGGATGTCAGTCTGTAGTTTTCTTGTAGTGTCTTTCTCTGGTTTTGGTATCGGGGTAATGCTGGCCTCAGAGAGTTAGCAAGTGTTCCCTCCTCTTCTATTTTTCAGAAGAGTTTGAGAAGAATTGGCGTTAATTCTTTCTTAAATGTTTGGTTGAAGCCATCTGGTCCTGGGCTCTTCTTTGTTGGAAGGTTTTTTGTTTTTTTTTTTTTTTTTAAAGATTATTTATTTATTTATTCATGATAGACATAGAGAGAGAGAGAGAGGCAGAGACACAGGCAGAGGGAGAAGCAGGCTCCATGCAGGGAGCCCAACGCGGGACTCGATCCCAGGACTCCAGGATCACACCCCGGGCCAAAGTCAGTGCTAAACTCAGGTGCTAAATTTCAGGTGTACAATGGGCCGAAGGCGGTGCTAAACTCCTGAACCACCTGGGCTGTCCCTCCTTTTCTTTCTATAAACTCAGTAGTGATGAAAGAGTTTCATTTCATTTCATTTCATTTCATTTTTATTTTATTTAATTTCATTTTTCATTTCTCTCTGTCTCTGCTTCTCTCTCTCTCTCTCTCTCTCTCTCTCTGCATGAGCAGGGAGGGACAGAGGGAGAAGGAGTGACGGAATTCCAAGCAGGCTTCACACTCAGCAGGGTCTCACGATCCTGAGATTATGACCTGAGCCAAAATCAAAAGTTGGATGTTTAACCAACTGAGCCACCCAGGTGCCCCTCATTTCTTATTTTAGTAACTCGAGTCTTCTCTACTCTTTTTCTTAGTCAATCTAGTGAAAGATCTGTCAGTTTTGTTATCTTTTCAAAGAACCAACTTTTGGTTTTGTTGATTTTATTGTTTTTTCTATTATCTATTTCATTTATCCCCACTTTACTCCCTATTATTGCATTCCTTTACTAATTTTAGGTTTTGTTATCTTTCTTTTTCTAGTTCCTTAAAGTATAAAGTTAAATTATTGATTTGCGATCTTCCTTTTTTTAAAATAAAATGTAGGTGTATCCTGCTATAAATTTCCTGCTGAGCACTGCTTTTGCTACATCCCCTATGTTTTGGTATGTTGTGTTTTCATTTCATTTGTCTCTAAGTATTTTCTAATTTGCCTTGATTTCTTTGAACCATTTAAAATTGTGTTGCTCAGTTTCCATATATTTGTGGATTTTCCAGTTTTCCTTCTGTTACTGATTTCCAGCCTCATTCCATTGCGGTCAGAGAAGATATGATTTCAATCTTTTAAGATTATTGAAACTTGTCTTGTGGCCCAATATATGGTTTATCTTGGAGAATGTTCCATGGGCCCTAGAGAAGCATGAGTATTCTGTTGTTGTTTACTGGTGTGCTCTATGTAAGTCTGCTAGTTCTAACTATTTAATGGAGTTGTTTGTATTCTCTTTTTCCTTTATTAGCCTTCTGTCTAGATGTTCTATCCATTATTGGAGGAGGGGTATCAAAGTCTTGAACTTTATTGTAGGATTGTCTATTTCTTCCTTCAATTCCGTCAATATTTATGTTTTTCCTTTTTCCTCCCTTTTAAAAGTTTTTAATTCCGGTTAGTTGACATACAGAGGAATATTAGTTTCAGGTGTACAATGTAGTAATTCAACACTTCCATACATTACCTGGTGCTCATCATATCAAGTGCCCTCTTTCATCCCCATCATGTATTTCAACCATCCTGCCACCCCTCTCCCCTCTGGTAATCATAAATTTGTTCTCTATAGTTAAGAGTCTGTTTCTTGAGGTTTTTTTCTCTTTCCCTCTCTCCCCCGGCCCGCCACTTGTTTGTTTTGCTTCTTAAATTCCACACATGAGGGAAATCATATGGTATTTGACTTTCTCTGACTGACTTATTTCACTTAGCATTATACTCTCTAGATCCATCCATGCTGTTGCCAATTCTGTCAATATTTGATTCATATATTTTGGAACTCTTTTGTGAATAAATGTTTATAATTGTTATATCTTCTTGATGAATTGATTGTTTTATTAACATATAATGTCCTTATTTGTCTATTGTAACAGTTTTTGATTTAAAGTTTATTTTGTTTCATATTAGTATAACCATCTCAGCTCTGTTTGTTATAGATTGCACAGGAAATCTTTTTGTTTTCTTTTACTTTCAATCTATTTGTGTCCTATGCCTAAAGTGAGTGTTTTGTAGACAATATGTAGTTGAATTATTATTATTTAAGAATTCAATTTTGCCAATCTCTACCTCTTGATTTGGGAGTTTATTCCATTTACATTTTATTAAAGATTTTATTTATTTATTCATGAGAGACACGGAGAGAGAGAGAGGCAGAGACACAGGCAGAGGGAGAAGCAGGCTCCATGCAGGGAGCCTGACGTGGGACTCGATCCCAGGTCTCCAGGGTCATGCCCTGGGCTGAAGGCTCGCTAAACTGCTGAGCCACTCTGGCTGCCCCTCCATTTACATTTAAAGTAATTACTGATAAGGAATGACTTCTGCCATTTTACCGTCTCCTGCATGACTTCATTTGTTCCTCATTTCCTCATTATTGTTTTCTTTTGTGTTTGATGGATTTTTTTTTTGTAGTGAACTATTTTGATTCCCTTCTCATTTCCTTTCGTGTATATCTTTTATATATTTTCTAGTGATTACCATGGAGGTTATAATTAATATCCTGAATTTATAATAATTTTATTTGAATTGATACCAACTTAGCTTCAATAGCACAAAAAAACTCTCCTCCTATACAGTTCTGTCTCTCCCATCTTTATATCATTATCAATTAAATCTCTATGCATTGTGTGCTCATTAACATAGATTTATAATTTTTAAAGTGTTTTGTCTTCCAAATCTTATGGGAAATCAAAAGAGGTGTCATAATCCAAAATTATAATAGTATTGGCTTTTATATTTATCTACATAGTTATCTCTACTGAAATTTTTTATTTCTTTATATGGCTTCAAGTTACTGTCTAATGTCCTTATATTTCAACTTGAAGGACTCCCTTTAACATTCCTCATAGAGCAGGTTTACAAGCAATGAACTTCTTCAGGTTTTGTTTATCTGAAAATGTCTTAATTTTACCTTAAATATTTGAAGGATAGTTTTACTGGATATAAAATTCTTATTTTAGGGCACCTGGATGGCTCAGTTGGTTAAGCATCTGCCTTCAACTCAGGTCATGACCTCAGGGTCCTGGGATCAAGCTGTCCTTCTGCCCCTTGCCCCAGCCCCACTCATGCTCTCTCATGCACTCTCAAATAAATAAAATCTTAAAAAAAATAAAATTCTTATTTTTTCTTTTGGCACTTTAATCATCTCTCTCCTTTTTGGCCTCCATGGTTTGTGATGAGAAATCAACTTTTTATTTTTATTTTATTTTTTTAGAAATCAACTTTTTAAAAACATTTTTTTTTAATAGACTCCACACCCAACATGGGACTGGATCTCATGACAGATCAAGAGTTGCATGTTCTACCAACTGAACCAACCAAGTGCCCTGAGAAATCAACTTTTAATGTTTTTTGTAAATACTTTCTCTCTCTTGCTGCTTTCAAGATTCTTTCACAAGTTTTTTGTCTTTTGACAGTTATGATTTGTTTCGATGTGGATTTCTTTTAGTTTATCTTATTAGGAATTATTTGAGCCTTTTTTTTTAAGATTTCATTTATTTATTCATGAGAGACACAGAGAGAGAGAGAGAAGCATAGACACAGGCAGAGGGAGAAGCAGGCTTCATGCAGGGAGCCTGACATGGGACTCGATACTGGGTCTTCAAGGATCACACCCTGGGCTGAAAGCAGCACTAAACCGCTGAGCCACCTGGGCTGCCCGAGGCTTTTGATTTATAGATTCATGTATTTCATCAAATTTGGGGAGTTTTTGACCATTATTTCTCAACAATTTCTTTCTATCCCCTTTTCTCTCTTACTTTTCTGAAACTCCCATAATGGGTATATTGATCTGTTCCATGGTGTCCCAAAGGTTTCTTAGGCTCTGTTCATTTTTCTTCATTCTCTTTTCTTTCTGTTCCTCAGACTAGATCATTTCAATTGTTCTATCTTCAAATTTTTCATTTTTTTTCTTCTGTGTGTTCAAATCTGCTGTTGAATCCCCCTAGTGGATTTTTCACTTCAGTTATTATACTTTTCAGTTCCATAATTTCTTTCTGGTTCTTAAAAAAATAATTTCTGACTCCTTTTTGATGTTCTTATCTTGTTAATCTATTGGTCTCTTGATTTCCTTGAATCTTTGTTTTAATTTTTATTAGCTCTTAGAGTATATTTAAAACAGTTGATTTTATGGTCTTTATCTAGGAAGTCTATGTCTGAAATTCCTCAGGAGTGGGCTACACTTTCCTGATTCTTTGTATGTCTTATAATTTTTGTTGAAAACTAGACATTTTGAATATCATAATGTAGTACCTCTGGAAATCAAATTCTCTGTCTTCCCCAGGGTTTGTTTCTGTTTATTTTTAAAATTTCATTTACTTATTCATGAGAGACAGAGATAGAGAGAGAGAGAGGGGCAGAGACACAGACAGAAGGAGAAGCAGGCCCCATGGAGGGAGCCCGATGCAGGACTCAATCCCTGGTCTCCAGGACCATGCTCTGGGCTGAAGGTGGCACTAAACTGCTGAGCCCCCCGGGATGCCCACTTCTGTTTATTTTTAATGGCTTCGGTTGTCCATTCATTTAGAGGCTTTCCCAAATCATTTTTGCAAAGATTATATTCCTTATTGTGTGTAGTCTCTAAAATCTGTTTTGTTATTTCGGTGGTCAGCCAGTGATCATGCAGAGATTTCCTTTATCCCTGGAGCCAAAAAAAAAAAAGGTATTTTCTCAATTTTTGTAGGTGGGCTGTGAGCAAAGACACACTTTCTATGCTAAGCCACAACTCTGCCTTAGCCTTCACCTTCGGCTTGTGTGGTGCCCATAGAGTCACCAGGTGAAAACCTAGGGACATCTCAGGTCTTTTCTAAATGTGCATTCCATTCTAGGCATGCACACTGCACTCTTTTTTCACTACTATGTTCGGTGGCTCTTCTGAGTCCTTATTCCCCCAATAACCTTACTTCTTTGTCTTCCCTTTTTCAGGCTTTTGGGTTCCATCAGCCACTTGTCCCATCTGCTAACCTTTGCCCCAGGAGGGCATGGGGTGTATATGACTAAATCTTTCCACACTTGCTAATTCTGTCTGGAAAGCCACTCCAGCCTGGTAGGGTTTTCAGGGGGCATGACAAATAAAAGTCAACCTCTGAGGCATCCCTCAGGGAACCACCAAACAAGTCAAAACACACAATTACAGTATTTTAAGAACAAAGTCTGTGTTAGTCCCCTGACACCAGCAAGCCACACCAGGAATGCAGGCTGCTATCCTTATAGCTGCCACTATGCTGGGGAATGAGAAATGAGACTCAGGTGGGTGAAAATGCCACCATGCTCTCTTATTAAAATTCAGTTTTCCTTATTTCTCTCATTAAGTATCTTCCTGGTTGCTATAAAATTTGGATTAGATTCCAGAGCCCCCCGCCCCCCCACCAATGGATTAAGCCTGCCTTTGCCAGCTTACAGTTGTTTCAGAGGAAGGACTGATTCTTTAAGTGTTATACTCCACTGCTTTCCATGATGTTACCAGGTCTCTCTTTTCTTTCTTTCTTTCTTTCTTTCTTTCTTTCTTTCTTTCTTTCTTTCTTTCTTTTCTTTCTTTCTTTTTCTTCTTCTTCTTCTTCTTCTTCTTCTTCTTCTTCTTCTTCTTCTTTCTTTCTTTCTTTCTTTCTTTCTTTCCTCTTTCTTCTTTCTTTCTTTCTTAGATTTTATTTATTTATTCATGAGAGACACAAAGAGAGAGAGGCAGAGACATAGCCAGAGGGAGAAGCAGGCTCCTTGCAGGGAGGCTAATGTGGGACTCGATCCCAGGACCCCGGGATCATAATCTGAACCAAAGGCAGAGGCTCAACCACTGAGCCACCCAGGTGCCCCTCTGTCTTTTCTTAACCTTACATTTTTATTGAGGTAAACAGCAAAATGTACAAATCTTGAGCAGACAGCTTGACAAGTTTTACATATGTATGCTCTCATACAGCCACAACCCAGATCAAGATACAAAATATTTTCAGTTCCTCAGAAGTTTTCTCCATACCCCTTCCAGGAGAGTTATGACCTTTATTTCTGTAAATTTGTTTTCTCTGTTATAGAACATTTTATACATAGAATCAATTTGTGGGTACTCCGAATCTGGCTACTTTGCTTAGTTTAGTGTTTTGGGGATGCATCTGTCTTATTGCATGTAGCTGAAGTGGGTTCCTCTTTTTTTTATTACTGAAACAATTCCACTGTAGGACTATACCATGATTTGTTTATTCATTCATCAATTGCTGGGCATTTAGGTGGTTCCCAGTGTTGGCTATTGTGAATAGAACTCTATGAGCATTCTTGCATGTGTCTTTTGTTAAATATGATGAATGGGTTTTTTTCTCTTTGGCATATTTGGGAGAAGATTCTCTAGGTCACTTGACTCTTGAGGGATGCCCTGTTCTCTACACCCAATGGCTTTTCTCTGTGTCCACCCAGCTGAACTCTGGTTTGGCCTTCTGCTTCTTGAACACCATAATCCCCAAGAATTCTGTGACTCTGCCCTGCTGGCTTCTCTCCACCCTGTTGAGCTTATTTGTGGGTCTTTTGACTGTCCAGCACCTAGACCATTCTGGACCCCTTTCTACATAAGATTTAGCTGTCTGCCTTGGCCATCTCATCTCTTTTCAAAGCCTCATGTCCCATAGACAACCCAGTAACTATAGAATCTGAGGCTCGACCTTCAGCCCCATATATGCCTCTAGGAATTGGCCAATGGTCAATTGTTTGGTGGACATCTCTGCTTGGGTGGTCCTGTACCAGTCACAATTTATACTTTCCCCACTGTCTGTTCCATTGTCCCTCAGCTTGTCCTCTCTCCTCTGCAGTGCCCATTTCAAGATTGCTCCATTTTTCTTCCAGCCACACAGGTCTGGGTCCCTGACTTCCTTCATTCTATCCATTTCCTTTCCCCCAGCAACCAATCTGGAGAACCTAAGTACAGTCCATGGTATCTTTCCAATGCCTTGGGGAACCTCCCTTCTTCTCTAGCCCATGGCTGCTGCCCCAGTTCAAGCCTTAGAATCCCCTTTCAACACTCCTCTGTAAGCTTCCAACTTCCAGCCTTCCCTTTGCTAATTGACTTGGCCTCCAGCTCCAGACATGGCCCCCAAAGCTGGCTCTGACCATGTCTGCCTCAGCAGTGAGGCCATGCTTGAGGGCCTGGGCTGCAGCTGAGCCAGCTTTGGGCGCCATTCCTTAGCACCGATCGTGCATGGCAGACACGCTCAATGGCCAGGGCTCACAGACAGGTTTTTCATGTTAGGGATTTGGAAGGGGCTCCAGCTCTGGTTGTAGTTCAGAGCTCGTGAGATGCAGGAGAGCCCCTGTGTGAGCTCATCTTTCCTGGGGCAGCTGGACTCAGGGCTAAGCCGGCTGGGGAGGCTGTTTGGAAAATTTCACACTCAGCCCTGCCACTTGGCTGGCCTCCAGGTGTTTGGCAGCTCAGGTGACTCATGGTGAGTCCTCAGTCAACCCATCCTTCCAGCAAGTACTGCCAGATCTGGGGCCACCTCCAGATGGGTCATGAACATGGGGATCAATGGGGAACCTTGAGAGGCAGACCCTACTAGGAGGGGCTTGTGCTCTTGTTGGGGAAAGGAGATTCATAAAGAAACAATGAGAGAACAGGAGTGGGAGAACTTTGGGGGGAGGGAGATGATGCTGGTCATTTGAGATTGGAAAGCCAATTTATTTGAACTATTGTGTGTACACAACCTTTTGGAAGAGACATAGTAATACACCTGAGAGAGATGGTACCCAATCACAGCTAAGAGCATGGGCTGTGGAACCAGTCTGTCTGGGGTCAACATCTAGTTCCACCACTTGCTAGCTGTGTGATCTTAGCCAAGTTGCTTAAACTCTCTGTGCTTCTATCTCTTCATCTGTAGAACTGAAATAACAATAATAGCACCCATTTACCTACCTCATCGGATATTTGTGATTGTTAAATACGTTAACACAAGTGAAGCACTCAGGGAAGTACCTGACACCTAGTCAATGCTCAACAAACATTAGCATTGTTATAACTGTACTTATCCCAGCCTACCTCTCCACCACTCCCTCCCTTCATGCTTTGGCTACTCTGGCCCCATGTGGTTCTTTGGCCGTTTCTGTTTACACTGGGGAACTCTTGCACCTCCTTCAGATCCAGTTCAAAAATCACTTCTGGGAAGACTTCCCTGACCCTCAGGTCTTTTCTCTCTGTTTTGTTAACACTTGCTCTTCTTAATTTTAATCATGTTTTACCTGTCTGGCCTTTTGACCAGCTCGTGAACAACTTGAGGGTAAGCCTGTGTCTAAATCATTTCCTTGTTCCTAGCACCTAGCATGCCTCTGGGGCTAGCCCCAATAGCCACCTAATAATTGTTTGTTAGATAAGTAATTGAAAGAATTGGTGTTTTCTAAGAAAACACGATAGAGGACTGATCTGTGAGGTGCAATGTATTTTTTGACAGGGCATAAACTGGTGATGCTGTTGTCCACAGCCAAGGCCATGGAGAGGCTGTGATGTGTGATCCTGTGTGTGGCAGCCATCAGGGCAGCCTTCCTGGAGAAGGAGGGGTGGGAGTGACAAGCCCAGGCTGGCTCCCACTGGCTCCAAAGATGTTAGGCACTGTGGGATTGGCAGCTGGTGCCCCTATGGTTTGCCCTTGGCTTTTCTGCTGCCACTTTGGGACCAGCGGAACTTGGCAGAGTTTAGCTCCCTGCCTCTGCTCTGGGAAGAGGGCTCAAACGTGGGACAATGGTGGTGAGGACCAGCCCCCATCCCACCGACACACACGGAACCTCTTAGAATGGATTTCACGCTCCCTGTCCTAATGCAGACCGTCTCCGCTTTGCTTTGGAAAAACAGAGGTCTTACTCCAGCCTTCTGAAACCAATTGGAAACAAATCTTCCCTCCCTGTCCCTCCCCCAACATCTGTAGAGGCCAAAAGAAGGCAGAACAAGGCAGAACAGAATGGCCAAGGGGCTCAGGACCCTGCTCTCTGCAGTGACAGAGTGGCCACTTCCCCTTGGATGAGTGGGAGCCAGCTCTGATGATGTCTCCAAAGCCACACTCCCCAGACATCTGTCCATTCTGCTTGTTCACCAGGGAGGCTCTGGATGGGGTCCGGCAAGGCCATTGCTAGATATAAAGTTACAGCCATACTCCCCCCTCTCAGTGCTGACACCTGCCCACTGCTCCTTGTCTCTAAAGTCTGTGCCCTGCAGCCTTCTGTTCTGGCCCTAGTCTGCACTGTTCCTACTCATGCCCTGTCACTGCCTGGGTGACCTTGGCCAAGTCCTTGCATCTCTGAGTCACTGTTTCCTGGTGGGTAAAATGGAGAGAGAGAGAGTGATCACCTGAGTGAGGTGGAAAGCAGCCCCATAAGAGGGGTGTAGGAAGGGATGTGTGTGAGTTATCACCATCATGCTTGTCTGTCTCTGGTTCTGAGCCTCACCGCTGCTCCTCCGGTTCCTTACCATTCATGGTCAAACTCTGGGCAATCGCCCAGTAAATGTCCCTGGACCACCATATCCCCCATGGATCTCTTGTTGGTATTGTACTCTGTACCATTCAGAATTTACCATGCACACCTGTCTGTTTATTTAAAAAAGCACAGCATTGGAGTCCAAAGGTCTGGGTTCGAGTCTCTGCTCCACCACTGTTGTTTAGCTGAGTCAGAAAGGCAGCCTGCATTCTCTCTCCAAGCCCCAAGTTCATCACTTATAAGTGGACTTGATTATGATCACGCCCACCTCTCAGACATCTATGGGACACAAATGGGATGCATGCATGTAAAAGCATTTTGCAAACTATAAAAAGCACTTGGTCATGTTGCCTCTTTCTGTTTCTAGTTTGATGTAGGTTCCCTGTGGTAAAGACCTGCTTCTGCTGAGCCATAGTGGCTGTGCTGGTAGGGTGTGGTCCCAGGCAGGTGCCCAGTGAGTGGCCCTATTAGACCCTGTATGGGGGAACCCCTTGTATCCTAGTGGGAGCAGGCCAGGAGTGCTGGCCTGTTGGGACCCAGATGGCCCACAGGAGCGCTGGCAGGAGGAGGCAGCAGTGGCGACCCTGTGGAGTGATTTCCGGCCTTGGTCCCATTCTAAAGACATCCAGATGGTCTCTTGAAGATGTTACCCAGGAAGCCAATTGCCAGACATGAAGACTCCAAAAGGAGGTCCAAGGAGACACAGCCAGAGGACACAAGAGGACACATCTGATCATTGAAACATGAAAACAATCGAAATGTTGGATTGCCCAAAGGCCAACTAGAAACCGTCAAAATATAAACACCCAGTGGTAAACAGAAGACAGCGATCAGATTGTGAAATGGAGCGCCAGAAAATTTGAAATAATTGAATTATAAAAATTCATAATTTTGAAAATGATGGAGAAAGGCTGCCTGGTGCAGTGTGGTGGCGGGGAGAGGGCTGGGCCAGAGAAGGACATCTTCCTGAGTGATACACCCAGGTAGGAGTGGGTTTGTGTCCCTTCCATCTTCCCCATGCCCAGCCAGAAGCTAGGTCCGGAACAGGCAGTAGTGAGGTTCCTGCAGACCAGGGTGTTGAAAACAATGGAGAACTATGGACGGGTTTATGCAGAGAGATGACATGGCCAGATATTTGGGCTTGAGCTGTAGTGAAGCAAAGACCTGTAAGGTGGTACCCAAAGTAAACAGACTGGGTAAGTAGGGAGTAGGTCACAATCTACACAGAATCTAGGGGAGTGGGTGATACATTGTGGGTTGCAGATGGAGGTTAGTGGTGGTGTTTGAAGATGACCTTTCCATCTGGGGATGAGGAGATGATGTGGGTAGAGAATGAGAAGAGTAGGCTTTGAACAGAAAAGGATGATCTCAATGTGGGGTTTATGGAAGTTGAGGTGGGCCAGTTAGCTGGACATCTCTACAGGAGTCTGGATAAACAGGCCGGACTCAGAAGAATACACTGGAGTTTCAACTTTGAGGTTTTCAAGTTGTCTGAGGTTGGGTTTCTTAGAAGCAGACCCTGAGATGCAATTTTTGTGCAAATCATTTAAGAAAGTGCTCCTAGGGGAGACTAGCAGTATCTAGGACAGCACAGGGGAGGGAGTCAAGCAAAAGTATGATCTCAGATATGAGTCCCAGGAACCTAACCCCAAGGGGACTCTGGAGTGGAGATTGTACTTCCTGACCTGAGGCAGGCAAGCTGGACTTTCCTGAGCGTGACTGTTTTTGCAGGTGTTGGTCAGTGGTTGGGGACCATGGCATTGAGAGGCAGGAAATTCCTGGCATTCTGGCTCTCTGCAAGTGAAGGAAAGTTTCACAGCGCACAGGGAGTCCTCCACAAAGGGCCAAGAGCTGGTTGTTGGAAGAAGAATCTATCGAGGGCAGGGATGCAGAGGGGTCCCTTTGCATTTGCAGTGTAGGAAGTGCACTGTGTCTGTTCCCCACGTCAGCTATCGAAGCAGGGGTGGCTGGGCTGGCTCTACCATATTGACAGTTCAGGCTCCTGGATGGAAGGGGCTATAAAGTCCACCCAACCCAACTTCTCACTAGTGCCAGAATCCTTTCCCTCACCACTCAGCAAGTGCGGTCACAAGTGACTGCAACTCAACTCAAATGACTTCAGCAAAAAAGGAATTTATTGGCCTAGGTAACTGGGAAGTCCAAGGGTGTGGCCAGATCCCGGGGCAGAAATTATGTCACTGGGTTTCTCTCTCTCCAGCTTTTTGGTGTGTGTTGGGTCTCGGTCAGCGGGGTTCTCTCCATAAGTTAGGAAGCCTGGTGTCTAGCAGCTCCGGGCACCATCCTTAAAAGCCCCGGTACAAATGGAAGAGAGACACCTTTCCTTCCAGCTGTCAAATGTCCTTCCTGCTGAGCTGACATGCCCATGCCTGAACCAATATCTGGGGTGCATCTCATCCCGAAGGGACCAACTGTTAACTAGCACAATTTACCATCTACTTCCCAGGTCTACCTTTCTTTCTTTCTTTCTTTCTTTCTTTCTTTCTTTCTTTCTTTCTTTCTTTCTTTCTTTCTTTCTTTCTTTCTTTCTTTCTCTCTCTTTCTTTCTCTCTCTCTCTCTCTCTCTCTCTCTCTCTCTCTCTCTCTCTCTCTCTCCCCCCTCCCTATGTATTCCACTCAAGCCTGAGTCATGTGCCTACCTCTGTGAGGGGGGACAGGGAAGGGTCAGCCCCTCCAAACCAGAGGAAATGAAGTAATGTGTTCAGTTCCTAACAGTGGAGGTGCCAGCTGACAACACTGATGTCCTTTCCAACTGGGAGTGCAGGATGCTTCTGTTTCCAAATAAGAAGTACCCCCCAGAGAATATAAAAATTAGTGAAAGGGAATAAAGGGAAAGAAGAGAAAATGAGTGAAAATATCAGTGAGGGTGACAACACATGAGAGACACCTAACTCTGGGAAATGAACAAGGGGTAGTGGAAGGGGAAGTGGGCAGGGGGTTGGGGTGAATGGGTGATGGGCACTGAGGGGGACATTTGGCGGGATGAGCACTGGGTGTTATGCTATATGCTGGCAAAATGAACTCCAATAAAAAATTAAAAAAAAAAAAGAAGTACCCCCCAGAGGCCTCTAGGAAGGTCAGGGTGGAACCTGGGTGTGTGTGGGGGCGGGGGGGATGGAAAAATGGAGAGCCATCTGCGTCCTGCCCTTGAGAGAGGGAGAGACAAAGAATGGGTTTTGGCTAGATGGCTGGAGCTGTCTGGGGTCTGGCCCTGAAACAGGAGGGGCAGAAGCAGGCCCTAAGTTGAGGCTCAAGAGGTCTAGTCTTGGGGTGTGGGGAAGCTGCTCCTAAAAGCTGGCTTGTGTGGCAGGTGGATGGACAAATAGCCATATCCAGCTGAAAAAGGAGAGACCAAGCAGAGGTGGCAAGAGGAGGTGCCAGCTGCAAGGGCTGTCCCAACAGTCAGGCAGGAGGACACAGATGGCACCCGAGGGCAGGGTGGGCTCGATGGTGGCCCTGGAGCTCCAATTCTGCTGGTGCTCATCATAAGCTCAGTTGGTGCCCGGAGCACTGGGATAAAAGTCAGTCCCCAGATAAGGCAGGGGGTGGCAAAGAGTGGGCCATTCTTACAAGGACAGAAAGTAGATTAGCGGTTGCTTAGGGCTGGGAAGAGGCTGGGAGGGGGGCCGGGGGATGATAGCTAAAGCACGCAGGCTTTGTTTTTGAGGCGATGAAAATGTTCTAGAATGGACGGTGCTAATGACTGCACATGTCTCACTGAATTGTGCACTTTGAATAGGTGAGGTGTATGGCATGTGAATTATATCCTAACAAAGGGGAGTGGGATTTTTTTGGTTAGAGGAGCAGAGGCAGCTTTCGCTCAGATGGTCCTTGATGTGCTCCCACCAGGCTGATCACTAGGCTCCACCTTCAGACCCCACCTTCTGGCAGACCATGCGGAGGACTCAGCTGTCTGAGCCCCGCTGCTATATCACCTCCTTGTCTGCAGTGGTTCCCAACTAGTGCACCTACTTTCCTCTGTGCCCTCTACTCTGTATTAGGCATCTTCACAAATGCAAATGTACTCATATCACCCCATGAGTGACATGCACATCTGGCCATCCTGCACATCTGGCCCCTGCTGACCAGCCATACCTCTTCCATTCTTTGAACTTGATATGGCCTCAGGGCTTTTGCATTTCCTGTTCTTTGTGACCAAAACTGCTTTCCTCTTTTGACCTAAGAAACGTATTTCCTTCTTCCTTTCCTACACAGCACTTATTCCATGCATAATTATACATTCCAGTTGGTTGGCTTGGAATATAAACTCTTTGGGTATATGTGTGTTCACCCTGATTCAGAACACTCGATAAAAATGTGTGAAATTAGTGAAGGAATATTCCCTCTGCCCTGGAGAGGCTGGAGCCCACAGAGGAAGTCTCTAAGACTCCAGGGTAGACAGTTGGGTGTGGGCAGACAGGATCAGCAGGTGAGGTCCATCGGCCTGGGTCAGAGCCCAGTGGTCATTGGTGGCATTGAATCCTGAGGTCACATGTCTCTCTGTAGCCACTACCCACCTCCCTGAGGTCAGAAAGTCCAGGGAGTGTGGAGTCCCTGTTGTGGCTGCTGCATATTTGCGGGCTGGGGGCAGGGGCTGTCCTCAGACTGCAGCAGGGAGGCTCCAAGGGCAAGGAGATGCCTCAGTCTGGAAAATCACATCACGAGATCGAGCTGGCCCTGGGACAAGGCAGGGAAAGTGCTAGGAGGCTGGCGTTCCAAGAGACACAAGCCGAGAGACTAATTCTTGGAAAGTCGAAACCCCCAGGGGGGCTGCAGTGGGTCTTTGAGCTGCTGGCGAGCACCACTCTGGCTTTGGGACCATCCAGAGTGGTGAAAACAGAGTGGCTGGAGATTTTGGCCACCTCACAGTGTGGACAGGACGGTGAGGTCCAGAGGACGGGAGCCATCCTCCATGGCTGCATAAGCTGGAACTGGGGCCCAGGTATCCTGGCTCCTGGCCCGGCCTCTTTTCTCTCTGCCAGGCCGCCACCGCCTCTTCCAAATGGGAAAATCCACGTGGCATTTCTCCTTGATTCTGGAAGGGATAATACAGCGTGCGTGTGGATGCTCACAAATCTGCATGTGTGAAGTGGATTTCCCTTCCTGAGCATCCTTGGGGGGTGATTCTCGAAAGCATCTCTATTCTCTGCATCCCTGTAGGCTGCTTTTGCCAACTTGCTTTATTGCTTTTTGAAACTTTTAATCCAGAAATAACCTTAAACTTACAAAAAAGCTGCAAGAATATTATAAGCAAAGCCCAGTGATTTTTTAGCCTAGATTTGTCACTTGTTTGCATTTTGCCCCATTTGTTTTTATCACATAATCTCACTCTATATAGACACATGCACACAGATACACACACATACACTAAAAACTGAGTTCATACTGATACATCCAACTGATACATCTATCCAGCAACCTAGTATACTTCTAGAGTTTTCCTTCCCATGTACCTATGTTTCCCTTCAACAATGAGAAACCTGGCTCCTACTTCCCACTCATTCGCTCAAGCCTAGAATACAAGAAAATAGTTTCAAAGCTGGGAACCCATATCACCGTAATAGCCAAATCTATCAACTGGAATTCAATATTTATTTCCATTTCCCTAAGATAAAAATTTAATATAGAAAACACACAAATCTTAAATGTATACTTTGATGAATTCTCACAAATAGCATATACTTGTGTTTTCCATAGCCCAATTGCCTTGGGCATCTCAGGCAAATATAACAAAATACCATATACTGGTAGCTTAAACCAACACACATTTATTTCTCATGGTTCTCATGGGAAATCCAAGATCAAGGTGTTGGACGATTCAGTTCTTGGTGAAGACTCTTTTCCTGGCTTGCAGATGGCCATCTTATTGCAGTGTCCTCACATGAAAGGTATCTTTCATTTTTACAGGGTGGCTAGTCCCATTATGGGGTCCCCCCACCTCTTATAAACCTAATTACTTCCCCAAAGCCCCACTTCCACATTCACTCCATAACACCAATCAGGGTAGAGAACATTTCCATCATTCCAGAATGGTCTGTAGGGTAACTAAGTAGGAATGGAATGGCTGGGTGGTAAAGAGATGTATGTTTAACCAAACAAGAAATGATCAGAACTTTTCTTACAATGTTTATGTTTTTTACATTTATCTTAACAATGAAGGAAACTGTTCTGCATTCTCACCAACATTGCCAGTCTTTTAAATTTCAGCCTTTACAGTAGGATCATATAATAGATATCCTTTTTCAGTCAGGCCATCCTAACAGTTATATAGTGGTATCTCATTGTGATTTTATTTTTCATTTTCCTGCAGACCAACTATGTTGAGCATACTATTATTTATAAAACTTCATTTTAGAAGTATCTAATTTTAGAATATTTGCCTGTCTTTTAAATTGTGTTCTTTATTTCTTTTTTAAATTATTGATTTGTACGTGTTCTTTATATATGCTAGGTATATGTCCTTTGTCAGATATGCATTTTGTGAATAGTTTTGCCTGAGTTTGTGGCTTGTCTATTTATTTTTGTACTGGTGACTTTTTATTGTGGTAAAATACACAGAACATAAAATTTACCACCTAACCATTTTCAAATATAAAATCCAGTGGCATTTAGTACATTCAAAATATTGTGCAACCATCACGACTATCTAATTTCATTTTCATCACCCCCAAAGGAAACCCAAATACCCATAAAGCTATCACTCATCATGCTCTCATTTTCCAACCTCCTGCAACTATTAATCTACTTTCCATCCCCATGAGTCTGGCTGTTCCATATGAATGCAGTCATACAGTATGTGGTCTTTTGTGCCTGGCTTCTTTCACTTAACATAATGTTTTTCAAAGTCCTTCCACATTGTACAAAGTATCACAACTTCATTCGTTTTATGGCAAAACAACATTCCATCATATAAATATATTACAATTTATCAGTTCATGGACATTTGTGCTATTTCTATCTTTTGACTATTGTGAATAGCACCACTATGGACATTTGTGTACAAGTTTTCTTGTGAGCATGGTTTCAGTTCTCTCAGACATATACCTAATAATGGAATTGCTGGGTCATAGAGTAATTCTATGTTTAATTGAGAGACTGCCACCATTTTCTGCTGTGGCTGCACCATTTCACATTCCCACTATCAATGTATGAGAGTTCCCATTTCTTCACAACCTTACAAAACATATTTTTTGTGTTTGGATTATATCCATCCTTGTGGGTGTGAAGTAGTGTCTCACTGGAGTTTTGATTTATAGTTCCTTAATGACTAATGATATGAAGTATCTTTTCGTGTGATTTTTTTTTTTTTGCCATTTATGTATTTTATTTGGAGACTTGTCTGTTAAAGTCTTTTGTTATTGTGTTGTAAGAGTTCTTTAAATATTCTGGATACTGGATCCTTCCCAAAGGTGTGATTTAAAAATGTTGCCTTCCATTCTGTGGATTGTTATTTAACTTCCTTGATAATATCTTTTGATGTATAGAAGTTTTAGATTTTGATGAAATTCAATTTATCTCACTTTTCTTTTGTTGCTTGTGCCTTTGATGTCACAACTAGGAAACTATTGTTAAATCCAAGGTCATAAAGACTTACCCTTATGTTTTCTCCCTAAGAGTTTTATAATTTTAACTCTCACAACCCAATAAGCCAATAACAAATTACCCAAATTTCAAATGGGCAAGTGAGTTGAATGGACATTTCTCCAAAGAAGATATACAAATTGCTAAGAAACACAGGAAAAGTATATTTCACTACTTTTGATGCCCTACATTAGGGCATTCATTAGAGAAATGCAAATTAAAACCACAATGAACACCACTTTTTACCCACTAGGATGATTGTATTAAAAAAGACAGACAACAACAACAACAACAGCAACAACAACAAAGACAGACAATAACAAGTGTTGTTTAGGATGTGGAGAAATTGGAGCTTTCATACATTGCTGATGGGAATGTAGAATGCAGCCTCCATTGTAAAATTTGGCAGTTCCTCATAAATCTAAACACAGATACCCTATAACCCAGGAATTCCATTCTCTTTCACTGGGTTGTTTTTTCACTCTACTAATATTGTTCTTCGATGCACAAAAGTTTTAAATTGTGAAGATATTCAATTTATCTATTTCTTCTTTGGGACTTGAGGTTTTGGTGTCATAGCTAAGAAATCATTATGTAATCCAAAGTCATGCAAATTTATCCCTATGTTTCCTTCCAGAATTTTTACAGTTCAGGCTCTTATAGTTAGGTCTTTGATTTGTCTTGGATTATGGTGTGAGATAAAAGTATTCAGTGTTCTGTGAAGGGCCAACTTTGTTCTTTTGCATGTGGGTATTCAGTTGTCCTGGCACTCTTTGTTGAAGACGCTATCCTCTCTTCATCGAATGGTCTTGGCATCTTTGTCAAAAGTCAACTGACCATAGATTATATGGGTTTATTTCTGTATTCTCAATTCTATTCCATTGATCTATATACCTATCCTTATGGCAGTATAACAGGGTGTTAATTACTGTAGCTCTGTAGTAAGTTTTGAAACCAAGAAATGTGACTCCTCTAACTTTGTTCTTTTTCAAGGTTGTTGACTGTTTGAGGCTTATTGCATTTCCATTTGAATTTTAGGATCATTTTGTCCAATTGCAAAAAAAGGCAGTTGATATTACATTAACTATAGAGCAATTTGGGAATTGTTGCCATCTTAACAATATTAAGTATTTTTATCCATGAATGTGGGGTGTTTTCTCATTCATTTAGGTCTTCTCCAATCTCTCTCAACAATATTTTTTAGTTTCAGTACAAGTTTCACACTTCTTCTGTTAAATTTACTCCAAAGTATTTTATTCTTTTTGATGCTATTATAAACGATATTATATTTGTGATTTCATTTTGAGATTGCTCATTACCAGTGTATAGAGAAATGACTAGTTTTTGTATATTGACATCTTGTGAGCTTAATGAACTGGGTTTTCTGGTTATGACATCTGCAAATAGAGTTTTACTTCCTTTCTTATCTGGATGCCTATCTTTTTCTTGCCATATTGTCCTGGCTAGAACCTCAAATACAATGTTCAACAGAAGTGGTGAGAACAGATATTCTTGTCTGGTTCCTCATCTTCGGGAAGAAAATTTTCAGTCTTTCATATTCAAATCTGATGTTAGCTCTGGGATTTTTGTACACAAACTTCATCAGATTGAGGAAATTCCCTTCTATTCCTAGTTCATTGAGTGTTTTTACCAGGAAAGGATGTTGGATTTTTGTTAAGTGCTTCTCCTGCATTTTTTAAGATTGTCATTGTTGGGCAGCTTGGGTAGCTCAGCGGTTTAGCGCCGTCTTCAGCCCAGGGCGTGATCCTAGAGACCCGGGATCGAGTCCCACATCGGGCTCCCTGCATGGAGCCTGCTTCTCCCTCCGCCTGTGTCTCTGCCTCTCTCTCTGTCTCTCTCTCTCTGTCTGTATGTCTCTCATGAATAAATAAATAAAATATTAAAAAAAGATTGTCATTGTTTTGTTAATTTTGTTAATATGGTATATTTCATTGATTTATATTTGTATATTGAAACAAATTTGCAGTCTTGTAAAAAATGCATATAGTCATTTTTTTGTGTACTGTTTGATTCAATTTTCCAATATTTTATTGAGATTTTCCATCTGTTTTCATAAGAAATAGTGGTCTGTAATTTTCTTTCCTTGTAATATTTTTGTCTAGTTTTGGTATCTGGGTAATACTGGCCTCATAAAATGGCTTAGGAAGTGTTCTATTCTTCTCTTTTTTTGAAAAGACTTTCAGAAAGATTGGTGTTAATTTTTTTTCAACCTTTGATAGAATTCAATGGTGTTGCCATTTTGTTCTGGCTCTTCTTTGTTGAAATCTGTTTGATTACTAACTCAATAGGCTTTTCCAGATTTGCTTTTTCTTTTTTAGTCACTTTGGAGAGCTTGTGTAATTCCAGGAATTTTTCCATTTCATCTAGACTTTTTAATTTGTTGGCGTACTGTTGTTCATAGTATTCCCTTATAATCCTCTATTTCTTTAAGATCTGTAGTAGTGTCCCTTGCTTAGTTTTTATGTTTAGTAATTTGAGTCTCCTCTCTTTTTCGTTAGTTTGGCTGAAGATTTGTTAATCCTGTTGACCTTTTCAAAGAACCAACTTTTTCTATTCTTGGTTTTCTGTATTGATTTTCTATTCTGTCATTTATTTCTATGCTAATTTCCATTACTTCCTTCCTTCTACTGGCATTGGGTTTGGTTTGCTCTGTTTTTCTAGTTTCTTATGATAGAACATCAGATTATTGATAAGAGATCTTCCTTCTTTTTAAATTTAGACATTTATAACTATAAATTTCCCCTGGACACTGCTTTTGCTCCATCCCATAAGTTTTGGTGTATTGTACTTTTGTTCTCATTGATCATGAAAGATTTTTTATTTTTAAATAATCTCTATGCCCATTGTGGGGCTGGAATTCACAACCCTGAGATCAAAAGTCTCATGCTCTACCAACTGAACAAGCCAGGTGCTCCGGATCTTGAAGTAACTTTTAATTCCCCTTGTAGGGATCCCTGGGTGGCGCAGCGGTTTGGCGCCTGTCTTTGGCCCAGGGCGCGATCCTGGAGACCCAGGATCGAATCCCACATCAGGCTCCTGGTGCATGGAGCCTGCTTCTCCCTCTGCCTGTGTCTCTGCCTCTCTCTCTCTCTCTCTCTGTGACTATCATAAATAAATAAAAATTAAAAAAAAATAATTCCCCTTGTAATTTCTTCTTTGATCCATCTGTTATTTAAGAACATATTGTTTAACTTCCATATATTTATAAAAATTTCCAAATTTGCTTCTATTGTTAGTTTCTAATTTCTTTCTATTGTGGACAAAAAACATGCTTTTCATTATTTCAATCATCTAAAATTTATCAAGACTAGTTTTATAGCCATATTATTTATGTTGGAAAATATTCTATGTTCACTTGAGAAGAATGCATAGTTTACTGTTGTTAGTAAGAATGTTGCATAGATGTTTGTTAGGTCTAGCTGGTATATATTCTATTCCTGATGATCTTCTGTATAGTTGTTCCCTTCATTATTAAAAGTTGGATATTGGGGCACCTGAGTGACTCAGTCAGTTGAGTGTCTTCTTCAGCTCAGGTCATGATCCTGAGGTCCTGGGATTGAGCCCCACATTGGGCTCCCTGCTCAGTGAGGAGTCTGTTTTTCCCTCTCCTTCTGCCTCCGCCCCACTCATGCTCTCTCTCAAATAAATGAATAAAATCTTTCTTTTTTTAAAGTTAGATATTGAAGTGTGTAAATATTATTGTTTATTTCCCCCTTCAATTCCTTCAGTTTTTGCTTTCTGTCCTTTGAGGCTCTGCTTTTAGGTCATATATGCTTACAATTTTATCTTCTTGATGGATTGACCCTTTTATTATTATGAAATGTCTTTCTTTGTCTTCAGTAAAAATTCTTTTCTTAAAGTCTCTTTTGTCTGATATTAGTATAAATGTTCCATCTCTCATTGTTACTGATTTCATGGAATATCTTTTTCTATCTTTACTTCAAATTTATTTTTTAAACCCATCCTGCTAATTTATCCCTTTTAATTGGAGAGTTTAGTTCATTTAATTAATATATTTACAGACTAAGAAAGACTTCTGCCATTTTGCTATTTGTTTTCTATTAAGTTGCTTGTCTATTTGTTCCTGGTTCCTCTATACTTCTTTCTTCTGTATTTTAAAATATTTTCTTGTGTATCATTTAAATTCCTTGTTGTTCCTTTACTCTCTATATTTTTTAGTTATTTGAGGTTGCCTTGGAGATTACAATTCACATTTTAATTTTATTTATTATCTATCATCTATCTATCTATCTATCTATCTATCTATCTATCTATCTATTAAGTAGATTCAGACTCCATACTGAAAATGGGGCTTGAACTCATGAACTTGAGATCAAGAATAACAGGCTCTACTGACTGAACCACCCAGGTGCCCCCCAAACATTGTAATTCATAACAATCTAGTTTGTAGTAACACTAACTTAATTTTAATAGTATACAAAAAATTTGCTCCTATATAGTTCCATTATCCCCAACTCATGCTATTCTTGTTCAAACTGCATCTTTATCCATTGTGTGCTCATCAACATAGATTTATAATTATTGCTTTGTACAATTGTCATTTAAATCAGATAGAAAAAAGAGTTACAAATAATATATGTATACTGTCTTTTATATTTAACTATGTAGTTACTTTCTTGGTGTTTTTTATTCTTTATGGGGATTTTAGTTACTACCTAGTGCCATTTCATTTCCACCTAAAGGATTCCCTTTAGTGTCTGTGGTAAGACAGATTTCCTAGCAACAAACTCTTAGTTTTTGTTTATCTGATATCTCAATTTTTCCTTTTTTGTTTTTTGGGTTTTTAAAAAGATTTTATTTATTTTAAGTAAACTCTATGCCGAGTGTGGGACTTGAACTTAATGACTCTAAGATGAAGACTTGCATGCTCTACCAACTGAGTCAGCCAAGCACCCTTCCCCTTCTTTTCCAAAGGAGAGTTTTTTCAGATACAGAGGATTTTTTTTAAAGTTTAATTATTTATTTGAGAGAGAGAGTGACCGTGAGAGAGAGAGAACATGAGCAGGGGGGAGGGGTAGAGGGAGAGGGAGAAGCAGACTCCCTGCAAGCAGGGAGTCTGATGTGGGACTCCATCCCAGGACCCTGGGGTCATGAAATGAGCAAAGGCAGATGGTTAACTGACTGAGCCACTGACTCAGCCACCCAGGCACCTGCCAGATACAGAGTTCTTGGTTGATACTTTTTTTTTTTTCAGTACTTTGTGTGGGCTCATTGCCTCTGGCCTCCATGGTTTCTGATGAAAACTCAACTGTTAATCTCACTACTCTCTTGCTGTTTTCAAGATTCTTTCTTTGTCTTTTTGACAGTTTAATTATGATGGGCATAGGTGTGGATCTCTTTGAGTTTTCCCTAGTTGAAGTTTGTTAAACTTCTTGGATATGTAAATTAATGTTTTCATCAACTTTGGGAAGTTCTTGGTGGTTATTTATTCAAATATTCTTTGAATCTAGTCTTTCTCCCTCATCCCTCTCCTTCTGGAACTCTCCTTATGTTTTACGTTGCTATGCTTTTGGTATCCCATAGACCTCTGAGACTGGGTTGAGTTTTCTTTTCTTTTCTTTTCTTTTCTTTTCTTTTCTTTTCTTTTCTTTTCTTTTCTTTTCTTTTCTTTCTTTTCTTTTCTTTTCTTTCTTTTCTTTCTTTCTTTCTTTCTTTCTTTCTTTCTTTCTTTCTTTCTTTCTTTCTAACTGTTCCTCTAGGTTTCTGATTCTTTCTCCACCTGCTTGAATCTGTGGAGCCCCTCTAGTGAAAATTTCATTTAGTTATTGTACTTTTCAACTCCAGAGTTTCTATTTGGTTCATTTTTATGATTTGAGTCACTTTATAGATATTCTCTATTTTTTAGACATGGTTTCTTTTGGTTCTTTGAACATACTTTAAATAGCTGATTGAGTCTGTCTAGAAAATACAATGTCTGGGCTCTATTCAAGACAATCTGTATCGATTGCTTTTTCTCCCTGATGTGGGTTGTGTTTTCTTGTTTCTTTACATGCCTCATAATTTTGTGTTGAAAATGGAACATCTTGGGGCGCCTGGATGGCTTGGTTGATTAAGCATCTGTCTTCCGCTCGGGTCATGATCCCGGGGTCCTGGGAATGAGCCCCACATCAGGCTCCCTGCCCAGTGGGGAGTCTGCTGCTTCTTCTCCCTTGGCCCCTCCCTTCACTCATGCTCTCTCTCTCAAATAAATAAATATAATCTAAAAAAAAAAAAAGAAAGAAAAGAAAAAAAGGAAAGAAAATGGAACATTTTGTATACTATACTTTGGAAACTGGAAATCATATTCTTTCCTTCCCCCCAGGATTTGTCATTGTTGCATTTGTATAGTCACTTTTCTGAACTAATTCTTTATTCTTCCTCATTTGTGGCTAATGAAGTCTGTTATGTTAGCTTAGTGGTCAGCTAAGGATTAAACAGAATATTCTTATCCCTTCCTGGAATGACAAAAAGTCTCCGAACCTTTGTTGAAGGTCTCCATGCCTATGTTGGGCACTCCTTCACCACTCAGACTGGCAATTTATAGCTCTGCATTAGTTTTCATTTCCTGCTTGTGCAGACCCTGAAGGTCAGCCAGAGGTGAGAGCTTAAGGCCTTCTCAGATCTTTTCTTAGCATGCACACATCCCTGGGTACATGCATTACCTTTTAGATTTTCAGAAATATGTCACAGCTTTTAAATCCTGTATGGGAAAAAAAAATAAATCCTGTATGGACAACACATTCCCAGTCTTTCCTACCAAGCTTTTAGGTTAGACTACTATTCGTCTCACTGTTATCCAGTGCCTCAGGCAGTAGTGACTCAAACATTTTTAATGTTTTCAATTAATATTTCCACCTTCTACTCCCTGGTATTGTCTCTAGCCCTGGACCAGTTCAGAGTTAGGCAAAAAACAAACAAACAAACAAACAAACAAACAAACAAACAAACAAAAAACCATCTCCACAAACAACAACATAGCCTTCTGAGCTGATCTTACAGGAAGCTACCAGATTGGTTAAAACAAATTACATTTTTTTGGTGAAAGAGGTCCATTCTGCTTTCTCTACCACCAGCAATATGGGCTGTTATCAAAACTACCACTGACTTGGAGAGTGGGAGATTGGACTGGGGTAAGTTTAACTACCACAAAACTTGTTGTTTTACTGAGATTCAGTTGTTTCTCTTGAATAAGCACTCTCAAGTTGCTGAAAACTTTTGTTTAATTTCCACAGTTGCAAAAAATATATACTGGAACAGTTTTAGCATGTTTTTCTTGTTACTTTTATTGAAGGATGGAATTTTGGAGTTCCTTCCTCTCCCATTTTCACTGACATTACTCCTCCAGTAGCATAGTTTTTTGAGAGTTATTTATGTAGTTGCATAAATCAGTAATTTGTTCTGTTCAATTTTGGGGTAGTATTCCATTGTATAGATATACCACTTTTTAAAATTCATGCACTTTTTATAGATATCTGGGTTTTTTCCAGTTTTAAGCAATTATAATAAAGTTGTAATATATGTTTGTATATGAAGCTATGCACAGATATATGATTTCATTTCTCTTGGATACCTACCCAAGAATGAGATTTCTGGATCATATGGTAACTATTTATTTAACTTAGTGTGAGTCTTCCAACTGTACTTTTCTTTGTCAAAGTTGTTGTAACTAGCCTAGTTCCTCTGCCTTTACATATAAATTTTAGAATCAGCTTGTATATATCTAAAAAAATCTTACTAAGATTTTGATTGGTGTTGTGTTAAACTTATAAATCATTTGAGAAGTTTTGTCATCCTACTTATACCAAATCTTCTAATCTGTGACTATGGTATGTCTCTCCATTTATTTAGGTCTTTCTAGATTTATTTTTAAAGTGCTTTTTTTCATTTCTGTTTTTTAAAAGATTTTATTTATTTATTCATGAGAGACAGAGAGAGAAAAAGAGAGAGAGAGAGAGAGAGAGAGAAGCAGAGACATAGGCAGAGAGAGAAGCAGGCTCCATGCAGGGAGCCTGATGTGGGACTTGATCCTGGGGCTTCAGGATCATGCCTGGGCAGAAGGCAGATGCGCAACTGCTGAGCCACCCAGGCATCTCCTTCATTTCTAGAATAAATATCCTGCACATGTTTTGTTAGTTTTATACCCAAGCATTTCTTATTTTAATGCTATTCCAAATGCTACTGTTTTTAAATGGTCAGTTTCCAATTGTTTGCTGCAGTGCATAGATATAAAATGATATGCTTCAATCTTTATAGATTTATTTATAGTTTTTTTTACTTTTTTGTGGATTTCTTGGGATATCCTATGGTAACAGTTACATGTTCTATGAATAGGGACAGTTTTTAGTTATTCCTTTCCAATCTGTGTATTCTTCGGTTCTTTCCTTGTTTTATTGTCCTGGCGTGGTCTTCCAATACAACGCTAGATAGAAGTGATGATAGTAAACATTCTTCTTTTTTAACTTAGGGAAAGCATGCAGTTCTTTATCAGTAAGTATGATTTTTGCTCTGGGTAATTTGTAGATGCCCTTTATCAGGTTGAGGAATTTCCTGTCTATTCCTACTCTCATGAAATCTTTTATCCAGAACGATGTTGAATCTTGTCTAATGCCTTTTCTGCATACATTGACATGTTCATATGCTTTTTCTTCTTTAGACTGTTAATAAAATGGATTGCATTAATTAATTTGTAAATATTGAACCAGCCTTGTATTGCTGCTATAAAGCTCACTTTGCTGCAGTGTATTATTGTTTTATATATTGATGCATCAATTTGCTACTTCTTTTTGGAGAGTTTTATGTCTATGTTCATAAGGAGTATTGGTCTGTGTAGACTTCTCTTTTTGTTCTAATATGATCTGGTTTGGATATAAAAATACTGCTGGCCTCATACGTCAAATTTGGGAGTATTCACTCTTCTATTTTCTTGAAGAGATTGCATGGGATTGTGCTTTTCTTCTTTAAATCTTTGGTAAAATTAAAAAAAAATCTTTGGTAAAATTCTCCAGAGAAATTATCTGGACCCAAAGATTTCTTCTTTGGAAAGTTTTTAGTTACAAATTCAATTCTTTAATAGTATAGGATTATTCAGGATATCTGTTTTAACTTGGATGAGTATTGTGGTTTTTGAGTTTGTGGTTTTTGAGAAATTTTTCCAATTCAATTATCCTATGGTTTTTCCTTCCCTTTTTATTTTCTCCTTTCTTTCTTCCTTCCTTCTTTCCTTTTATTTGGCTAGAGATTTAGGAATTTTATACATCCTTTCTAAGAACCAGCTTTTGGTTTAAATGATTTCTCTATTGTTTTTGCTTTCAATTTCATTAATTTCTGCTCTTTTTTATTTCCTTCTTTCTGCTGGATTTTTTTTTTTAAGATTTTACTTATTTTTTTAAAGTAATCTCTACATCCAACATGGGATCCAAACTCACAACCCTGAGATCAAGAGTCACATGCTCTACTGACTGAGCCAGCCAGGTGTCCCTCTGCTTGCTTTGAGTTTATTTTACTCTTCTAAAAAAGAGTTAAAGTGAAAGATAGGTTATTAATTAGAGACTTTTCTTATTTTCTAATACAATCATTTAATGCTATAAATTTTCTTTGAATAATACTTTGGCTGCATCCATAAGTTTTTGATATGTTGCTTTATCATTTTCATTCAAATTTAAATATTTTCTAACTCCACTTGAGATTTCCTTTTACCTTGGATTATTTAGAAGTGTGTTGTTAACTTTCAGCTATTTAAATATTTTCCAGAATCATTTCTATTACTGACTTCTGAACGCTAGTTAAATTCCATTATCATCTGAGAACAAAGTTTGTAGAATTCTAACATTAAAAAATTTATTAAAGCTTATTTTATGATTGAAGATATAATCTATCTTGGTAAATACTTTATGTGCACTTGAAAAGAATGTATACTGTTGTGTGTTATGGATAGGGTGTTTTACCAGTTTTAGTTGGTTGATAGTGTTGTTCAGTTTTTATATATTCTTGTTTATTTTCTATTTGTTCTATCCATTACTGAAAGAGGATGTTGAAGTTTCCAACTATAATTGTGGATTTGCCTATTTCTTCAGTTCTGTTAGTTTTTGCTTTATATATTTGAAGTTCTGTTGTTAGACATATTCACATTTTAAACCATGTTGTCTTGGTATTTTACCATCATGTAATTTCCCTGGTACATTTATCCCTGGTTAAAAAAAATTATCCCTGGTAAATTAAAAAATAATTTCCCTTTATCCCTGATAAATTTCCTTGCTCCAAGGTATGTGTTATCGATAATAATAGAGCCATTTGAGCTTTCTTTTGATTAGCGTTCACATGCCAATTTTTCCCCTTTCTATAGCTTTCATCCTATCTATATTAGAGTGTATAGTCATGTCTTTAAAAAATCTATTCTGACCATCTTTGTCTTCTAGTTGTGTGATTAGACAATTTACATTTATTGTTAATTATTGATGTGTTTAGATTTAAGAATATCACTTTGTTTTCTGTTTGTTCCCTATGTTCGTATTCTCCTTTTTTCCCTTTTCCTGCCTCTGGATTATTTAGATATTGTTTGGTATTACACCTTATCATTTGATCATTTTACTATATCCCTGTATAGTTTTATATGGTTACTCAGGAATATCTATCTATAGATAGATAGATATATTAAAGTTTTCACATTCTACTTAGAATTAATATTTTATCACTTGTAGTGAAATGTGGGACCCTACCACAGTATAGATCTCTTTACCCTGTTATGTTATAGTTTTCATATGTATTACCTCCACATACATTGAAAATACCATTAGAATCTGAAACTGTTCTAAAATATAAATCTATTTGAAAAGCTTATTAAAGAATGTTCTAACTTTCTCTTTAAATAATTATGCATATTTTAAAGAACCCAAAAGGAAAAAATAGTCTCTTACATTTACCCAGATATTTATCTTTTCTGTTGCTCTTCCTTCATTTCTGAGTATCTAAGATTCCCTCTAAGATTTCTCTTGTTTGAACAATTCCCTTGAGCATTTCTTTTACCTCAGTTCTGTTGCCAACAAATTCTTTTAGTTTTTCTGCATCTCAAAATACCTTTATTTCACATTTTTCCCTGAAGGATATTTTCCCTAGATACAGAATTCCAGGTTGACAATTTTTTTTTCTTTCAGTACTTAAAAGGTGTTGTGTTACCTCTTTCCTGCCTTCACAATTTCAGATGATAGATCCCTAGTCATTCAAGTAATTATTACCTTGTGGGTAATGTGCTATTTTTCTATGTCTGCTTTTATGGTATTTTCTTAACCTTTAGTATCTAGCATTTTTATTATGATGTATCTGGGTGTGTATTTCTTTGAGCTTATGTTAATTGGGATTTGCTGAGCTTCTTGAACCTGTAAGTTTATTTATTTCCTCAAGTTTCAGAAGTTTTAAACCATTATTTCCTTATATGTTTTTCTACACCACACCCTTTCTCCTCTACCAAGACTGCTCATTTTTTTCTAATCTATTCCCTCTCTGTTTTCATGTTGGATAATTTTTAAAGTTTATTTTCAAGTTTACTGGCTTTTTCTAATGGCACCTACATTGAATTTTATCTTGTGTCTTTAGTGAATTTTGCATTTTAATTATTGAGTGTATCTGGTGAACTTTAAGTTTTAATTATTGTATTTTTCAGTTCTTTTTTTAAAATTTTTATTTATTTATTTATTTATGATAGTCTCACAGAGAGAGAGAGGCAGAGACACAGGCAGAGGGAGAAGCAGGCTCCATGCACCGGGAGCCTGACGTGGGATTCGATCCCGGGTCTCCAGGATCACGCCCTGGGCCAAAGGCAGGCGCCAAACCGCTGCGCCACCCAGGGATCCCTGTATTTTTCAGTTCTAAAATATCTACTTGGTTCTTTTAAAATATCTCCTACCTCTCTACTAGGGCTTTCTATCCTTCCATTTTTTTCTTTCAAAAATATTCTCCCCTGTGGTTAAATTTAAATAAGTAGAGTGCTTTAAAATATTGTCCTGTTAATTACAATATCTGTGTCACCTTGTGCTTGGCATCTATAAATTGTCTTTTCTCTTGTAAGATATTTAGATTTTCCTAATTCTTCATATGTTGGGTAATTTTATATTACATTCTGGAAACTTAAAATATTGTGTTATGTGATTCTGGGTCTTGCTTAAATCCTATAGAGAACTTTTGTTTGTTTTTGTTTTTTGTTCGTTTAGTAGGCAATTTGGTTAGAGTCAAGCTGCAAGAGCTTCCCAGTATTCTGTGGGCTGTGGTTGCAATGTCAGTTTTGTTTCTAAAGAATTCACTGTACTATTCAGATACACCCTTTGTATGTACCACACTGTTGCCATCCTGAGACCTGGGCAGTGGTCAATCCCATGCATGCTTCATTTGTCAAAGTCTATGCTGTTTAGGGTCAGAACAGCACACACAAAGCTCAGAGATGATTCCAAGAGTTCATAAACCACTTTCATCATTGTTTTCTTGAACTCCTTTTTCTCAGCAATTTCACTGATATTTTCTGGCTCCCAAGGACCCCTCTTTCTAGTCCTCTGATTAGAAAGCTAGGGCGTTAGTTTCTCTGCTCTGCAACACACTATGACTGTATCTTCCTTCAGTGTCAAATGGCAAGGAGATAGAAAAAAAAGGAACAGGGATTCCCTCAATACTCTTGGGACCACAGTGAGTCTTGTCATAGGAAAGGTTCCCTTCAATTGAGTATGTGGTGCTTACTCAATCACTTTTTCCTGTTTCCTCTGCCACCATGGGATTTCCTGGAAGCAGGGATAGTAGAAAATGGTGTGTGTGTGTGTGTGTGTGTGTGTGTGTGTGTGTGTATGTATCTTTCCTTAGCTCCCTTTCCTACTCCTTGGACCACAAATAGAAAGCTACTTTTGGGGTTCTTTTCGTCTGCACCCAGTATGCAGTTCTGGGTTTGGGCTACCTTTGAGTCCAGGGTGGGAGATAGCAAAGGGAGGGTGCTGCTCCCTTTGTAGCTGCAGTGTTACTTCCAGTTTTGTTTTTTTCCCCCCAAAATTCCCACTACCATTTAATTTTCAGAGTTCATAATAACTATCTATGCATGTTGATCAAGGTATTTAATTGCATTTAGTTGCATTAGAAAGAGAGTTGCATTAGGAAGAATTCTCCTTTTTCTTATTGATTGCAACGAAAATATCCCAAACTGAGTTTTTTTTTTAAAGGGCAGATTTTACTTTGATGAAGTACAACTCATTGATTATTTTCTTTGATAGTTCATGCTTTCTGTGTTATATTTAAGAAATATTTGGCAAACCCAAGGTTACTAAAGTTTTCTCTTATGTTTCCTTCTAGAAATATTGTAGTTTAGCTCTTACTTACATGGAATTTAATTAGAAATCAATAATAGAAATAAAACTGGAAATATTCCAATAACCAGAAATTTCACTTAATTTTTGGGTATAATGTGAGATGAGGATTGATGTTCATTTTTTTGCATGTGAATATCCAATTGTTTCAGCACTACTTGTTGAAAAGATATCCACTCCCAACTGAATTACCTTGACACTTTTGTTGGAATTCAATTGACCAGAGATATGTGGGGCTGTATTCTGGACTATTTATTCTATTCTATTGATCTGTATATGTATCTTTGTGTCAATACTTCACTGTCTTGGTAACTGTCATTTTTATAATACATCTTGAAACCAGGTAGTTCAAGTCCTCTTTATTCTTTTTTTTTTTTAAAGATTTTATTTATTTACTTTACAGAAAGAGCACAAGCAAGGGGAGTTGCAGGCAGAGGGAGAGGGAGAAGTAGACTCCCCACAGAGCAGAGAGCCTGATGTGGGTCTCTATTCCAGGACCCTGGGATCAACCTGAGCCAAAGGCAGATGCTTAACTGAATGAGTCACACAGGCACCTGACTTTATTCCTTTTTTCAATACTATTTTGACTATTTTAAGTACTTTGTATTTCAATATAAATTTTAGAATCTGTCAATTTCTACAAGAAGAATATCTTGCTAAAAAAAAAAGAACATCTTGCTGTGATTTTGATTGGAATTGCATTAAATCTATAGATCATGTGGGGAGAAATGTCATCTTAACTATATACACTCTTCCAGTCCATAAATATGGAATATTTCTCCATTTATTTGTCTGCGGTTTTTTGCCATGTTTCTCAATCTTTTTTTTGCCTTTCCTATTTCTTTTTCGACATTATTTTCATAATCATCCTCATATATTTTATTTTTAATTAATTAATTAACACAGAAAGAGGTAGAGAGAGAGAGAGAGAGAGAGAGCACAAGCAGGGAGAGTGGCAGGCAGGGGAAGAAGCAGATTCCCTGCTCAGCAGGGAGCCCTACATGGGGCTCAATCCCAGGACCCCAGAATCAGGACCTGAGCTGAAGGCAGATGCTTAACTGACTGAGCCACCCAGATGCCCCCTCCATATAGTATTTTAATATCTGCCTGTGTACTGTATGTATATCTGTGTTTTATATATAAAAGAGTAAGACTCTTATATTACCTTACTTATTATATTACTCTTATATTACCTCTTTCTCCAAGAACCAACTTTCTCTCTTTTGGGGGTAACAACAATCTTATTGACAACAGATGATTTAAATCTTGTTGAATTTTTCTTAGTAATGTTTTGTGGTTTTTGGTATACTGGTCTTGAATATCTTTTGTCAAATTTAATGTATGTTAGTTCCCAATTTTTGATACTATAGTAAATAATTTTTACATTTTTTATTTCTGATAGCTTATTGCTGCTACATAGAAATATAATTGACTTTTAAAAAAAGATTTTATTTATTTATTCATGAGAGACAGAGAGAGAAAGAGGCAGAGACATAGGCAGAGGCTCTCCGAAGGAGTCGCATGTGGGACTTGATCCTGGACTCTGAGATCATGCCCTGAGTCAAAGGCAGATGCTCAACTGCTGAGCCACCCAGGCATCCGTATAATTGACTTTTTCAAAAATGATTTTATTTATTTATTTGACAGAGAGAGAACACAAGCTGGAGGAACAGTAGGCAGAGGGGGAGGGAGAAGTAGACTCCCTGCTGCGCAGGAAGCCCGATGTAGGGCTCAATCTCAGGACCCTGGGATCAAGACCTGAGCTGAAGGCAGACACCTAACCAACTGAGCCACCTAGGCACCCCCTATAATTAATCGACTTTTTTTTTTATAGTGATCTTGTATCCTGAATCTTGGTAAACTCACTTATTCTTGCAATTTTATTAGTTCTAAAGTTTTTTAGTTTCAGAGTGTCTGGGTGGCAGTTGGTTAAGAAATCAACTCTTGGTTTTGGCTCATGTTGTGATCTTGGGGTTGGGGGATTGAGCCCTGTGTAGGGCTCTGTGCTAAGTGTGACGTCTGCTTGGAACTCTCTCTCCGTTTCCCTCTGCCCTTCTCCCCATCTCTCTAAAATAAATAAATAGATAAATCTTTTTTTAAGTTTTAAGATTTTTTTTTAATTCCATGAGATTTTCTACATACATGAATAAGTTGTTTGCTAATAAAGACAGTTTAGATCTTTCTTTTCAACCTAGAGTCTTTTATTTTTCTTCATTGCTGTGTTGCACTGGCTAAAATTCCAGTACTATATTGAATAGTGGTAGTGTAAATGAACATTCTTGCCTTGTTCCTGATTTTAGGAGGAAAAAATTAATTCATAAGGTTATGAAATTTCTTGTATTTTTAGTACTTTTATGAACGGATGTTAAATTTTGTCAAGAGCTATTTCTGCATCCATGGAGATTATTACCTAAGTTCTGTTTTTATGTTTTTATTCTGTTAATAACATGAATTACATTGACTGATTTTCAAATGTTAAATTAACCTTACATTCTTGGGATAAACCCATTTTAGTCATAATGTGCTGTAATATTTATATATTGTTAAATTTTATTTACTGTGACATTGTTAAGAATGTGTATTTTGTTTGTTTTTGTTTTTACTCATGAGGAACATTGGTCTTTCCCCACCCCCGCAAAACCTTTGTTTTTGGTTTCAGGGTAATGCTGGCCTCATAGAATCAATTGGGAAGTACTCTCACTTTTTCAATTTTCTGAGAGTTTGTGTATATTTGGTAATACTTCTTTTTTTAAGATTTTTTATTTATTTCAGAGAGAGAGAGAGAAAGCATGAGGGGGGAAGGGGCAGGGAGAAAGGGAGAGAAAAGGAGAGAATCCTCAAGCAGACTCTCCACTGATCAGGGAGCCCAATGCAGGGCTCAGTCTCACGAACCACAAGATCATGACCTGAGCCAAAACCAAGAGTTGGACACTTAACTGACTGAGCCACCCAGGTGCCCCTGAAAAAATATTTTTTTAAGATTTTATTTATTTATTCATGAAAGAGAGGCAGAGACATACTCAGAGGGAGAAGCAGGCTCCCTATGGGGAGCCCGATGTGGGACTCGATCCCAGGACACCAGGATTATGACCTGAGCCAAAGGCAGATGCTCAACCACTGAGCCACTCTGGTGCTCCTCACCTGATAATATTTCTTAATTAAAATTATGCTCTTTTTTAAAAAAAGATTTTATCTATTTACCAGAATTAGAGAAAGAGCACAAATAGGGAAGGGAAAGAGGGAGAAGGAGAAGCAGATGTCCCTGCTGAGCAGAGAGCCCAATGTGAGGTTCAATCCCAGGACCCTGAGATCATGACCCGAGCTGAAGGCAGACATCCAAATGACTAAACCACACAGTGTCCCAAATTTTTGCTCTTTTAAAATCTAGTTTCTTAGTGTATAGTTTTAAGTTATTGATGTGAGCCCTTCTTTCTTCCTAATGTAAGCAGTCAGTACTTTAAATTTCCCTCTAGGAATAAGAGTACACTCATCATGATGAGCACTAAATAATGTAGAGAATTGTTGAACCACTATAGAGTACACCTGAAACGAGTAACACTGTATATTAATTATACTAGAATTTTAAAAAAATCCCTCTACTGCTTTAGCTGTATCCTACAAATTGTGACTGTTGTCTTTTCATTTTCATTCATGTAAAATACATTCTAATCGCCCATGTAATTTCTCCTTTGACCCATAGGTTATTTAGAAAGGTACTATTAAGTTTCCAAATATTTGAGAGGATTTTCCAGTAATCTTTTTCTTATTGATTTCTAATTTAATTCCATTATTGTTAGAGAACATACTCTGTGAGAATTGAATCCTCTTAAATTTATTGAGATTTGTTTTATGGTACAGAATATGATCTACTTTGGGGACTGTTCCATTTGCACTTAGAAAGAAAAGATTTTCCAGGGGCACGTGGGTGGCTCAGTTGATTGAGTGTCCTACTCTTGATTTCAGCTCAGGTCTCCATGTCAGGGTTGTGAGTTCAAGACCCATGTTGGGTTCTATGCTGGGCATAGAGTCTACTTAAAAAAAAAATTTCTGCTATTGTTGAGTGGAAGGTGTTATAAATGTCAATTAGTTTGGTCAAAAGTGTTGTTCAGATCTCCTACATCTTTATTGATTATCCATGCAATGTTCTATCAATTATTGAAGGGATAGTGTTGAATTTTCTCACTATGGTTGTTGACATGTCTGTTTCTATATGGATATTTTGCTTTATGTATTTTGAATCTCTGTTATTAGGAACATATCATTTAGGATTGTTATATCCTCTTAATGAATCGTCTACTTCATTATTATGGAATAACTTTCCTTGTCTCTGTTAATATTGTTTGTCTCAAAATCTACTTTGTCTATTATTTATATAGGCATTCTGGCTTACTTTGGCTATATATAATATACCAAATATATATATATATGTAAAAATATAATAAATATGTATGTTTTAATATATTTTATAAATATACTTTTACTTATAAAAAATATAAATATAGGGATGCCTGGGTGGCTCAGCAGTTGGGCATCTGCCTTTGGCTCAGGGCATGGTCCTGAAGTCCCAGGATCGAGTCCCACATCCAGCTCCCTGCATGGAGTCTGCATCTCCCTCTGCCTGTGTCTCTGTCTCTCTCTCTGTTTCTGTCGTGAATAAATAAACAGAATCTTTATATATATATATATATAATATACTGCAAGTCCAGGTTGTCACCGTGCTTCTGACCAATCAGCTATAAATCTGAGGTTCCCACAACCCCTTCCTCAGTTTTGATTAATTTGCTAGAGCGGCTCACTGAACCATTTACCAGTTTATTATAGAAGGATATGAAAAAACGATACAGGTAAACATCTATATGAAGAGCTGCATAGCACAAGGCATATGGGAAGGAACATGGAGCTTCCATGCCCTCCTCAGGCATGCACTCTCTGAACACTTTCATGTGTTTGCCATCTCAGAAGCTTTTTGAACCCCACACTATTGGGATTTTATGGAGGCTTCCTCACATAGGCATGATCATTGTTAACCCCATTTCCAGTCTCATCTCCTCTCTAAAGAATGGGGGATGAGGCTTAAAGTTCCAAACTTCTTTTTTTTTTAATTTTTATTTATTTATGATAGTTACACACACAGAGAGAGAGAGAGGCAGAGAGAGAAGCAGGCTCCATGCACCGGGAGCCCGAACAAGGGATTCGATTCCGGGTCTCCAGGATCGCGCCCTGGGCCAAAGGCAGGTGCCAAAACGCTGCGCTACCCAGGGATCCCAAGTTCCAAACTTCTAATCATGGTTTGGTCTTTCTGATGATCAGCTCCCATCCAGAAGCTTACCAAGAACCATTTCACAATGCTGTCACCCAAGGGATATAGGAACTCTATGTCAGGAATGAGGTCAAAGACCAAATATTAAAACAAAAGATGCTGCTTGTGCTCTTATCACATAGGAAATTACAAGGGTTTTAGAAACTCTATGCCAGGAACTGGGTACAGAGACTGATTGTATTATATTATATATTATACTCACTTATGTACATTTTTTTCTATTCCCATATATATATTTTTTCATTTTTTAATTTCTTTGCTTATTTAGGCAGCATAGTTGGGTCTTGCTTTTTTATCCAATCGACAGTGCCTGTATTTTAACTTTTATTTTTTTATTTTTATTTTTTTTTAAATTTTTACTTATTTATGATAGTCACAGAGAGAGAGAGAGAGGCAGAGACACAGGCAGAGGGAGAAGCAGGCTCCATGCACCGGGAGCCTGACGTGGGATTCGATCCCGGGTCTCCAGGATCGCGCCCTGGGCCAAAGGCAGGCGCTAAACCACTGCACCACCCAGGGATCCCTGTATTTTAACTTTTAATTGGGTGCATTTAGACCAGCAGTTGAACGTTCTCTGTAAAGGACCAGGTAATAAGTATTTTAGGCTTTGTGGGCCACATATGGTCTTTGCTACCTACCCTTCTTCTCTTCTTTTTTTGACAACGCTTTGTAGTTGTACAAATCTTAGCCTGAGGGCCATGTGAAAACATGCTGCAGGCAATGTTTGGCCTGCAGACATAGTTTGTCTCCCCTCCTATAAACCATTTACATTTTATGTTATTATTGACATGGTGGGATTTAAATCTGCCATCCTGGTATTTTTCTGTTTGACCCATCTGTTCTTTGTTGCCTTTTTCTTCTCTTTGGCCTTCTTTTGAATTAATTGAATATTTCTTATGATTCTATTTTATCTCATTCATTAGTTTATTTGGGATAACTCTTAGCTTTTTATTATTTAGTGATTGCTTTATGGCTTATAGTACACATCTTTAACTTACTAGCCTACCATCAAGTAACATAATACCACTTAAAATATAGCATTAAAACCTTGCAGTATTATACTTCCATTTTTCCCCTTCTAAGCCTTTGCACTTTTGTTGTCCTATATTGTGCTTGTACATGTTATGAACTCCACAATACATTGTCATTATTTTTGCTTTACCTAGTCAATTATCTTTTGAAAAGATTTTTTAAAATAAGAAAGAAGTCTTTGTATGGTTCCCCACATACTTACCATTTCTGATGCTCTCCATTCCTTTATGTGCATCCATATTTCCATCTGGTATCATTTTTCTTCTGTCTGAAGGACTTCCTTTAATATTTTTTGAAGAGAAGATCTGCTGGTGATTAATTCTTTCAGCTTTCGTATTTCTAAAGAAATCTTTAGGTTTCGGTTCTGGGTAAAATGGAGCAAGTGCACTCCACCCTGTCTCTCCTACTGAATACAGCTGTAAAACCTGGACAGAATACATGGAACAGCTATCCGAGGACTATGAAAAGTCAATATTAGCAAGAACATTGGGAAAGCAGACAAAAATTTGGAGTACCACTGAACCACTGGTGAGTCTATTGATTTATCCCCCCTATGGTATCTTGCAGCCTGAGCACAGTACAGCCTGAAACCAAGAAGTGTCATTGGCATAAACAGTGAGAAGTCCAGGCAAAACCTTCTAGTTCTGGCCGGAGGAGCAGGGAAGACTTCCTAAGCTCAGAGAGAGGAGAGAGATCCTTTTTTTTTCTTTTCTTTTCTTCAATCTCTTGTGCCAGGGCCTCAAGAAGTTCTGTGGTAGTGGTGGGAGGGAGACATCCCAATGGAGCCCACAGGACTAGTTCCTCAATAACTACATCTACCAAAATGATTAAACAGATAACTGGAATGGGTCCATATCTCCTGAAGAAATGGAACTCATGGTTAGAATTTACCAAGGAACACATCTGGGTCTGTGTGCTTTCTGTCTGGAAGGTTATTAATTATTGATTTAATTTCTTCAAATTCAATTTCTTCAGATTGTCACTGTGTGAGTTATGGCAGATTGTGTCTTTCAAGGAATTGATCCATTTCACTAGATTACCAAATTTGTGGCCATAGAGTTGATCATAATATTCCTTTATTATCCCCTTAACATCCATGGGATCTATGTAACTATCTCCTATTTCATTTCTGATATTAGTAATTTGAGTCCTTTTTCTCTTTTTCTTAGTTAGGTTGGTTTAGAGTCTTATCAGTTCTAGAACCAGATTTTGGTTTTATTAGTTTCCTCTTGATTTCCCATTTTCAATTTTATTGATTTCTGCTCCCATTTTTACTATTTCTTTTCTTTTGCTTACTGTGGATTTAATTTGCTCTTCTTTTTCCTAGTTTCCTGAGGTGGAGGCAGAGTAGATTGATTTTCAATCTTTCTTTTTTAAAAATACATTCAGTGCTATAAATTTCCCTCGAAGCACTGCTTTCACTGCATCCCACACATTTTGATAAGTGGTGTTTTCATTTCATTTCTTTCAGCACATTTTAAAATTTCTCTTGAGGTTTCTTCTTTGATCCATGTGTTTTTGAGAAGTGGGTTTTTAAATCTCTAGGTATTTGGGGATCTTCCAGCCATCTTTCTGTTTTTGGTTTCTACTTGGGGTCCATCATGGTCTGAGAGCAGACACTGTATGATTGATGTTCTTGATATTCTTGTAAGTGAAAATGTTCTGAAATAAGTTTTGACATTTTATCAGATAGAGACTTTTCAGATTTTCTACTTTTAAAAATTGAGGTGTAATTCACATACCACAAAATTCACCTTTCTAAAGTGTATCATTCGATAGCTTTTAGTATATTCACAATTTTGTGAATATACTATTACCTAATTCTACTTAGGTGGGACAGCAGGGCTAGAGGGGGCTGCAGTTGGGTATTTCCTTTCCCTCAAGTCAGTTAGGCTCCGATAAAATCCCAGCAAGTGAGACTCTGGTTAGACAGTTTCTCCTGAGGGCAGGCTTTGCTAAGAAGAACAGAATGCTCTGGCATATTTCATAATGGCTTGTTTTCCCCTCCCTCTGCCAGAAGCAAGAGGGAATTTTTCTGATATTCACTGCAAGAAGCTGGTAGAGCTCCAGGAGGTAAAAGTCACAAAAGTGTGTGTGGGAGTGGTCATCCTAGGACTGGATCCTGCAGACTTTATCTCAGAGGTATCTACACCAGAGCCTCCAGCAATTGTCAATTGTATCAGGTTTCTACCCCAGCACTGGTTCCCACTGTTTTCTGCTTGTCGGTTTCTCTCCAGTAAGTTGTAAATTCTGTTATTCATCCGTCTGCCATTTGGGGGACAGCAGTCTTCCCTGTGACCTCACTTCTCTGATTTATCTAAAAAAGAGTTGTTGATTTTTCAGTTTACTCAGCCTTCTATTTGTTGTTAGGACAGAGAGTGGTGACTTCCAAACTTCTTATATGCTGGATGGGAAAATCTCCCTTCTATTTTTAGTTTGCTGAAAAGTATTTTAATCATAAATGGATGTTGGATTTTATCAAATGCCTTTTTCTGCAACTATTGAGATGAATGTGTCATTTTTAACCTTTATTCCATTAATATGTTGTATTACATTGACTGATCTTTTTTTAAAACCAACATTGTATTTCTGGGATAAATTCCACATGATTTTAATGTTTTATCTGTTTTATATATTTCTTGGTTGATCTGCTAATCTTTCTAAAGGATTTTTGTATCTTTCTTCATGACAGCTATTGGCCTATAGCAGGGATCAGCTTTTTCTGTAGAGAGTCAGGTAGTAAATATTTGAGGCTTTGCAGACCATATAATCTGTGCCACAACTACACAGCTCTGCCACCCTATAGCATGAAAGCAGCAGTGAATGGTATGCAAATTAATGGGTGTGGCTATGTTTTAATAAAACATCATTTACATGAACAGATTGCAGGCTGGCTTTGGCTCAAAGGCCAAGGTTTGCTAATCCCTCAACTATATTTGTGAGTTTTCCTCCCTTTTAATATCTTTGTCTGGTTTCATATCAGAGTAACTGACCTCATTAAATTAGTCGGGAAGTATTCCTATGTTTTCTAAAAGTTTCTTACTATTACCTCATCCTCAATTGTTTACTAGTATTTACCGGTGGATCCTTTGGAATTTACCAGTTCCAGCCCTTTGGTCCTTGTTGAAAAATTTTAACTATAAAATATAAATTTTAGTAGATACAGACTCAGTTGGATGTCTTATTTTTTCTTTTTTTATTGAAATATAAATCACATGCCACAAAATTCACCTTTTGGAAGTGTACCATTCAATAGTTTTTAATATATTCACAGTGTTGTGCAATCATCACCATTACCTAATTCCTTCACATTTTCATTTCTCCCAAAGAAACTCCTAATACTAATTAGTAGACACTCCTCATTCTCCCCTCCTCCCGATCCCTGGCAACCACTTTCTGTCCTCTGCAGATTTGCTTATTCTGGATATTTCATATAAACAGAATCATACATTTTGAGACCTTTGTGGCTGACTTCTTTCACTCAGCATCATGTTTTCAAAGTACATCCGTATTATAGTATGTATCAGCATTCCATTCATTTTCACAGCTGAATATGATACCATTGTATAGCTATCCTATGCTATTTATCCAATCACCAGTAGATGGGCATAAGGTTCAGGTAGTGTGAATAATGTTGCTGTGAACATTTGTGTTCCAGTATTTGTGTGAACATATGTTTTCAATTCTCTTGGGGTATATACATAGGAGTAGAATTGCTCCTTTGGTAACTCTATGTTTAACTTTTCAAGATCCTGCCAAACTATTTTTCAAAGTGGCTGCACCATTTTATATTTCTGCCAGCAATGTTTGACGGTTCCAATTTCTCCATATTCTTGTCAACACTTTTTATTGTCTTTCTTTTTTATTATAGCCATCACAGTGGTTTTGATACATCATAGTGTGGTTTTGATTTTCATTTTCTTAGTGACTAATGATGTTTGAACTTCTTTTCATGTCCTTATTGGCCATTTGTGAGTATATCTTCTCTGGAGAAATGTCTATTAAAATCCTTTTCACATTAAAAGAATGAGTTATTTATCTCTTATTGTTGTGTTGTAAGATTTGTTTATATATTCTGGAAACTAGTCTTCTATTAGATAAATGGTTTGCAAATATTTTCTCCCAATCTGTGGGTTGTCTTTTTCACTTTCTTGACGGTGTTCTGAAATACAAAAGTTTTAAATTTTGATGAAATCCAATTTATTTTTTTTCTATTGTTGCTTGTGCTTTTCACATCATGTCTAACAAACTGTTGCTACTCCAAAGTCATAAAGATTTGCACCTATATTTTCTTCTAAGAGTTTTATAGCTCTAGTGCTTACATTTAGATCTATGATACTTTGAGCCAATTTTGAACATGGTAAGAGGAATTGTTTTCTTAATTTCATTTTTCAAGTATTCATCTCTAGTGTAGATAGATTCAATTGATTTGTTAATAGTTCTCTTGTATTCTACAAGCTTGGCTAATGTATTAGTTCTAATTGTTGTGTGCGTGTGTATTTTCTATGTACCAGGTGCTGTCATCTGCACATAGAGATAATTCTATTTCATCCTTTCTATTTAAATGCCTTTATTTCTTCCTCTTGTTGAATTGCCTTAACCCGTGTGTCCAATACAATGTTGACTGGAAGTGGTGAGAAGAGACATCTTTGTCTTATTCCTGATCTGAGGAGGAAAGTTTTCAGACTTTCATCATTATATGTGATGTTAACAGTGAATTTCTCATAGATGCTCTTTATCAAGTTGAGAAAGTTTTTTCTCTTCCGAGTTTGCTGAGTGTGCGTTTTTTAATAAAAAGGGTGTTGGATTTTGTCAAACACTTTTTCCTGAATCTATTTAGATGATTATGTGGTTTTGCCCTTTATTCTGTTAATGTGATGTATCAGCTTGGTTGATTTTTGTATGTTGGATTGACCTTGCATTCCTGGGGTAAATCCCACTTGGTCACACTGTATAATTCTTTTTGTATGTTAGTGGATTCATTTTCTAGTACTTTGTTGAGAATTTTTGTGTGTGTATTTGTAAGGATTATTAGTCTGTAGTTTTCTTTCCTTGTATTGTCTTTGTCTGGTTTTGGTTATCAGGGCATTAGAGAATGAGTTGGGAAATGTTGCCTCCTATTTTTGGAAGAGTTCTTGAAGAATTGATGTTAATTTTTCTTTTTTCCCTTAGCTTTACTGAGATATGATTGACAAAAACTATATATATATATATATATATATATATATATAGTATACAACATGAGTTCTGATATATGTATAGATTGTGAAATCTTTATCATAATCAAGCTAATTCACATATCCATCATTTTGCATAGTTACATTTTTTTAAAAAGTGAGAATACTTGAGACCTACTCTCTTAGCAAATTTCAAGTATACAGTGTGTTATTATTTTTTAAAGGATTTTATTTATTTGTTTGAGAAAGGGAGAGGACACTCAGAGATGGTGAAGCAGACTCCCTGCTGAGCAGAAAGCCCAAAGCGGTCTTGATCCCAGGACCCCGAGATCATGACCCAGGCAGAAGGCAGGCACTCAACCAACTGAGCCAACCAGGCACCCCATACAATGCATTATTATAAACTATAGCTACCATGCTATAAATTACATCTTCAGAACTCATCCATTTTATAACTGAAAATTTGTACCCTTTGACTAACATCTCTTCAGCAAACTCTCAGACTCTGGTAACCACCATTCTATTGCTATTATCAGTTTGACTTTTTTAGATTCCACATATAAATAATTATACAGTATTTTTCTTTGTATATTTGGCTTATTTCACTTAGTGTAATGTCTCCCAAGTTTATTCACATTGTCACAAATGGGATAATTTCCTTCCTTTTTTAAAAAAAGATTTTATTTTATTTATTCATGAAAGACAGAGAGAGAGAGAGGCAGAGACATAGGCAGAGAAAAAAGCAGGCTCCCTGTCGGGAACCTGATGTGGGACTCCATCTCAGGATACCAGGATCACAACCTAAGCCAAAGGCAGATAGATGCTCAACCACTGAGGCTGGATAATATTTTTTAAGGCTGAATAATATTCCATTATACATATGCCATATTTTCTTTATCCATTCGTCCATCCATCAATGGACACTTAGATTGTTTCTATATATTGGCTTTAAAAATTGCTACAATAAACACTGGAGTGCAGTATCTCTTTGAGGTAATGATTTTATTTCCTTTTGATATATATCCAAACTGGGATTGCTGGATCATATGGTAATTCAATTTTTAATTTTTTGAGGAAACTCCATATTGTGTTCCATAATGGCTCTATCAATTTACATTCTTACTAACTGTATAAGGGTTTGCTTTCTGGGCACCTGGGTCGCTCAGTCGGTTAAGTATCTGCCTTCGGCTCAGGTCATGATCTCAAGGTCCTGGGACTGAGCCCCACATTGGGCTCCCTGCTCAGCAGGGAGTCTGCTGCTCCCTCTCCCTCTGCCCCTCCCCCTGCTTGTGCTCTCTCTGTCAAATAAATAAATAAATATTTTTTTTAAAAAGGTTCCCTTTCCTTTATATGTTCTCCAACAATTGTTATTTTAAAAATTTAATAGCCATTCTAACAGGTATAAGGTGATATCATATTGTGTTTTTGATATGTATTTCCCTGATGATTGGTGATGTTGCACATCTTTTCATATACCTGTTGGCCTTTGTATTTTGTTTTGTTTTGGTTTTAACCAGTTGACAATATGTATGTTTTCTTTGGAGAAATATCTATTTAGGTATTTTCCCCATTTTAAAGTTAGGATACTTGTTTTTCATTTTTTTCCCCCCATTCAGCTGTATGAGTTCCTTATATATTTTGGATATTAACCCCTTATTGGACATATGGTTTTCAGATATTTACTCCCATTCCATATGTTGCCTTTTCATTTTGTTGGTTGTTGCTTTTTCATTTTGTTGGTTGTTTCCTTTGCAGTGCAGAGATTTTATTTTGATGTAGTTTCATTTATTTATTTTTGCTTTTGTTGCCTGTGCTTTTAGGGCCAAGACCAGTGTCAAGAAGATTTTCCCCATGTTTTCTTCCTGGCATTTCAGTTTCAGGTCTTAAGTTTAGTTTCTATGTGAGATGTAAGAGTCCAACTTCATTCTTTTGCATGTAGATAACCAATTTTCCCAACACCGTTTATTGAAGGGACTATCCTTCCCCCTTTGTGTATTCTTGACACCTTTGTCTAAGATTAGTAGACTAAAAATGCCTGGGCATTTTTCTGGACTCTCTGATCTATTTTATTGGCTGATATGTCTGTTTTTTTTTTGCCAGTATCATACTATTTTGATTACTATAACTTTGTAATAGAATTTGCAATCAGAAAATGTGATACCTCCAGCTTTTTGCCCAAGATTATACTAGCTATTTACTGTCTTCTGTGGTCCCATGTGAATTTCGGTATTGAGTTTTCTATTTCTATGAAAAATGCCACTAGAATTTTGAGGGATATTACATTGAATCTGTTGACCACTTTGGATAGGATGGACATTTCAACAATGGTAAGTTTTCTATTCCATGAACATGGGATATCTTTCCATTATTTGTGTCTTCTTCAGTTTCTTTCATCAGTGTTCTATGGTTTTCACTGCATTGATCTTTCACCTCCTTGGCTACCTTTATTACTAAGTATTTTATTCTTTTTGATGCTATTGTAAATGGAATTGTTTCTATGAACACAGTATTGTAGGTATAGTTATTCTAAAGTCTTTTGTATTTTAACCTTTATACTAAAGTTGGAAGTAATTTATATACCACCATTAAATTACTAGACTATTTTGAATTTGGCTATGTATTTACCTTTTCCAGTGAGTTTTATGCTTTCATTTATTCATTCAGCTATGATGTGAGGGGAAATACGGTCCCACTCTGAGGAGCCTCCTCTCATCAGGCCTCCCTGAGAGGGTCAGTGGTCATGAGCCTGTATCCCAAGGTATTTTTAGTTCTAGGGGTGCTGGGCTATGCCAGAATCCCAAATATTTGCAGGAAGCCAGCATCTAAACAATCCCAGAAGAGATACTAAGCATCTGGCCAGGACCCTAAATCACCCAGCATGGGTGTTACTCATGACTGGTGCTTAGAGCTGTTGAATGACTGCAGGAGAGAGCCAGTCAGTAGGCATTTATTCAAATCTGCTTAGTGTATAGAGTTGAACCACCTGGCTTCTGCCCTGAAGCTCTCTTTCCTTGTACCTCTAGCCTCTTGGTCTCCCATCTGTGGGTTTGGCTCTACCTCAGGCTTCAGGACCAGCTGGGTCTGCTTGGGGCAGGGGAATTTAAGCAGTTCTAGATAATCCATCCAGGGCTTTACCTCAAGTTAGTTTGGCTCTGGATCTAATTGCATGTTTACTCTTTGAGTGATGGCCTCATTCTCACAGGGCGGGCCTCTCCCCATTCCCTTATCGTAGGACATGGGCCTTATGTGACAGACCTGAGTTCCTGTCTCAGCTGCCCACCCAGCCAGTCACACCACCTTGGCCTCTGTATTTGGCCCTAAGCTCCCTGGGCTACCCACACACCCACAAAGGACTTTGTCGTATGAGCACACTGCTACTCTCCCTTGGCCACCCTCAAGGCTGATACCTGCTTTAGGGACCCTCTGCTCTCCTTTTCAAGTCTGACCTTCAGCATCAGTCACTTGGCCACCCCCAGCCAGACTCTGCCCAGAGCTGCTGGCCTCCAATCAGACCTTCTAATTCTATTCCTAGGCCCACATGCAGCCAAGTTCTTGTCTTTATGACCTTCCTTGCAGGGTTTGCAGCTCAGATTAAAGACAATTATGGCATGGGGTGGACAGAATGTTTCTCCAAGGACGCATTTCTTTCACAGATACTGTATTTGGCTGGAATTTGGGAGGATTGAGCTAGGAGATGAGACACAGAGAAGTGTTGGACCTCTGTGGTTAAAAGTTCCAAATCTGGCATAGCAAACAGCCTTCTATCCCAGGATTTCCACTTCTGCTTTGGTGGACAGCTCTGACTGATGCCAGTGGTCCCGCCTCACACACATGTGCCTGGCTCAGTTGGGTTCCCCAGAAGCAGAGCCTGAGTTGAGGATTAGGTGCTATGATTTCCTGGGAGAGGGAAGCAGAATGTGGCCTCAGGGAGAGTTTGTTCTTGGCCTAATCCACAGGAAAGATCTGGAACATAAATTGTACCCCTGTGTGGACCCCCTCCCATCTGAGGCAAGAAGTCCCCATTTCAGTTGATCATAGACTGGAGGCTACTCACCTTCCAGGCTAATGGCTCCCATCAGCTGAGGGCTGTTTTCTGGAGAAGAACCAATGTCCATAGCACACGGTTATATGGGTGCCAAGCCTGGCAGAGGGGATCTGGGTGGCATTCTCTACCAGCATTGACCATAGTATCTTTCTCTGTCTGAGTCTTCTGAGCTGAGGGCCCTCTTAGCCTAACAACAAGTGCAGCCTGAAATGTGGGGATGGGGATTAGCTCCCCTGGCAGCAGTCCTTGGCTAGTGAGGGATGGGAGTCATCAGAAAAATGCTCATCTCCTGCCACTGGAACAGATCAATCTGGGTAACATTCTATGCAGTCTCTGGAGCTCCTAGCAGAATTGAGCCCCCGCTGCCTACAGTGGATCTTGAGAACACACTTAGGGCCTTCATGCTTTCCCTGTCCTCCCTCCCTTCTCTTGGAATCATCTTCTAAATGCACACCCTTGCTCAGGCACTGCATTCAGGGTGATCCAGACTAGAACACATTGAGGAGAGGGCTGGGGGGCAGAAATTTGGACTATACTTTGAGGGCAATGGAGAATCGTGGAAAGGTTTCTTGCTGGGTCAGGGTGACTCAGTGGGGCTTTTATTTTAGGACAGTCCCACCATGGAAAGGAGGTAAGAAGTGGTCAGTGTCACAGTGGTACCTGGGAGAGGGGGTTGGCTGGTGGGTGTTGGGGAAGGAAAAGAAAAAGAGTTACCGCGAAGGAGAGAGATGGGACTCGGGCTGGAGGGAGTAGGGAGGGAGAGTCTGCAGCTCGAAGCCCTGGCAGTGCAGAGCTCAGGGCCCAGGGCGGATGGGACCTCAGAGAGGGGCTGGTTTGGGGGCAGCTCTTTGCCCAGTGACGTCCTTCTCTAAAGGAGCAATGATTCCATGAAATGTCCAGAAGAGGCAAGTCTAGAGACAGAAAGTAGGTCAGTAGCTGCTTAGGGCTCGTGGGGATGGGAGAAAGGTCTGGAAGGACTAGACATTGGGTGTTGGTGATAGCTGAAGGGGTGATGAAATGTTCTAAAATTAACTGTGGAGATGGTTTACAATATACTAAATATATACTAAAAACCATTGAATTTTGTACACATTAAATAAGTGAATTGTATGGTACGTGAATTACATCACAATGAAGTTGTTATTAAAAAAAAATGAGTGCAAAGTTGTGCAAGGGATATGGGATTGGCTGTGGGAGGGAACTCTGCTGACTAATGGGAGGTGGGCTGGACCTCAAAAGTCCTGTTACTCACTAACCTTATTTACCAGTGGAACGCCGGGCCGGTCTTGCCCACGGGACAGGGTGAGTCAGGGGCTTGAACCCCTGTCTCTGGACTCCCTGGCCCCACGTTCCCCCAACTACCTCCATCCACTTTGCCTGCAGCCGCCCCCTCCCCGGCCCCTCCATCCAGCAACGTTGCCTCCCTCTGGGCTGGCAGCTGCTGAGAGGTGGGTGACAAATTGGGTGAGTGACCTTTCTGTGTTCTGCCCCCACCCTGCCCTGCTGGTGAGTCTGACTGGCCCCCCCAGGGGTCTTCATGCTGCCAAGGAAGCGGCCTGGGAGGACCTGCCTTGGGTGGAGGGACGAGACGTTTGGTTCTCTGGACGAGAAGGGTCGGGAAATTGAGTCTGACACCTGGCAAGGCCCACTGCCTGGGCAGCGCACCGCGGAGGCTGGCCCTCACCCCGGCGAGCCTCCTCCAGGCCAGGCCCTCGCCGGGGGTCCTGGCAGAGGCCAGAAGTGGGTGCGCCGGGGGACCGCGGTGCTGGGGGGAGCGGCAGGACGCCTGTGGGTAATGGAAAAGCTTGAGCATGGGTCATGGCGGGCCTGCAGTATTCGTGTGTTGATGATAACCACAGAGCAGGATTTGTGAGCTTTGGCCTAAGATGCTGGGATGCCCGGTGGCCGCCCCGGAACGCATGCTTGCACAACACCTCGAACCTTCTCATCACGATTGTCCCACTCTCGCTGCCAGCAAGACCCCCAAGCCCTTCTGCCTCGGATGCCCCCATCAACTTTATCATTCCCACTCCTGGCAGCTCTCTCCGGGCCAAGCACTTAGCCGGGCACCAGCACTCCAGGTGTCTCTCCAACCTTTCCAGCATCAGCAGACACTCTGCCGAGCTTTGCCACCCTGCTTTGGTGGCCTTGGGGCCCAGGGCTGCTCCACATCGACCCAGTAGAGCCTTTGCTATCCTGCAGGATGGTGGCCTGGGCCTTGCTTCCTTCCCGGAGCAGGAGGGCCCGTTCCCAGGCTGCCTCCCAACTGTCTGACACCCCTGGCACTGGACATCCTGCTGAATTGGAAACCCCCACCTTGTCGGCTGACCGAGTCCTGCCTAATGCTCTGCTCTGCTCACATTCACGAATGCCTGGGAGGTGACTGGGTTCCCTTATAGCCCATTAGCTAACCTGGAGCCAAATGCTCATTGGTGACACTGGTCAGAGAAGCTTCTGGGGCTGAAATGAAATGTGTGGCTGGATGAGCAGCCATGTTCAGCGGAGGATCTTTGGGTCAGAAGCCACTCTCAGCAATTCTCCTTGGGCTGTGATTCTGTTATTGTTACCTCCAGTCTCACTTGCCACAGCAGTATCACTATCACCATTGATATCTCTTCCATCCTGTCATTTCTTCCACCCTCACTTCTGTCCTCACCTTTACCCTCACTTTCATCCTCATCCCAAGCCTCACTTCCACCCTCACCTCCATCCTCAACTCCATCATCTACTCCACCTTCACTTCCACCTTCACCATCCTCACCCCCATCCTCAACCTTATCTTCATCTCCACCTTCATCTCCATCCTCATCTCCATCCTCACCTCCCCTTCACCCCCAATCTTACTCCATCATCACCTCCACCAACTTTACCATCTTTACCATAGCCATTACTACCATCACCCACACAGCTCCCAGATTGGGCCCCAGACATCATTAGACATTTAACAACCAGACATGTGTCTGGCTGGAGAGGCAATCCTGGATGAGGGTGGCTAGAACTCCATGTTCTGGCTGCCTCTTGGCCCATGTGTTTGTAAGTTGGGGCTCTTGCCTTGCATGGCAATGGTGGCCTGAAGGTCTGGGCTGATGAGCTTGCGTCCATGGAGCCAATACCCAAGAATCTGTGGGCAGCTCATGGTCAGAGCCACCTGGTTCACATGTTCTGGGGCCAAGGAGCCTTGTCCTCACATGTGACTAGAGGAAATAGGAAATCCTGGGGTGGGGGAAGAGTCTAAAGTAGGGGTCAGTGCTCTGGCTGTGCCATGGACTTGGTGCAGTTTCCAAAAGCCCCTGCTTCTCTGTCCCACATGCAATGAGCAACCCTCCCTTTCCCTTCAGGGAGCTTTACAGGGTACAGAGTGTGTCCATAGCCTCTGCTCTTCTAAGGGAGTGGGGCACAGGGGGACACCCTGTCTGCTGGCCTGGGTGCATTTCTACCACCACCCCCCTTTCCAGCTCCTAGAATTTGAGGAAGGCATTCACTGTTTCTGCTAAGCCTCTGTTTCCTTGTCCATAAACAGGAAATAGACTATCTCTTACTACTGCAATGAGGATTAACTACTGAGATCACCCCCTGGCAGCACTTAGTTCAAATTCTTAACCTGTGCACCAGGTACAGGGGGCGGAGGGGGCAGTGTCGCCCCACATCACAGAGGGGGACACAGAGATGGTGGGGGTGGAATCAGTGGGGAGAACTACCTGGGGTCATCCAGGCAGAAGCAACAGAGCAGGGATCAGGAGCCCCCTTTTCTGCCCTTTTCTGAGTCTGCGTTGACTTGGGGGCATGCACCCAAGCTGCGAGGGGCACAAGGGGACACTGCGCCCCACTTCCTGCCCTGGAACCCATGTCCTGGGCCAGGGAGGGAAGAAGATGGGGCTCCTGGCTGCAGAGTTGGGCTCAGAGGGAGTGTACCATCTTAAGCCTGGCTGGGGTACTCAGCAGAAACTACTCGGGCTGTTCTGGGGCAAGGATCCCAGGACTGAGCGAGTGTTGGGGCCCCAGGAGGGCTTGGCACACCAGAGAAGAGCAAGGTGGCGTCCCAGTTAAGAGAATCTGAGCAAGCAGTGTTAGAGACGGAAGGGGCGTGGCTGGTGTGGGGTCAAAGAATCTGGGTGCCTAGCCACTGTGTACAGAGGATCCTGGATCCTGAAAGCCAAGCTCTGAAAGGGTCCTTGAAGGCCAGCAATTCATCCATTGGGTCCAAAGGACAACTAAAGCCAGAGAAAGGCCGGGAGAGGGTGGAACCAGAGCTGTTCTGGCCTCCCCTCCTTCATGCCACTTTGGGCTGCTGATGTCTTTCTGACCTTCAGCAAAACCATCCAGTGTCATGAAGACTGGTGGTCAAGGGGTGGCCAGAGTTTGGACTTTCTTCCCCTCCTGTCCTCTTTGTGATGGTGCCAGAAGCCCAGGGCCCTTGTCCAGAAGCGGTAATCAGAACAGTGACACAACAACGTTAGGATCTCCGGCAACAGATCTCCGACCCTTTGTCCTGTGCCACAGTCACGCTGGACGTCTCTGCCCGCTTGATCTTCATCTACAGCTGCCCACCAGAGACCAGGCACCGTGCCAAGTTCATATCTTCATTTCAGAGTGCAGGAACAGGCTCAGAGGAGTTAAGTAAGCCACCCAAGGTACTGAGCCAGGGCAGGGCTGGGGCTAGATGCCAGGCCCATCTGATGCCCCTACATGGGATGCACACTAAAGCCCCCCCATCTCCATCCACTCGACTGGGCCTATGGGGGAAGGTGATGAGCTGGATGGTGGTCGGGGGAGGAGTAGACAGCCAGCTGCCTGTGGGCCAGGGCTCCCTGCCACCCACAGTCCAGCCGGTCCCTGCCAGGGCCTGCTGCCTGCTGCTCCGTGGACGGCTGGAACGCCCAAGCTCCTGGAGCCACCACCCTCTTTCTCCACGGCCCTGGCACAGCTCCCCACACCCGTAGGCCCAAGGGCCCATGCAAAGCAGGCCCAGGCCCCGCAGCCTACTATGGCAGCCACAGGGGCTGAGTAGATGGGCTGGGTTCTGCCTGTGGACACACAGATGCATTGAACAGGAGGCATGAGGCCTCTGCGCCTGCCTCTGGCCAAGGCTGGGCTCAGGCCTGTCAGCTCAGCTCAGCTCTTGGCTGTCCCGGGGAAGGAGTGCCGATGCTGCCCACCACCCACGTGGAGGCAAGCTATCTGAGGTGGGAGAGGGGGGCTGGGGCTCAGGTAGTGATGCTGTTTGGGAGGGAATTTCCAGGTACAAGGGGGAAGTTGAGGCCCATGCACCCAACACCTCCCACTGGAAGGCCCCCAGTGCCTCTGTCTAGGCATGCTCTCTCCTCCTCAGGGTGTTTTCTCTCAGTGGGTGAAGCGGCCAGCCCCTCACTCTCCACCAGTGTCCTGAGAGCCCTGTAATGATGGCCACATGGTCATTCTGCCAGCACGAACCTCTCCGTCCCTGACTGGAACTGTTCACCTGCCTCTGCCAGAGCTCCTCCAGCCCTCTGCCCCCAGGCCTGCCCTGCCTGTCCAGCCTCATGAGCCATCACTGTGGGCTTGCAAAAGTGGCAAGTTGTAAGTCGTCCCAAGCCTTACATCTTCCCTGGCTCCCTATTGACCCCAGAGAAAGTTCTAGCTCCTGAGCCAGCTGTCAAGGTCCCTGGCTTCCATGCTCCGTGGGTCCCAGTCTCCCCGTGTGAGACATGCATGGCCCCTGGGAAGTCCAGGCTGTTCAGCAGTACCTCCTCAGCCCTGGGCTTGGAAAATCCTTCCCAAAAGATTTGACCAACTGCCCCCACCCCATGAAGTGTGCTGCTGATTCCCTTTCTCTGGCCTGGAGGATGGACTGCTCCCTCCTGGCTGCCCTGATTGCTGCTGTGACCCCATGTGGCATATTGTCTGTTATGCTCAAGGGCACTGATTTGGATCTTAGCCTGTCTTCTCTGCTAAAATCAGAAATCAGCATTGTTTGCTTCTCTCTGAAGTCCTGGGGACCCACGTGGGGTCTGGGCAAGAGAGGGGACACAGGGAACGCATTTATTCATCCACCCATCCAACACTACTGGGTGTTCTTTGAAGAACAGGCCATGTATTCAAGCAGGACAGCCATGTACAGCCATGCTCAAAACCACAGGGTTGGTGCCAGCTGATGGGACCCAGGGTAGGCATAGGTTATTGGTGTCTGAAGAGGAAGACCCAGCCCTTGCCTCCCAGGAGAACTGGATTTGAATTTAAGCTCTGCCACTACCTAGCTGTGTATTTGGGGTAGGTCGCTTACCCTCTCTGAGCCTACAATGCCCTTCTGTAAGCAGGGAGGCAGTGGTAAAGCACATGGAGGATGCTTGATAGATGGTTACTCTCCTCCCCTACCTTCTTTGGGGAGCGTCTGCCTCAATGTGGGTCACTTGGGACCTGTCCTCCAAGAAGTAGGGTGTTGGAACCCCTCAGCTGGCAGAAGTCACCCTGTGTGGCTCTCTGGGCAAGTGAAGGCAGTAGAGTGGTCCTAGAGGTCTCTGCCCTGGGAGAAGGGGCTGCCTGGGTCAGGGGCACAGGTTGGCCCTTCCTACTCACAAGCCACCCAGTGCCCCTGGCCTCTGTGCTCCTTGGCAGACCACCAGGGCCAATATTGGATGTGCCCAGCATTGGCCCTGCAGCCACTGGTAAGGCCAACCCTGTCATCGGGCCTGGCCCCACATCTGGCATCTCTCTGGCGTCCTCTGGGCACTGGCTTCCTGCAGGCGGATACGGGCTTGTACCCTGTGCTGACAGGCCCTCCCCAGAGCTGAAGGTGCCTTGGGGCCAGGCCCACACCCAGTGACCTTCCCAAGCTGAAAGCAGACTTGTCAGAGAAGGGCCACATCTGGCCTCATGTCACAGCTCCCAGGATGGAGTGATGCCTCCTCCCTCTGACTAGGCTTTCTCAGAGCAAAACCCTGTGCCCCCTTCAGACTAGACTTTGTGAGCCAAGGCTGTGTCTTCCCCCTCAGACCCTCTGCAGAGTGTGGCTGTGTCTCCCCCTTTAGACTAACTTAGTTCTTATGTCTTCCATGTCTCCTTCATACCAGCTTCCTGGGGCAGGGCCATGACTCCTGCTCAGACTAGGAAAGGGGGTAGGTTGCCAGAACATTCCAGGAGCATCTGGTAGTGGGTGGAACATGGTGAAATTCAAGGCCCTCCCAGAGGTCGCATGGGTGGGTATCATATGGTAGAGGAGAGAAGGTACTGGATGAAGAGTGACAGGCCAGGTGGGCCCTCTGGCACCTAAGAATGGGCTTTTGTCCTGAGGATTATGGGGAGCCAGTGAGGGGGACAAAATTGTTCTCGTGGATCCTTCTGGCCACCACGTCAGCCACAGGGAACGGAAGCCTGGGCTGCCCGGCAGTGGGGTAGCCGGGAGGGAGCAGATAGGGCCATCCGGGGAGAGGCATTGACAAGCCTGGTGGAGGGGAAGGTTGAGGAAGTCAGGCCCAGCACCCTGGCTTCTGGCTGGGGCAGCTGGGGTGGGGTCTCAGCAGGGGAGCAATGATGTGGGCCCTCTGGGGCCTGTGCAAGGAGCCCAGGGTCCGTGCAAATGGAAGTGTCCAGAATGCAGCCCTGGGAGAGGATTCATAGCAGAGGCAGAGTCCGAGGAGCCGGGGCAGCAGGTGGAGGCGCGTGCACAAGCTTGCCCGGGCGAGGGGGAGATTTCGGGACACGGTCTGGGGAGCACAGAGGGGAGGCCGGGGAAGAGCTCCGGAAGAGAATGCCCTTCATTTCCTGTTCTAGAAAAGGGGCAGGGCAGGCCCATGCTGCTGGGCCCTCGTCCCCGGCTGGGGCTGCCCAAAGCAGCTGATGCTCTGCAGGCTCTGTGGGCTCCCCAGCCCTTCAGCTCGACCCACAGCTCTCGCCCTCCTTTGGAATTTCCCAGGTGGAAATTCACCTCAGAGGCCCTCTGTGGCTCCCCGGCCTCAATCCGCCCTGTGTCTGGTCCCCGCACCCCTGACCCCCAGCAGTTCTGCGGGCTGCGGCCCTGAGTCCCCCTGGAGCGCCGGGCCCTCCTCCCGGGGGGGCCGCCAAGGAAGGAGAGAGGCCCTCTGGTGACCCCTGTGCACCTCTCCCTGCTCTCCACCAGTTCCAGACACATTTGCGATTTATCTTTCTCTGTTGTTTATTGTGCGGAGGCCAGGCCTCCCAGCCAAATCGGAGCTGGACTGGCCAGCGCGGCCCGAGACGGCAGTCCCAGCCAAGCCGGAGCAGCCCCCCGCCCACCGTCCCCTCAGCCGCCCCGAGCCGAGCAGGCCCGAGCTCTGGCGGGCCGGACACTCTTTATGGAGCCCCAGGGCCTGTCTCCCCCATTGTCGGCCCATGTTTACAGCCTCCTCATGTTTGCCTCATGATTTTATTCTGGGTGACGCCCCAGTCTGGACGGGGCCTGCATGCCATCCTGCTGAGGCCTCGCTCATCGCCCGGGCCCTGGGCCCCTGGTCTCCTCATCCATCATTTCATTGAGCCTCGCCCGCCTGCAACAGTGGCGGGAGGGCTGTTCACCCCCAGGGGTGTGAGCGGGGGCACGGCTGGTGAGCTGGGTGGGAACCTGGGCTCCTCCCGTCGCACACTGTGGGGGGCGGGGGTGTGCCTTGTGTGCGTGGTGGGGCTTGATAGATGGTTACTATGGGTGTGGGTATGCGTGTGCGTGCGTGTGTGTGCGCGCCTGCGTGTGCGCTGGGGGTTTGGGGAGGCTTGCACATGAGCGTGTGTGTGTACACACACACACATACACACACACCCCACTTGGAGCCTGTCAACTGTTGCTCTGTCTCTGCTAAAGACACAGCCTAGAGACCTGAGGCCGTGGATGCCCGCAGACCTCCTTCCAGGCCAGCTATCTCCTTCGCAGTGTGCAACCGTGGCCTCATTAGCTTCTCACTTTCCTTGGGAGTAGAAAGGGGGGCTGTGTTGCTTGCTACCAGCCTCACAGCATGCCTTTGGGCATCTAGAAGGGCTGTGGTCAGCTCTTACTGCAGACTTAGGGCCTGTCTGTCTTCCTCCCACCCCCATCCCTCCCTCCTTTAGCTACAGTTGTTAATCTCTGCTCTTCCCAGAAAAATGCACCTATGCACATACAGGTAAGATTTGGCAAGTCCCCTGAAGTCCCTCCATTAAACTAAAAACCTTCTCTGTGGGGGGCCACCTGGGCGACTCAGGGGTTGAGCGTCTGCCTTTGACTCAGGTCGCCATCCCGGAGTCCTGGGATGGAGTCTCATATGGGGCTCCTAGAGGGGAGCCTGCTTCTCCCTCCGCCTGTGTCCTGCCTCTCTCTCTGTGTCTCTCATGAATAAATAAATAAAATCTTAAAACAAAACAAAGCAAAAACCTCTCTGCAGGGCTGGACAGAAAAATTCTCAGAGGCCTAGAGTTTTCTATAGCAAATACAATGGTGGTGGCTGTCACCATCAGTCCCCAGAGACAATTAAGGGACCAAAAGCTGCCACTCAGGCCCACCTCTTCCTTGTTCACCCAGAAACAAAGTATTGGGGCCATTCTCAGGCACTCTGGTATGGCAGGTAAATTGAGATCACATCTTGATGCTAGATTGTTTGATGACCAAAGTCAGTGCCCCATCTCTAGAAATTAGGGATCTGGAGTGTCATGTAGCTGAATGGCCCTGAGCTGAGGTCCCCCACCAGGCCCCCACGAGGCTGAGGTGGCGAGGGAAGACCACAGCTGGAGGGGACTGTGGACTCCCAGGCCAGGGAGAAGAAGTGTGGGGAAGGATGTGGCCCGGTAGTGGGGCCGGGTAGTATGCAAGATGGTAGGGACTTTGTTGATTTTGCTCATTCTTTATGGTGTTCTGACAGTCATGGCAGTGCTATATAACACTTCCCAAACACATTCCCATCTGTCGGGGCTGGAGCTCCAGAGGCCAACAGTGGCAATCAGATGACCACCGCCTGAAACTCTAAACGGCAGTCCTGGAAGGTTTGTAAGGTCCTTGAAGACATCAGTTCCCTGGCCACCTGCCTAGGATTCCTGTCCCTGGAGCTGTGGCCTCTGAGTGAGCCCCTGTGGTCCCTGGAGCTTCCCTGACACCAGACCCAGGACACGGGGGACCAGCAGGGGCCTTCTCAGACAGAGGTGGCTTAGGGATGATCCGGGGCGGGGAGAAGAGTCATCCCAAAGACATGGAGGTCCCAAGGAAGCAGCCTTATCCTGGGCCTTCTGACCCCAGCTAACCCATCTCCACTACCCTGGGTGGGCAGGGGCCCCCTCCAGGACGCTCAGAGGCCGGGGTGACAGGCCCAGACAATCTCTGTTCCTCCCATGTCTCCAGGCTGCCTTGGAACCTGAGAAGCTTCCACCTGTTGCATACAGGCCAAGGGCATCTGAGGAAGTGATGCAGCATCTTTCCCAGAAGATGTTGGAAGGTACAGGGAGGATAAGAGGCTTCCGAGAGTGTCAGGAAACCATACCCTCCACAAAGTAGCTGATCCCCAAGAGACAGGCTGGAGGGATGGGAGGGTTGGCTCCAGACAGCCACGCTCCTCGTTCCTCCCTATGGCAAAGTCTGGCACGCAGGAAGAGCTCAAGAGTGCACATGTGTGTATGCATGCACACTTGAAGCCTCGCGGGCTGTCCAGAGTCTATAGCGGGAATTAGACTTGCTCCGTGACCTCAAGGCAGGTCATGCAGCTACATTTGGGAGCCCACAGTCCCAGCCAAGGACGGGCTTGCAGCCCACCCACCCCATACACACACACACAGGCCAATATTCCTCTCTGATTGTCTGCCTTTCGGAGAACAGAGGGCTGGGTGGGGATCTGGAGACCTTGGGAGAATCCACAAAAGTGCCGATAAAAGCATTTATGTTTCTCCAAATGACACTGTAAGAAAGCACACTGAAGGAAAAGGCAGTTTCACGCATATTAAATCATGGTCATGGGAACCGTACAATTAATTCTCATTTATCATCTTTCCTGTGCACTAGAAACTTCCGTGTCTCAGACCAGCACCCATCCCAACCCCCACAACTCAGTTTCAACCAGACACTCATAAATCTGTTTTCTTGTTCCACACAAGCTGCCTGGGAAAAGGCCCCATTTGCTGCGTCTGCTCCTCTGTCCAAACTTTCAACGCCTTCGACATTTTATGGTTTCACGTTATTGACTTGGCCTCCTGGGTCCCTTGTGGTAGGCTGCTATTTGAGAGAGCAGTGAGAGGCTTGGGGTGACCTCAGGTTCACCCCCTCGCCTGGCCGGAGCAGGGAGGACCGTGCAAAAAGCCCTGCAGTTGCCTAGGGCCTGGAGCTCCTGGGGGAACACAGACCCTCCAGGGCTTCCCCTCTGTGTCCTCACTCAGGTCCCAACCCCCACCCCCAACTGAGATTCTGGACCCATTCTTCCTCAACCTCAGGAACCTGCCCTGCCTCTGCTTCCCTCTCCTCCCTCTCTCTCCAGCCCCAGCTCCTCCTTTTCCCAAGGGCCTCCTCCCCATCCACAAGGGAATACACATGAGGTCAATGTGCCTAGAAGCAAAATGTGCGGGTAGAGGGGAAGGTGTGCAAGCATAATGCACACTCCACAGCTGGACCAGGCCTCCTCGGTGCCACTGAGGACACAGATAAAGGCCAGGCTGATTTTCAGCTGGTATGTCCTGGAGAGGTGGTACAGGCTATTGCATTTTTTGACTGATGTCTTTTTTTTTTAAGATTTTATTTATTCATTCATGAGAGACACACAGAGAGAGGTAGAGACATAGGCAGAGGGAGAAGCAGGCAGGAAGCCTGATGTGGGGCTCAATCCCCAGACCCTGGCTCACACCCTGAGCTGAAGACAGGTGGTCAACCGCTGAGCTACCCAGGCATCCCTTGACTGATGTCTTGAATGAAGGACACCTGTCTTTTCCCTCAAAGAGCTCAGTGAGGGGGAAATGGACAGGTAACTGGATAATTATGATTCCAGTAGCGAGCAGTCAGCAATCATGCATCCTTTGCCCTGCCCAAGGCTCTTGGGGCAGGGAGCAATGTCTAAATTAATCCCTGAAGGACCCACAAGAAACTCCAGAAGTTTATGGTGATAGAAGGGGTGGGAATGATGTACCTCCAGGCAGAAGGAACAGCATATGCAAAACCCAGGAGCAAGAGAGAAACACTTGATGTTTGAGAAATGGCTTTTGGTATTCATGGAACAAGGAGATAAAGGCTAGAGAGGTCTATAAGGGCCAGCTGTGAGCCAAGGCACCTACAAACCTGGGGTAGGAAAGCTGGTTTGCAATGTGGGAAATAGATTAAGAAGGAGAGTGACATGGTAAGATTTGAATGTTGGCCAAGCCATCCTACAATGAGGAGACTGCACACCATGCACAAAAATGAACTCAAGATGGATCACAGACCTACCTGTAATTGCTAACACCATGTAACTTCTGGAAGAAAACATAGGGAGGGAAATCCTAATTACTTTGGGTTTGGCAAATATTTCCTAAATACAATATAAAAGGCACAAATAATAAGAGAAAAATCAATAACTAAGTAAACTTTGCAAAATGCAAAACTTTAGCTCTTTGAAGACACTATTAAGAAAATGAGGGGCTCCTGGGTGGCTCAGTGATTGAGCATCTGCCTTTGGCTCAAGGCGTGACCCTGGGGTCCCAGGATCAAGTCCCAGGTCGGGCTCCCTACAAGGAGCCTGCTTCTCCCTCTACCTATGTCTCTGCCTCTCTCTGTGTGTCTCTCATGAATAAATAAATAAAATCTTAAACAACAACAACAAAAAATGATAAAGGCAAGGCAAATACTGGAATCCTTGTAAAACATATCCAACAAAGGACTTGTTATCTAGAATACATGAAGAAATTTTACAATTTAGTATTAAGAAGACAAACAACCTAGTTTAAAAATGAGCAAAAACTGGAACTCACCTTCATGGCTGGTGGGAGTGTAAAATGAAACAACTTTGGGAAACATCGTGGTGGTTCCTTAAAATGCTAAACATACACCCAGCACATGACCCAGCCATTCCATTCCTAGGTATTTCCCAAGATAAATGAAAGCATCTATCCACACACACACAAATGATACATGAATATTCATGGAAGCTTTCATCATAAGAGTCCCAAACTGAAAATGGCTCAAATGTTCATCAATGGGTGAATGGATAAACGAATAAAGATATAATCATATAGTGGGATATGACCCAGCAATAAAAGGAATGAATTATTGATATGTGCTACAATATGGATACATCTCAAAATGATCATTCTGAATGAAAAAAGTCCAGACAAAAAAAGAGTATATGAAATTCTAGAAAATGCAAGTGAATCTATAGTGAATTGTTTGGGAGATGGTGGGAGGTTAGAGGAGGAGATTACTGACGGACAGGAGGAAACTTTGGGGCGTGATAGGTATGTTCATTACTTAAGTATGATGCTGATTCCATGGGAGTATATTTATATTTAAGTCGAAACATATCAAATTATGCATATTAATGTATATGCTGTTAATGTCTGTTAACTGAACCTCAATAAAGCTGTACAAAATAAACATAAACTTTTTTTTGCAGCAATAAACGTTGGTGCAACACCCAGATATATGTATGGGGTGGGGAGAGAACCTTGATCCCTACCTCACACCACACCAAAATTACAGTAGCTGACCAGGGAGGCATGGGCAACATTTGGGACAATATCGGGGAGATTAAATACATGACTGTTGATTCACTCACTCACTCCCATTCCCACTCATCTTTTACTAAATTGTAAGTCCTATAAAGGTAGAAATGAAGGCTGCCCTGCTCAGCCCCTGTGTCCCCAATGCTCACCTTGTTGCATGCACTGGGGTGGAAAAAAGGTGGATTGTCTCAGGAAGAATTTAGAAAGTACTTGGCCAGCCCTAAGGATGTCAGAGGTGAGGGAAATTGAGGAACCAAAAATAATCTCTGTTTTTCCAGCTCAAGTAAATGCTGCTCGTGTGTGAGTTTGGAGAGGACAGGAAGGTGACCTCAGACTTGTGAATGCTGTTTGTGCTGCCACATTGCTTGGAGACAGACGCTGGAGTGAAGGATTTGGGCATGACCAGTGGATCTCAATGTTTCTTAATGGTTTAGAATCAAAACTGGAAAGTTTTGAAAGATACCGAATCCTAGGCTCCACCTCTAAACCAATAAAATCTCTGAGCATTCTGCCCAGCACTGGGATTTTCCTAAAGCTCTGAGGGGATTCTAATGTGCAGCCAGAGTAGATAATTCTCACCATGGATGGTGATTAAAGTCATGGGAGGATATGAGCTCCCCAGATAAGGATTTGGGAGTGAGACAGAAGAGGACCAAGGGCTGAGCCTTAAGGGTTCCTGACTGCAAGGGTTAGAAAAAGGAGAATAGCAAGAGATGGGAGGAGCTGGAGAAGGAACAGCTGGAGAGGAGGAAAATCGAGAGTGCAGGTCACAGGATAAGGAAAAAGGATTCATGGACTGGGAGGCCACATGGAGCAAAAGGCAGGATGAAAAGAGTCCATTGGGTTTATCAACAAAAAGGTCATTGGTGAACCAGGAGGGAGCTATGTTGGTGGAATGGGTGTGACAAAGCCAAACTGAAGAAGGTGATTGTGGAAGGAAGAGGGAGGTAAGGGGTGCAAATAGTGAATTCATAAAACTGCTTCGCTTTGAGGTAGAGAGCTGGAAGGAGAGTATGGAGTTAAGGGAGGGTCAGAGGAGATTAGCCAGAGGGGAGACTTGAGCATATGTAATTGCCAGTAAAAAGGAATCAAATAGAATAGAGTCTAGAAACTGACCTTGCCTATATGGTCCCTAGATTTATGACGAAAGCACAAATACAATTCAATGATCAAAGGAAGATCTCTTCAATAAACGTTGCTGCAACACCCAGATATATGTATGGGGTGGGGAGAGAACCTTGATCCCTACCTCACACCACACATACAAATTAGTTCCAGATGGACCATAGACCAGAATATAAAAGCAAAAATCATAAATAAATTGTAGGAGACTATCTTTATGATTCTGGGGCAGGTAAAAATTTATTAATAAGCATGACATAAAAATTATTGACCATAAAAAAGATTCTATATTGGACTTCTTAAAAATTTTTAAGCTTCTATTTATCAAAAATCACTTCTAAGGCAAAATCAATCTATGAGGATATAAGATAGATCAGAGGTTGCTGACTTCCTGGGAAAGGGCATGAGGGAACTTTCTGGAATGATGGAAATGTTCTGTATCCTGATGGGGTGGAGGTTATGTTAGGGAGTTACATCTTTCCTTTCCTTTCCTTTTTTTTTTTTTTTTTTTTTTTTTTTTAGGTATTTTCTTTTTTATTGAAATATATTTGACATATAACATTGTGTAAATTTAAGATATACAACATGCTTATTAAATACATTTATATGTTGTAATACAATTGGCATTGTATTGATAACTGACACCTCTATCATACTACATAATTATCGTTTCTTTTTTGGTTGGAATAATTAAATCTAGACTGTTAGCAAGTTTGATGATTATAGGGAATGCCTGGGTGGCTCAGTGGTTGAGCATCTGCCTTTGACTCAGATCATGATCCCAGGGTCCTGGGATCGAGTCTCATATGGGGCTCCTGGAGGGGATCCCACTTCTCCCTCTGCCTATGTCCCTGCCTCTCTCTTTGTGTATCTCTCATAAATAAATAAATAAAACCTTTTAAAAAAAGTTTGATGATTATAATGCAATACTGTTGTCTATATTCACTATATAGTACATTAAACTTCTAGGACTTGTCTACTTTTTGCAAGTTTGTGATGCATGCATTTTTCAAAACAAAGATTAAACTGTATTCTTCATATCTGTACATTTAATTATCTTCAAATTATATCTTAATATAAAAATAGAAAAGAAGGAAAGTGAAAAGGCAACCCATAGACCAAGAGGAGATATTTACAATATTATATTTGATAAAGAACTTATATCCAAAATACATAAAGAATTCTCACAAATCAAAAAGAAGAAAAGGACTCTATTTCTAAATTGGACAAAAAACTTGAACAGGCATGTCACAAAGATATGTGAATGATTCATAAACACATGGAAAGGTGCTCAGCATCATTACTTAGCAGGGAAACACAAATGAAAACCACAATAAGACACCCACCCCTACACATACAGGATGGCTAAAATATAAAAGACTGACAGTTCCAAGTGTTGACAGGATGTGGAGCGATTTTATACTTTCAGACACTACAAGAGGAAGCCTTCCTACAGCACGGAGGGACTGGGGCCCAAGGTTGAGAAGAAATTACTGTGAGTACGTCACTGCTGCTTTCCTAGGCTGTCCTCTGTTTCCCATAAGGCACAGCTGGGGAATGGCTGCCCAAAGCCACACAGTCCCCACTTTGCTCACATCCCTCCTTTCTTTTCATTCCTGCCCCAAGGGCCCCTGGCACCTGAGGTCACAGCGCACTGCCCTGGGCCATCCTTAGCAAAGCCAGCAACACAGCCAGTGTAAGTCCTGGCTCACAGGGCAGACAGCAGAGGCTCAGCTCCCTCTGACAGCATGGGTGGCTTTCTCTCCTGCAGCCTGGGCCTCGTCTCCACTAGTGCATCTCCTCTCTGTTGGTTGGTACCACTGCCTCCTGTCCCACCTCTATCCCTCTACTACTCACTTGCAGTCTCGTCAGCCACTACGGGCATCCTTTCGTAGCCCACTGCCTTCAGGCTAAAACTTGAGCTGCTAGGCTCAGCATTCAAGGCCTTCATGGCCCACTCTGTTTTTCAGCCTGGTAGACCAGATGTGAACATAAGGGACCTTTTTGGGTGTGCTGGGGCAAGGCTAGAGAAGGCCCACAGCGCTGTCCAGGCTAAGACAGATCAGGCAAGGCTTGGACACAGTAGGGAGGGGAGGTGGCTGCAGGGGATGCCCCATCTGGCCCACACAGTGATGCACATGGCCAGTGGTCAGGGGAAGGAAGGGGACAGGCCAGGCCAGCCATTGGTAGACACATCTATCTTCCCTGTGGGAGGAGATGCTGGCATGAGTAGTCCTGAGCCGGGAAAGTGGGACTTCAGCATGGACTTTTGTCCTGGTAGGGAAACTGAGTCAGAAGCTTGGACCTGTGGACCATCCTGTGCAGCGGGTGAAGGAAATGGCAAAGCCTGGGCTACTGGGAGATGTCAGCTGACTTGGTGTGGGAGAGGGAAATCTTAGTGCTAAAGGGCTGAGTTCCCAGCTGTGAGGGTGGGTTGAGGGAAGTGCTGAGGGTGAACATCATTTGTTAAGCAGCTGCTGGGCACCAAGTCCTATTTTGGGCTGTGTATCAGGAGGGCTTGGCAGGGGGTAGGGATACACCCAAAGGGATTGACTGAGCAACTTTAAGGAAGGGAGTGTGCACAGAAAGGGGTGGGGTGGGGACAAGGAACCAAGAACCCAAGAAGGGGTGCTGAGGCCCAGCATAGCAGATGTGAGGAGGCGTGATCTGCCCACCCCAGGTCTGGAGGGGCCCACAAGGGGAGGTGTGGCCGGGGTGCAGAGAGAGCTGGGACCATGCAGTAGGGTCCCCCACCCCCAGGAGCCAAGGGCAAGGAGGCACGGCCACTAGCTGAACTATGGCCAGGCATGAAGAGAGCCTGGGATGAGCTCCCCAACTTCTCTTTCTTCCCACCCCCTTCCCTGAGCACCTCATATGCATCGCTCCATCATCATCCCTGAAGATGGTGATTTTTTCCTCCATTTTAAGGAGGAGGAAAATGAAGTTCAGCAGTGAGGGGACCCTCCCACAGCCTCTGCACAGTTAGTAAGTGGCACAGGCCTGGGACCTTGACCTTAGTTTTCAGGGCAAGCCCTCACGGCGCTCCTCTAACAGAGGACAGAGAAGGCAGCCTGGGGTGGCAGATGGATTGCGGTGGAAGCTGCCTTCGAGAACCTGGAGCTCACCACGGGGAAGGTGGCTGCCTTAAGATGGTGACTTTAGCGCCCTCCTTCCTCTGAGCTGGAGCCCTCAGCCACGTCTGGCCCCCCTCTGGTGGCCCCCCTCATGGCCATGGCTGGACACTGGCCCGTCACATGGCCTGTGCTGACAGATTGGGTGTCTCCGGTGCACCCACAGCTGCTGCTAAGTGGCTTCCTGGCTGAGAGTCAGGGGTCACCTCCCACCGCCCCACTCAGACAGCACTGGCCTCTTCGGGTGCCTCCCATGTCCGTCTGCCGAGATCGGGTGTGTTTAGCATCAAATCTGACATGTGATCTCTGCTTGGTGACTCTTGGGGGAGTCCTGAGGCCTCTTGGGGCAGACACACTGCTTGCTGCAGAAGGTGGGGGCTCTGGGCCCTGGTTCAAGTGAGCTGGTGGGCCTCACCACCTGCGTTCCTGGTGAGTCACACGTGCAGGGCTGCTCCGTGTCCTGGGCACCTGTGCTCCAAACTCTTCTGCTGGCTGGCTGTGTCCAGGCCCTTGGCTCTGCAACCCAGCTCCGGGCAAGTCCTAGATCTCAGAATGTTTCTGCTTCTCCTTGCAGTGTGTCCCACTGAGGCCCCCTGGGATCCGGGACTAGGCGAGCCTGTATAGGAATCACCACCCAAGACTCTGGTCTCAGTCACTGAGGCTCCTAGTACAGGGAATGATCACAGGGGTCAGACCAGTAGGGTTCCAGGGCCAGTGCCACCAGCTAAGCCAAGTGATTCTGGGCAAGTCACTACCCTGCCTGGGGCTCAGTCTTTGAAAAATGGTGAGAGGAGCTGAATACATGCTAGTACCTACTTCGGGATCCCCTACGATGTGTGTGTCATCATGAGGCTGGTCTGCTCTTCTCTCCCAGCTTCTTTGGCTGGCCCTGTCCTGGGGCTTCTGACACAACCCGTCAGGAGGGCTCGTAAGTTTAGTACAGGGTGACAGACGCTCCCAGAAGGCGCGACGGAATGAAGTACAAATACAGACAAGGTGGGGATCAGGAAAGTCTCCTTGGAGTGACATTGGAGCTGGCAGCAATGGCCAATAGGGCCGTCGCATGTAGAAGGCCAATGAACAAGGATTCCGGATGGTGGGACCCATCCGCGGAGGAGGGGGGTGTGTTATGAAAACACGTCGTGGCTCTTGATGGTCAGAGCAGGATGTACACGGGGTGGCAGGAAGTCAGCTGGAAAAGTGGAGGCCTGAGGACCAGGGAGTCAGGTGAAGCTCAGCAGGCAGGGCAGACATTCTGGAAGCCAGGAGGGGGTGGCTCCACACAGAAGGGACCGGAGCAGGGTCTCTCCATACGTGGCCGGGGACCACCTGCCTCAGATCACCTGAGGAGTTATCTAAATGTTGAGTCCAGGCCTGGAGCTCTGCAACTCCCGCGGGGTTGTTGGCAGAAAAACCTGAGGGAAGAGGAGCACAGCGGCTTCTCAGCCTGGCCAGGGCCTGAGGCAGCTTGGGGGCCATTTGCTGAGGGCATCTGAGGCCCAGGAGGAGCCAGGTGGGTGGGCTCTGTCGGGGGAGCCCATTCCCCGGGGGCCCCATCTGTGTTAGGCTCCCGGCTCAGAGTGCAAGTGGGCACTCTGCGTGTTTCCTGGCAGGCAAAGGGCCCATTTACCTCCACGTCCCCTCTCAGGCCAGGAGAGGCAGGGGCGAGCCTTGAGGGTCGCTGGTCAGGACCACAGGCAGGGATCCAGAGCAGTGGGTGGGAGCCCTGTCCCGCTGACACTGGCTCTTTGTCTACCACTCAGTAGGGAAAGTGCCCGAGTTGGTGTCCAGCTTGGTTGGAGACCAGGCCGAATCAGCAGTGCCAGCCTCCCGTCTGGTTCTGGAGATGCCCCCCCACCCTAGAGTTCCAGAGGGAGAGGGCAGGATGGCCGTGGGCATGAGGACCTGGCATGGGGCCTGGGGAAGCCTGAGGAATAAACAGCTTTTCCACCCCTCGGGGACAGAGGCCCGGCGGGTACCCAGAGACGTGGATGGGCTGCTTTGGGCCAAACCGTAGACTCAGCTGAGCCAGGGTGGCAAGCCCCATGCTGCTCCAGACGGCTCTGGGGCTCGGGCAGTTTGCACACAGGAGTGTGGCGTTCTCCAGATGGCCAAGCCTCCAGATTTGAAATAATCCCAGCTCAGTGAGGGCTGGGGGCTGAGGAGGCCGGGGAGGTGGGTGGGGCCCCGGGACAGGGCCCACGGAGGGTCCAGGAGCTCTGAGAGGGGCTGTGTCCTGAGCCTGGGGATCAGCCGAGGCTTGGCCTGGGCTGAGCTCCCTTGGTGCCTGGCACCGCCGAGGCTGGGGGTGCCTGGCCTCTTCTAAAGCCCTCCTTGTCGGGCAGCAGGCAGGGCGGGCCGGGGGCTGGGCGCGGCCGCTCATATCTTCCCTGTTACTTCATTCATTTTGCTCCCACTGATCCCTTGTTTATCTCACTGGGAATGCAGCCGCGGTGGAAATTGGGGCCAAGGGAAAGGCCAGAGCCTGGGCCGCCTCCAGGAGAGCCCCAGCCTCACTTGCCTGCCTCCCTCACCTGGGTCCCTGGGCTAAACCATGCAAGAAGGGGCCGTTTCTGAGAAGCTAACGTGGGGCCCAGGGGTGTGGGCTGTGTGACCCTGCCAAGAACGGACGGTCTCTGGGCCTTGCTTTCTTCATCTTAGAGGTTATTCTAAATGACCTTTGAGAATGCTTACTGTCATGAACTATAAACCTGCCATTTCATAAGCACCAGCCTGGTGCCCCAGCCTGTCCCTGCTCTCACCTGAGGCTCACACGTCTCCATGGATCACCATGAGCCCACTTCAGAGAGGAGGTGGGGTACAGGGGCACTTCCCAGGTAGAAATGGGGGTGGAGGCCAGGCAAGGAGAAGACCCTCTGGGCAGGGTTTAAGGGTAGCAGTATCAGAAGTCAGGGCTGCCATGAGTAGGTGTGTGTGTGTGCCTAGCAGGGCCAGTGTCTGAAAATGTCCTTTAAAAACTGGTCAGGGGGAGGGGTACCTGGGTGGCTCTGTGCTTGAACATCTGCCTTTAGGCAGATGAACATCCCCCTCCTGGGAGCAAGTCCCACATCGGGTTCCCCGCAGGGAGCCTGCTTTTCCCTCTGCCTATGTCTCTGCCTTTCTCTGTGTCTCTCATGAATAAATAAATAAAATCTTAAAAAAAAAAACAAAACTGGTCAGTGGGGGGCACCTGGGTGGCTCAGTCAGTTGAGTATCTGATGGAGTCAAGTCCTGCATTGGGCTCCCTGCTTGATGGAGAGCCTACTTCTCCTGCCCTTCCTCCCCCTACTGGTGCTCTCTCTCTCTCTCTCTCTCTCAAATAAATAAAATCTTTAAAAATAAATAAATAAAAATAACAACCGGTCAGTGGGAAATGCCAGGCTCCTACCACGCTTTCCTGTTGCAGGGCCCCTGGCTGAGGGTGGAGGGTGGGGCGTTGGTATCTCCTGGGGGCTTGGGTTAAGTAGGCCCTAATCCCCATCACCAAGCAAACCTGTCTGCCCTGGAAGATGACCCCTTTGGGTAGGGGGCACACGCTATGGCTTTAAGCAGGCAGTCTGGGTCCTTGTGCTTAGTCAGTGATGTTTGAGGACACCCCGACCCTGCCAGGAAGAGGCTGCCCAGTTGAGATGTAGAAACAGGCCCAGAGAAGCTGATTGAGTTGCTCAGCATACACAGCTGTGAGTGGCAGAGCCGGATCCGATCCCAGCTTGTCTGATCCAGAAGTTTGCCCACTGTCTATCTGGACTATGGCTGCCTCTTCCGGGGTTCCCACCTGGGCTCAGCACCCTGAGAGGGCATGAATTCAGGCTGGATACCAGGGTTGGAATCTCAGTGCCCTATCATCATCTTCTCCCTGGTGACTTGGTGTTCCAGTCTGTAAAATGGGATGGGTGAGTCCAATTCTGGGCCAGTGTCTGCCCTCTATCCTGGAGCCTGATGGAGGGATGAGGTCATATTTGTCTGGGGTTGGAGTGTCTTGGAAGGAGAAAGTTCTGCAAAGACAAGGGCCCATTGTCCCCCCTCTCCCAGTCCCCTGCCAGGTCCCGCCCCAGTCATCAGACAAGGCCAGCCCAGCCTGCAGGCCCCAGAGCCCAGAGGCCACCATGTGCCAACAGGGGGTGACTCAGTGCCCCCTCCCTTCCCATTAATTGGTATTGCCTGGAATCCCACCATCATAGCTTTGTCGGGGTGGCACAGAAGGGAAGTCAGGGGAGGGAGAGACAGCTCTGGGGTCCCAGCCTGGGATGTCACACGTGGGCCTTTACAAGCAGCTTGGGTGACGTGTCCCGCAATTTTCAGTAATAAAAACAGCAACGCGTGTGCTTGCTTATCAGTGGCCTTGGTTTGAAGCTCTTACAAGCATTAGCTCAATGAATGCTCACAACACCCCTGAGAGGGGCATTGATGTCATCACCCCCATTGCACAGATGTGGAGCACTCGCCCTCAGCCACCCAGCCCATAACTGGTAGATGTGGATGGAAAAAGTGGATTTGTATTGGAGTCTGCGTCGTTCTTGAGCATTCTGCAGAGAGGCTCCGGGATGCTTAGGTGGGGGCTAGACCAGGGGATAGAGAAGGGGCAGGTCCCAGATCTTGGAGCTCACAGTAGATGGGGAGTCCCAACAGACACATGGGCACCTCCCTACTGAGCCTGTAGACCAGGCCTCCGTCCTTCTGGAGAGTTCTTTGCTGCTTGGACCTGGAAGGCCCTACGGCCTCTGGCACTGCCAAGGCGGGATGAGAGATGCTCAAGCAATTTCAGTGCTTTGAGACCCCTAACAGGACTACACATGGGCAGGGCTGCTTCTGGGCGGGAGATACCCCTTTTCCTGGCCTCCCTGCAGCTCTGAGGCCCATGGAGCTCTGTCAGCAATGAGCCAGGCAAAGACAAATAGCAGCTCAAGCTTAACGTGTCCGAAAGTAAACTCTCAGTTTCCTCCCCAACCTGCTCCTCCTTGAGTCTTCTGTGTCTCAGGAAATGGCTCCATCGTCCACCCTGTTTCTCAGGCCAGAAAACTGGGAGGCATCCTTGGATCCTCCCGCTTCTCACCACCCACATCGCTCCATTGCCAAGACCTGTCAACTCTACCTCCAAAACAAATCCCACATCTACTTCCCTCTCTTCCCGCTGCCACCACTTTGCCCAAGGCACCACCCGTTCTCCCTGGACAACACTGCCAGCCTCCTCTCTGCCCCCTCCAACCCACTATCCCCTTGGAACTAGAAGAAGCAGCTTAAAATGGAAATCAGACCCCACCGTTCTCTTGCTTAAATTGCATCCCTGCTTTCTATCAGATTTGGAGCCAAACTGACACCCCGTGATGACTATGAGGTCCCTCAAGACCAGGCATGACTAGGAGACCTCACCTCCATCCCTCCTGTCTTGGCTGGTACCTCATTTTCTTTACCACCTCACACTAGGTCTCCCCAAGTCCGTTCCCTCACTGCCCGTTTGTAGGAATCTTCCTTGACTTATAATTGCATGGTTACCCTTTGCCTTTCCAACCAGCTAAGACCCATGAGATCAGAGCCTTGCCCACTGCCATCCCCCCGAGGGAAGCGGTATCAACCTTCTCCATTTTCAGACGTGGAAACCGGGGCTCAGAAGGTAACCACTATGCTGTCTTTGTTATGTACTGTAATCAAGGCAGTTCCTATAGTCCATCAAGTCTGAGAAGTCATCTGTTGAAAGATGCACCATTGGCTTATGGTCCATTAAGATAGGTAAACACTTTGACCATTAAACCATGACCAGCCATCCCAAATTTCAAAGATGTGAAACTACGGCAAAAGGGCTTTGAGGGGATTGATCTGAAAATAGAGTATTTTAAGGAACAAAATCCATTCAATCCTTAGGGCCCAAGGGATGAAGTAACAGATGGATTTCTCAGCAGTGCTGTGGATTGTTCTGTAGCCCCCCTGGGAGCACAAAGGAACCCCACCTGACTTCGGGCCCACCAGAGACTTCAAGATCAAGCAAGGACAATCCGATGATGAATGTGCTGGATGGTGTGGTGAGGGAGTATGGGAAAGGTGGGGTGGAGATCCCAACCCTGCAGGAGAGTTGGTGAGGCTTCATGGAGGAGGGGGCGTTTAAGGCAGATTCCAGAAGAGAAGCAGGGAATAAGTTGGCTGAGAGAGGGTGGGAAGCGTGCCAGGCACAGGGAAGAGCCCACACAATCTGGAGGACACCTTCCCTTGTGGGAAATGGCGTGTAGCTTGTGTGGCTGGAGCAGAGAGTGAGCAAGCAGGCTGGAGATGTCATGGGGCAGATGGATGGTGGTGGTCCTCCCCTGGCTGATGGAGCTGAGGCTTCATCCTTCAGGACAGAGAGCCCGTGAAGTCATCAGACAGCAGAGTGACAAAGCCACCTTTGTGCATCAGAAGGATGGAGTGAGTGGTGATGGGAAGCTTGAAGGCAACAGAAAGGCCTGGGAACGTCTGGGGATGTGCTGTCAAGTCCCTCTCAGGCTGGACGGTATCAACGGCCTGAGTCTCATGCTTGCTCTGGGGGCTCCCTTGGCATAGCTGGGCCCACTGGTGAGGGGCATGGGTAGCAGGCGGGGCGGGAGGCAGCCTCCCCACCCTGGGAATGTCCGGGCCGGCTGAGAGCCCGCCAGAGACCGGTGAAAGGCCTACTTACCATGACAGATGGGGGCCTTGTCGGCCACGCCAATTAGGCAAGATGGAGTGCCAGGGCCGTGCTATAAATATCTTGGCTGCTGACCAGCCCAAGAATGTAAATGGTGGTGTTGAACAAGCAGGAGAAAATGTTCAGTTCAGACAGGATGGGCTTTTTGTGTTTTAAAAACATGCTCTTCCCTCCCCGAAGACTTCACATTGGGTAGCAATCAGGCTGGATGCCCAAGCGCTGGCTACTTGTCCAGGAGGGGGCCAGAGTGAGGGCTCATGAAATCCAAGTTTTGGGGCAACTTCCTGGAAAGGTCAGTGCACTTGAAGCCCAGAAAAATCTGAACCTGACTTGCAGCTTTGTCCCTGGCCAGGGATGTGCCTGGGTGAGGGAATGTGCTAACCATCCAGCCAGTGGGGGGAGGGGGTGCGGAGGACACATGGCCCAGACGGGTGCTGTGTTGGGTGTGCCACGGCAATCAGAGGCATCTTCCCAACACCAGGCTGCTCCCAGAGTTCTCTGTTCTGTTGCGGGCACGATGGACGGTGTGTGGTGTGCTGGGGCTGAGGGCACATCTGTCTTTAAATTTGGAGACAGGAGGACTGGCTGTTGGGTTCATTGGAGGGTAAGGCTGGGAGACCCTCAGAGCTGCACTTGCAGACACGGGTCCCACCTTCCCTAACACCCTTTGTAAATCTCGAGCAACAGAGCAACACTGACCCTCCGCCTCATCAGCTTTTTCATTCTGAAGCACAGGGTTGCAGGACCACAGGCAGGGAGAAGCTTGGGCTGGCTGAGAAGGGGAGGAAGTCACACACTGCCCTCGGAGCAGCCCAGGAACCCTCTGGCAAGCCCTGGGGCTGAAATGCACACACAACAGGAAGGGCACCTATCAGGGTGGTTTGTGCGCCGGGGCCCTGCTCTGTGTGCCCAGGAAAAGGTGTACTGAATTGGGAAGGGAGAGGCAAGCTGCATACATATGGGGGGACCCCGGACAGAGTTGAGTCAAACCCATTCTCCTGTCCCAAAGCAACCCACCTGGAGAGTCCAGGCTAAGACGATGAGTCAAGGAGCTCACTGCAGTATACGAGGGGATTGTGGGGGAATCGACTCATTTGGGAAACATTTGTTGAAGACCTACTATGTATGGGGAGCTGTGCTCTGTTCTGGCTGCAATCCCCAGACACAGGCAGGGCAGAGCATCTGTCTGGCCTGCTGGAGAAGGGGCTCACAGGGTTATGGAGAATGGACCCTGGCTCAGCAAAGCTCCAGCTGGAGTAGAACTCAGGTTCTAGGGGATGTTCTGGGGCTGGAAGGCAAGCACAGGCAGAGGTTGGGAGTTGGGGCTGGACCCACTAGAGGGGAGTAAGGAGCAGTGCAGGGCTCAGTGGGCAGGAGCAGACCCTGGAAGCACAGAGTGGAAGTCAACACTGCTCCCACAGAGGCCCCCAGGAAGATGGTGGTGCCTCCTCTCGTCCTGAGCAGGTAGGCTTGGAGAACAGAGCTGAACCTGCCAGTGAAGAGGATGATAGGACCCTGGGCCCTTGCTTGGAACATGCCACTCATCCTGCAGGGCCTGTAGTCAGGGCCCAGAACAGCTACAGAAGCACTGCACTGCCTGGGCTGGAAGGTAGTCCAGGGTGAGGGCATGGGGGCGGTGTGCAGGACAGCAGGAGCTGGAGCAGAGCAGTGGGGTGGGCGGACTCCCAGTGGGCCAATGGATTGGTCTCAGACCTTATGGTCTGGTGAGGTCTGGCAGGGCCCGCATCTGCCCCACTGTGAAGTGAGGAGACCACCCAGAGAGGCCCAGACAGATGGAGCCCCTGGCATGAGCTCCATCTTCCCATTGGGTGTGTGACTGCCTACGTGTGTGCAGACATCTCAAAGCAAATCCCCAAAGGTACACTTTTTTGAGAGATCAATGGGGTGGTAAAGCCAAGAGAAGATACATCTATGGAAGTCCAAGGGTGTGAGATTGCAAACCAGGGTTCTAATAGACAACTAAGGGTGTGAGTATGCCTTGACAGTGTGACCTGTGTGGGCATTCAAGGGCTGCCTGGGGATTCCAGACGCCCACAACTTGGCAGCAGCATGTTGGTGTCTATTTCTCTGTCTTCAAAAATAATTTACACTGCTGGTCACTGAGGCTCTGTCCCAGTGATGATCACTCCTGGGGGACTGCACCTTTCCCCCACACACTACTCATCCCAGAGCCAAAAAGATTCATCTATTTCCTTGTGATTTCTTCTATTGCTTGGAAACTTACAAACCACTTGGGAAGTTTAAGAAAAGTTAAGGAAGTTAAGAAAAATGCATAAATGCTTTTCCAGAAGGAAGAAAGACTGCAATATTTCCTGCTAGCTACTGTAGAATTTTATTACTTACTTATGTAAGTTTTAACTCTGTCATCTGCCTGGAGATAATTTTAGTGTTGAATATAAAATGTTAGCTAATTTCCTCACAACCCCCCTAAATTGCTGTCCTTCTGATTCACTTTACAATTCAATTTATAAATGCTTTACCAAGCTTTGCATTTTTATATATAATCAGCTCTTATATAAAATTCCTGCCTTGTATTCTGGTCCAATGGTGCATATTTCTGATCTTACTCCAGTACCACACTGTTAAATTATTGTTCTTTTAGAACGTGTTTTATGGAAGGCTTTATAGCATAGTAGCTAAGACTACAGTCTTTGAAGTTAAACTCACTGGGATTTATATACGGGAACTTTGCCACTTAATAAATGTGTGACCTTGGGCAAGCTACCTCACAGTTCCTCATCTGTGAAATGGAGTATTAGAAGTTCTATAAATAACATCTCCCTCACATGTTCAGAACAAACCAAGAGATAGCTGCAGGAATCAGACAGAGATTTAACATTAACCTTATTACTGAGGACTGCTATCCACTGCCACTACTTGATTCAACTCTACACTAGAGGGCCTAGCCATTGCAATAAGGCAAGAAAAATATATAAAAAGTATAATGATTAGAAAATCAAGCCAGCAGCGCCTGGGTGGCTCAGTTGGTTGAATGTCCGACTCTTGATCTCAGCTCAGGTCTTGATCTTGGGGTCATGATTTCAAGCCCTGTGTTGGGCTCTGCACTGGGTGTGGAGCCTAATTAAAAGGAAAAAAAGGGAAGAAAACTCAAGCCAAAAAGCAAAGCTTCAGCGGCGGGCACCCTCACTGTTCATCATGACTTAGATACATTTGGACCCCAGTCATAGATAGTGCTGGATCCCCCCCCCCATGTCTTCCTTCCACTCTCCCAGGAAGAACCTTCCCCCATAAAATTACTACAGAGTACAGTAGAAAATACAAGTCCTATGGGAGGAGAAACAAGGGAAAAGAGGAAGGTCAGGAAAGTCCTCCAGCTAAAGTCCCTTCACATGGGAATATGAGGTGCAGATGGTGATGGAGACTCCCCCAGGGACAACCTCACACAGGTGCACAGTAAATGCTGTTCTTATTACCAATATGCATAAGATCCTATTCTGTTTCATTCCTCCACTTGTCCTGAATTTCTTTTTTTTTTTAATGTCCCCATCTATTTTTCTAGATGAAAATAGGAGCCTTTGGTATTGTTCTAAGAAAAAATGCTTCTCCTTAACACCTGGCCCACCCCCACCATTCCAATATGTGCTACATCAGTGTATAAATGATCCTGGGTAATGGGGATTGGTTCAGGTACAGGACTAAGATGGACAGCAGGGGGAGGAAGGATGAGTGATTGGAGAGGTTAGTGGGTTTGGGGACTGTGAGGCCACTGTGGAAGCAGGTCCAGATGATAGAGGAGGCTCTGAAGAGCCAGGTGGGCTCTCAGGTGGGGAGAGCCAGGTAGGTTACCAGGGGTGAGCACAGGAAGTGAAGGCCATAGCCAAGAGAGTTGTAATCTTCTGGGAGCTAAGAACACATCCCAAGGTCAGGGTCATGGTCCTCTGCCACTGGCCACTGTGGCAAGCTGCCAACACTCCCTGGGCCTCAGAGCCCCTTTAGCAAATGAAGGCCCTCTCCATGCCATGGTGCTGTAAACCTCTCCTCTGACTGAGTGGTGTCCCCTGGCCCTCCAACCTATTCTTTCTCTCCCCAGACACCCAGGCCTGCTTCCCTTTCCTATTACCCCACTTGAGCTTTCATGTCCTCCTGGTCTCTGACAGAGGGAAATGCTCAGGTACCTGGACTCTGTCCCCCCAGCCCACCTCTCTGGGTCTATTAGCCCTCACTTCTAGGAGAGCATCCCTCCTTCTCTTTGGCTCCACTGCCATCATGGCTTTTCACAAATGCACTAATTCAGTAGCCCCTCACATCCCCTCCTCTGTACCTGCCCTCTCCTGGTCCCTGAGAACACAGACGGGAAATTCACCCCCACTGGAGCTCTTCAGGCCCTGTCTTTATCTCATTCATTCTAAAAATGATTTGGAGGAACTTCCATGTTGCCTGGAACAGGAAAAACAACGATGGACACCCAGACAAGGGCTCTGCTCCTGGGGAGCTTCCAAACTTGAGGTCAGAGAGCCAGGAGATCATAACTCATGCGATCCATACTCCTCTGGTCCCCCATGGCAGCCTAGCAGGGAGCTCTACACCAGCCCTGGGAAGGAGAAGGAAGCTTCCTGATGGAGGTAATGTCTGTGCTAAGCTGATGGGTGAGAAGACAGCCAATCACACTGCCAGCTGGAAGAAGACAAGACAGAAAGGACTCCAAGGAAAGGGACATTGGTACACCTATATGTGTCTGAGATTCCCAGCGCTGAGTTGGAATGAGAGAGACCAAGGAGATTGCTGCAGGGGTCCGGAACCAGATAACATGGGACCTTGTGGGCACAACAAGGATTTCTTATGTTATCCTATAGGTAGCAGAAGTTAGTGGTGGAGTTTAGACAAGTGACATGTTAAGATTGGCATTTTTAACAGATCAGGCTGGATTAGAAGGGGTGGGGGTAGATGAAAGTAGAGTCAGAAAGCTATTGGCAGCTTGAAGGGGGAAGAGGCAAATGCAGAGGTAATGGGGGAAGGGTAGGATGGTGGAGGGGCATTGAGGGTAGGGAGTGGTGAGTGAGGTGTGGATGTGGGTGGGGGTAGCTAGGGTGCCAATGGAGTGGAAATCCAGACATGGGCGTGATTTCCTGGCATGCTGGTGGGCCTGACCTGGGACGGTGAGGAAGAGGGAATTGTGGAAATGACTTAAGTTTGAGCAACAGGTATTGCCTGAGCCAGAGCACTGCAGGGGGAGCAGTTTGCGGGGAAGAGGAGGTGTCTGGGTTTAGACTGCTGAGACGGAGGTGCCAAAGATGGACTTCCAGGGAGAGATGACACCGCCCATCTGGCCTGAGGAGGGCAGAGTGGGGTCCTAGGAGCCCGGAAGGAGAGGGCGTTGCTAGTGAATTTGGGCTCTGTGGGGTCCCCACTGACCTGGGTGGGGGTCGCTTAGGCACCTGGTGGGGGCGGGAGGCCGAGACGAAGTGTGCCAGGGAATGAGGGAGGTGAGGAGTAGAGACAACTGTGCAGACAGCTTTCTGGAGAGTGGCAGGGACAGGGAGGTGCAAGATGGGGGAGTCAGAGGTGGGAGTGGGGCTCTGGGAGGGCTCCCTTCTTTTGACATTATGCTGAGATGTTTAAATGATAGCAGGTGGTCAAGCAGATGGAGGGAGGGAGCCAGGCGCAGGTGGGTACACCTTGGTAGAAGGGACCTCTCCTGTAGGGACAGAGGGACTGAGGGATGGAGGAAGAGAGGACACAGCTAGCCAGAGGCCTGGACATGTGAGGTTGATGACAGCCCCATAGAACTAGTCCCAGGCTAATTCTGGGGATGAAGGCCCAGAGTTTGGGGACAGACAGGGAGGCACAAAGGCTTTCTGCAGGAGAGCTCAGTGACAGAGGAAAAGCCTAAGGCTGGCTGGGGTCAGAGGTCATTGGGCCAGGTCTGAGTCTAGCCCTAGGGTCAAGATTCAATTTGGTGTCAGAGAGGGCTCTGTTGAAGTGGGGAGCCAATGGTTAAAACAAGGTCAGAGTCTTGCATCCCTGGGGCCCATCCTGAGCTCAGAATGTAGCCTGAGAACCACTGAGGTCAAGTGTGAGCTCTCCCAGGTGCTCAGATTCAGGTGTCTGACCCAGCCTGGCTCCCATCCAAGAGCCGTCTACCTCAAAGGACAAACGCTAGCTCAGACCCCACTGTTCCTTCGAGCCAGGAGGGCCCCCAGCCCAGCCCACCCTCCCCACAGCTGGGCACGAGCCGAGTCGTGCCCTGCCCAGTCCAGGGTGAGAATTCTGGCCACACGTCTCTGTGATGTGGTCACGTTGGAAAAATGTTAATCAAATATTCTCCTCCGTGTTTCCTTTCTTTCCCAGGCTGGATTCCTAGAAGACAGGAATTTATGGTGTGAGAGCTCCAGCCCCCGCAAACCCACAGCCAAGGTCAACAGCACGAGGCGGGCAGTCCTGCCAAGCGAGGAGGGGAGCAGTGACTTTGGGAGCTCATTGCACAGAAAACCAAAGTACATGCATTTAAAAAAAAAAAAAAATCCCGTCTCTCCCTCACATTCCCAAACTAGGGGCTTAAACAAAAGTCCCCCAGACTGGCCCACACAAGGCCCCTTGTCTGGGAAGAGTGAACCTACTTGGAGACAAGCCTATGAAGCTGCCAGTGGCAGGGGGTGGGGAGTGTTCCAGGGGTCCATGGAGGGCCTGAAAGGGGTCTCTTTGCCAGAACCCAGCAACAGCAGCCCCCAGTGGCCTTGGGAGGGTGGTGAACAGACATGGAGTCCCATCCTTCCAGCCAACTAAGAGCAGATGAGATGGAAGGAGGAGCCCTGGGCTCTTCGCAAAGCTCCCCAATGTGGGAGCCCGATTTGCCCAGTCTCCCCTCTGCCTTCTGGAGTCTGAGGTCTTGACTATCCACACGGAGTGAATGCCCAGCACCCCAGGGGCCAGGGCTCCCCATCACAAGCCCGGAACACTGAGTCTCTGGCCTGGAGACCACCTTGACTCAAACTCCAGTGACTTGGTGCAGGAAGATCGCCACTGCCCTAGCCAGGAGCCCAGGCAGGTGCAACCAAACATCTACCAGTTATCTGTGCAGCTGGTGTTTCTGAGCCCCATGGGGTGCCAGGCACCTGGGAAAGTAAAACAAGGCAGGTTCCTGCCCTGAAGAAACACCTCTGAGTGGGGGGTAGAGGGAGCACTGACATAGAAACAGATGGTGACCATCACGTGAAGGGCTCCCTAAGAGGGAGTGAGCATCCTGGGGTTCAGGGAAGGACATTGGTCAGAGAAAGCTTCCCTAAGAAGGTGCCCCCAGGAGTGGCTGGAGTTCACCAGGCGGACACCCAGTGGGAGGGGGGCTTGGAGGGAACATTCCAGCTAAGTCCACAGCATGTGCAAAGGCCCAGAATGTTTATACCTTGGTAAGACTTTTCATATAAATAAATTCTCAAATCCAGAAAAACAAAAAGGCCTCTGGCAAACCTCATGTCTGGGTTTCTTGCTCAGATAATGCAGCCCTGCTCTGCCCTGGAGTCCAGGAACCAGCTGAGAGTGTTAGCTGACACAGCCCTCTGGTTCCCACTCCTCCCACCCCACCCCCAGCACCACCCTGTGCACCCCCAAGGGGTCTGCCTCTCAGCCCCCGCCTGACACTGCCAGCTTCCTCCTCACCAGCCCCTTCCCAGGCCCCATTACCACCTCCACCCTGGTCTCCTGCCATGTGCCAGGAGTCGAGAGGGGATGGGAGATGCTCCTCCAGGGCCCCAGGGCCTTCCCAGAGTCTCTGATCCTGGGCGCCTTATAGTAGAGGGAATCAGAACCTCCAGTTTCTGTTACTTTTAAATCTCTTTTTGGCCCTCAAAGTACAGGATTGATGGATCAATATAATTTTTTTTTGATTGAAGAGTAATCGACATACCCCCTCGCATTAGCTCAGGTGTGCAACGATACACACGTGCACCCGGACGGCACGGTCACCACAGCACGGCCAGCGTGCAAAGCTGTTACGGTCCTAACAGCCATACGCCTGAGCCAGGACTTTGTTCCTTCCCGTCCTGTTCGTGTCCATGCCGGCAACTTTCTCATGCATGTTTTTCTATTCGTGTGTATTCTTGAAGGCTAAACTGGCACGGGGTTTCCTCCGGGGGAATGGCATGTCTTGGAACGAGGCTGATCTGGTGCCTGCCCCACATCGTGACCAGATCAAATGCGGCTGGACTGGACGCCGTCCAATGGGGTCAATGTCACGCTGTGCGAATTTCACCTCATTTTTTAAAATGTGTATCACTGTTTGGGATGGGACGTTATTTACATGAGTGGAATTGGGCTACGGGCTATATATTTCTTTCTTATTTTTTTCAGCCACGTTCTGTTTTGTTTTGTTTTAAGATTTTATCTATTTATTCATCAGAGACACAGAGAGAGAGGCAGAGACACAGGCAGAGGGAGAAGCAGGCTCCCTGCGGGGAGCCCGACCTGGGACTTGATCCCAGGACCCCGGGATCACACCCTGAACTGAAGGCAGACGCTCAACCCCTGAGCCACCCAGGTGTCCCACTGCACTCTGTTTTTAAGATCTGACCACCTAGTCTTGCCCTTTACTGGGCTTGTGGCTTCACATGTGCCCTGGGGTAGCCATGACCTCGGTTTGCACCCCCACCCCAGTGATGGGCACCTGGGGAGGCCCTCTCCCTGTCACCATGAACAACCCTGTAGGCCCTGGGGGGAGTGTCTTGAGGAGAGGGCAGGGACAGAGCTGGCTTACAGTGTACAAGCCCTTGAGTGGATGGCACCCCTGCCCACATCCTGCCAGCGCTGGCCATCCCGCCTGCCTCTGTACTGCCTGGTGGCCTGAAGGGTGATGAGCAGTATCTTATTATTGTGTTAACCTGCATTTCTCTAATTTTAGTGAGTCTGAGTCTCTCTTTCTGTACTCTGGTTGTTTACATTTCCTCTTCTGCAAATGGCCAGTTCATACCCTTAGTCCATTTTTCTGTAGGGGATGCAATCTTTCTCTCCTTGCTCTGCAGGCATTCCATGTATATTCTAGAACCACAGCCCCTTGTTGCTCAAAAGGCACAAATATCATCCTCCTCCTGTCTGTCACGTTGGAGTCCCTCACTGAATCAAGATTCTGAATTCCACTTGGATACTTTTGAGGAACTTGATAAATTTACTCTAAAATATATGGAAGAATAAAGATTTGTAAATGGCTAGCTGAGGGGCACCTGCCTGGCTTGGTGGTTTAGCACCTGCCTTTGGCTCAGGGCGTGATCTCGGGGTCCTGGGATCGACTCCTGCATCGGGCTCCCCACAGGGAGCCTGCTTCTCCCTCTGCCTGTGTCTCTGCCTCTCTCTGTGTCTCTCATGAATAAATACATAAAATCTTTTTTTTTAAGTGGCTAGCCGACTTTGAAAAATAGAACCAAGAAGGGAGGAGAGGCCTTGCCCAGTCTGCTCTGAGCACGTCCCACGAAGAGTGAGTAGGAAAGCAATAGGGTCTGAGTGCAAGATCAGCCAGACAGAGCAGATCTGCAAATTTAAAGAAAGTCGAACACAGCACAGGTCCCTGAAGAAAAGATGGAGTGCTTAGTAGGGTTGAGGAAACAGGCTCACTCTCTAGAGAAAAATTGCCACTGGATTCCTACCTCGTATCTCCTAAAAAGATGTCTCCAAAGAGATTAAAGCCAGACCTAAGTATGAAAAAGCAAGACTCTAAATTTGCTAGAATAAACTGTTGAAGAGTATCTTTGTAACGTAGAGGAGTCGAAGGACTTCTTGAAACAAAACCCCAAATGCACACACCATAAGGCAAAACCCGGAGGGCCTGCAGCCTTATCCAGAGGAAGTGGCATTTCCTCCCGGATGCCAGCCTGGCCCTGCCCACCTGGTGAGTCATGGGTGCTCTTGAGGCTGGCAGCCCGGCCCGCCCTTCCCGTCGGTCCCCAGGAGGGAGCAGCGTGTAATACCCGCCTTATCTCGCCCCCGCCCACAGCCCTGCAGACGTGAGGTCAGGCCTGGGATGCAAAGAGGGTGGGAGGCAGGAGACAGTGGAGGGGTCGCAGAGGGGTCAGGGACAGCTCAGGGGTCGCCTGCAAAGCTGCACCCCCCCCCCCCCCCCACCGGGCAGAGCTGGCCTTCAAAGGACCCCGGCCAGTCACCAGGACTGAGGGAGGTGAAAGGCTCATGTCATTGGGAGGTGGCAGGGACAAGGGGCCAGGGACACGTGTGGCATCCTAGTGGAACAGAGGGCCCTAACTTGAGATCTCCAATGTGAGCCTCTGTCCATACCCACCTTCCCTGCTGCTCCTCCCAGAATCCTGTCTGGTTTTTCCAATGGTTCTTTGGAGCAGACCTCCCAGCCAAGACACAGCCAGCCTGAGAAGCCATTGAGAGAACCGGCCAGGATGTGTCTGCCCTCCCCCAGGGCATGTGTGTGTATACCCCAGCCGGGTGTCTCCCTGGGGTACTCTGGGTATCTGCGCTTCACCCCTTTGGTCATCCAACAAAGGGCCACCCAATACAGGCACCACCCGCTGCCAGGGAGCCATTCTGTGGGTTTCTGTCCAGGGTGAGCCAGGCCTCCACCGACTTCGACCCCCAGCATCAAACCCAGCTGCATGGGAGAGAAAGCGTTAGTCAGACTGTTCCGAATACACCGCTGCTACCGATAGGAAGACTTGTATACGCACATCCACATCCATACACGTACAGGTGCTGTAAAACACTGCAACTCATTTTTGGACAGATGCGTTCAGTTTGTGAAAACTCACAGTTGAGTTGAGAGCACCCTGTGTCAACCTATAGAACTCAGCCAGACGCCCCCAAAAGCTGCCTGATACTTCCAGTCACTGCTCTCCAGTCACTGCTCTCCCACCCGAGATAAACCCTCTCTGACTTTTCCTACCAGAGACTACTTTTGCTGTTTCTGAACTTGAAGGATGTAGAATCCTCTGGCATGCAATGCACGCTTTATGTCTGAGATGCTGTTGCGTGTTATTGACAACATACAGTTTTTTTGTGTGCTTGTTTGATGCAGGCGACCGCCTACGCCACCCCCATTCTGCCCCCACCTCACCTGAGTTCTCCAGAGCCCACTGCTGGAAGAAGAGCCTAGAAGGAGACTTTTCCAAAGAATGGATGCCTCGGACCCACTAAAACCGTGGTCCTCCCAGAGTCCAGGGTGGCCTCAGGGGCATCTGCTGAGCTCCTAGATGGACGGATGCTTTTGACACTGGGCAGCTAGGAATGAGAGAGCAGAGGGATGGGCCCTAAGCCTTGCCTGGCCCTTTCTAGAAGCCCCCGATGAGAAAGCAAGGTAGGTGCAGGTGCTGGGGGCAAACAGTTACCTCCGGGCCAGGAAGAGGAGCCTCCTGAGCCCTGGCCTTGTTGGAGGGACCCTGCAGGCCCTGGGTGAGCAGAGCTGGGCCCATGTGGATGCAACATGGCCTAGCCTTGGCAGGAGACCCAAAACGTCCACTGCTTCTTTCCAAGGAGGGACACCTCCTCCTCTGCTTGCTTCCTTCTCAGGCCCTGAGCCTGTGCTAGCTGTGGTGACACAGACATGGACCAGACACCACTGTGCAGATGTCCTTCTCCTTTGAAGCCCAGACTGGGTGACATCTCCTTTGTGAAAGTACCAGCACTCTCTGTCTGGGCCCCTCCTGGACTCCCAAGCCCCCTTCTCAGTACCGCTGGGATGACGGTCTGCACATAGGAGGCCATGGTCTGAGGGTCGTGCTGGGTTGCAAATCCAATCACACCGCCCCCCTGCCACAACCCTCCCATGGCTCCCATTGACTTCCATAGAAACAGTCAAACTCCTCCATCTGGCATCCCATGCCTGGTAGGACCCAGCCCCACTGGTCTCAAGCTCCCCACCCCAAGGCTCGCCTGCTATTTCTTGCTCTGTGCTTTCGGGATTGTGGTTACCCCAATTGCAATGTCTCCTCTCTCCCTTTAAACTAGCAAACTTCTCTTTGTCCTTGAAGACAAAGTCCACTCCCCCAGGGAGCCTTCTTGGACTGCTAAGGCAGGGTCGGTGCCTCCTCTGGGTTCCCACAGCCCCATGCTCACCTTGGAACACCCCATTCTTCTGTTGCAATAGTCTCCTTGCTGGGCTAGGCCTGACTTTGCTTGGTTCATCTCCATACCTGGGGCCTGGCACACAATAAGTGTTTGTTGAATTAATGGGTGAATGTACCCGTTTTACAGATAAGGGACATGAGGCCTAGAAGAGCAGTGGCAGAGGCTCTAATTCATGTGAAGCATAAACACAATCCTATGAGTTTCTAAGAGGGCTGGTTTCCAGTCTCCTGAGAAAGGCAACTAGGATCTCCCTGCCCCTGACCCCACCCCACGTCAGGCCCTTAGGAAGAGACAGTCTTGTCCACCTCACCCTCCCTTCCCAGGAGCTGGGAAGCAGGGTGCCCATGGGAGCAGTCTTTGGAGATCTTTGGGAATGCTTCCTGAAAACCAGGTCACCCAGGACATCCTCCCTGCAAAGCTGGAGCTCCCGGGCAGGGCCTAAGTTTGCTTCTGGACCTCTCTCTCTACCTCCCCAGCTGGGTGGGACTCAGGGTGGGGCCGGCAGCACCAGGAGGGTGTGGCAGGAACAGGGAGGTGTTGGGGAGAGACAGGCCTGATTTATGAGGCAAGAAGCGATGGGGCCACTTGGCAAGGTGGGCAAGTACGACAGACCCTTGGAGATAAGAGCCCAGAAGTATGTGAGCGATGTAAACCACAGTCGGGGAGCACCCCGTTTCCTCATACCAGCCAGAGACACCTAGACCTGGGTAGGACGAGGCAGCCATCTTGATGGAAGGAAGCATCAGGACCTTCCTGAGCCGAGCCTCACTTTCCCCATCAGCCAGCCTGAACCCCTCATTCTTCCCCACACTGCCACTTCCACACCACTGCTGAGACCATCCCCATCCCTCCCACTTAGATTCTGCTTCATCGTTGGGCCCTGCCCAACTCTGCGTCCTCTCTCAAGGCAAACCTGCTCCCGAATTTTCCTTGACTTCAGGCCTTTCTTCTTCACTGCCCCCGGGCCAGATCAGTCTCCCCTCCCTTGTGGCTCATCATGGCCCTGCTCAAGCTCAGCCTTCCCAACCTCCCACACTTCTCTGGGTGTGCCCACACTTCTTGACACCTTGGGGCTTTCACACACACGTGATGACTTAGCTCTAAAATCCTTCTCCACACCAATCACACAAAATCCTACTCAACCTTCAAAACCCATCTCAAAAGGTCTACTCTGGTCATCACTGCCTCTCAAAGGTAGAGGAAGGGTGCCTCTCAGCTCCCACAGCCTCCCAACGTCATCCCAGCTCTCTTGGTGAGAGTAGTGACCAGCCCTCTTACCAAACTGTACCTCTTTTGACAGGGCTTCTCTAGGGTAGGTATGTGCTCTCTCTGGGTCCCCAACTTCCATGTTGGGCTGTCCAGGACTCAGAATCTCCTAGTTCAAGGCCAAATGCTCCCTCCTTTCGTGAAGAGGCCCTGTCCTGGGACACAGAAAGGATGGGTCCTCCACCCCAACTCCCTACCCACTCTGCATCATCCCCCCACCCCACCAACCCAGTCCTGGCCCATTGCCTTTCATCCTGATCACAGTGGTCATGTGAAGGGAATGCCTGGGACTGCTGAGACAGAGGGAACCTGAGGCGAGCATTGGGGGTGGCGGTTGGGGGTGGGGTACATACTATCCAAGCCAAACTCCAACAGTGGCAGAACCCAAGCTGATTGACTCCCTTAAATGGCCCGGTGTCCAGAAGAGGTTGAGGACATGCCCAGTCTCAGTACCCCGGCACGGGACCTACCAGCTGGTGCCCAGGCAGGACACAGGAACAAGGGAAAGTCAGTGTGGGCAAAAGGTTAAGGTCTGTACCTGCCACCTGCTCAGAGCTGAAGATACACATGGGCAGGAGCACAGTAGCTGTCCACATGGGGCAGGGAGATGTACCAGCGGAGCGCCTCGGGCAGGAAAGAGAACCAGGGCCCCCCAGGCTGTTGTCTGACAGACAGCCACCTGCTGGTGCATCCAAACCAGACTCCCTTGGCCGTGGGCAAGCCGGGGCCCCACGTCTGTAGACAGGACTATGCGTGCTGAGGCAGGGCTCCCGCCCCTGCAGACAGCCACGACCCCTCCTCACTGCCCTCCCACAGGAATGCACGACTTCGGAAGGAGACTGTATCATCCAAGAAACATTCCATGTTTTCCTTGGTGCGTGCTCTGGGAACGTGGCGGGAACGCTGTCCACACTGCCATCCACATACTTGGGCGGCTGCCTGGGCCAGCCGTGTCCTCAGTTCAAAGGGGCTGGGGACCCTGGAAGACCACTCTTCTCCACCACCTGCCTGAAGACCTGGTGGGAACATCTCTGGGGTTGGGATTAGGTTGGAAGTAGGGTGTAGTTCACTGAGAACAGAAGTCAACTGCCCTACCCGCACCCAGGCTCTGCTTTGAGTCTGGAACATAGGGCCCCGGATGATAGGTCACGCACATTGACTTTGGGCCAGCCACACACCTCTCCAAGCCTCAACTTTACCCTCCGTACAACGGGCTCCCTCAGGGGCCTTCCAACTCCAAAGGGTCTAGGGTTAGAAACTTTGGGTCTTGGCCTAGACAGCTCATACTAACAGGATAGAAAGGGGCCCACCAGTATCCCCACGCCCACGTCATGACAGGGACACATCAGCCTCGGTTCCTGCTGCCACCTGCCTGTAAGAGCTTCCTCCTGCCTCCTGCTTTGGACACAGAAGCCAGCTACGGGGTCTTCCCTGGGATGCGCCCTCTGATGGCTCACCAGTTTCTCCTTCCCCTTTGGCTCTCTCTCATCTCACCTTGGTCCCTGGCTCCCTGGCCTTGTCCTGCAGATCACCAATTAAGGTGGAGTGACAGGGAGTGCTGTCCACATTCTGCCTTTCTCCAGGCAGATCTGGGGATTCTGGGCCCAGCCCTCAGGTGGCTCTGGAACATCTCGGGGATGGCTGTGCTTCCCTGGTCTCCCAGGGGGGCTGGAGAGAGTCAGCGACCCAGCAGTTCTGCAGCAACCGGCCCTTCCGTCCCCCTCCCCAGGCCCTCCCTTAGAAAGGCCTCCCAACGAGGCAGCAGGTTCCTGTATCCCTGGGCCTGGGCGTGAGGGTGGCTACACTGAGCACCCACCTGCCGACCTGTCCTGAATGTGCCGGCAATGGAGCCTGCATAGGGGGCAGCCTCGAGGTGCATCTGGGCCCCCGCCACAGCCCTAGGCTGGTCACCTGCTCTGTGGGAGTTAACAGCAGAGCTCCAGCCTCTCTTGCTTTCAATTTGGACACAGTGGACAGAGCTCAAGGATTTTCATGTTTCCTTAGACATTTCTGGGCTAGGGCCCAGGGCAGAGGCTGAGGATGGATGACTTTAGGGAAAGAGTCAGGCACTATGTGCCCCTGTCTGGAAGGCTACATCAGAACAGCAGAGCTGAGGTTGTCTGGGCTCATTGGTGAACTGGGTGCCAGGATCCAAAGGGTGGTAAAACCAAATACTTTCTACCAGCAAAGAAGCTGCGGCCTGCTGTGGGGAAGGTGCTTACCCCAGGGCCCACGGGGCTCTTGCCTTTTGGTTTTTGTCTGAGCAGCTTCTGAGATGACAGCTCTAAAGTGGGACAGGGTGGAGGGGACAGTCAGAGACCAAAGCTGGGATAGGTCTTTGTCCCCTGCCATGGGGGCACAAGTGTGTGTCTGTGTGAGGGACAAGGCTATGCCCTCTGAGGCCTGGCCCTTCTGACTGACATCCTAGTTTGGGTGATTCAGAGACCATGAATCTATCAGACAATGACCTCTCAAGGCCTGGAGCACCTGTCCCCCAGCTCAGGGCCTTAGCTGGGACCCCTAGAGCTAAGAACAAGGCCTGAGGTGAACAGGGCCTCAGTCACCCTTCGGATCCCTTGACCTGCCAGGCCAATCCTGCCTGCCTGCCCCCTGCCCAGCAGGCGTTTGCCTTGGCCTGCCTCTCCCGCAGCCCTGTGGAGAACCGAGTGCCTGGAGTTGGTCACATCCGGCCCAGCCGTCTAAACAGGCCTGAGGCCTCAGAGCTTGCCGGGCCCAAGGGGAGCCCAAAATAACATCTGAGTCAGCGTCCCTGCAGACACCCCCACCCGCCTGAGCCCACAGGGAGGGGCCTAGAGGAGTCCCAGACAGAGGACCAGGCCAGGTCGGGCAGCCACCTGCTCTGGTGGGGCCCAGCCAGGCAGGCACAGCCCAGAGGGCAATGAGAGCATTAGGGTCAAGAGAGGGAGGCTGGGGAGTAGGGGCAGGAGGGGTGGCCTCTAAGGGGCTCCCATCTAAGGGAGACAGAGGTGTCTGCAGATTGCAGCAGTCCAGGTGGTCGATGTCAGACCAGGAGGGCCCTGGGGAGCAGGAGGGAGACCTCAACCCAGCCCAGGGTCACAGGAGGCTCCCAGAGGCAAGCAAGTCCTGAATGGTGGGCTGGATCAGGGCAGGACAGGAATGGGAGAAACACAGTCTAGATGGGAGTAAAATGTACAGAAGCCCAGGCGAGGAGGGGAGCCTGAGCACAGGGACCCAGAACAGGTACTGGAGTGCACCCCTCAAACCACGGCCCGCAGCATGGTCCGGCTGCCGACCCCACATTACCCTGGCTGGGCACAGAGGGGCCCCAGCAGAAGGGACCAGCTGCCATGAGCCATCCACATCCTCCTCTTCATCTCTTCAGATTGGCCCCCACCCCAGGAGACTCAGGGGAGTTGAGATCCCAAGTCTGGCATCAGGGACAGGAGCTAGGCTGCTGTCACTCAGGGTCCAGTCTTGCCCTGGCCTGGGGGAGAGAGCGCTCCTGGCCCTGGGACCGAGGGCTATTTGAGACTCCAGGAGGCAGGAGGCATGTGGCCTCCGCTCCTTCCTGAAGGCTGTCCCTGAGTGAGCTGGCCCCAGCAGTGCCAGGTCCCCACGTCCCCGGGTGGGTGGCTCGCGCAGGTCCCCTCACATCACAGCCCTTGGCAGCCAGGAGGTCACCGTGCCCCTCATCCCCAGGCTGGGGCAGGAGGCGGATACCTTAGTCCCTGCTGGCCTGCGGCTTAATCCCCAGCTTTCCTGAGGACGGCTCTGCTGTTCTTGGCCAGGGGCCTCCGCTGAGCCTGGCACGGCCCTGGCTTGGCCCTCACCAGTGAGTGAGGGCTTGGCCTGGGCCCAGCCAGGGCGGTGGACATGACGGAAGAACCTGGGGCCCGGGAGGGCAGTGGAGACCCAGCTGGGCTGTGGTCCAAGGCCCCCAGGCAGGTGGGCGCTCACCTCCTGAGGCCCCTCTCGTCCAGCAGAGGCCATGGCGGCCTTTTCGTAGCTTCGCTGGCCCAGGAACAGACGGAATTTACGCTCCTTTACACCTCTGAAACAAATTAAGGCTTTCCCAGAGGGAAAACCACCAAAAGATGGAGCAAAAATCCTGGTTCTCCCTGCTGTGGCAGGCCGCGACTGCGTCTCTACCGAACCCCCTCTCAGTGCTGAGCTTCTGGGTGGGGGAGTGGGGGTGGGGTACGGAGATGAATTTTCCCTGGAGCCCCAGGGGCCCCAGTTTCTGGCACTAGCCCTGAGCCAGTGACCCCAGCGGGCCACCTGAAGGGCTGCAGCTAGCATCTGCCGAGCAGCTAGTCCACGGCCGACGTGTGCAGTGTGCTCCTTGACTCCTCACTCCAGCCCCATCTAATCGGTGGGGAAGGTGAGGCTCTGGTGGGTGACTCACCCAGGGGCAAACAGCTCAGAGTGGGACACTGGGGACTCGAACCTGAAATACAGAAGCGAACCTTGGCTTTTGACAACCATGTGAATGGGGAGGGAGAGAGAAAGACTGTTTGTACCTGTCTGTGTTCACATCCCTGTGCGTGCATGTGTGTGTGTCTACATGTGTGCATCACAGCTGGAGAAGGGTGGAGAGCCCTGAGGCCGGCTCAGAGTGGGAAAGGCAGTACAGCAGGGGACGACAAGCAGGCTTGCAGCAGAACAGCGCCCAAGCAGTCCCCAAGGACTATTTTATTTTATTTTAGGTTTTATTTATTTATTCATGAGAGACACAGACAGAGAGGCGAGACACAGGCAGAGGGAGAAGCAAACTCCACACAGGGAGCCCGATGCGGGACTCCATCCCAGGACCCCAAGATCATGTCTTGAGCCAAAGGCAGACGCTCTACCTCTGAGCCACCCAGGTGCCCCAATGACTATTTCAGACACCTCGGAGTTCCCCGGTCTGTTTAAAGGGTTTTCACACCCTTTTTGTTCACAGGTCTTGCTTGTGGGTCTCTTTCCCAAAAGTCACCTGCAGAGAAATATTTCAGTGGGGGGCTCCCCAGTTAGCCACCCAGCTTCATCCTTGAGAAGTGATGCTGCGATCCCACCCCAAGGACCAGGGCTGGAGGGTGAGGAGTGAGCAAACAGCTGTCCCCGGAAACCCTTGATGTGTTCATCCTCCGTATTGAGTACTGGCATCGAGGAAATCACGTGCAACAAGGTCCATACTAGATGAGGGCTTACTCACCATTATGCTCTCAAAGCCCAGCACAGAGTGTGGGATATAGTACGTGTTCGTTGAAACTCTACTTTGGATTAATCCTAAAGGGGACTCAGACTAGATCAGAGACATTTAAGGCACAACCCACAGTGCTTGCTCCCAGGTAGACGTAACCAAGGAACTGTGCGGTTCTCGCTAGCTAAACCGGGATCTTTCTTTCTTTTTTTTTTTTTTTTTTTTTTTTTAACTGGGATCCTTCTTCTTAACACCATTTCAGGCCACTGCTGCCAGGCATCATGGTTGGTGATGGAACCTATTTGCCATCCTGCGAGGGGACAAGCCCCTCTAGCTTTGAATCTATGAACATGTGGAGAGGAGTGACCAGGAAGGTCCAGATGGTGGGGTATGTTTAGGGAGGAGTAGGAAAGATCAAGAAGGCTCCCTGGAGATTCAGTCTGGGGACCCTCAGAGCTGCATGAATGGGTGAGCTTGTCCTGCACCAGATGGGAAAAGCAGGGCATATGGAGAGGGCATGGGGGACCCCACTTGCTGCTTGAATCCTGACAGAGGTTGGAACAAGCACTCATTCCAAAAACCACAAGCAGCTCAGAGCTGTTATTAATTCCAGGGCTTGGAGGAAGAAATGGGGCCAGAGAAAGAGACAGTGCAGCTGGTGACCCAGGAGGGAAAGAGTTTTCCCAGACGTTCACCAGGGCCACCAAGCTTGGGGAGGGGGTGTGTGGGCAGGCAGATGCCAGGCCCTCTGAGATTTAAAATGCTTGTGGGCCAACATTAAAAGTTAAAGGTAAAACTATAAAGCTTCTAAAAGAAAACCTTCATGACCTTTGGGTAGGCAAAGATTTCCTAAACTGGACAGAAATAGCCCTAACCACTTGAGAAAAGATTGAAAAATTTGACTTTCTCAAAATCAAGAACTTTTGTTCATCAAAAGGCAACATTAAAAGAAAGTCAAGCCGCAGAGTGGGAGAAAGTCTTTCTAATGCATATAACCAAACACAGAATTGTATCAGCATATATAAAGAACATCTGCAACTCAATAGGAAAATGGTAAACAACCCAATTTCCAAAAATGGACAAGACTTGGGTGTTCACATGCCCAAGAGACAAATGAGAAAGTGTTCACCATCATTACTCATCAGGTAAATGAAAGTTAAAATCATAATGCAATACCCCTATACACCCAACAGAATGGCTAAAATTTAAAGACTTGACAATTCTAAGTGTTGGCAGGATTAAGCACAACTGGAACTCTTATATACTGGTGATGGGAAAATAAAAGGGGTAGAAGCACGTTCCCTTCCTTTTTTTTTTTCTTTTTTTTTTTAGATTTTATTTTTAAGTAATCTCTACACCTGATGTGAGGCTCAAACTCACAAACTTGAGATCAAGAATCAGTCCCACACTGCTCTAACTGAGCCAACCAAGCTCCCCCATACAACTAGTTTTTAGCTATCTGGAAGTTCCTCAAAAAATCATCCATATAATTACCATAAAACTCATCAATTATACTCCTAAACTGTGTACCCATGAGAAATGGGGACATATGTCCAAAAAAAGACAGGAATGTTCCTGGCAACATTATTCATAATAGAAAAAAAAAAAAGAAAGCAACCCAAATGTCTAAGTTTGTATGAGTTTCCTGGGGCTTCCATAACAAATCACCACAAATATGGTGTCTTAGAACAACAGAAATGTATTCTCTCACAGTGCTGGAGCCAGAAGTCCAAAACCAAGGTGATAGGAGCCTTCCAACCCTTCTGAAGGCTCCAGGGTGCTTCCTCACCTCTTTCTGGCTTCTGGTGGTCGATGGCCATCCTTGGCATTCCTTAGCTTATAGGTGATTCACTCTAATCTCTGCCTGATTTCACATCTGTGTCTTCCTCCCATGTGTCTGTCTGTTTCTGTGTCCTCACATGGCCATCTTCTCCCTATGTCTCTATGTCCCTATGTCTTCAGATGGTCTTCTTATGAAAACACCAGTCACTGTATTTAGGACCCACGCTAATCCACTATGACCTCATCTTAATTTGATTATATCTGTAAAGACTGTATCTCCAAATAAGGTCACATTCAGAGGCACCAGGGATTAGGACATGAACACATCTTTTGGGGGACACAACTCAACCCACTACAAAGTCCAAGAACAAGCAAAACGAATCCATGGTGACAGACATCAGCTGAGTGGTGATCTCTAGCAGGTTACCACCTGCGAGGGGCACTGATGGGGTGGGAATGTTCTAGATATTGATGTGGAGGGTGGTGTATGGTGTATATGGTGTATGGACATGTAAAAATCCTCAAACTGCCCACCCAAGCTTTGTGCACTTGGTGTATACTGTTCTTACTTTAAAATGCTCTTGCAGGGGACCTGGGTGGCTCAGTGGTTGAGCATCTGCCTTTGGCTCAGGGCCTGATCCCGGGGTCCTGGGATCGAATCCCACATTGGGCTCCCTGCAAGGAACCTGCTTCTCCCTCTGCCTGTGTCTCTGCCTCTCTCTCTGTGTGTCTCTCATGAATAAATCAGTAAAATATTTTTTTATGCTCTTTTGGAACTCAGTTCATCATTAGGTGAGCAAATGTGGTGCAAGTCAATGTGAGCACACATGCATACACAATGCCTCACGACCACTCACCTTCACTGACACCTCCCCAGGCCTCAATGTCCTTCTGTATCGTGGGCTATAAGGGGTTGGCAGGAGGGCCAGCCAAATTTCCCGGTGATTTCAAATGGAGCACAAGGCCAAGGTAGGAGATATGTTTCCCCCAAAGCTGAAAGCCAACACCTGAGCCTGGGATCACAGAGACCTCCCCACCGGGCATACTTCCACTTGCAAGAAAATGCAGGCAGCTGAATCTGCATGGGATAAACTACTTAATGCAAACCTCTGGGACTTGAGAGTCCCAGGCCCTGCAGAAGTGAACTACCCCAGAGGCAGAAAAAGGCACGGGCAGGAACATGGAGAGACCGGCAGGAGAAAGAGAGACACGCACACAAAGAGACACAGAATGAGAGATAGAAAGAAGGAAACTCCATCTATTTATTTGCCCCCCTCAGGTATGTATTCTGGATCAAGTCAATATGGGTGTTGGGGATGCAGAGGGCTCAAGACATAGCACCATCCCCTCAGGAGCTGATGGTTGTGAAATAAATTCTAGACATCCAGAAGGAGTGGGGCCAGGGTTTAAGGCAGGTCTGCCTCCTCTTCCCAAAGGAGCTGGTGTTTCATCCCCCCCCCCTCCCCACCTGCCTCAAGAATCCAGAGATGAGATTGTCCAGCCTGCGGAGAGCACGGACAGGGCAGGCACAGTGCCCCACAGTGCAAAGGGCCAGCTCCAGGAGATGTGTGCTGGCCCCCCTCTCAAACCCCACTCTTCCTCCTCACTCCCTCCCCAGGCCCTGTCCAAGGGCCTGGGGAATGAGGTTCAAACCCCATCTGCCATGACTAGTTGTGGGACCTTGTGCAGGTCGTTCAATCTTTCTGGGCCTCAGTTCGCTCTTTGAAAATGGAAAGAGGATGTTTCACAATACAGGTCAGGTATGGTGAGGCCAACAGATCAGGAGAGGACCACCATTCCAAAGATCCAGGTTACTCCTGGATCCCAGGAGAAAGGGGCACCCCACGCAGGGCCACACAGGGAAGCACCAGGGCTAGTCAGGAGGCAGCAGGGAAGGAGCCTCTACTGTGGTTGCCGTGGGCTGGAACAGGTGAGGCAGGAAAAGCAAGCTCAGCATTGGCCTCTTTGAATAACTTAAGTGGGCTTTTGGGTATAAAGAGCATCCCTAATTGTCTGATGCCTGGCCATGGGGTGATTAGGGCAGGTGGGTAGTGGCCTGGAAGAGAAGAGCCCCAGAAAGCTGGTGGTTGAGGTGCGGGCTCTGGATTGGCTGGTTTATACATGAAAAGTGTGTCGCCAGATAAGTTGCTTGCTATTTGTAAAAATTAGCTAGCCCGGGGTGGGGGGTGTCTCTCCAGAGTCAACATTTTAATGCCTCCCCAAGATATCATGGCATCAAAATACAGAATACAAAGATATGATTAATACAAGGGAAAATAACACCTCCCCATCTGTCTGGACTATAAACCAGTTAGGGTCATGGAAGCTCCCAGTGTGGTGCCTGACAGGTGGCAGGAGCTCCGTACAGCTAGAATCTGAAGCCATATGTCATCTCTTCTGGGAAGCCTTCCTGGATTGGCTCCACCCCGTGCCCCCAGCCAGGCTTCCTCTGAACACTCTCAGATGCCTTCTTTCCACATCAGTGAGCTCTCACAGACATATTTCTGGGGAGCCAGAGGTCTCCCCAGTCTGGGCTGATGGGAGAGGAGTGGGTAACCACTCTGAATCAAAGATTTTTTTTTTTCATTTTATATATTTGAGAGAGAGAGAGACAGCACAAGTGGGGAGGGGGCAGAGGGAGAGATAGAGAGTCAAGCAGACTCCCCACTGAGCAGGGAGCCCGATGTGGGGGATCATGACCTGAGCCGAAGGCAGACACTTAGCCAACTGAGCCACACAGGCGCCCCAAAGAAGATTTTTAAACAAATGAATGAAAACAGTCATATACCCCTCCTGGATCCTCAGCCCATCTGGTGGCACCACGTGACTGGGGGAGTGAGAACAGGTGAGGGGTGTTCTGTCCTTATAGGACATCTTAAATATTGTTTCAAGAAAGGCACACATCTCCTCAGACCCACCGCTTAAGCCCAGGCAAGAATCAGAACCAGAGGGTCTGCTTTCAGGAGAGGGTGCAATGAGCATGCTGGCAATCAGAGCGTCTGGAGGGGTTAGTTCCAGAATGTTCCCTCACTGCACTTGGGGCCTGGAAAGAAGGAGACTAGAGTCTTTACAGAGGCAATTAAGTCAAAATGAAGTCGTTGGGCAGCCTGGGTGGCCCAGCGGTTTAGCGCCACCTTCAGCCCAGGGCGTGATCCTGGAGACCCAGGATTGAGTCCGGAGTCGGGCTCCCCACATGGAGCCTGCTTCTCCCTCTGCCTCTCTCTCTCTCTCTCTCTGTTTCTCATGAACAAATAAATAAAATCTTTAAAAAAAAAGTGGAGATTAGGACCCAGACATACACAGAGGGATGAACATGTGGGGACGCAGGGAGAAAGCGGCTGTCCCACCTGCAGGCCAAGGAGAGGGGACTCTGGAGAAACCAACCATTTAAGACACAAAGATGGGGTCGTGCGAGTATGACACTGAAGCTATTCACCTCAGACTGCCAGCCTCCAGAACAAGGAGACAATAAATTCCTATGGTCTGAGCCCCACCCCCACCCCCTGGTCTGTGGTCCTTTGCTGTGGCTGTCCCAGCTGACTAGTACATCCCCTGGAAACCTTTCCAGAAGCAGAAGCTGTGGTTAGAAGACACAGGTGACCCTCACACAGAGGGACCTGATGGTCGGGGTGAGGTCAGTGGTTCCCCCGCTTGAAGACGCTTACATATCACCTGGCGGACTCATTATAGCCCAAATGGCTGGTCCCACCCCAGAGTCTGAGTCAGCCAATTTGGGGCAGGGCCTGGGAATCTGCATTGCTAGTGCATCTGTTCCCCTCCAGTGCTCATGCTGCTGATCCAGGGACCACACTTTGAGAACCAATGTTTTTCATGCTCGTTAAACCCAGAACCACTGGCCTGATAGCCAGAGTCCCCCGTGGGAGAGTCACTTGTGGAGATGGGCCATCTGGGTCAGTGTTTCTTAAGGTCTGCTGTACATCAGAAGCTCCTGGGAAGACCCCAACCCTTGGGCCCGACACCAGAGATTCTGGTCTGGGGTATAATCTGGGCAGATTGATTCAGAAACCCCCATAAGTTCTAATGCACAGCTAGAATTGAGAACAGCTGCTCCAGGCTGCAGCCCCTTGGTTCAGACGGGACTCCTGGCCCAGAGAGGGGAGATGTCACCCAGGGTCACCCAGCGATCAGGACAGGTCAGGGAAGGATCGCTCCATCTCCTGGGACCCTGCCTTCCCACCAGAGTGGCAATTGTCATGATTTTCAATCCCCAGAAGCCCTTTTTTCAAATGCAATGTTACTCAGAGCCCCAATATATAAACCACATAAAACCACATCTGCCTTCGTACCAACTACATGGGGCTGGGAGCCATGCCCATCTAGCAACCTCACCTCTGCCTTTGGGTTTCTGAAAAATGTGCCCTGAAAGTCATGCTCTCCCTCATGATGTCCTTCCAGGGGGCCCCCAGGGGGTCTGGATGGCTCTAGGTCCAGGAGCAAGCACAGCCCACATCCCAAAAACAAATAGTGACCCAAACTCATGCACCAAGACCCCATTTCTTGTCAGTCTGGCAAGAGCTCGACATGTGGCCAAGCCAAGGGGGTCCACATGGTGTCCCCCAAAGGGGGCAAAGGGGGATCTCCTCCCCCCCATTCATTCACTCGCACATTCACTCAGCCACACTGTGGGTGCCTCCCCACGCTAACACAGGATGAACAGCTTGTACACGGTGATTGCAACAGTGTCTTGCAGACTTTCTGACAGCAACATGCAGGATGAGAAATCACAATCCAGCACGCATGTGCAAACACAGGTAACTCAGACAAAAGATTTAAGACACAAGACCGATCAGGTCGCAAATGTGACACTTTCATCTATTCTTTTCTATACTAGTCACTCAGTTTTCAAATGCTGCTCCTGCCCTATTAAATTGATTTCATGCCCATCGATGGGTCACAGCCTGTAATTTGAAAACTGCTGGGAGACCGTGCAAGGCTGAGCAGGAAGGGCCAGCATCCTCCCAGGGTCAGTTACTGGCGGGCTTCATACAGGGCTGGACAGCTGGGATTGTGTTTCCAGAAGCTCTCCGGCAGGCAGGCAGGCAGCCTGTGGGTGGGCTGAAGGGCAAAGGCCAGGGCCTTCAGCCTTCCTGCTTTTGCATACACCACCCGGAACACATCTCCCATTGAGAAAAGGGAACAGGTTCAACTCTGGCATTCTCCTCCAGGAAGCCTTCTTGATTACATCCCCTTTCCCAGGACTGTAGGTGCTGGTGTCTTACCCGTCCTCCCTCCCAAGGCCAGTGCCCAACCAAAGCTGGCAACTCAGGAATGTGGAGACCAGAAGGAACGAGGGAGTAGATAACCCAGGCCCAGCGGGAGCCCCTGGCCCGGCCTCACTTGCCTCCCACCCTGCATCCTGGCAGCTGCCCTGCCCGCCCCGTGGGACCCGCCTGGCGCCACAGGGATCAGGCCAGCTGAGGGTTCCGGGCATGGGTGGAGGGGTCTGCCCAAGGCAGGGAGTGGCCAAACGTGGTGTAGGGATGGAGACGGGCAAAACCCAGGAGGAAGACAGCTCCTCGCCCAGCAGTGTTCTCAGCTCAGGCTCTTGGAAGAGCTCCTGGGCACGATGGGCTGGAGGAGGTAGGCCGATAAGGTTGTGCCGGAGGAAGCACTGCCGTGAGCCAGGCACAGGGAGCATGGGCCGGGCAGGGGGAGCATGGATAGCTCTGCCTACCAGCTCCCAGAGCCAGCACTGAAACAACAGGGGTGCCCAGCCCTGTAAAGAGAGGGTCTTGCTCTCCAAATGTTGGGTGTACCCCACAGCTAGGTTTGTCACCCCATCAAAGAGTGGTGTGGCTGGCAGGGTGAAATGCCCCAGAGGCCTCAGCTCCAGGCCATAATGCGGTGGGTGACCTCGCACACCTCAAAAAGACTCAGTTTGCTCACCTGGGTAGCAGGATAGTTTATGGAGTCGTGAATACTTGTGTGAGTCCATCCTGTATCCTGCCTCTCCTGCAACTCACCAGGCTGCAAGCCTTCTCTTTGAGTGTGTATCAGAGGGGCAGGAGGTCTGGAGGGAAGATTTTCCTACTGGGGATGGGAGTTCCCCGTGGGTCCAGGAGCAGATTACCGCTGGCAGGCATCCCCAGAGAGCGCGGAGGTCCTGGACTCCCCAGCCTCATCACAGCCCTGGGGTACACGAAGGCACAGAGGCCCCAGTAAGGTCAGTGAGGCCAGGTGACACCTAGATTTTGGTTGGGGATGGAGGGTGGGGACAGAGAGAGCCAGTTACTAAGATGGGATTTACTGCTGCCTGCCCATGTGACAGGGGCTCAGCGTTACAATTACATAGATCTGGAGGAGATACAAAGAGTGCTCTCTGGCTATCCGAGTTTGTAGACAGGGCTCCTAACCCCTGTGTTTATATTTGGGATAATAATATCCCAAATTGCAAATGGAGATGTGCTTTATAAACTGTCAAGTGTCAAACAAATGAAAGGCGTGTTCTGGATTCATCCGTCCTGGGTCCCTGGGGCCAGGGGGGTGGGGGGTGGTTGTGTAGAGTCTGCCCAGCTAGCAATGTACCCCCCGCCCCAGACAGCAGCAGACAGTTCAGGAGGCGATGTGGGAACAGCACGGGGCAGAACAGCACGGCCTGTCCTGGACACCCACCCCCCGGCTCGCACCGGCCAAGGCCCCAGACTGACAAATGACTCAGACACACAAACACCCAGGCCCGGGCAGAGGCGAGGCGTTGCACAGAGGTTGCTGGATCAGAAATGAGGAGCTCAAGAACTGGGGCATGGGGGTGGGGGTGGGGGTGTGCTTTGTGGGAAGGGGGCTTCCCCTGGCTCTCCCCTCTCTCCCTCCAGCCTCATCATCTGCTTTGGTCACCTAAATGGTGTCACAGACCCCATCCTGCATCTGAGCACGGGCTGTGTACCTGATGCTTACAGACATGAGTTTTCCATCTTAAAGGCTTGTGGAAACCCTTGTCTCCATAAGAGAAAATAGGACTTTCTGGGGGTTAATTACCTTTGATGTCACCATTATTGAGTATTACTAGGTGATCTGCCCAAGCTCATGATGACTACTGGCCCCCTCTGCACCCCCAACCTCCTCCTCGCACCTTAGCCTGGAAGATGCAGAAACACCCCATGCTGGAATCCCAGCCCCTTCCCCAACTCCCAAACTGCCTCAAAGGACCGCCCGTTCCTCCTTCAGGCCAGTCCCACATGATGAAGTGGCCCAGATCCACAGCTTCCCATCAATCAGCTTTTAACTGCAGACTCTCTACCTCCAGCAAAGCCTGACATCTCTGCCTTTGGCAGGTTCCTTTCCTTTCCTGGCCCATGGTCAGAGAGGTCCCCAGCTGCCTCTAGGCAGGAATGAGCCACAGAAGGCCTTTCTCATTTTCCAGCCAAACTGTTGGCTCTGGGTGCTGGCTGGTACCCCTCCTCCTCCCCACCCCGGGGCAGCCACCTGCTCTGGTTGGGTCCCCAGCACAAAGTAGGGCCTCTCCCCTGGGGCGGCCTGTCCTGATGGGCCCTCCGGTCCTTAAGGACGTCCCTTCTTCCCTGCCCTGTATAGCTCTAATCTTTGTGTAGTGAGAGCCACCTTCGGGGCTCATCCTTACCAGTCCCCTCATGACCTTCACCTGCACTGTCCACTCTGGTGGCTATTGGCCACATGTAGCTACTGAGCACTTGAAATGCAACTTGTCTAGGGTTGTCTGGGTGGCTCAGTCAGTTAAACATCTGCCTTCAGCTCAGGTCATGATCCCAGGGTTCTGGGATTGAGCCCCACATTGGGCTTCCTGCTTGGGGAGTCTGCTTCTCTCTCTACCTCTGCCACTCCCTCTGCTTGTGCATTTGCACTCACTCTCTCTCTGTGTCAAATGAATAAATAAAATCTTTTAAAAAGAAAAAATAAAGAAATGCAACTAGCCTAAATTGATATGTGCTCTAAATATAACTTCCACATCATTTTTTAAAATTGAGCATAATTGACATATAACATTGTATTCGTTTCAGGGGCACAACATGATAACTTGATATTTGTATATACTGCGATCACCACAATAAGTCTGGTTAACATCCGTCACCAGATAGTTACAACCTGTTGTGGTAAGAACTTTTAAGATCTGCTCTCTTAGCAACTTCTAAATATATAACATGGCATTGTTAAGTGTGGTCACCAAGCTGTATGTGACATCACCAGGGCTTATGTATCTTATAACTGGAAATTTGTACCTTTTGACTCCCTTCCCCCATTTCACCCCGCCTCTGGCAACTACCAATCCGTCCTCTGTTATCGGTGAACTTGGGTTTATTTATGTTTTAGATTTCACATATAAGTAGAGGTCATACGGTATTTGTCTTTGACTTATTTCACTCAGCATAACATCCTCAAGGTCCATCCATGTTTTTGCAAATAGCAGGAATTCCTTTCTTTTTTATGGCTGAGTAACATTCCATTGTGTATGTGTGTGTGTGTGTGTGTGTGTGTGTACACACATATTTTTTTCTTTGCCTGTTCATCAAGAACTACCACTTAGGTTGCTTCCCTGTTGTAGCAATTGTAAATAATGCTGCAATGAACACTGAGTGCAGATATCTTTTCAAAATAGCATTTTTGTTTCCTTCAGATCAATACCAGAAGTGGCATTGCTGGACCCTATGGTATTTGTTGCCCACACCAGTTTTAAGACTTAGTACACAAAAGGAATGTACAGGAGCACCTGGGTGGAGTGGTTGAGTGTCTGCCTTTGGCTCAGGTCATGATCCCGGGGTCCTGGTATCGAATCCTGCATCAGTTCCCCACAGAAAGCCTGCCTCCTCTCCCTCTGCCTATGTCTCTGCCTCTCTCTGTGTGTCTCTTATGAATAAATAAATAAAATATTTTTTAAAAAGGAATGTAGACCATCTCAATAATTTTATGTCAATTACACATTCAAATGATAATATTTTAGATATAGTGAGTTAAATACAGTGCATTATTAAAATTAATTTTACTTACATTTTCTTGATTTTATGGAACTATTGGAAAAGTTTAAATCAGAGAAGGGGCAGGTGCTGTCTTTAATGTCTGCAGCTGGGTCTCTCCGATGAGCAAAGATGGGTCAGGTTGGGGTTGGGGGAAGGGGTCCTTCATTTGGCTTTGCTGCTAATTCCCTCCAGAAGTGTCTACACTCGGACCCATGCTCCCAACCAGCATTCTGTTCCTTCTCAAATCTCACTTGGGTCGATATGAGAAATTCATGCTCTCCCTGACAGTAAAACCTTGACTTTATTGCCTAGGGGACTGGCTGAAAAGACTGCTACATGGAGGAGGAGATGACTGACAGCAGAGGACCCCTTGCTGAGAGGGAGCATAGCATGGGTCCCGGGTCCCATGGACACCAAGCTCTTCCCAGGCTAGTCCTAGAGCAAACGCTTATGTCTCTCTCTCTCTGGTTCCAGGTCCCACACAGACAGAGCATCCTGTTATCAACAGATAAAAGGACCATGTGTAGACAGGGAGAAAACAGAAACCACAGCCAGACTCTGGGGTCCGTTCTCATCAGCAATCTCTGCCCCCCATCTCCCGGAGGGCACTGTGCTATCATCCAGTCTTCTTGGATGACCCGGGAGACAGAAATGGGTCCATCTTCAGTGATGGCCAGGCCCGAGGGGCATGAGATGAAGCTTCAAGTCCAACCACGAAGGCTCCCACCAACGACCCTCGGAGGGGCTGGGGGCAGGAATACCGAGGGCACTGACCTGCAGGGACAGAAGCTGAGACTAGGGAGCCTTGCCAACATCCGGCCCTTCGGACAACATCCGGACAAGCCTGGGAGCTAGAGAGCAGCTCCACCAGCCGGAAGGGAGGCCGGCCTAGAGGAAGGAGAGCATCAGAGCAGTTGCACCAGGTCATACAGAGCCTTGAAGGTTGTACTCAGAAGTCTGGACTTTATCTGGAAGGCAATTGAAGGCTTCCGGGTCAAGCAATAAGATGCTCAGGGCAGGTGTGGCACACCCCTTTCTAAACAGGTGCACCTGGAGGATTTGGAAGACAGAGATGTCCTGTCAGTAACAAACCTGGATGTCTAGCAGTGAGTGGGCAGGTGAGGCTTGTCAGTGATAACTGGGAAGCCAGGCTCACCCAGCCCCGTGATGCACCATGCAGCCCTCCATGGGCGGTTCTACCTGAATGACCTGATTTAACCCACGCAGCTATGCAGGGAGGTGAACACAGAGTAGTTGAGGACTGTTGGGTTTCTAGGATGTATGAGCAAATGAATGAATGCATGTCAGCTAATAACTGTGACCTCCAGTCCTTACAGTATGTATTGAATACCCTGGGCTAAATTGTACTGAAGAATCACTTCAATTGATGGGTTCTGAATTGAAGCCCTTTCTGGTGTGTGAAGCCTCAGATGCAAGTTATTGGAGCTGTTCCAACGAGCACAGGGTGCTAAGAAAAAGGGGGTCCCAGATCAGGGTGGAACACAGGGCCCTGATTCTGTGGGGAGAGGTCTGGCCCAGCAGCCCCGAGTCTCTCCCTGCAAGCGCCCCTCCACACCTCTCCTGGATCCCCCGGCAGCAAGAACGCTCCTTCTGGCTCCAGCCTCTCTCCTGGTCCTGGAATTAATAAAGACTCTGAGCAGACTGCGGTTTGCAAGTCTGAAAGCCGGTTCCTGCCCACGTCACTGCCCCGAGAGGAGTGGGGCCCAGCTCCTCCCCAGCGCCCCCTCCCTTCCCCCTTCCCAGGAGGGGGCAGGCACACAGATGCACCTCCTGGCCTCGCTCTCCACATGTAGGCTCACCCTAGGTACTGAGCCTCCAGACCCCAACCCTAAGCAGCCCCTACCCCCAGCAACAAAGACAAGTTCGGGCTCATAACCTCTATCAGCTACCCCACAGTACCCCAAATAGAACACACTGGAAGCAGGAGCTGTACACTTACTGTGCAAAATAGCTTCAAGTTTGTTCTCCTTGTGTGTCCACCCTTTTCCAAACTCCTGAAGCAGACGCTGCCTAAGACCAGGGGGAGAGGATGGAATGGCCTGGGGTCCTAAGGTGGCCCCACAGAGAGCCAAACCTGATAGTTAATCCTAAACACAGGAGTGGTCCATGCAGGATGAGGGGTAGCAATAGTAGCCTAGTACTAGTACTAGCACCAAATGAGCCTGGAGCATTTTGGATCTGGCAGGCACGGTACAGAAATGTATGATCACATTTTATTTATCTTTGCAATAACCCTCCTAGGCAGGGATATTTATCACCATCTGACACGAGATGAAACCGAAGCTCTGTGAAGAGCTTACCCCAGTAGAAAGCCCTAGAGCTAGAATTTAGTGTTAGGTTCACCTGAGTTCAACACGTGGCCTTGTTAGTCCTCCAGAAGGCCACACAGCTCCAGGCTGGAGGGCGCGGGGGTCCTTTAGCTCCCTTGCTCAGAGCTGTGGTTGTGTCTCCCCCATCATTCTCCATCTGGGGGCAGGAAAAAGCTCACAGAACTTGTGACCTCGACTTTCCCCCTCCCCCACCCTAGAGGCTCTGATGATAGCAAGTATCTGTTCCCCTCCCGTATCCTCTGGCTCTTGAATTTCTTCCCCAATTTCGGGGGGCTGGGGAGGCATGACCCTCCGCTACTCTACCCAACCCCAGGAAAGTCCCCAAGGTCCTCATCCTGTGCAGGCAGGCTGGGACTTCGGGAGTCTTGGAAATGCTGGTCTCAGCTGTTTCAGCACAGGGCCGCCCCCTCCTGGCCACCAGCGGAATGTCAGCGCCCCAGGCGTCCTCCTGTGGCTGGGAGGGAACTTGCCGTCTGGGGACTCTGGAGTCTGGTCTGGGTGCTAGTGAGGCTCAGCATTGAGATAGATGGGGGCTGGGTGATAAAGAGGGGCCAGGACACTCAATCCGGGTGAGGTCCCCAACCCCTCGGTCCCCCAAAGAGTACCTGGGGATCCTGTCTGAACATCCCCAGACACTGTGGTCTACACAGGCCTGTGTGTGGGACTGTGACCTTGATCCATGAGGAATGGAATCCCTGTGGTGTGTCAGGGTCTCCCACATGTCCCCCAGATGCCCCAGGGCACTATGCCAATGTGGTCTTAATTCCCAGGCTGTTCTAATGCAGCCTCTGTGCCTTTGCAGAGGCAGATCCTAGACCTGCCCCCAAACCCTCCCCAGCATCAGCCGGGAGACAGTGACCTTAGTCCATAAAGGATGGACCTATAGTGTGTCAGAGTCCCCCCCCCCCCCCCCCCTTCTTTTCCCCTGATGCCCCACAGGGCAGCGCCAGCATGATCTCACCTTCCAGGCCGTTCTGCTCACAGCCCCTCAGCCTCTGCAGACATTGGCCCCAGGCCTTGGACCCCAGACCTGCCCAACACCCCACACCCCCAGCTTCGGGCAGGGACAGTCTCTGGCCAGACCTGGGGGTGTCGGGGGAGTCTGGAGGGCCGGGGTGGGGGCAGAGGCACAGGACAGCTGGCCTGCGTCCCCACGCTGGGCCCCGGGCCCAGCCGGAGGGGCGGGGGCCTGGCCACTCGGGCCTTGGCTGGGGCTGGAGTTTTGGCCGGGCTGCGGGCCCTCCCCCCGCTTCCTCTCCCGAGGGCTGTCCTGGCAGAGGCCCCCCTCGCACTTTCTGGCGGGAACGCGGCCAGCGCGGAGGGAACAGCTACAGAGGGAAGCCGAGAGGGATGGGGAAACTGTGCGTGTGCGTGTGTGTGTGCGCGCGGGTGAGTGTGTTTTAAGGAAAAAAGCCCACATCCAGTCCAGTCAGACTCAGCCTGGGAGGCTTGGGAGCGGGGCCTTTCGTAATTGCCCCCTCCCCGCGGCCCCCTCCCCCAGCTCCCCCCTCCCCCGCCGCCCGCCGCCCGCCCTCCTTCCCTCTCAGCGACGAGGCCGCAATTACGCTTTGGGGATAAAACGAGGCGCAGAGAGCGGCCCGGGGCACTTCTCCCCGAGATGGCGGGTCTGAGAGCTGCAGCCCTGCGGCCCGGAGTCCTGCTGCTCCTGCTGTCCGTCGCCCGCCCCTCGCAGCCCGGAGGTAGGCCTCTCCCTGCCCCGGGATGCCGCGGCCCCCCCTGACAGACCTGGGCGCCCTCCACCCCGCCGTCCGGGGACCCTGGGCGGGAGCCTCCCGGCCGCTGGATCCCCGCAACCGCGCCTCCCGGGAGCCAGCCCTGCCGAGGAGGAACCTGTCACCAGACACCCCAAGGTGCAGGGTGGTCCCGACCGGCCCAGGTCCTGCCGCCCGGCTCGGCTCGGCTGAGGCCCCCCACCTCTGTCCCGGGCGCTGTCTGCGGAGGGGGGGGCGCGCAAGCATGCTGCGGGAGGGCCCTCGGGGTCCCCTGGCAGGGCACAGGCAGTTTGCACACGTGTGGATCCAGTAGGGACAGGGGACTGGGGCCGGAGGCCAGCTCAGCGACTACGGTGAGCTGTGTGACCTCGACAGGTTCCTTGTTCCTCCCCCCACCCCGGGGAAGTCAGGACCCCCCTCAGAGGAAGGTCAGAGTTCCGTTGATTCCGGGCTGCGGGTTGGAAAGCTGCTGCTGTGGTCTGTCCCTGGTGAGGGGGGCCGGGCCATCGGAGCGTGTGTATGTGTGTGCAGGGCATGCACACAGGAACAAGTGTGTTGTGTGCTACGGCGCAGGTGGGCATGTGTGTATATGTCCAAATGTGTCATCAAACCATAGAGGAGGAATGTGTGTTCACAGGTTCACCCCTGAGCAGGTGTGTGTGATGGGAGAGGGCGTAGGGTTTGTGAAAGTGCCTGTTAGCGTGTGCGAAAGTCTGCCACCCGACAGGAATGGACACAGGGGAAATATGCTATCCAGGTGTGGACTGTCACCGAGCATGTGACTCTGTGAGTGTGTGTGTGTGTGTGTGTGTGTGTGTGTGGTATAGGACACAAACAAGGATCAGAGAAGCTGGGGAAGGTATTCATCTCCTGGCAGAGGGAGGGCAGCCAGTGACAGAGGCTAAAGTGGACCTCGGGGCAGTTCTGGACCATCTGGCATGCTCTCTGCCATAGGCCACAAGGATGCCCCCCTCCCCGGGGGAGGCTACACACCTCAAGGGCTCCTAGGAGTGGCCCCCTGGGGAGCCCTCCAGAAGGTGCTCTTGGCCATGGGAAGAGAGGAGTGCAGAGACTTGAGCCATTTGGTGGGGTAGCCTGGGTGGGGTCAACTTCCCATGGGCGTCCCCCTTTGCCATTAGAACCAGATCTTCAGTGGGGGACCAGTGTCGGGGGCGCGGGATGGAGCAGGGCCAGGCCGGAGGGCTGGAATGAGGGGCGGGGCAGCAGCAACCCTCTCCCCCGAGCCACTGACTAGCTGAACAGGACTGCTGAGAGCAGAGGCTTCTTGCAGAGGTCAGCTCCTGGACCTGGACCTGGATGGGGGTGCGGCGGGGGGCATACTAGGGGGGCAAGACAAACCCCAGACGACCGGCCACCCCAGCACCCCCAAGAGCAGCGGCTCTGGACCCTCTCAAACCTCTTCCCCACTCCCTCAGGTGTGGCCCCTGAGCACCTGCCTCCCCAGACAGTGCTTCCACATAGAGCGTGGCAATTAACCCCTCAAAACCCCCGAAGAGTTGAGAATATGATCTTCTTTTACCCATAGGTAAATGGAGGCTCAGACAGGCTAAGGCAGCCCCAGGGGGTTAGTACTGGCCAGGTTCTCTGCCAAAGGATGGGGGCAGGGGCCGGGTATCGGGCTACATCTGGGGGGGGGCATCCATCTTCAGGAGATGAAGCCTCCTGAGTGGGCACACCCTAGGGCAGAATACACCCTCTCCTTGTGGCTCCAGTCACACTGCCAATGCTCAACTACTCTTCATCTTATTTTACAAATATAAATCTCAGCTCTGACCCAGGTGGTAAAGCAACTGGGTCCCAGTCAGGGGTGTGTGAATCCATGATATCTATTGCAGTTTTTGCCCAGAGCCTACTAAAGAGGTCGGGGGGAGTGAGAGAGCCATGCCCCTACATACACAGAGCTACCCGCCTGGCTTTCCTGGGGAGCCCAGCATTTGCCCCCCTCAACAAGAGGATATCACCCCCATGAGCTTCCTAGTTCCAAAGAACTGCATCGTAAGTGGAGGGAACCCCCCAGGAAAACTGTAATGGAAAGGGTTGTCTGGACCCCTTTAGGAAGTTCCAAGTGGGTCTGAAGACCAGCCGCTCCAAACCCCCATGCCATCTATCTTTTTAAAGATAGAGAAAACAGTTAAATTCGGTAGAATTCCATCCCCATGCCCCAGAAATGTATCAGCCTTTTCTTTTCCTGATTCCGGGACTAAGGATGATTTGGAACATCCCTAGCTGCATATTGGAGTTAACTGGAGAACTTTAAACAACTCTGATACCAGGGTCCCACCCAAGGATTCCTGCTTTACTTGGCCAGAGGAAGGAACTGGATGTGGAGGAGGTTTTATAAAAAGCTGCCCAGGTAACTCTGATGAGCCTCCAGGGCAGAGGGTCTGTGGGTGAGGAGTTAATCCCACTCTCTGCATTTGCTGGAGCCACGGCGGGAGGGCAGACGTGCCCAGGGGAGGGAGGGGACAGAGTCACCCACTAGAGGACAGATTGTTTTTGAAAAGCCCTTGGCAGCCTTTCTCCAGGCAAACAATAAACAGCTTCGTGAGGTCTTATCTGCTCCCTTGCCAGCCCCCTGGACTTGGGCTTGGCAAAGCCCCTTGCCAAGGCCTGCTGGCCCGATGCTCATTCCCCAACTGCCTTCTCCACATCTTTGAACCTAAAGCCCGGGGGCCCAGGCAGAAAGCCCTGCGTGTGACTGGGGTCAGCGGTGGGTCCCAGGCCAGGCGCCTCATCTCACTGGCTCTTGGTTTCCCTGGCCATAAAATGAGGAGAAACATCCCTGCCCTACTTATCTCCTTGGGCCAGTGGGAGGCTCCAGCCGTGTAACATCTGCAAAAATCACATCAAGTGAGGGGACTGTGGGAATGGGAATTTCTAAAACAATACATCTTCTTATTCAGAATTTGTTTATTTGGACCGATTGACTCTTATAATTAGGGCACATTTTTTAAGGTTTAACTTTCCCTCTTGCTGCTCACGCCATGTTTTGTCTACTGGGTGGAGTGTGCATGAGTGATGGAGGAAGCAGATAGGACCAGGAGACTGGGTGGCCCAGGAGAGTCCCAGGAAATCCAGGAAGGCTTCATAGCAGAAGTTACATTTGAGTCAGACCTAAAAGAACGGGCAATGCTTGAGAGGCTGTCTGTGGGTGAGAGATGAGCCTGGGGCTCTGGGGCTCTGGGGCTCTGGGAGACAGCAGTGGAGAGATGGAGGGCAGATTCTGTCTCAGCAGAAAGAAAGCCTTTCTGCAGGTAGGGCCAACAGCATCGGGAGGGGGTGATCTTCCTGTCACCAGAGGCGTGCAAGCAGGAGTACAAGGGGATGTTTGCAGGAGTTTCCGCCCAGGCCAGAAGACTGTTATGATCTCTGAGAGTCTAAGACCAGGATTCTAAGAGGCAAGAGACAAGTTCCACCCTGGGCTAGCCCGTGAAACAAGCCAAACCCACATAAAACAAGACAAGCATGCTCCAAGCCAACTGCTTTGGGCCAGCTGAGCGGTGAGAACCACAGGCTCAGAGAAGGCAGGAGGGGAAGAATTTGAGCTCAGTCTAGGAGGAAGTGCAGGACTTGGGTAGCGGAGAGCACTCTTGGCAGGAGGAACTGTTCCAGCCAAGGAGGTGAGGAGAAGGAGAACCGGCTAGAGCTCGAAAGCTGCCTTTTTGAAGGCCCTTGACTGACTACTGTCTTAATCTGTTCTCACCTCTCCTGAACGTGGTGAGAGGGGGCAGGGCAGGGATCCTTTGCACCCCCCTAATCCTTCTCCATTAGCTCAGTGCAAAGTGGGGGTCGAACTCTCTCGCTCCCCCGGCCATCATGGTTCAGGCACGGAGTTTGGCAATCAGTATTGGGAACTGAATCATGGGGGGCCGGGGTGTGGGGAGAGCTGGGGCAGGCCAGGAGGGCTACAGAGAGCCGGGCAGGCGCTGGGGAGAGGGCAGGCAGAGGAGGAAATGCAGATGGGGTGCAGGGGAGCAGAACCTCGGCAGAGGAAGGAAGGGTTCAGCCAGGCCCGAGGTGGGGAGCCCCCCAGGCTGGCTGGGGATGGAAGAGTTTGGACCCAGACCCATCCTTGCCTCCTCTCAACCTAATTCACTCGTGGTTTATTGAATGTCTGTTGTATACCTGGCCCCACACCATGCACTGTGCAGCAAAGTGGACACAAAAGGTCACCTTTTTTTTTTTTTTTGAGCAATTACTGTATGCCAAGTCAAGAGCAGGACGGTCTCTTATTTGAACCCTTTGGCAATTTGCAAACAGCCTTGAAAGGCAGAGGTGATCAGTCCCACATTGCTTACAAGGAAACTGGGACTCAAAAGGGTTACATGACTTGCACAAGGTCACACAGATGGTAAGAAGTGGCACAGCCAGGATTAGAGACAGATGGGTCTGCTCCTGCAGCCTGCCCTGGAGCCAGAGAGCAGAGAGGTGGGGACAAGGCACTGTCAAGAGGAAGAGAAAGGGGAGCAGGGTGAGAATGGAGGCAGAGAAAGGCCTGGACTACCACAAGGAAAGACATTGTAGGAGACAGTGCTCAGATCTGGAGGCTGGAGACAAGGGAGGCATCCAAGGCCCAAGACAGGCTATGTGCGTGCTTGGCAGCCGATGACAGAGCAGAAACGCTCATTCCCAGCAGGCCCAGCCTCCTGGGGCCACCACTCCGTGTCCCTGAGCCTCTGACGAGATAGCTTGCACACCCCAGGTCTGGATCACAGGCCCTGGGGGAGCTGCAGGCCCTGGGAGGTGTGCACCGGGGCTCTGGCACGGGGTGACCATGACAGCCTGGCATTCCCCACCCTGCCGGGCTGTCGCTGAGGCTAACGGGGCCATGGGGCCATCAGACCCAGCTGTGCAGCATCGCCAGGCCACAGAGGCCAGACATCTGGTGTGAGGCCTCCGGACACACTGCAGAGCTGCCCGACTCTGTGCACCCTTCGGTGGGGTGGTGCCGGAGCCCTGGCTGGAGCATTGGCAAGGCAGCTCACTGAGGCCGGGGCCACTCTGTGGTGGCGGAGTCAGGGCCTGCTCTGCACCAGGATTGTCTGTTGCCATGACCACACTTGGGCCTGGTTTGGGGCCCAGCACCACGGCGTCCCCCAGCGAGAGCTTCGCGGGTCCGTGGGGAACGAACTCGTGATCTTGGCCGGGCAGACCGCCCCTGGCCTGGCCAGTGAATTAGCTTTTCCTTAGGAAACTATTCACTTTGCTCATTCATGGTGTCCCCCTCCAGGCCCCGGCACCTCCTAAGACAGCCCTGTGTCAGACAGCCAGAACCCCACCCAACCACTGCTGCCCAGTGGCTGAGGACGCTGACCTCACGCCATCCTATCAGTGTGGGAATGGCTGCATTTGTGCTGGCAGCAGCCGCATGTCCTTACCGCTTGCCGTCACAGCCCGGCCTGCCCTCCCACAGCTCTGGCCCCCGCTCACGCCGCCTGCCCGGCAGACGGCACCCGCTCCCAGCCCCGTGCCAGCCCCCTCCAGGGCGAGAGAAGCAGGTAACGCCGTGCAAGCCGTCATGTTCAGAGGAGGGGGGACGCGGCCGGGGCTTAAATCCAGCTGTGTTTCCCTGGCCACTCCTAACCTCTCTGAGCCCGACTTCACATCTGTTAAAATGAAGAGAGTAATCTCTGCCCTTCCAACCTCGTGGGGCTATTTTGAGAAGGATGAATGAGAAAATGCTTTATAAACATCAGTCTCTTGGCCAACATGCATCACTCTGTAGACGTGCAATGTCGTCATTGCCATCTGCCTCGTTATTGTCACTGTGCCTTCATTAGTTCTGGCTGATGGAGGATTCTCCGTACTTACTTCCAGGGGTCCCGGGGGCTGTTCCTGGTGGAGTTCCTGGAGGCGTCTATTACCCAGGTAACGTACGCGAAATTCCACGTTTCAGGTAAGGCAGATTGTGATCAGTTGGTAGGAGAGGCGCCGCGTGCCAGCGCAGCCGGGAAGAGCACTGGCACGACTAGCACAGCAGACCCACGAGCCACTCCTTCTGACTTAAAAGACACTTTTACAAGCACTCAGAGCATACATTTTCTGAAAGATGAAAGACAATGTTCACAAGGCCATACGAAAGTGGGCACCTTCGCGCGCTCCTGCCTTTCATTAACCTCCCTCTTGGGAATTCATTCAAAGAAAATAATTGAAAAGTAGAGGAAAAGAGAGATCCCGAGCAAGGTTTATCGGAAGGTTATTTGCAAAGACTTTAAACAAGAAGCCCACCTGACAGAGGGTGTGATTAGGTAAACTCTGACATAATACACATCTACTAAAAAATATGAGTGTGTTACCTGCCCAGCTGTGGGGCGAGGCGTTTTTCAGGTGCTAACGATATGAAAGCAGCAGCCACGTGCCGGTGGAGACTAGGAACACCCCCGAAAGACCACCAGCAGAATGTTGCTGCTCTGGTATGGGAGGCTGGGAGGGGGGCACGTTTTGTGTTGATTTGGAAAAAAGCACCATGCCTTAAAGCAGATTGAAAAATCAAAAGTAATACTTTCAATACTTAAAAAGTATTGGAGAGGCCCTGCCAGGGAGGTGGACCCCTGTACATGCAGGAAGAGAGGTGCCCAGACAGGGCGTGGAAGCCCTGCGCCCTTTCCCCAAACTTTGCCCCCTATGCCTCTTTCATCCGGCTGCTCCACGGTCACATCCTTTTATAATAAACTGGTGATCTAGTAAAAGAGAAAAGAAAGAAAAGAAAAAAGAAAAGAGAAAAGAAAAGAAAAGAAAGAAAAGAAAAGAAAAGAAGAAAAGAAAAGAAAAGAAAAGAAAAGAAAAGAAAAGAAAAGAAAAGAAAAGAAACGAAGCATTTGAGTGTTCAGCACTGATATGAAATTGAGGTGAACTGCTGGCACACACCCAGATGCAAACAGGCATCGAGCTGTTGGCCCAATGGGGAAACTGAGGCTCACAGAGGTTAAGGCTTGCCCAAGGTCATGCAGCTACGCAGTGAAGGATTTGATCATGGGTCAGTGGGCAGCTTTCTGGCAGAGACACTGATGGTTCCCTCTCTCTCTCTCTCTCCCTCTCTCTCTCAACACAGGTGCTGGTATTGGAGGTCTGGGAGGAGGAGGTGAGCTAAGAAACCAAACTTGGGTCCTCACTGATGGGGTCTGGCTGTCACTCTGGTCCATCCAGGTGCCCCAGCCTCAGAACCCCAGAAAGCCTGGCATCAGGGACTCCCTCGGTTTACAGAGGGAACATCCATTGGGGAGAGCTGGAGCCCACTGGCCTTCCAAGCCCCTCCCCTGACCACTTCCTCTGGGGGCCCCTGCCTTCTTTTCCATTTCTTTTGATCCTCTATGACACCCCTGCAAGACCTGCTGAATGGGTATTGTCTTTCCCTTCTGGGGCTGAGAAACTGAGTCTGAGGCAGTAGAAGTCATAAATTAGGGCCAGAGCCGGGCTTCCCACCCACATGTCCAGACACTGCACTCCCAGCAGCTCCCTGTCAAAAGGGGAAGACCATCCCTGTCGGCCCTTCCAGGACCTGGGGGAGTGAGATCCCCCACACTGTCCCAGCAAGATATATAGGAGATAAATAGTGGCCTGGGCTAGCTCTCCATTCACCACCATCTCTTCCCTCTGCAGCTCTGGGGCCCGGAGGCAAACCTCCCAAGCCAGGTAAGACCTGAGGCAAGGGAGCCAACAGGCAGGAGGAGGGAGGGAGGTGGTGAGCAGCAGGTATAAGCAGGCTGGTACCAGACCCCAGGACCTCCAGAAACAGGAGACAGGAGTCAGCTTGATGTCTTCTCTGTGTGAGGGGTATCTGGGGTCTACCCTGCAAATGCCCATGTGCCCAGCTGCCTGGAGAGTCCCCTTGGCAAAAAAGCCCTGGTGCTGAGGCAAATGTAGGGACTCATGTCCCAGTCCCCAAGACTGTGAATGTCACTCTGGTGCTCAGACACAGGTGGTGGGCCTCATACTCCACCTGGATGGTCCCCTGATCCCAGACCAAGCTTCCTCTAACCTGTAGGCCAAGACCCTAGATATCTCTGACCTCAATGACAATTGACCTCAGGCTGAACCCTGACCCAAGACCAAAGCCTGGATTTAACCTTGACCCTGGCCCCAGATGAGCTCCCCTCCTGACCAGGCCCCTTCCAGCTCTGTCTAGACCTTGGAGGTTTCCAGTAAGAAGATCTGCCTAGATCTGTCTGAGCCTTGCCCATGGGGCCTGGATCTGCCACTGAAGTCCATCACCAATTCCAAAAAAACATACCCCAGGAAAGGGGGAGGGTGGGTCCCTCCAGGAAGCACTGGTGGATAAGGAACAGGTGGAGGAAATGGTGTCTCCGTCCAGATTTACAGCCCCATCGATGTGAGATGCTCCACATGTGGCACCCACCCCACCCCCACCCCCTGCTCCACGTCTCCCTGGCTCTGAAGCCAGAGGCTCCAGGACAGTTTGCATGTCCAACGGCTCTTACGAAATCCCAGTGTTCAATGATCCAAGTGCAAATGAATCTACAAGACCCAGATCCCCCTTCCCTGCAAGCCCATCTGGGTTGTGAAACTCCAGAGCTGGGTCAGGCAAGAGAGAGAAAGGAGAACAGGAGTCCTGAGCAAGGGGTTTTCTGGGGTCTGTAGGGGGGGTCTGTGAGGCCAGGAGCCTTTGAACTTCATTGCTTATCCTGCCAGAACCTGCATCCTGTCTCCCTGGAGGGGCCAGCCGATCTCACATGGTAGAGAGAAGGTGAAGGCATGGAAGTAGGACTTTGCTCAGCTGGGAAAGCCCAAGTTAGTGGGGGTTGTGACTGCAAAGCTAGAGGGGGAATGAATGGGTCCCACTGGCAACAGGGAACCTGTGGCAAGTTGTGATAAAATACTAGAGGGAAGATTGGGACAGCTGCACACAGAGTCCCCTAAGGGATGGGTGCTAAAGTGAGGCGATCATGAGTGAAAGACTTAGAGTAGACATCTGGAAGAACTTTCAGCTCAAGGTAAAGGAGTAGACCAAAAGGGAAGTCAGGACATCTCCTTCCACTGGGAAGGGGCTGGGTTCCATGACTTCCCTGAGGTCATCCCCTTTCAGCATCAGCACCCAGGCCACGGGGACATCCGGGCCTGCCCAGGCAGGATGGAACAGGGCGCAGGCGGCGCGTGTCGTGCTTGGGAACAATTAATCCCTTGACAAGTAGAGGGTGGGTGGCCTGGCAGCTGCTCCACGTGGGCCTCAGCGGGCCGGCCCTGCCTAGACTCTCAGTGGGAGCCCAGGCAGCTGGGAGCCAATGCCACCCACACCCCCAGCACCAGCTGGAGGCCAGCTGCCTGCTGGGGAGGACAGGAAAGAGCAGAGACACCCACTGGGTGCCCTGGCAGGTTGTGCACACTAGGTGCTTTCTGTTCCCCAGTCCACTGGTCCCAAAAGGGCGGGGACACCGTGGTAGATGGGGGTACTGAGTCTCTGAGAGGTGAAGTAACTTGCTCCCCCACATGCATTGCAGGTAGCGGCAGCAGGGTTTGAATCCAGGGCTCTTTGACTCTGGGAAGACAGGGGGCTGGGTTGGCCAGGCTGCTGGGCTCCTGGCTACAGTCATCTCCTCACCCCTCTCCTCCTTTCCAGGGGCTGGACTCCTGGGGGCGTTTGGGCCAGGTGAGTCCCCAGGAAGGAGGGCAAGCAGGGGTGGGGTCAGTCTTGCTGGAGGTGACCCTGAGATCAGACAGCTGGAGGGGGAGCATGGGAAGAGGTTTGGCTGCTCACCCCACCGGCCCTAGCTTCTTCTCACTTCCTGCTGGGTCCCCATCTTCTCTTCCCAGCCTTTCTGTGGTCAGGAAAGGCCTGAGCGTGTTCCCTGCCCTCTTGGAGTTCAGGAAATGGGCTTGGCTTGAGAGAAAGCCCTGACACAACTGGGGAGGGGCAGGGCCTGCGGTGCTCAGGAAGTGAGCCCAGCACATCCCAGGCCTGGCCTGACGTGCACCACATCTGCCTGGACGGGAGAGGGACCGGAGTTAGAGACGCACCTTACAGAGAGGATGGCTGAGTTTCAGACATGGTCAACTCAGACAAATTAGGCGATGGGCGTGGGACAGGGGACCACATCCAGTGAAAGCCAGAGAGACCTCCCTGCCCCTAGGGTTCAGCAGTACCCCCACGTCTGGCATCTATCCCCAGAGAGGGCTGCCCCGGGGATTAGGACACTGGTAGCCAGGACTGGAGCTTGCAGGAAAGATTCTCACAGAATTGGAAACAAACCTGGCTCGGTTGTGAACTCCAACCTGATTGCCCATCAGTCCTGGCCCAAGCCATGGAATGTCTCCTGGAGGGGGAGAAAGAGCAATTGGGCCCAGATGTGGGAAGGAGAGAGCCAAAGGGACCCATTTGGCTTCTCATAAACATTTTAGCATCCGTCTGCAAGCAAGAAGGCTTCTGGACTGCAGGGCAGGCTGGATGGACAGACAGACAAATGGTGGGAGGCAGAAGGGGTTCCAGATATAGGGGAAAAGAAGTGGGCTGAGCCAGGGGACCCCTGCAAGGAAGCAGTCCAGGGGGGTGGGTGCCGAGGGTAAGAACAGAGAAGCAGGGCTTTCTGGCACAGAAAGCCCTGATGGGACCCCCATTACCTGACAGGCCTAGGGGAAGCAAGGTCTAGCCTAGGAGTGTTATGGGGGAAGGGGGGTCAAGGCTATCACACCTGCACGGTACATAGTAGCTGCTCACTATTTTATCAGGATTGATCCCTAAGTACCAACTGCTTAAGTCCAGCTTAAGGGCTGAGCGCCACTCAATGACCACAGAACTGCCTGGTTCCTGGTCACCCTCCACAAGACCCCTCCCACTCTGGGCCCCAGAATGATGCCCACATGCCAGCCTCTCCTCTCCTCACCTGGCTCTGTCCCCTTCTCCCCACAGGTGCTGCTGGGCTGGCAGGCGGTGGCCCTGGAGCAGGTTAGTGCTGATACCCAGGCAACGTGCCCATCTGGGGGCCAGAGCCAAGCCCAGGGCATCTGTTCAGTGTGGAGGGCAGTTGGGGTATCAGGGATGGCACGCCAGGCTGGTCCTGGATGCTAGCATGGGAGGTGATGTGGAGACCACCTGCCCTGAGCAGCTGCCCAGGGCACACATAGGTCATAGCTGGGTCTTGGGGAGAGCTGGAGAGAAGTCCCAGGGGCCAATGGAGCCCAGAGCGGTTCAACTCAGCAGGGCCTTGGAAAAGCTTTCTGGAGGAGGGGAGTAGGATCCCAAAAGATCCCAGCAATTTTGTGAGGCTGAGCAGAGCAGCCTGGCATATTTTGCCCTCCAGCACTAAACCTAGTCCTGGGAGCAGGGGTCGTTGTTTGGCATGGAAGTCCTACAGAGAGCAGAGAAGCCACCTCAAATGCACCTCCCAGGAGGGAGAGGGCCCGGCGGGCTGGGGCTCAGAGCCTCACCCAGTCCTCCCCTCGGCAGGGCTCGGGGCCTTTCCTGCAGGAGCCTTCCCTGGGGGTCTGGTGCCCGGAGGAGTGGCGGGTGCTGCTGCAGCCTATAAAGCTGCCAAGGCTGGTGAGTGTTACCCCTGGGGACATGCCGTAAGCCCTCTGCCCTCTGTGAACTCCCAACTTTGCAAAAGCACCTTTCTGGGGAGGCGCGGACCGCAGAATTCTTATCTCCAATCCGCCGGGGCTGGGGAGGCAACCAGCTGTGCCCAAGTGTCAAAGTGAGGCGGTGGCCCGGCCAGACTTAATGCAGGACCTTCAACTGGCAGCCCAGGGCCCTCCTGCCTCCCAGCACTCCCGGTGTGACCCCTTCCCTCTCCCGCTCCTGGCTCTGTAGGTGCTGGGCTTGGTGGCGTTGGCGGCATTGGTGGTGTTGGCGGCATTGGTGGTGTTGGCGGCTTAGGAGTGTCTACAGGTATGAGGGTTAGACCTGAGTTGCCCAGGTGAGGGCCGCAGGCATGGGAGGCACCCACTCTGATGCGGCCCATCCCGTGCCAGGTGCGGTGGTGCCTCAGCCCGGAGCCGGAGTCGGAGTCGGAGTCGGAGCGGGAGGGAAGCCCGGGAAAGTGCCCGGTCAGTGTGCAGTCCCCGGGGCTGGAGGGTGGAGGGCGGGGAGGGTAGAGCACCCCCCACCCCGCACAGGAAGCGGGGGGGCCCCAGGCATAGCGGGCAGGGCAGCCAGCCAGGCCCCACGGGTGGTATAACACAGAAACACGGGAGAGGTGCCCCGGCCTACCTTCCGGGCCCTTCTTCCACATCTTGGGGTAGAAAGAGACCTCAGAGACACCATCTATGGCAGGCAGTCAAGTGACAGATGGGGCGTGGGGCGGGGGGGTTGGGGGGAGTGCTCAGGATGGACACTGAAGGGCCCAAGGCAGTCACGGCAGAGCCAGAGCGGGGCTGAGCCCGGGGGCGCCCTGACTCCCCATCTGGTGCTTGTTCTCTGCACAAAGCCCTTGAGGAAGTGACTTCAGGTTGAACAAAAGGCTGCCTGAGTCCACACAGCAGGGAGGGAACATCTGGAAGCTGTTAGCCCAGAGGTGGGCTGAGCCAGCCATGTAAACAGGCTCCAGGAGACAAGATAAATCCACACACAGAAGGGTTTGCAGATGACTTCCGAAACTCGTGGGAGAGCTGCGGCCACCACGCATATGTCCCTGGCTACATCTCCAGGCCCTGGGCGGCAGGTGTGGGGGCCCCGGAGCCACTCCAGAGAGAGGGGCCCAGGAGGGGTACCTAGGGACTGGGCTGCGGCTCACGGCTCAAACCTCTTCTCTTGGCCACAGGTGTGGGGCTGCCAGGTGTATACCCAGGCGGAGTGCTCCCAGGCACAGGTGAGGACCAGAGGAAGAAGGGAACCCTATAGCAAAGAGAGTAGCCTCTGGCACCCTCCCAGGTGACCTGTCACCTCCCCAGGAGCCAGGGTGACCCAGCCAACCCCATCTCCCTAAGCATCAAAGCTCAGGCCAACAGAAAGAAGGCCCCTGGGCATCTCTCCCCACAGAGGCCAGTCAGCTTTACCCCGGCCCCAAACCCAGACCATCATCATCATCACAGCCCAAGGAGGGCCCCCCGGGGACGCACCACATCCCACTGTGGCCAGCTGTTTCCCAAAAGCTCTGAGTCACCAGGAGGCCCGCCCAGCACATCCGCCCTGCAGGAGACCCCTCTGAGCTGCCCTCTTGCCCTCCTTTCCCTGCCAGGGCCTGGCCACCCCGCCCAACACGTGACCTCCTGAATTCCCCCAAAAGCCCAGATTAGGCCTGCTCTGAGGGATCTGCTGACAGGGTGTCCCTCCTCACTGTCCCTCTGGCCGAGGTGGCCCAGCTCCAATGGCCCCAGGAACAGTGGAAGCACCAGAAGCTGGCAAATGGAGTTCCCAGCCACAGCAGATGACTGCTTTATGTTTGGTGGGAGTGCACCTCCAGGAGGGGCCCAGAAGGACACGGGCCTCCCCCTTCAAGCAGGCTTTCACCGTCTCCCCTCTCTGGGGACACCGGGCAGTGTAGCTAGGAATTAACTCCAGTTTGGAGAGAAGGCCAACTGAGGCGAAGGCTCAAGTGCCTAGGAAATGGGATTAAAGCTCAGGTCTTCTGACCTTGGGGCAGACAGGGAAAGAGAGTCACCGCCACCCCATGAGCCATGCCTGTCACTGGTACCGCCGAAGGTCAGCTCTGTGAGCCAGGGGAGGTGTGGGTGCTTGCAAGGCCTGCCTTCCCGCCCTCACTACCAGCTTCCCTCTCTGTCCCCTCAGGAGCTCGCTTCCCAGGTGTGGGGGTGCTCCCTGGGGTCCCCACTGGAACAGGAGTCAAGGCCAAGGCCCCAGGTATGCGGCCAGGGGACTGGGAGCCCATGGCAGGAATTTCCAGCCACCCTCAGGCCCCTTTGGCCTGGGGTGGGGGTGTGGGTGGGGATGGGGACCCTGGGCCCAGGGCCTTCCAGGTGGGCACCTCTTGTGCTCCAGCCCCATTCCAGCTGGTCAAGGTGGGCAGCACCCCTCTCAGAAATCCCCAAATCTGAGCTGGGAGGTCTGGGCAGAATGGGCCATGCTCTGGTCGGCTCACCCCTCAAGGTTGCCTGGCACCTTGATGCCCGGCACCCAGGGTGGCAGGGCTGCAGTGTTGGCTCCTTGTCCTTGCAGGTGGAGGCGGAGCTTTTGCTGGAATCCCAGGTGAGGCAAAGCTGGGTGTCCCTTGGTGGGTGGGCAGGCCAACAGAGTAGCCAGCCAGGCAGGGGCTCTTGCCCTGGGAGGGGCGAGGCACCCCCGAATCCCATTAAGGCCTGTCCAGCTTCCCTCATGCCTACTGCCCTAGGCCTTGGACAGGCTTCAGCACAATGTGGCCTCAATCACAGGCCGCTTCCCCAATCCTAAGCCCTCTGTGTAGTAGCCAAATGAGCCCAGAAAACCCACCCGTCTGTGCCAAATGCCGTGAGAGGTACAGGCCTCAACTGTGGCCCAAGCCCCAGGAGGTAAAGAGTCCTGCACTTTCTTGGAGGAAGTGACCTGGCACTGAGGAATGTCAGGCTGACCAGTGACAAAGAGGCAGGAAGACAGGATGGTTTCTGGAACTCATTCTGAGCAGAAAGTGGAGTGTGAGGCCAAGGGCTCTGCAGGGCTGCTGGCCCACGTTGCTGGGACCTGAGTTTGCTCTCCTTGTTCCCGCAGGAGTTGGACCCTTTGGGGGCCAGCAGCCTGGAGTCCCGCTGGGGTACCCTATCAAGGCACCCAAGCTGCCGGGTAAATCAGGAGGAGGACTCAAGGGGGCACCACTCACAGGGCCTCACTGCTGAGAAGCCAGCTTGTGGGGGACATTTTTTGGCCACTGGTGTCTGGGGGGGGAGGGGTTAGGACACCTGAGCATTGAAGCCCACATCTGGTCGCCAGCAAGTGAAAGGAATCCTGTAGGCCCTGGCCTCACTTACATGCACACACATGTGTACACACATGTTCATGCATGCACAGGTACACAGAATCACAGCCCCGATGGGAAACAATATATGTTGATGATAAGAAACAGCCATCAATGGAAAGACCCCTCTGATGTCGACCCCTGTCCCCACAATCAGCTGAGACAATGAGATATTTCCTTGTTGGGAGGATGATAAGGAAGATACTAAGATTCCAGGGCCACAGCAGGTCCTAGTTTTGTAGGGGAAGGGGTGTTCCATAAGCCCCTCAGGCAGGGGTGCACTTTCCCTCCTCCAGCCAGGGCCTCCTCCACCAAAGAGCCTCTCTGAGCAGCTCAGAACCTTTGGTGTGTGTAGGGAGGACTCAGGCCCCAGTATCAGTGGGTATAGATCTGTCTCCATGGACAGTGGGAGCCCAGCACAGGGGCTGCCATGGAGCAGCCTCTGAGCCTGCCCTGCCCTCTCTTCAGGTGGCTACGGACTGCCCTACAGCACTGGGAAACTGCCCTATGGTGAGTAAGACCCTCCTAAATGGATGGGCTTCTAGCTCTTTCCAGCTCCAGGGTCCTGGCAAGGAGAGCACCCAACTGGGGATGGGGTAGAGGCTTGGCAAGGGAATCCCCTAAGAAACATAGAACCTGGACTGAGGCAGCCTGCTTCTCAATCCTGGCCCTCACACTTAGCCCCAGGCCTTTGGGCAAACCAGCTTCTTCTCTGTAAACCAGTTTCTTCATCTGTAAATGGGAATAAGTGTCCCACACCCATTTATATCTGTTTTGTAACTCTGGCTGGGAGTGAAAGGGTGGAGACTCTGGGCAGCCTGACTCCTGAGGCTCAGGGCAGGGGTGGGCAGCCACAGCGAGATCTGTGCAGATGCCCACTGAGCCTCTCTGTTTCATAGGCTATGGGCCTGGAGGAGTGGCAGGTGCTGCAGGCAAGGCTGGGTACCCGACGGGGACAGGTAAGGAAAACCTCCCCCAACTGTCAGCCAAAGGGGCACCAATCAATTGCCTGGGCTCCAGAGCCCTGAGGCTGGCCAGGATCTCTCCAGGATACAGGCCAGCCCACCCTGCATCCAGACCCCAGTCTGAGCCTGCAGAAGGATCTTGGGTGGGGGCAGCTCCCTCAGCTCTGCTTGCTATGAGGCGCCTCATCCACACCCTTTTGTGAAAGGGTTGGTTCTCATGGGGCTGGAATAGGTGGGCTCTGGACTTTCAGGAGTACAGTTTTCAGAGTCTTTCTCCTTCCTCCCCCAGGAGTTGGCACCCAGGCTGCAGCAGCAGCAGCTAAAGCAGCAAAGTTTGGTGAGTGCACCTGCCAGCGCCCAGCTCCCAGCCTCTCCATCCCTATTATCCCTGAGAGTCTGCCTCACAGAGAAGTAACGAAGGCAGCCCCTCCACACCCCATTTATCCAATGTTTTCAATACCACCCATTTCTCCATGTGTCCATCCACTCAATCTTTCTTCTATCCTTCTCTCCATCCATCCCTATCTCTCATCCACCTTCCCTCCCATCCATCCATCCACTTCCCTCCACTCCTCCATCCATCCATCCATCCATCCATCCATCAATCCCTCCTTCCTTCCATCCCTCTATCTATCCACTCTTCCCTCTATCCCTTCATTCATCCATCCATCTATTCATCTGCCCTCCATTCCTCCCTCTAAATCCCTCCATGCCTCCCTCTTCCCATCCCTCCATCCTTCATCTATCCCTCCCTCCCTCCCTCCCTCCATCTATCCATCAGTCCCTCCCTCTTTCCATCCTTCCATTCCATATCTATCCATCCCTCCCTCCATCCATCCCTCCATCCATCAGTCCCTCCTTCCTTCCATCCATCCATCCATCCATCCATCCATCCATCCATTTCAGAGACCAGGGTCAAATAAGAAACCTGATGGAAAATACAGGCACTATGGTGGGAATCAAGAAGAGGGAGACATTATTCCTACCTGGGGGAAATCAGGAAGGCTTCTCAGAGAAAATGATGTTTGATTCTGGAGTTTGACATGTGGTTAAAATAGGTAGGAGAAGCCTGGGCAGAGAGGATGGGTACTATGGTGGTTAGAATGATAATTTTAGGTGGTCCTACATGAGCATTTAAACAATGCAGTTGTTCAGTATCAATTTAATGTGTCCTATAAAACCTTTAACCTGCCCCATGATCCCTTGGCTAGCAGGCATGGCATGGCCTTCCCCATGCACATAGGGAGGGCAGAATGAGCATCTGTGCCCTGCCCCAGCTCATCCCCCAGTTCAGAATCACATTACAGGGCTGAGGTCCTAACTTTCATCTCCAGTCCCAGGGGAGTCCCTCCTGGACCCCAATGGGACAGAAGACATCTCCCCACCAGCCCAAGGAGGCAAGAGTGGAGGGGAAGCCCCAAGCTGGAGGCCTGCTCCATGGAGGCCCCACTGGCCCTCCTTCTAGGCCCCCAAGGCTGGAGGGGATGGCTGGAATGTGGGAGCAGGAGAGTGGGGCGACGAGGGGCTGCCAGAGCCGGGCAGCCAGGCTCTTGGATTACAAACTTGGCCGAGTGTTCGGAACACAGGGAGGGGAAGCCTTGAACATTCCTACAGGGGCCCCTCTGGCCCGGGGAGCGGCCGTTTGTGGTTTCTCAGTATGTGGCAGTGATTAGAATGGGATTTGTCTGAAAACATCGAAGTCCCTTAATGAGCGTGTTGAAATGGACACTTTGGGGGTGAGTCAAGGAACAGTGAGGTGGGGGCCTCCTCCAGCAGGCCCAGCCGGAGATGCCTGGGCTGCATTCCCAGAGGAGACTGTGCTAGTTAAAATTCCAGCATCCAAGCAGCCTTCCTACCCAGCCTCAGGAGAGGCCCTGGGAGCCACATCTTCACTGTCCCCATCCCAGCAGGTGCCGGAGGAGCTGGGGTTCTCCCTGGTGTTGGAGGCGCCGGCATTCCTGGCGGGGCTGGTGCAATTCCTGGGATCGGAGGCATCGCAGGTAGCATCCATCGAGCAGGGGCTGGGGATGTTCTTGGGAGGGCCACCAGGAAAGGGCCTTACCCCCTGTGGCTATCTCTCCAGGGGCGGGGACTCCAGCTGCTGCAGCAAAGGCCGCCGCAAAGGCAGCTAAGTATGGTGAGTGCCCCAAAGGGTGGCCAACCCAGGCCCCGGTGCCCTCAGCCCCCCGTCCATGTGGGCCTTGGATAGCCTAGTACTATGAGGCTGGTGGACTTTGCCCTCATCCATCTATGGCAGTCTGTCTCCCCCTCCCCAAACATGCAATGTTCTTACCTCCTTGCCCTTGCCCATTCTGGCCACTCTTTCTGGAAGGCCACTGTTCTCCACTGATTGGCCCAGGTGGGAGCACGAGGTGGGGAGGTGTCCCATGGAGCATCTGGCTTCTCCCATCCTACCCTCAGGGCTGCCCCAATGCTGCTGCACCCACTGCCTGGGGGCCCAGCAGAGAGACCTGACTTTGCTTTAGACCTACATTGCAGTCTTCCCACCCACAGATCCAAACCCTCAGAGCTCTTTGCAGGTTCTAGCATCCCTTCCCATCTCTCAGTTGAGTAGGATCCAGGCAGGGGCAATGCCAGCCCACCTGGGATCCTGCCCTCAGGACCTGCCATTCCCAGAGCTCCCAGAGCTGTGCCCTTGGAAGCCCTCTGAGGTTCCTATGGGGTCCAGGCTAGGAGAACAATCCTTCCCTTTTACAGGAGCTGCTGGAGGCTTGGTGCCTGGTGGGCCAGGCTTTGGAGTTCCAGGTGTTGGAGTCCCAGGTGTCGGAGTCCCAGGTGTCGGAGTCCCAGGTGTCGGAGTCCCAGGTGTTGGGGGGCCTGGCATTGTGGGTGGACCAGGTGAGCTGAGCTTTGTGTGTGCGTGTGCATGAAGATGTAAGAAAGCAATATTATTTTTTTAAGATTTTACTTATTTATTCATAAAAGACACAGAGAGAAAGGCAGAGACATAGGCAGGCTCCATGCAGGAAGCCTGATGCGGGACTCGATCCCAGGACTCTGGGATCACTCCCTGAGCCAAAAGCAGACATTCAACTGCTGAGCCACCCAGGCAACCCAAGAAAGCAATATTAAAACCATTGCTAAGGCTTTTGGACTCCCCCAATACCTCACTCATCTATCATCTTTTCTTCATACCCTTGGCCATGCCTCATCTTCTCTTCCTTGGGCTGTAACAACCTCCTAATTAGTCACAGCCAGCATCAACTTCTCTAATTTGTCTTCTGGCTGTCAGTGTGTCCCTAGCCCTTAGCTAAATAGGTGCTCAGTAAATGGTGGGTGGGTGGATGGACGGATAGGCAGGTAGACAAATGGGCAAGTAGGTGAATGGCCAAGTAGATGAGTGGACAAGTTGATGAACGAAGGAATGGGTAGATGAAGGGACAAATACAAGGATGCATAGAGACATAGAGAGATGAATGCATAGATAGAAAGACAGGTGGAAAGGCAGGTAGGGCACTGGATAAGTGGTAAGAAGGATGGATTGAGGGCAGTCCAGGTGGCTCAGCGGTTTAGCACCACCTTCAGCCCAGGGCGGGATCCTGGAGACCCAGGATCGAGTCCCACGTCAGGCTCCCTGCATGGAGCCTGCTTCTCCCTCTGCCTGTGTCTCTGCCTCTCTCTCTCTCTCTCTCTCTGTGTGTGTGTGTGTGTGTGTCTCATGAATAAATAAATAAAATCTTTAAATAAATAAATAAAATCGAAAAAAGGATGGATGGATGGATGGATGGATGGATAGGTGGATAGATGAATAGATGGATAAGCGCATGGTTGTATGAGCAAATGATGAGATGAGTGCATAGAAGGCAAATGCAAAATGAATAACTGGATAGTTAGATGAATGGATAGGTAGGCAGATGAGTGGATAAATGGGTGCATGGATGGACAGAGAGTTGATTAAGTTGGTTGAGGGGGTGGATGGAAGCCCAAGGATAGACAAACAAATGGACAGACATATGGGTAGATTAATGGGTGGATAAATGGGTGGTTAAGAAGACAGGGAGTAGAAGGGGAGATGTATGGGTAAATAGATAGGTAGACCGTTGTGTCATCTGTGTTCCCCTTGGTATCTCCAGGAGCTGTGTCACCAGCTGCAGCCGCTAAAGCAGCCGCCAAAGCAGCCAAATACGGTCAGTGCTGTGCTGATAGCTCTGCCCCACCTGGTTCTGGCCAGAGAAGGGGAGTAATTTGCCCAGGGTCACACAGCAAGTCATTGGCAGAGCTGGGACTTGGAATTGTTGGGCCCCAGGAAAATGTCTCCTACCATGAGGCCATGGGGCTGAGTGATGGGAGAGTCCCAGTATGGCATTCCCAATGGAGACAGTGTCCCTGGCCCTGGCCAGGGCCCTGTCAGAGGAGCCCAAGCCTGGCTGGGGATATGGTCCTGCCCATAGTCTCTCCATAGCCAACAACGAGGCCCTTCCCCAAGTGCTCAGAGAAGAAAGGGATTGGAGAACACGGAGGGATGGGGGGTGTCCATAAAGGCTCCCTGGAGGAGGCTGGTCTGGGGCCATTTTATGGTTTCTGGCCCTTCGTGGACCAGACTTGGGGGAGGCTTGTGTCCTCTTTCCAAGTTGACCAGCATCCCCCCAACCCCGAGCTCTTCTCAGCCTCTCTTACTGTGACGCTTTTCCACCTGATTCTCTTCCCTCTACAGGGGCCAGAGCTGGAGTGGGAGTTGGAGGCATTCCCACTTACGGAGTGGGAGTTGGTGCTGGGGGCTTTCCTGGTTACGGTATCGGAGCTGGAGGTGTTCCTGGAGCCCCCCTTTCCCGTGAGCCTGAGTTCCATGTGGGGAACCGAGGAAAAGGATTCTCTATTGTAGGGCTCTGGAGAGGGGAGGTGCAGGGGAGTATAGACTGGGCTTCAGAGTGCTCAGGGAGCTGGGGGTGGGGTGCAGAGAGGGGTTCCAGCACTTTCGGGTAAGTGTGCGGTAGGCACAGCGCCTCCCTCCAGATCCAGTGGGGTTCCTGAGGGGCTCTCTCCCTCCCCACAGCTGCAGCCCAGGCAGCAGCAGCCGCTCAGGCAGCAGCCGCAGCCAAGGCAGCCAAGTACGGTAAGTGCCCAGCCGTGCCTGTCCCCACGCCAAGGCTAGCACCCTCCCCTCCTCCCAAGCCCTGCTGTCCCGTGGCACCCAGGCTCCAAGCTCAGAGCGCTTCTCCAGCACAAGGGCAGAGCCACCTCATGCTCAGGCCTCTGGGGCTCAATGGCCCAGGTCAAGGTGGGGGCGGGGAGTCTCTAGCCCCATCTTCCAAAGCCATTCTGAACTCTTCCACCCTCTTCAATTACCCACCACTACAATTATTGGGACCCTGCTCACTACCTCGACCCCAAACCAGCAAGTCGGAGGTGCCCACGCAGCCATTCTGCTCCCTACGCCACCCTGACCCTTCGCTCTCCTAAGAACTGGGTGATTCGAGGGACAGAGCCTGACACTCTTCACTCCTCCAGGTGCTGGAGGAGTAGGAGCATTAGGGGGACTGGTGCCAGGAGTCGGAGATGGAGTAGCAGGTGTGCCGGGCACAGGAGGGGTGCCAGGTGAGCTGTGTCCCTAACCCAGAGATGGGTTTGGTTTGTCTCGCAGAGCCCTGGAGCTGACCAGGTCAAGGGCATCATTTTGCGGATTGGCAAGACTTTTATGGAGCCCAGAGATGGGGAGGAGGGAGAGCAAATTTCCCTGATTTGGAAGGAAGACCCCCATCCCCCCATGGGATCCTAGCTTGCAGGGGAGGCTCGGGAAGTCAGCCACCACCGGGATAGGCAGCGGAGCTCTGCTCTGCCAGGGCTGAGGGGCCTCTTTTACTCCAGTGGCCTCTCTGATTCCTGATCAGGGGGAGGGCCTGTGCCCCCCTATGGCTCTCCTGGGTTCATCCTCCCCCAGCAGTCACAGGCCAAAGAGAAGAAATGAAATTACAAGGAGATTAAGTTAGAGACTTCCTTGGCTGTTCTTCCCCACCAGATTCCTTCTCTGCATGCCTACTTTATGGGAGAAAATTTTTCCTTTTGTGTTTCCTCCTCAAAAAACGAGCTGTTTCCTCCAGTTTGGGATACAAGCACTGTTAGATTTTTTTTTTTTTTAATTAACACCACCTTCAGCAGAAAGCTACAAGAGACTTCTAGAGGCTTGGGAGAGGGTCTGTGCTTCTGCGCATCGGCTCTGGGCTCCCCTCTGCCGTAGCCAGAGCTAGAACCTCACAGTCACAGAGCTCAAGAAGGGACGTGCCCAGCTGGGCTAGTGGGCCATCCTCCCAGCGGGCCTGGGAGCCACGCTGGCCCTGTGTACTCCTCTGTCTGCAGGTTGAGGAGGCAGCATGGGGAGGGTCAGGTGGTCTTCCCAGAATAGGGGACAGTGGGGGTGGAGGAGATGTGGAGAGGGGTGTTGGGGACTGCCCCCTGACCCTACCCTTTACCTCTCCAGGAGCAGGGACCCCAGCTGCTGCAGCTGCCAAAGCCGCTGCCAAAGCTGCCCAATTTGGTAAGCATCCCCCAGCCCCTCATCCTGCTCCCAGCCCCCATCCTGGAGAACTGTTCCCTCACATTCCTTGCTCTGGGGCCTCAGTGACCCTTGGAAGGCAAGCCCCCTGGAGCTGTCACATTCTGGGCTTTCTCACCACCTTCGGCCTATCCAACCACATTTAGAGGTGTAGGTAAAGTTCTGATCAGGACAGCAAAGTGAGAATGGCCCTTGGTGAGCCCTCCAGACCTGGCTCTTCAGCCTTCCCAAAGCCCTTGTTGCCTCCAAATCCAGCCCAGCCCAAGCCGGGGCCTGTCCCCCCTCTGGACTACAGCTGGGCTCACCGGACTCCTCTGCTCTGAGAGCTACAGTACTACTTCTTGCACCCTGATGAAGCTGTCTGTCTCTTGCTACATCTGAAGTCCCCCCTGGCAGGCCCAGGCATTCACACCTTCCTGAACATGGCAAACCACAGCAGCCCCATTTAGATTCCAACTGTACACCAGGCTCTGGGCCAGTGGTGGGAGGAGGGGTCCCCTCTGCCTTGGCCTTAGGGACTCTCAGACATCAAGGTTCAGATCACAAAATTTACTGTCTAGGCCAGAGAACATCTTGACTTCAGGTCTGCTGACTCCCAAACTCGCATATGGCAAATGACCCCTTTTTGCCAAGCCACTATTTGTGGGGGTAATCCTTACACCAACTTTATGGAGTTGGTATTATTATTCCCATTTTACAGATGTGGAAACTGAGATTCTAAGAGCTTGAGTAACATGCCCACATTTGCTGAGCTCAACGGCCACTGAGCTGAGCTTTGAGCCCAGGTCTCCTTGTCTTGCCAAGCTCCCTTTACAGTACAGCTGCCTCTGTCACCCTCAGAAGCCTCAAAGGGGCTCCTTGTCTTCCAAAAGTTAAGAGCTCCTGATCCTGGGGCACCTGGGTGGCTCAGCAGTTGAGCATTTGCCTTCGGCTCAGGGCATGATCCCAGGGTTCTGGGATCGAGTTCCTCATTGGGTTCCCCGCAGGGAGCCTGCTTCTCCCTCTGCCTGTGTCTCTGCCTCTCTCTCTGTCTCTGTGTCTCTCATGAATAAATAAATAAAATCTTAAAAATATTTTTAAAAAAGGGCCCTACACATGCTTCATTGTAGGGATGAGGAAGCTGAGCCTCATCGAGGGAAAGTAACTTGTCCAACATCACACAGCAAGTCTGTGTCCAGGCTGGGACATGATCCCAAGGCTCTTGACTCCCAGCCCTCTGCTCTTCCCATCAGCTTCTGTCCTTGGTCAAGACTGGGCTAACAATGAGCTCTTCTCGCTCTTGCAGGGTTAGGTCCCGGTGTCGGCGTGGGTCCAGGTGTCGGTCCTGGTGTTGGTCCCGGCATCGGTCCCGGTGTCGGTCCCGGCATTGGTCCCGGCATTGGCATCGGCCCCGGTGGTGTTACAGGTGAGCTGCCCGTGTAAGTGGGCCTCAGGGGCCTCTGAGTCCTCCCTGGGTGCTGTCCCTGAACCCCCTCCCTCTCCCTGCAGGAGTGGGGACCCCAGCTGCTGCCAAAGCCGCTGCTAAAGCGGCCGCCAAAGCACAGTACCGTGAGTGCCCTGCCACCCATTTCTCCTCGGCCCGTGAGCCCAGAGCTGGCCCAGAGGGACCCTGAGCTGCACCCCCACCGCCATGCTATGCAGCCTCATTAGATCCCAGAGCGGCTGCCAGGGGGGTCGGCAGCACAGACTGGGCATGAAGGAGGATGGTGTCCATGGTCCCTGTGCAGCCCTGAGTGCCAGCCTGGGAGGGTCTGGACTTGACGGTCCGTGGGAGACTTAGGAAGATCATTCTTGATGGCTGTATAGAGAGGGCAGGTGTAACGGGAGAAGGCCCCTGCGTGGGTTTGGGCCCCCTGCCCTTGGGCCTGACTCAGCTCCCTGGGCAGGGCACCCTTGTGGGTGCATGCTCCCTGCCCGCCGCCGCCCCACCACTGCCCACCTTCCCCAGGGGCTGCAGCTGGGCTTCCTGCTGGCGTCCCTGGATTTGGAGTCGGTGCTGGCGTTCCTGGCTTTGGAGTTGGTGCTGGCATTCCTGGCTTTGGAGTTGGTGCTGGCGTTCCTGGCTTTGGGGCAGGTGCAGGTGAGGCGACCTCTAGGGCCTGGGCAGAAACTGCCCCCTAGCTCAGAGGAGGGAGACCTCTTTTCCTGCCGGCACATCCCCAGCAGCCTTACTCAGGAGCTCGCAGTGAGCCCCCAAGCAGTCAGAGATGACTGGGGTAACAGATGGGGGGGCAGGCCAGGCAAAGGGAGCCCCAGGCTGCTAGATTTCAGAGTACCTGCCTGCTCAGGAGAGGAGAAACAGAGTTCCAAACTGAGTAGCCCACTCCCAGGAAAGGAGGGTGGAGGCTGCTGAGGTCAGCAGACCTGAGTGGGCCAGTGCACTCCCCTTGTCAGTGCACGATGACAAAAGGGCCACTAGGACCCACAGGCCCCCAGGACCACACTGTGCACGAGGAGATGGGGGGGCAGTTGGAAGGAGGTGCAGCTCAGCCTTCATGCAGCCCCAGACCCAATTGGCAGCAGCACGGTTAGATCCTGGAACTCTGTGCCCAGAGCAGAGGCGCAGTGAGTGCCAGCTGGAAAGCCATGGTTTCAGAGCTTTGAGAGGACCAGTGAAGGCTGAGGAAGTCAGGGAGGGCTCCCTGGAGGAGGCAGAACTCCTGGGCACAGAGCTCAGCTGCTGACCAGCCCCCTTCTCCTTTTTCTCTCTTCCCCAGTACCTGGAACCCTGGCTGCAGCAAAAGCAGCCAAATATGGTGAGTGGACCCCACACACCGCCCACTCCGGTCCCAAGCCCTGATAACACCTGGTCACCCATCTCCCATCCATGCGCCGGGGCCCAGTGCCGAGAGCCTGCAGCACGGGCTGGGAGGGTCAGGATGGAAAAAGGCAGTTTCTAGGGCACATTAATGATGGTTTAGCAGGCCTGGCTCCGGCCTGCTGAATGCCTATCGTGCCTCCAGCTCCAGGATGACTCAAAACGTCCCTCACATTTCCAGCCCCACTGGTGGCAGTTCCCTGATGAGGACTGTAGTCCCTAAGGCCCTTCTGGCCCTGACAGTTGCGTGGGACCCAAGGCCAGGGGCCAGGCCTGCCATCTGCAGGGCAGCTCCTTCCTCCTTGCCAGCAGTGCCGGAACACCTCGTCCAGGCCCCCAGCCTCCCGCCCGCCTTGCTGTCAGCATGACTGCGCCTGCCACGAGCCTGGAGGACGTGGCAGGCCTGTCTGTCCCTCCGCGTGGTGCCCTGGCAGCCCCACCTGGCAGCCCCACACTGTCTGTGGCCCCCACATTCCTGGCCTCCTAGGAGCCGGACCAGGGCCCCTGCCAGGGAGCCGCCAACCAGCCCTGGCCCGTCCACTTGGGGCCAGTTTCCACCGCGGAAAATCCCGGCTTCCTCCGTCCCCCACCCCCCGCGGGCCTGGTGACCCACAGGCCCCTCTTCTGTGTCTGGCCGGCTGCCGGCCGCCTGAGTCTAACAGATGTTGCCCGGGAAACAAAGCAGTTGAGGGCGCTGGCTCCCGAGCCAGGTCTTGCTGTGGAAACTTGAGGACACCTCTGCTGTGCTTCAATATTCTCATCTGCAAAATGGGGGTGACAGTGGTCCCTCCCTTCCCTGCTGTGATGAATAATAAGCAGGTTACAACATTCGAAGCACAGAGAAGGGTGACGTGTGAACTGTGGCCATACCCAGCAGCTCCGCACCGAGTAGTGGTTCAGAACTCAGAGTTCGTGCACAGGAGTGTGTCCCTTCACCCTCCCAAACACTGATAGTGGAAGCAGGGTACGGATCATCACCCCTGTTAGGGAGATGGAGCTCTGGGACTCCAAGAGGCGACAGCTATAATGAGTGGAGAAAGCAGAATTTGAACACGGGGCTGTCAGAACCTGACAGTGCTCTTCTACCCCCGGCAGCTCGTAGCCACCACTGAAGGCACTGGTGGCTCTCAGTGCTAGCTGCCTGGGAAGGAGAAGAAATGGGCAGGCCAAGACTCAAGACTTGCCCCATTGGTCAGGACAGAGCCAGGTCTCAGACCCAGGTGCCTGGCCGAGTGCTCCTTCCGCTGGGTCACATGGCTTTGTCCACATGTCTGCTTAGCTAGCATCCCTGAAAAAATTGGGGTACTGACTCTTACCTTCTCTCCACAGGAGCAGGAGGGGTCGGGGCTCTTGGTGGAGCAGGTGTCCCAGGTGGTGTGGCAGGTGAGTCAGAAGCCCAGGACAGGTTGGGCAGGGAGGAAGACTGGCCAGTGGAGAGTCCCTCCCCCTGATTCCTTCTGTGTCCCCAGGAGCCGGACCTGCGGCCTCAGCTGCTGCTGCCAAAGCTGCTGCCAAAGCTGCCCAATTTGGTGAGCACTGGCTGGCCCCTGGGGCTTGGTGTGGGGAGGCCTCTGACCATGCACGGGGCCCTGAGGAGCAGTCTCCCTGGGGCCCAGCCCACACCCTGGCACCACTACACCCTGCGAGGCCCTGGGAGCTCAGGCTCTACCAGGGTCCTGCGATGAGAACCCCACCATCTGCAGATAGACCTGCCATTCCCACCAGCAGGAGTTTAACACACAGCTTCTCCACAGGCCTCGGGGGAGCCGGAGCCCTGGGAGCCGGGGGGCTCGGAGCCGGGGGAGCCATCCCAGGGGTTGGGGGCTTCGGAGGTGAGGGTCTGCTCCGGAATCAGAGGGTAAAGGGGGCATGTGTGTATGAGAGAGAGAGAGAGAGAGACTGACTTTCCTTCCCAACCTGCCACACCAGCCCCAAGCTGGCCTGCAGCATTTGGAGGACCTTCTGCAAACGCAAGCTAGGGCCCCCTCCTCTCACTCTCCTCTGTCAGCCTCCCCGCCCACCTTAAGTGAGAATTCATCAGGATGAGGATGGTTGTGCCCATTGCCCAAAGAGGAAAAGGAAAGTTGGAAGGGAAATTTTTCCCCCCAAATTCTCAGCCACTGAGGGCGCAGGTTGGGGGGGCTCATGTTGACATGTCACTCCTTCGTGGGTCATCCCTGTGTCCCCCTACCTATACCGTCCTGAGTCTCATCCTGTGTGCTCCAGACTGGACAGGCAGGAAGAGCTTCCTAAAGACTTTTGGGAAGCTGGATGGATGAGGGAGGGTGGCCAGAGGATGGTGGCAGGTAATGAGCAGGTGGGCAGGCCAGGAGGGGACAGGCCTGTGGGGTGCTACGCCTGACTCTTGTGCCCTACATCTCCCCAGGTGTGTCCCCAGCTGCAGCTGCTAAAGCAGCCAAATATGGTGAGTCACTCCTTCCTGCCCTCCTGCTGCCCAGATGTCAGGCTGCTTCTGCCCCCACCACCTTGCCCCATCCCCGGCCCAGCTCAGACCTCCACCTGGCTCCCATTGCCCTTGAAGGCCTGCCCAAGGTACCCCTGGCCCCAGAACCCAGAGGGGCTGCTCAGGGCCCCTTCAGCTGTGCCTCGTCCTAACCCCTGCCCACCCTCTTCTCAGGTGCCACTGGCCTTGGTGGTGTCCTGGGAGCCACCAGGCCATTCCAAGTTGGAGGTAGGGACCATGTCTCTGTGAGATGCCCAGCTCCGCTTAGGTCTAGACGAGGCCTCTCTGGCCAGCCAGGGGAATTCCTGGAGCTGCATCTAGCACACAGACATGAGAGAGAGAGTGCAAGGGACAGTCCAAGAAAGGGAACATCCTGGGCAAAGTGGCAGGCCTCAGGGCCAGGGGGTACACCATGGGCAACAGACCAGGCCGACGGGCTGGGGGTATGAGGCCCCCTGCAGGGATGCCAGGTGGAGACGAGGTTTGTAAGGAAAGCTACTCTTGCCAGCGAGGGGTGCACAGCAGGGAGGAGGTGAGGTGGTCCCGGGGGTAGAGGCAGTAGGTGATGAGGCTGCGGCAGGGCTTGCCCCACGCCAACCCTGCACCCCTCCCACAGGAGTTGCAGCAAGACCTGGCTTCGGACTGTCTCCTATTTACCCAGGTACACCCAGGCTCCCTGTCCCTCGGCCCCCCCACCTAGCCCTCTAGCCCCATCCTGCCATCTCTGCTGCTTAATCTGCTTGGAAGGGCAGAGCCAGGACCCAGGGCAGACCTATGACCTCCCTACACGAAGCTGGGCCTCCCTCATTCTCCTCTCCCTCCCTTGCAAGGCCTGGGAGCATCAGCTTGTCCAAAGCACCATGTTCCACATGAGGCAGACTGAGGCTCAGGCAGTGCCAGGGACTTGCCCAAGGTCACACGATGAGTGAGGCAGAGTCCAGGGCTCCCAACACCCAGGCCCAGAACTTGGCTGCCCAGGGTGGGGTTTGGCGGGCTCCCCAGAAGTGGACTCACTCATGGCCCCTCTCCCTGTCCTGCAGGTGGTGGAGCCGGGGGCCTGGGAATTGGTGGTGAGTTGGGGCCCTGAGCTACTTTCATGGAGTGGGGGTAGGGTGCTACCGTGGCAGTGGTGACTGTGGCCACGGCCCTGGGCTGGCCCTCCAATGCCAAGAAAATTCAGCCATGGGGTGTAGGGATGAGGGCAAGGACCCCTTTCCTGGAGCTCCCAGCTTGGCATGGAACGGGACACCAGGAGATGGAGAGCCCTGGGCCAGCGCTGGTGTCTGGGGTAACTGGAGAGCCTGATGACCACATGTAAGGGGAGAATAAAATCCGTTCAAGCAAGTGGTCAGGGAGGTCAGAGCCCAGGGCATGTTAGGTTGGGGCGGTCTGCATGGCCAGGGGGCACCCTCCTAGCTGCTCAGCCTTCCACAGGCAGGAGACCCTCTGTAGGGAGTACAGCAGGGGTCAGGCTGGGGGGAGACCCGAAGCCCAGGCGGGAGGGGCAGGAAGGTCTTCAGAATCTTCTGCGACAGACCAGAGGCCTGGTTCATGGCAGGGGTTCTGGGCAAGGCGGCAAAGCCTGCCCCCATCCCCAACTCTCACCCTTCCCTCCACAGGTAAACCTCCCAAGCCCTATGGAGGGGCCCTGGGAGCCCTGGGATACCAAGGTGAGTAGAGATTCCACCCCTGGGAGAGGGTAGGGCGGGGGAGAGGCAGAGGACTGGGGTCCATCAGCCTGGGAGGGGGACAGCGGGTTTGGGCTAGACAAGGCAGGGAGGGAGTGGGGAGGTTGCAGGGAGCTGGACTCGTCACTCCCATCCCTGCATCTAGCTCGGACCCAGACACTCAGAGCTAAGAATGGGCCTGGGACCCTCCAGGCTCGCCCCAGGCCAGGCTGGGCAGTTCCTCCCTCGCTGCTGCCCACCCACACCCCCAGCCCCACCAGGAGGAGCCAAGAGAAAGAGAAGGGAGGAGCTCAGAGGAACAGAGGAGAGAGAGGATAAACAGGACAACAGACCCTAGAGTCAGGGAATCTGAGGGATGGATGGGGGACCCAAGGTGCACCACCTGCTCAAAGATGCAGACGTCCCTCTGGGAATGTGGGGGGCAGCTAATGGTCACCGCTTCCCAAGGCCCCTCCCAACAGTGCCCAAAGGAGACCCGAAGAACACAGGCCCGTTCCTGTGTCTACTCAGCCTGTCCCCACCTGCTTCCCACCACACAGAGGGGGCAGCTGGGGCCAGGACAGGGAGAGGCAGAGGCAAGACCAGCCTGACCCTGTCCGGGGTACCCAGATCTCAATCAGGCACCACCTGATGCCCCGGGCCTGATAGATGCCACTGCTTTCCAAACATCCAGGCCTAGATGAGTTTCACAGAAAAGCCTGTCCTCCTGCCCCACTCGGCTGCTCGCTGCCACCAGGTGGCGGTATGGAGCCACGTTGAGCTCCAGCAGAGGTAGAAACTACACCAGGCCCTCCTTCCAGACAGGGGTGCCTTGATGGCTTAAAACGAGGCCAGTTAGTGTGTTCAGAGCTGCTTGCTGAAGGCTTCCCAAACACAGTGTGCTCAGAATATACAGACATTGTCCAGGTCAGGCCCCTTCCCCTCTCTGAGCGTTGATTAGACCACCATCCTGCAGGCCCAGCTCCCTCCCACCTGCCAAGTAGGAGTTAAGGCAAGTGGCTCAGAGTTTGGCGGGAGGCTGTGGCCAGACCTCTCATGGCTTTGGAGCCTCTGTTCTCCATTGTGGTGATGGGGGTATGAGACTATGTGGACAGGGGCTTGGGCAGTACCCCGGAGGGGTCCGACGGTCATGTGTGCCTCCTCCTGGCCAGGTGGGGCCTGCCTGGGGAAATCCTGTGGCCGGAAGAGAAAGTGAGCTTCCCAGGACCCCTGACTCACGACCTCATCAACGTTGGTGCTACTGCTTGGTGGAGAATGTAAACCCCTTGTGATCCCTACCCCTACGCGCCCCCCCCCCCCCAGTCCCCACCCCGGGAGGGACAGGCCAGGCTGGGTGGCCTTGGAAATCCACAAAGCAAGGAAACAAGAGTGGTGGCCAAGTGGGCCCCAGGAAACCCCCTACTTCAGAGGCCGGGGGGTAGGTGGGCTTAGCCACCTGCCCCCACCCCCTTCCCACCCAGGAGCTCCCCCTCCACACACTCTCCATCTCCAGGGGAACTTGGTGCTACGTGCTGGTGCTCTCATCTTCCTGGGGGAGGGAGGAGGGAAGGGCAGCCCCGGGAACCCCCTCCCTGGGGCTCCTCTGAAGATGGTGCGGACACTCCCTGGGCAGTCCCATCTCCCCCTGCCCACCAGAACCCATCCCCCAACCCTGGCTGCGGTCCAGTTGGTACCTAAGCACCAAAAGCCTCAAGCTGGATTCGGTCATACCATCTCTGAGCCCCCTTGCCCGCCACCTCTTCCCCACTTCTGGGGACACCTTCGGATTGGAAGACCCCCATTGGGAACAGCCCTCTTGCTCTTGTGGAATTCATCCATCCATCTGTCCATCCGTCCATCCCTCCTTGTCCCCAGTTGACCACCCAGCACCACTAGCTGGCTGGGTGCCCCCTACCATCAACCTGGTTACCCTGTCCTGGCGGCCTGTACCCTGCCTCCAACCCCCCCCACACACCCCTACGATGGGGCCTGAGCACCCAGGGTGTGAGGAGCTATGCTAGCTGGGGTGGCAGGAATCTCCTCCCCAACCTGGGTCCCCCCCATGCAGTACTGTATCCCCCATCCCTCCCTGGAACCACTGAACTTCAGAGCATCTCCCACCCCTGCCCCGCCCATCTCTTTGTGTCTCGCTGTGATAGATCAATAAATATTTTATTTTTTGTCCTGGATATTTGGGGATTATTTTGGATTGTGGATGTTCTCTTGGTTTTGTTTTCGTGATTAATTGAAAAGAAAAAAAATTTTTTTTCTGATCTGGGGAGCTATATTCCCCAGTAGAAAACTCAGCTTCATCACTTTGGTGTAACTCTGGATGAAACACACACTTTTTTTTCTTTTGAACATGAACAGAGAATCAATGGCTTGAGAAAAGACTAATAAATGAAAACCTTTTGAAGGAAACTGTGTCGTGACCTCCTTTATACTCTCCCATCCGCCCCAGGGCAGAAACAGGAACTTGCACTCTTCAAGGTACATTTAGGGGCAGCTACTTACCAAAATCACCTGCCGCTCCTGATTCTGGTTTGGCTCGCTCCCGGGTATATCAACCTTCTTCAAGTTTTGTTCACTCCTCAACAATGAAAGCCCTTCTGCAGGGGAAGCTGGGGCCAACCAGCCCCCTACCCACAACCACCCATGGGGATCTCCCTGGAGGAGGGGGCTCACCCACCCAGCCACACCTTCCCCAGGCCTGGGGGTGGCCTCCAGATGCTGAGGGTAGAGCTGAAGCGGTGGAGGAAGCAAAATGACCCTTCTGTCCAGACCAAACCCTTGGCCTTGTTGAACAGCCATTCAGAGAGGGGAGAGACAGGCCCATCTAAGAAAAGCAGAAGGCGTGCTTCCCTCGGAAACATCCCCTACCCCCAAAGGAAGAACCATTCACCCACACAGCACAGCTTCACTTCTTGATAAAATATAACAAATGAGATTCTACAGGTGGCACTGGGAGCCCCAGAGACCTCCATCCCCAGGACCATTCCCCACTCTGTGGGGCCAGAAATCCACGGGGCCTGGGCACACGCCCACCTGGAGCCCACAACTCCCCTTTAGACCTCTCCCTGGGTGCCAGATTCTGGAATCCTCTCCCCAAACCACCAATTCCACTTCCAGGGCCCCACATGGTCTCATGCCTGCACCCGTCCTCCTGAGAGCCGACCCCACGGCTGGAGGCATACCCCCCAGGACAGAAGGGTGGTGAGGGAGCTGTTTGCCAGGAGTGTGGGTATCTGTGTGTTTGCCCACAAGAACCCTCTCAGTGCCAGGAGCAGCTGAGATGGAAAGAGAATCAGGTGGGGTGACACTCTGGGAGGCTATCCCAGATAGATGGCAAAAAGCAATGTACCAAAAAAAAAAGCAATGTACCAGGAAGAACGGGGAGGAGGGTCGGGACAGATGGAGCACCCAGAGGTAGGGGATCAAGAGGAGAAAGGGGGGAGGGGCAGGTTCATGGAGACCCACAAGGGGACCCCGCTGTGACAGTCCATGAGGGGTGACACAGCTTGCCCAAGGGTAGTGACAAAGGAGACTCTCATTCATTCATTTAACCAAAGTATCCCTCACTGGACCCCTCTCCGCACTCCTGCCTCTGAAAGTTGCCAGTGCCAGCAGTCAGCCCTGGGGCCTCCCTGTTCTGGTTGCTCATAGTTCTTGGCTTTAGATGCCACCTCTGCCTCGGCGACTCCCAAATGGACACCTTCAGTGTAGAACTCTCTCTGGAGCTCTGGACCAACACACTCAACTTTTTTTTCTTAAGATTTTATTTATTTATTCATGAGAGACACGGAAAGAGAGGCAGAGACACAGGCAGAGGGAGAGGCAGGCTCCATGCAGGGAGCTCGATGTGGGATTCGATCCCAGGACCCCGGGATCACACCCTGAGCTGAAGGCAGATGCTCAACCACTGAGCGCAAACACATCCAACTTTACCACTTCCCCCTGAAAGTCTCATGGACATCCCCATGTAGCATGGTCCTCCCTCCTTCCAAAACCCACTCCCTTCCCGCCTTGCCTGTCTCGGTGGGCAGCAGCTCTGGTGGCTCTCTGGGAGTCAGGCCAGTAGCTTCAGAGCCATGTGAGGATTCCCCAGCAAAGCCCACAGCACTACCTCCAGGAGACACCCAGAGTCCAGCCGCTTCTCACAACCTCCAGGGCTGGGTACCTTGGTCCGCGAGGAGCTCTTGCCCAATTACCCAACATAGCTTCTTCACTGAGCTCCCCAATTAGCCCCCAGGTTCCCCTTTAGCCTCCTCACCACACAGTAGCCAAAATAATCCTTTTAAAAGCTAAGTCAAGGGGCAGCCTGGGTGGCTCAGCGGTTTAGCGCCACCTTCAGCCCAGGGTGTGATCCTGGAGTCTGGGGATCAAGTCCTGTGTCAGGCTCCCTGCCTGCATGAAGCCTGCTTCTCCCTATGTCTCTGCCTCTCCCTTTGTGTCTCTCATGAATAAATAAATAAAATCTTTAATAAAAAAAATAAAAAATAAAATCTAAGTCAAGCGGGACACCTGAGTGGCTCAGTGGTTGAGTGTCTGCCTTTGGTTCAGTTTGTGATCTCAGAGGACTGCCTGGGATCAAGTCCTGCATTGGGCTCCCTGCGAGGAGCCTGTTTCTGTCTCTGCCTACGTCTCTGCCTCAATCTGTCTCTCATAAATAAATAAATAAAATCTTTTAAAAAAATAAATAAAAATAAAACCTAAGTCAAGTCATGCACCTGCTCAAAACCCCACCACTGCTCCCATCTACCTCAGGGCCAAAGCCAGAGAGGCCCTTTTTAATTTTTAAAAACATTTTATTTATTTATTCATGAGAGACACACAGAGAGAGGCAGAGACACAGGCAGAAGGAGAAGCAGGTTCCTTTCAAGGAGCCTGATGCGGGACTTGATCCCAGAACCTGGGATCACGACCTGAGCCAAAGGCAGATGCTCAACCACTGAGCCACCCGGGTGCCCCAGAGAGGCCTTTTGATGGCCTGGAAGCCCCTACCTGAGTCGTACCAGCTGTTCTGACCACATCTCCTGCTACCTGCCCTCTGCCAGGCCCTGCACTGAATGCCTTATCCTTGCAGGGAGCAGGCCACCCCACCGCGGGCCTCAAGGTTTGCTGATTTCCCTGCCCAGAGCATTCTTCCCTCTGCTATCAACGGGCTTGGCTCCCTTGCCTCCTTCAGTGACTCCAATGTCACCTTCTCAGTGTCCCTGTCTAAAATTACAAGCTGTCCCCTCCTCCCTCACCTGTCCCTGCCTGCTCTTTCTCCAGAGCACCCGTCACCCTGTGACATAGGATATTGCACTTCTTTGCTCATTATCTGACTCCCCACACCAGGACATACATTCCCTGAGGATAAACACAGCTTGAAGAACACAATACATAAACTCCCTGCTTTCATTCGTTAGCCACTCTGGTAGAAAGATGGTAAGTGAATGTGTTAGGCTGATAATGGCCCCAAAGATATCCAGGTCCCAAGCCCTGGAAACTTGTAAATATTGCTGCATTATAGTCTGCTCAGGCTGCCATAGCCAAGTACCACATTCTGGGGGGAGAGGGGGACTTAAACGACAGAATTTATTTTCTCACAGTTCTGGAGCCCAGAAGTCCAAGAGCAAGGTGTTGGCAGGGTTGGTTACTTCTGAGACCCCATTCCTTGGCTTCTTCTTTCCCCTCTGTCTTCACGCTGTCTTTACTCGGTGCCAATCTGTTCCTAATCTCTTCTTATAAGGACACCAGTCAGATTGGGTCGGAGCCCACTCTGATGACCTCATTTTAACCTAATTGCCTCTTTAAAGGCTCTATCTCCAAACACAGTCACATTCTGAGGTATTGGAGACTGAAGACTTCCACATATGAATTTTGCAGAGATACAATTCAGCCCCTAACGCTTACCTTATATGGGAAAAGAGTCTTTGCAGATATGATTCAGTTAAGGATCAGAAGATGGGGAGATTATCCTGGTGGGCACTAAATGCCATCACAAGTATCCTTATAACAATCTGGACAAACTATGCCAACAAACTGGGACAACCCAGAAGAAATGGATAAATTCCTAGAAACACACAACTGAGCAAGACTGAATCACTCACGAAGAAAGAGAAAACCTGAGAAGATGAGTAACAAGGAGATTGAATCAATAATCAAAATTCTCCCAGCAGGGGTGCCAGTGGGGTGGCTCAGTAGTGGAGCCTCTGCCTTCGGCCCAGGGCATGATCCTGGGGTCCTGGGATTGAGGCCTACATCAGGCTCCCTACAGGGAGCCTGCCTCTCCCTCTGCCTGTGTCTCTGCCTCTCTGTATGTCTCTCATGAATAAATAAATAAAATCTTTAAGAAAATAAAAATTTAAAAATCTAAAAAATTAAAAAAAAGTTCTCCCAACAAAGAAAAAGCCCAGGACCAGATGGCTTCACTGGTCAATTCTACCAAACATTTAAAGAATTAACACCTATCCTCCAGAAAGTCTCCCCCCACACACCCCTCACAAAAAAAAAAAAAAAAAAAAAAAAAAAAATGGAGGAGGAGGGAATATTTCCAAGTTTATTCTAAGAGGCCACTGATACAAACACCAGACAAAAACACAAGAAGAGAAAACTACAAAGAAGGGACATCAGCAAGATGCAGAACATACACACACACACACACACACACACACACACACACAAAGATGCAGAACACAGCCTCATCCACACCCCCACAGAGACGTGTATTTGGCAGCCATTCACATTCAGAGACCAAACTGCCCTTGTGGGAGCTGGTAGGAGGTGAAACCTTAGTGGAGCCCATGACCCAGAATGCCCATTTTTTAAAAAGACTTATTTACTTAAGACAGAGAGAGAGAAAGAGAGAGGGTGTGGGGGGAGGGAAACTTCAAGCAGACTCCCCGCTGAGGGCAGAGCCCAATGCAGGGCTCCATGTCATGACCCATGAGATCATCACCTGAGCCAAAACCAAGAGTTGGATGCTCAACCAACTGAACCACCCAAGTGCCCCACACAATGACCAGTTCTGTAAGGTAGATTCACAAGCTAGTGGCAGGCCTATCAGCTGTGGTCCCAGCTGCAGAGCAGTAGCTATGGGCTTGGCACCACCCTGCTTCTCCATGACCCTGGCACCAGCCCCTCCACCAAGGGATCCAGGAGGGGTAATGCCCATCCAGCCCCCAGTAACAGGCCTGCTGGCCTTGGACCTGACTATAGGGACAATTTCATGACTTGGCTGCAGCCCCACGGTACCATGGCCTGGAAACAGTCTTGCCCACCCAAGGACCAGCCCAATATCACAACAGAAGCCACACCCATCCATGCCCTGACAACTGCAGACCCCACCATGGGCCCAACAAATGAGATCCAGCTGCTCCCCCACTATAACACAACCCCAGAGACAGACCCATAAATCCAGGGAACTGGAAGGGAAAGGTCTATTGTTATTAAAATGAGTCTGTAAAGACTGGAAGGGGCATCTGATCCTTCAGTGCTGAGACACCCATGTTAAGGCTACACAGATCATGAAGAATTAGGTAAACACAACACCACCAAAGGAAACTAATAAAGCTCCAGTAACCAACTCTAAAGAAATGTAGAGCCATGAATTACTTGACAGAGAATGCAAAATAATTGTCTTAAAGAAGCTCAGAAAAAGAAAGAAAGAAAGAAAGAAAGAAAGAAAGAAAGAAAGAAGAAAGAAAGAAAGAAAGAAAGAAAGAAAGAAAGAAAGAAAGAAAGAAAAGAAAGAAGCTCAGTGAGCTGTAAGAGAACACCAATAAGCAACTAAACAAAATCAGGAAAATAATACATGAACAAAATTAGTTCAACAAACCGCCTAGGTGGCTCAGCCAGCTAAGCATCTGACTCTTTTTTTAGCCCAGGTCATGATCTTGGGGTCCTAGGCTTGAGCTCCAAGCTCAACAGGGAGTCTGCTTGTCCCTCTCCTCTGCTCCTTCCCCACCCTCCCCACTTTCTCTCTCTCAGATAATTTTTTTAAAAAAAGAAAGATCAACAAAACTAAAAGTTGGTTTTCTGAAAAGATAAACAATATTGACAAACCTTAACTAGATTAGCTAAGAAAACAAGAGAGAGGACTCAGATAAATAAAATTAGAAATCAAACAGGAAAAAAAAAAAAAAGAAATCAAACAGGAGACATTACCACTACCATAGAAATACAAAGGATCATAATTAACTACTATGAATAATTATGTGCCAACAAGGAAATCCTATCATTTGCGACAACGTGGAAGAATCTGGAGGACATTATGCTAAATAAAATAAGCCGGACACACAGAGACAAATATTCCATGATATCACTTATATGTGGAATCTAAAAAAGTCAACTTCATAGAAGCAAAGAGTAGAGTGGTGGTTGCCAGGGGCTGGGGTTTGGGGAAAACAAAGAAATGTTGGCCAAAGGGTACAAAGTTTCAGTTACCCAGATAAACAAGTTCTGAAGATGTAATGTACGGCATGGCACATATAATAAATAATACTGTATTGTATACTCAAAATTTGCTAAGAGTAGACCTTTTTTTTTTAAGATTTTATCTATTTATCCATGAGAGACACAGAGAAAGAGGCAGAGATACAGGAAGAGGGAGAAACAGGCTCCCTGGAGGGAGCCCGACATGGGACTCAATCCTGGATCCCAAGATCACGCCCTGAGCCGAAGGCAGACACTCACCCACTGAGCCACCCAGGCACCCCACTGAGAGTAGACCTTAAAGTGTTCTTACCACACACATACACACAAAGTAAGCCTATCAGTGAGGCAAATGTTAACTAGCTCGATTGCAGTGATCATTTCATTATATATGTATATGAAAACATCACATTGTATGATTCAAATATATATAATTTTTATTTGTCAATTATGTCTCAAAATAGCTGGTAATTTTAACTGATTTACTGATTGACTTTTCAGGGGAAACACTAATATCTCTAATGAATAATGATACAACAATCCTCAACAAAATACTACCAAACTGAATATAATAATACATTAAAAGGATCATTCACCAAGACCAAGCAGAATTTATTCCTGGAATGCAAGGATGGTTTGACATAGGAACTCAATCAATATAATATACTAAATTAACAAAATAAAGGACAAAAGTCACATAATCACTTCAACAGATGCAAGAAAAGCATCATCAAAATTCAATTCCCTTTCATGATAAAAAAACCACTCAAAAAAAAAAAAAAAAAACTAGGAATAGAAGAAAGCTAATTCTACACACCAAAGGCCCCAACCCTCATCATACTCAATGGTGAAAGACTGGAAGGTTTCCCTCTAAAATCAGGAATATGAATGTCCACTCACCACGTTTACTTAACATAATATTGGAAGTCCTAGCCAGAACAAGTAAGCAAGGAAAAGAAATAAAAGGCATCTAAATTTTAAAAGGCAGGGACACCTGGGCAGTTCAGCGGCTGAGTGCCTGACTTTGGCCCAGGGCGTGATCCTGGAGTCCCGGGATGGAGTCCCTCATCGGGCTCCCTGCATGGAGCCTGCTTCTCTCTCTGCCTATGTCTCTGCCTCTCTCTTTCTCTCTCTCTCTCTCTCTCGAATAAATAAAATCTTTTTTAAAAAAATAAAAAGTAAAACGGGCTCATGGTGGCACAGTTGGTTAAGCGTCTGACTCTTGATTTCAGTTCAGGTCATGATCTCAGGGTCGTGGGATCAAACCCCAATTGGGTTCCACACTCTAGCAGTGTCTCCTTGAAATTTTCTCTCCCTCCCCTCTGCCCCTCCTGCTTGTGCTCTCTCTATATATATAATATAGATAAATCTTAAAAAAAAAAAGGTAAAATTATCTGTTCACAGATTACATGATCTTATATGTAGAAAACCCTAAAGATTAAACATACACACACACAACTTTTTAGAAGTAATAAATGGGGACACCTGGGTGGCTCAATGGTTGAGCATCTGCCTTTGGCTCAGGGTGTGATCTCGGGATTTGGGATCGAGTCCCACATCCAGCTCCCTGCAATGAGCCTGCTTCTCTCTCTGCCTATGTCTCTGCCTCTCTCTCTCTGTATCTCTCATGAATAAATAACTAAAATCTTTTTTAAAAAGTGATAAATGAATTCAGCAAAGTTGCAGCATACAAACTTAACACAAAGAAATTAGTTGCATGGGGAGCCTGGGTGCCTCACTCAATTAAGTATCTTACTTGAGCTCAGGTCTTGATTTCAGGGTCATGAGTTTAAGCCCTGCGTTGGCATGAAGCCTACTTTAAAAAAAAAAAGAGAATGAAAGAGAAAGAGCAATCAGTTGCTAATAAAATCAGAAAAACAAAAAATAATTTTAAAAATTAAAAGTAAGGCATGCCTAGGTGGCTCAGTGGTTAAGCATCCACCTTTTGGCTCAGGTCGTGATCCTGGAGTCCTGGGATCAAGTACCACATTGGGCTCCCTGTGAGGAGCCTGCTTCTCCCTCTGCCTATGTCTCTGTCTCTCTGTGTGTGTCTCTCATGAATACATAAATAAAACTCTTTAAAAAAAAAAAAAGAACAAAGTTGAAAGACTAATATGTCCTGATCTCAAATATGTTACAAAGCTAAAGTAATCAAAACAATGTGGTACTGGCATAAAAATAAACATATAGATCAGTAGAACAGAATAGAGAGCCCTGAAATAAACCTTCACATATTTTGTCAAATGATCATGGACAAGGGTGCGGAGACCATTCAATGGAGAAAGGACAATCTCTTCAAAGAATGGTACTGGGATATCCACATGAAAAAGAAATCGTGGGATCCCTGGGTGGTGCAGCGGTTTAGCGCCTGCCTTTGGCCCAGGGCGTGATCCTGGAGACCCGGGATCGAATCCCACGTCGGGCTCCCGGTGCATGGAGCCTGCTTCTCCCTCTGCCTGTGTCTCTGCCCCTCTCTCTCTCTGTGTGACTATCATAAATAAATTTAAAAAATAAAAAAAAAAAGAAAAAGAAATCGTGTCTTACACTATATACGATAATTAACTTAAAATGTAAGACCAGAAACTATGCGTTTCTTCTAGGAAACCTCTATGTTTCCCCTAGAAGATATATAAGGAAAACCTCCATGATGTTGGACTTGGCAGCAATTTCTTACATATGATACCAAAAGCACAGGCAATTAAAAAAAAAAAAGACAAATGGGACTACATCAAACTTAAAACTTTTATGCATCAAAGGACACAATCAACAGAGTGAAAGGCAACCTACAGAAAATGAATGCAAATTCTATATAAGATAAAGGTATAATATACCAAATATATAAAGAACTTGTACAACTCACCAACAGAAAAGAAACCAAAATAACCTGATTCAAAAATGGGCAAAGGGAGGGCACCTAGGTGGCTCAGTCACTTAAGCATCCTATTCTGATTCTAGCTCAGGTCTTGATCTCAGGTTCATGAGTTTGGGCCCTGCATTGGGCTCCATGCTAATCGTGGAGCTTCCTTAAAAGAAAAAAAAAAAAAAGGTTAAGATGGTAAATTTATATTGTGTGCTATTTACTGCAATTTTTAAAAAAAGAAGGTAGAAGAGGAAAGGCACTAGATTCTCCTCTAGAGCCTCCTAAAGGAGTGCAGCCTTTGATTTGATTTCAGACTCCTGGTGTCTGAACTAGGAGAAAATTAATCTCTGTCGTTTCTTTTTTTTTAATTTATTTATGATAGTCACACAGAGAGAGGGAGAGGCAGAGACACAGGCAGAGGGAGAAGCAGGCTCCATGCACCAGGAGCCTGACGCGGGATTCGATCCCAGGTCTCTAGGATCGTGCCCTGGGCCAAAGGCAGGCACTAAACCGCTGCACCACCCAGGGATCCCTCTGTCGTTTCTTAATCTGCTCCCCCACACACATACTCATGTTCACTTAAGCCAAGGTTGTGGCAATTTGCTACAGCAGCCCCAGGTCAATAAAGGATTCTCTCTAATGTCAGAGTATCAGGAAGGGGCACCTGGCTGGCTTCGCTGGAAGAGTTATGAGTTCAGCTCTCTCCTTTCTGCCGTCATCCTGGTTGCGTGTGGCTGACTGTGATCGCCATGTCTTCTCACAAGACTTTCAGAATCAAGCGATTCCTGGCCAAGAAACAAAAGCAGAATCGTCCTATTCCCCAGTGGATTCGGGTGAAAACTGGTAATAAAATCAGGTACAACTCTAAGAGGAGGCACTGGAGAAGAACCAAGCTGGGTCTATGAGGAAGCATCGCACATCATGAAATAGCAAACATAATTGGCACACATATTTAAGCCGCATGGAGATCTCATGTTCCTATCCTATCAATTTGGAAACATCCTTCCTACCTGGCCAATAGACATGTCTTATCAGGGGAATGATTTTCACTGTTACTATGCCTCTATACCAGTAGGTTGGTTCAGTAATAAATGTGAGATCTTTCAGCTGAGCTGTTGTTGTGTCCTGATTTGTGAAGTACTGAATTCCCCCTCCTGTCAGATCTCACATAGCAGTGTCTGATAGAACTTTCTGCAGTGATAGAAATGGCCCTTGACAATGAAGTATTTAAAGTGTGGCTAGGGGACGCCTGTGTGGCTCTGTCTGCTAAGTGTCTGCCTCTGGCTCAGGTCTTGACGGGGAGTCAGCATGTCTCCCTCTCTCTGCTCCTCCCCCTGCTCATGTGCTTTCTCTCAAATAAAATCTTTAAAAAAAAAAAAAAAGAGTTATGAGTTCAAACTCCATGTTGGGTGTGGAGATTACTAAAAATAAATAAATAAATAAATAAATAAATAAGCTTTAAAAAATACATTTTTAAAAATTAAAAAGAAATGAAAGCCAGGAAAGAAGATAAAGAGTGAGAAAGAATGTTAAGTTATCAGGATAGGTAGGGACATCTGACCTCCAGTTAAAGACCCTGAGATGATGAGCATATGCTTGGGAAGTCAAAACAACAAAGAGATACACCTGGTTACCAAAAGTGAGCAAGGAGAGAATAAAACCAAAGTAGCCAGGGGCTAAGTCCTGTAAAGATGAAAGGAAGGGCTTTGGGTTCATTTTTCTTTTATTTTTTAAATTTTTTTTTTTTTTTTTTTTTTTTTTTTTTATGATAGTCACACAGAGAGAGAGAGAGAGAGGCAGAGACAGAAGCAGGCTCCATGCACCGGGAGCCCGACGTGGGATTCGATCCTGGGTCATCCAGGATCACGCCCCGGGCCAAAAGCAGGCGCTAAACCGCTGTGCCACCCAGGGATCCCTCATTTTTCTTTTAAAGATTTTATTTATTTATTCATGAGAGACCCACAGAGAGAGGCAGAGACATAGGCAGTGGGGAGCCTGATGTGGGACTAGATCCCAGGACCACTGAGCCACCCAGGTGCCCCAAGGGCTTTGGGTTTAAAAGCAAGAAAAGCGGCAGCCCAGGTGCCTCAGCAGTTTGGTGCCTGCCTTCAGCCTAGGGTGTGATCCTGGAGACCTGGGATCAAGTCCCATGTCAGGCTCCCTACATGGAACCTGCTTCTCCCTCTGCCTGTGTCTCTGTCTCTCTCTGTGTCTCTCATTTAATAAATAAATAAAAATCTTAAAAAAAAAAAAAAAGGCAAGAAAAGGCCACACTTTGACCCATGTGTTCAGAGGCTCCAAGGGGTAATAAATAGGTGGACATGAGCTGGACATGAGCTGGGGACTATCACACTGTGCACCCAGCTAGACCAGGGAGGAGGAGGGGTAAAATTCCAGATATATTTTGTACAGAAAGTCAATAGATTTGCCGATGGATCAGATGCAAGGGGCAGTGGGAGAGATTGAGAGAAGCCAAGGCCACCTGCTAGTTTTGGCCTGCACCACTAGATGAGGTGGTGTTACAGAGATGAACATCTGTGGAGGAAGAGCTCCAGGTACACAGTTCCGGCCTAGACGCACTGAGTGTGAGGTGCCAGTGACAGTTGGGTCAAAGACAGGGCAGGGGAGTCACTGACCTGCATGTCTGGGTATGGTCAACCAGAGTGGGCAAGAAGGGGACAGACTGTGCCTGACCGCAGGGAGCTCGTGATACCAGCTCTTTTTGTCCCTAGGCTAGGACAGCCCAGGCTCAGGCCCCTGCCCTGGATGACAGTCTTGGGCTCATACTGTGACAGTGTCTCCATGGAGCTTTTTGCTTGTCACCAGCTTGTGTTTAGCCAGGCACCAGTGTAGCAAGTTTGGATAAATCCCGATCACTGACCTGGGGTAAAGGAGCCTTTGCAACAGAGCTCTTGACCCCTCATCTAGAAAATTTTTATCGTGAACCCCCATCATTAAAATATTTTTGAGCAACCATCATATATATATATATATATATATATATATATATATATATATATATATATTTGCCACTTGAATGGCAAACAGGCACCCAAAACTTAACACATCCAAGTCAGGCTCTGAATTTGCTCCCCACCACACAAGTACTCATATTCACTTGTAAATTATAGACATACGGGACTACACAAATAAAATATGTTCATCACATAACCATGCAAAAGCAGAGTTTAAGAGTCCTCAAAAGATTTAAAAAAAAAAAAACAGTATTTGAAAGGTTATATTATTTCAAAGTACAAAATTCCTGGGTGGCTCAGTGGTTAAGCATCTGCCTTCGGCTCAGGTCACAAGTCCCGGGATCCAGTCCCACTTCAGGCTCCCTACTACAAGGGGAGCCTGCTTCTCCCTCTCCCTCTCCCTCTGCCTGCCACTCCCCTTACTTGTGCTCTCTCTGTCAAATAAATAAATAAAATCTTATTAAAAATTAATAAAACTAAAAAATTCCTCTTTTGTTAAAAAAATTTAATACCTTATATGAGCAATGCGACTGAATGCATCGGATCTGAAGAGCCACTCATTGGTTCTATCAGGATAGAAGTGCCAGCTCCATCTTTTTTGTTAGTCTTGTATTAGCATTGTCTTCAACCTCTGCTTTCTTTTCAGGAATCTGTGGCAGCCTCGAGTCCATTCTACCAGCTTTTGTTTTGTTAAAACTTGACAACATCACCACGGCCCTTCCAGGTTCATTCTGTGGTGCCGTCCTCCACCCTGCACTATGGCCCTCTCCCAAAGCCATCTGACCAACAGATAGAGGAAGGGCACCAACACCGATCTAAATATTACGCATTTTAAAAGCCCAGCTTCTTCCTTATCAAAAATTAAAATTCTAATATTTTCTCGCATCCCCAGGTAACTGTTTTTGCACCCAGGAGTGAGTGCCCTTGCCTTGCAGGCCATGGGCTGTGGGCCCTGGCTAGACGAGTCTACACAAACATGTTATGTAGAGCCCAAGTCTGGGCAGCTGTGCCCAGACACCCTTGTTTACTGGGTGTACCAAGGCACGTGGTTCAAGCTCTCCACTCACCACCTTTCTGCCCTGGGATCAAGTGGGAGTGTCTAAAGGGAGGAAGGGTCACCCCCTCCCCAGGTCCAGCATACTGGGATTCTCCCCCTGTAGGCAGGGTCGTCCTCTTCTTCAGTGCTAGGCTGGGGACCTGTGCTTTGGGGACAGCCGGCTTGCTCCGGCCATTTCGCCCAGCCCAAACCCTGTTCAGGGCAGCGCCAGCTCCAGATCTCGGGCACGCGAAAGGGCAGACCCGTGGGCAGATTCGCCCCTCTCCAGATCCTCCTCTTGCAGCTCCCTGCCTAGCCGCGAGGGCCCGAGACGAGACGTCACTGCAGGCCTCAGAGAGGGCGAGGACCTGACAGGCGCCCTCTCCGAGGCGCCCACCTCGGCCCCTCGGGTCCACAGCGCCTCCTCCAGCTCGGGGCTGGGTCACGGGGGCTCCCCGCGGGGAAGTCGAGGCCCCCTCTCCGGGCCTGTGCATCTCCCTCGGTGCCGCCTCGGAGCACGCTTCCCCTGCCAGGCCGCGGACCTCGGCTTACGAGGCCCCGCGTCGCGGCGCCCTGCAGGGACCGGCGCTCGGGCGAGGATGAATGAAAGGGCGGGGCGGGCGCCGCCGAGGGCGCGGGGCGGGGCCGCGCAGGGCAGCTGGGCCGCTCGCCCGCGCCCCGCCCCGCCCTCGTGCCGCAGCTCCAGGCCCCGCCCCGGCCCGCCCCTCCGCTCGCTCCCTGGGCGGCCGCGGCTCGGAGCCGGTGCCGGACCCGGTGTCCGAGAGGCGGCGGCCGCGCCGCGAGCCCCGAGCGCACCCGGCCCGGCCCGCGCCCTCCGCCTCCCGGGCCAGCGGCGGCGGCGGCGGGCGAGCTCGCGGGGCCCGGGCCGCCCCCAGCCCCAGCCCCAGCCCCAGCCCCAGCCCGCCGGCCCCGCCCCCCGCCGAGTGCATGAGGTTGACGCTACTTTGTTGCACCTGGAGGGAAGAACGTATGGGAGAAGAAGGTGCGCGGGGCGCGGGCCGGGCGGGCGGGGGCGTCGCGCCGGGGCCGCGGGGGAGCGGGTGCACGCGAGGGGGCCGGGTCTGCCGCGAGGCCGCGCCCCTGCCTCCCTGGGGATGAGCTCGCCCTTCCCGAGCCCGCAGGCCCCTCCCTGACGCGCTCCCCCTCGGTTTCCCCCTCCCGGGCCGTGGCCCCTCCTCCCTTTCGTCCCCGCCCGCCCCGGCCGGCCCCGGCCCCCCTCCGCGTGCTCGGCCCACCCGGGGCTCGCACTGGGGCCCCCTTATCCTGTCTCTAAGCCGGCCGGGAAGAAAGAGGTGCTGGGGAAGCCGCAGCCCTGGTTCCGAGCTCTCTGCCCAGCTCCGTGACCTTGAGTCAGGTGCTACGTGCCAGGCCTCAGTTTACCCACTTTACGATCGGGGACTGGGTGGTTGCCCCTCGGTACTGATGGTTGGAGGCCCTGATGGGCAGAGCAGAGAGAAGCCTCCTCCAGGGAACCGTCGGCAGTATGCTGGGGCCCCTACCCCCTCTCCCTGCACCAAACCTAGTGCCTGCCATCAGTCTTGGCTGGGAGGCTGACTCTCAGCTTAGTCTCCTCTTCCCCTCCTTTCCCCTTCCTGGGGCCTAAGGATTGGGTTGCAGGACAGTTAAGGGTATGAAGACCCCCAGGACTCCCTCCATGGGGTTGCCTTCCCTAGGTTCCCTGGCAGCCGTGACAGAGGCTCACCTGGTCCAGTGCAGGTCCGGTTTCCGCCAGCCCCTCCAGGCCTGCTCTTCCCTAGGGCTCCTGCCAGCCCTCCCCCAGGCCCCTGAAGGCCTGCTTGGGGCAAGTGCCCATCTCACTGTCACCCCTACCTTAGGTCCTTGCGTCGTCGTGGAGGGCCAGGCTGTGACCTGGGAGCCTAACTGTGTGACCAGGCAAGCCTTACCCTCTCCAGGACTCAGTCTCCCCATCTATACAACGGGAAGGAACAGGTTTGGGGGATCCTCCAGGGCCCACCCAGCTCTGAGGATACCAGGCCCCTAGAATGACTAAGCATGCCTAGTGGCTGGCTTGAGGAGGTGCCAGGCATCCCCAGAGCAGGTGTCTGGAAGTGCCCAGCTCTGCATTCCCCAGGCCCTCCTAGGCCAAGGCAGAGCCGAGATTGAGATGAGGCCAGCACCTCTGGGCTTCCTGCCTTTCTGCTCCTTTGGGGTCTTCAGCCCTAGATACACCAGCCCAGCCCTGTCCAGTCCTTGCCCTTTCAAAGCTCCTCTTCCTGGACAGGCAGGGGAAGAAAGGGGCTGTTACAAGAGTGTCACCTGCTTCCTTATCTCTAAGTTCTGCCACTTTCTTTCTCCCTATTGACCTTGCCAGACAGGAGTTGAAGCAGAAGAATGCTGTTGTTGGAGAGTGGACATCTTCTGATCCTCCTCTTCCGTTTACAGACAGGGAAACCAAGGCCCACAGAGGCTTAGTGCCTTAGGCAAGATCTCAGCAAGGCTCTCAGACCTGTGTGCTTTCTTCTTTTGCTAGGCGCAGTGCCTGGGTGCTGCCTGTATATGCACGAGGATGTACAGGTCTACATGGGGTGGGCAGGGCAGGCTGGGCCTGCAACAGACGGCGCCTCCGAAGAATGATTCCTGACTCCCTGTCTTCCTTGCAGGAAGTGAGTTGCCCATGTGTGCGAGCTGCGGCCAGAGGATCTATGATGGCCAGTACCTCCAGGCCCTGAATGCTGACTGGCACGCAGACTGCTTCAGGTAGGGCAGGCTGGCCGGGGTCGGGGTGCCCCCAAGCAAGGCCTGCCAGAGACAAGAGGCTGGGTCAGCAGTCTGGGAGACCTGGCTCTTCCTTCTGCCATCTCTGCTTGTGACTTCCAGCAAGTCCTTGGCCCCCGTTTCCCCATCTCTAAAATGATGCATTTGGATAAGAAGGTCCCCAAAGGCCTTTGGTTTTGTCATTCTAGAGCTCTAAGGAGAGGAAGGGAGAGACCTGCATTTGCACCAGTATCACTGAGTTTACCGGCTCCTAGGCAGGGGGAGGCACTGGAAGGCCATGTGCCTCTGCCTTCTGGGTCCTCATGCTCCAGAGAAGGAAGGGGGATACAGCCCAGGCGCCAGGCTGGTTGTGAACATGCACAGCCCAGTCAGACCAGCCCCTTCTTCCAGAAACCAACTCCAAGCATAAGAGAGTGGGGTCAGGGGTGTGGTCATGCACATCGGACCCAAAGGTGGCCCAGCAACCCAGCAGGACCATCCTGAGAGGCAGGTGCAGGGCACAGCCTTCAAGTTAGCAATAACCAGAACCGGGGTCTCAGAGACGTGAGATTTTTCCACATGGAAAAGTGTGGCGGGAAGAAATTGCAGGCAGTGGGCCTGGCAGGTGCTAAGGGGTGGTGACCAGGCCGGGGCCAGTCAGCAAACAGCAGAGTTGAGGTGGGAAGGCATTGATTACCAGCTAAAGGGGTTTACTTTAGGCAGTGGGAACCTCTGACAGGTTGGTTTTTTTGTCTTTCGGAACAACGTCCAACATTTTCTGCAATTTAGTAAGAGCCAGGCACCCTCCTAGGACTCTGTCTGGTTTGATATCGCGTTGTCGTCATTCATGGGGACGAGGTTAATGCTCTTGAGCAGAGTCACATAGCCAGCGAGTGAAGTGAGCACACAGCGTCCACCCTGGTTGGTGAGGCCAGAAGAGAGGCAGGTGCCAGGCCCCGGGGCTCCCAATCAGGAGTTTCCAAGGCCTTCAGGGAGGAAGAGTGCTCTGGGTAGGCAGAGAAAACCATCCGCACAGAGACAGAAATGGGAGTAGCTCATTTGGTTGGAAAAGAGCAAACAGAGGAGGCAAGGTTGGGATTAATTTGTGAAAAGGCGCTAAGGCCAAGATAAGGACCTTCCAAGGGCAGCAGGGAGTCAGCTGAGGGTTCGCAGCAAGCAGGGGAGGAACGTGGGTGGAAGTGCTATTGAAAAACACCAACCCAGTGGGCAGATGGTGGTGACTTGGCAGGGAAGGGATTGTCACAGTAGTCAGGGATCTGAGCTCATAAGGCCTGACCTAGGACAGTGACTACAAATGGAGAAGAGGGGACAATACTGGCTAGTAGTCACATTAGCCACTGTTTACTGGGCGCTCTGAACATTACCCTTGACCCTGAATAACACAGGTTTGAACTGCACCAGTCTACTGCAGGTTTTCTACAGCACGATACTGTAAACGTCTTTTCTCTTCTTTACGATTTTCTTAATAACGTTTTCTGTAGCTCAGTTTACCATAAGAATACAGTGGGTACGAAGTATCATGTACACCGTGTGTTAGTTGACTGTTCATGTTACGGGGAAGGTTTCCAGTCAACAGGAGGCCGTGAGAAGTTAAGTTTGGGGAACTGAAAGTTACACGTGGATTTGGGATTGTGCGGAGGTCGGTGCCCCAACTCCTGCGTTGTTCAAGGGCCAACTGTATTTCATTAAGTCCTCTCCATAACCCTGTGAGGTACCACTAGTTGTGCCATTTGCACAGGCTAGAGCTAGGGCTGGAGCCTGTGTTGGCCTCGCTCCAAGTCCTCGCAGAGGTCAAGAGGTGAGGGGTGCAGGATAGCTCGAGCAGCATCTGCAGCCGAGCAGCATCTTGCAGCCGTCTGGGCTTTTGCCCTGGGTGCTGGGGAGGATGGTCGTCCTTCGGCTCTCTTGGAGTTGGGGATCGGGTTGATGATGAGCTGTGCCCAACCACATTGACTTGCAGTGCAGCGAGCCATCCCGGGTAGCTGTGCCCGGCCCAGAGCTGGTGAGGTGGTCTGAGACCCCTCAGACATGGGGAGGCGGGAGAGGCAGCTCACTTGGGGACACTGGGGCAGTGTGCTGAGATGGTGGGCGGGATTCAGGATGGGGCCTGAGAGGAATTGGGAAGAACTTTGGGGACCCCTGTGCTGAGGATGCAGAGGGAGGTAAAATCTGGGGAGACATGGGGGAGGGCCAGGAATGCAGCCACAGAAGCCACAGCAGGGAAGCAGGGGGTAGGCAGGATATACTAACCTAGCTTTGAAGGGGTCCCTGCCCCGCAGCCCACAGCCCAGAGAGGAGGAGGGCCCCAGGTCAAGGCAGTAGGGAGGAGGATGTGCTGCCATCCTGAGTGTGATGGGGGTTCAGGGAAGGCTCCTTCAATGAGAGAGGGCTTCCAGGCATCCACATTCTAGCTTCCACAAGTGCTCCTGACCCAGTGGTGTGTGGTTCTCCCAGGAGCCCCTAAATGTGAGCAAGGCCAACAGTGCCCTTACCCCCAAGTCAGAGGAATCCCTGCCTGCCCAACCCCCATGGCCACCAGGCTCTGGACTCTTTACTTTCTTTGTCCCTAGGAGCCTCTCAAGTGCCCTGACGTGACACGGGGCTGGCACCAGCCCCCAGGCCCCAAAGTCCTTGCAGTAAGAGCCTTGTAAAAGCACAAGGGCGTGCCTCTGGCACCAGCACTGGGGGTCACCATCACTGCAGGGATCCTTCCCCGGTTCTAGCTATCCTTCCCGGTCATGGCCAGGCCCAGTGGTCCAAGCTTTGCTCTGTTCCAGCAAAGCTGTGTGTGGGAGGTTCCTTCCCTTAAGCCAGCCGCGCACAAACCCGAGGGCCACTGTAGCTCTGGTGACATCTCCCCAGAGGCCAGGTGGGCTGGCCCCGGGCGAGGAGGGGTGAGCGTGGAGCTGGCACAGGGCTCAGAGCCTGGGCCCTGGGAAGCAGCCCCCCCTTCCCCCATCTGGGGGACCTCTCAGGCGAGGACGACAGACTGTCCTGGAAGTCAACCTCTGTTCCTGTGGGAGCGGCACCGGAAGAAGCAGCTGCTTCGGAGCTTGTTCTGTCCCCAGAGAGTCCCCAGCCTCTGATGCCTTTGTCCAATCAGAGGCCCAGGGGCCTGGAGGGCGCTTTCTCAGGTGTGCAGGGCTGACGGCTGGGGGAGAGTGCAGGCCACCACCTTCCTGCTTCCCTGCCCGCCCCAGAGTGCGCCCAGGGAGGAGGCCCCCCAACTGCTTCCTGTTGTGGCCCTACACTAAGTCCTCCTCACCCATGGCTGCAGCCTCCTCCCCTGCTCTGTGGCCACGCTAGCCCCACCCTCTGCAGCCTCCAATCCTGAGGGCCTGGAGTAGGATGGGGAAGCCACTGGCTGGTCTGGCTGATTGCACTCCTGCGCTGCCCCATGCTGCAAAAGATGCTGGCCCTGAGGAGAAGCCGCTTCCTCAGAGAAGCCAAGTGAGTGCAGAGCCCCTCCCTCCCCACCTGTCCCAGATCTCAGGCAGGACCCCTGGTGTGAGGGCTCCCCAGGGGGCTGGAGGGGACTGGATGGGAGGCAGACCTACCTGGGACTAGACTGCTGGGCAGGAGAACTGAAACTCCTTGGTCACCATTGGGGGAAGCAGCAGGCTGACTGCTGCTGAGACTTTTGACCCTCTGGTCTTCTAGTTGCTCTTTCTTCACTCCTGGTATCCAGGGATGTGGCCCTGGGTGAGGGCATCCCTGGGAGCACACAGGGCATCCCTGGGAGCACGGACCGGTCACTGCAGAGCTTGTCACTGCCCTCCAGTGCAGCATCTCCCTGCCCTCCCCAGGATCCTCCTCTGCTGCCGGAGCCTGGCTCTGTGGTTGCCTGCTCTCCAGGACAGGACGGGTGCCCAGATTGGGGCAGACAGACCGTCCTCCAGCGGTTCCTTGGTCTGGCCCTGGGCCATCTCCCAGCACCCTCAGTGCCTGGTGCTCCTGCTGGGGGGCAGCAGCATGCGTGGGGCACCCCTAAGAGTCAGGCCTGCCTGCCTCACCTTCCTCCCCTGGCCTGAGACTGGATATGAGCTTGGGGTGAAGGGATGGACAGCGCCAGGGCTCCTGAGTGCCTTCCACACACACAGGTACACCGAAGCCCTGAGTGCCAGAACCAAGCTGCTCTGTGGGCCTGGGCTAGATCCCCAGTGTGAGAGGCAGGCCCAGCGGGAGTGCCCTGGGGCCATCCTGGGATGCTAGGGGTGGGACCTGTTCCAGGTTTAGCGGGAACACTTACATTCTCCCTGGGGTCTAGCATTTGCGGATGCCTGGCATGGGACCTCAGAGAGCCTGAGGGTTGGTGGCAGAGACTGGTGCAGCCAACAAAAGGCTGGCGGTGCCGACCGCGCGGGGGTGTTGCAGACGGTGTGTGGGAGCACCCCCGCCAGGTGACTGAGTAGGCTTCAAGGAAGTGGTGACCAGGGAGCCGACTACGCTTACCCAGCCCTGGGGTGAGTCAGCGCGGGGTTCTCCGGGGCTGCTGCGGTGAGGAATGTTTGTGCGGGAGTGAAGGGATAGGAGTTTGCAGGCTGGAGTCGAGCATTCTCTCCCGAGAGGAAGGCAGCTGCTCTGGAGCCCCCACCAGCCCACCCACCCAGAGCCAGGCGGGGCCGCTTCCTGCAGCCCTGCAGCCCTGCAGCCAGGAGCCGGGGGAGACTTCTGCGGGGACATTGCTGTGACCCGATGAGCGATGAGCGATGAGCGTCTGTCTAGTCGTGGAAGGGCAGAGTGAATCACTCACTGGTGCCCGGGGGCGCAGGCGGAGGAGCCTCCGCAAGGTCAGGGCACCGCGACCGCCTCTGTGCGGAGCCGGCTCCTCTGCTGAGCACCTTCCGGAAAGGTTAGAGCCCCCGCCCCCGCCCCCGCCCCCGCCCCCGCCCGGGGCGTCCGTTTCGGGATCCCCCACGTCCTGGCCCGCCGCACACACGCAGCAGTGAGGTGCACGCCCCCTAAGGGCGCCCCGGGCGGGGCAGGGCGGGGGCGGGCGAGGAAGGGCTGCGCATGACGTCATGGCTCCAGGCCAGTGTTGCTTCCGCTGCCTGCCCCTGCGTCCCACCGCGGTCTCCCGAGGCCCTCCCTCCCCCACTCCCACCTCTCCTCTGGGGAGCTTATCAGACCCCCCTTCCACGATGCACCCCACCTCGTGCTTCGGAGCCCTAGCATTCGGTGCCTTCTCCCCCCAGCCCCCAGCGGCCCCTCCCCTCAGGCTCCCAGACAATGGGGGAACTGTCTGGATCCTCTTAAAGGGACAGTGTCCCACCAACACTCCTGGCTGCCATCCTCTCCTTCCCCTTCATCCCCAGTTCCTTTTTTTTCTTTTTCTTTTTTTTTTTTTAAGATTTCATTTATTCATGAGAGACACAAAGGCAGAGACGCAGGCAGAGGGAGAAGCAGGCTCCATGCAGGGAGCCTGATGTGGGACTCCGTCCTGGGACTCCAGGATCATGCCTTAGGCCAAAGGCAGATGCTCAACTGCTGAGCCACCCAGGCATCCCTATCCCCAGTTCCTAAAGAGCATCAGTGAGTACAGTTAGTGTGAGACCATGTGCTGGCTGCAGAGGTTGAGGGTTCCCTGGCTGCCTGGGCCCCAGGCAGTCTTACTCAGGCCTCAGTCTTTCCTACCCTCCTCTCTGTTGGATCATTTCCCTACTGGGCGTGAGCTCTGAGCCTGGTACCCTGGTCTGTCCCCACATGACCTTGTGCTCAAACAACAGCAGAGCTGAGCACATCCTCTGCTCACTACTCTAGCTCAGATGAACCTATGCACCCAGGACCCTCAGTCAGGCTCTTCAAAGCCCTGCCGGCTCTCTGGCCATCATGCATTTCTGCATTTGCTCATCTGACTTAGCTGAGCTCCTGGTCCCCATCCAACTCACTCGTGGGTGGAAGGGAGCCAAGCATGTAGGTCTAGCTCCTGGCCTGTGGGAGCGGGTGCATCATTTCCCCCCAGCCAGGCCTCTACTGTAGCCCCTCCTGATGGGGCGGGGGCCCTGGCCTTGATCACTGCACATCTGAGTGTTCTGTGTATGGTGTGACTGACGGCTCTTCTGAGGGAAGGTGCAGGCACTGGGGCCCTGATTGAGCTGGAGTTAGCAAGGCTGGCCAAGCCCCCTTCTTGGGGCTGTGGCCCCCAAGGGCTGGATGAGGTCTAGGAAACAAGGAGATCTGTCTTCATTGATCCTGGTTGATGTCTGCTGAGCCAGATTCCTGCCTTATATCATAGTGGAACAGGGAGTAGTTTTGCTGTACTCTGTGATGCCCATCACATGACCTTGGGCACATCGGAGCCTCCAGAGTTCATCTGCCTCAGGGCGGCCTGTGTGAGTTAAGTAGGGACCAGCATTTGGTAGGTCTCTTCATAGCTCTGCAGGATCACTGCCATCGGCACCAGCCCCACCTGAGTCCTGGGTGCCCAGGTTCCCATCTCCACCTTACACCAGACTTGTGAGCAAGAATAGGTCATTTCCCTTCTCTGGCCCATCTTCCTTGTATGACAAGATATGAAGAGCATCTCTCACCCTGGGACTGATGGAATTGGCCAGATGATCTGGTGCTCTGGGTGCAGAACTGTGGTGGGTGGTTGTACAGGCTGTGCACTGCACAAAGGCTTCCAGCTGAGGGGCTGAGGGAGGTGGAAGCCATCCCTGACTCCACCTGCTAAACCCTGGGCCCCAGCAAAGGCTTCTTCTGACCAAGGGGTGTGGGGGGGGGGCAAACATTTTCTGATTCTTCCAGAGGCCCCTGTAGACTGCAGCGAGGCCCCTGTAGAGGCCCCTGTAGACTGCAGCTAAATCCTGAGCCCCAGCAAAGGCTTCTTCTGCCCAAGGGGGGGGGGGAGGCAAACCTTTTTCTGATTCTTCCAGAGCCCCCCCCCCCCAGCTGTGGGGGGCTGGGCCAGATTGAGTCCCTGGGCCTTTCCCACCCAGGTGTTGTGAATGCAGTGCCTCCCTCTCACACCAATACTACGAGAAGGATGGACAGCTCTTCTGCAAGAGGGACTACTGGGCCCGCTATGGAGAGGCCTGCCACGGGTGCTCGGAGCACATCACCAAGGGGCTGGTCATGGTGAGCGCCCCACCCCACTCACACCCCACAGCCGCTGCTGGCACTCGTGCATCCTCATGGGTTTCCCTCCTCTGGTTCTCTTCTGTTCCTTTTTTCTGTCTCTGAGTCCCCCTGCCTTCTGAGCCCGTTGGTCTGTCTATGCATAGAACCAGCCTTCTAGAGCTGGCCAGCCAGGCCCCCAGAGTTGGTTTGGGGCTGCCCTTCTGAGAGAAGGCCATGGGGAGGAGCTGTGGGGGCTGAAGGATCATCCCTGCCACCCTCCTGCCAGGTGGCTGGGGAGCTGAAATACCACCCCGAGTGCTTCATCTGCCTCACGTGCGGAACCTTCATCGGTGACGGAGACACCTACACGCTGGTGGAGCACTCCAAGCTGTACTGGTGAGCGCCCCTGGTCCCCTCCAAGCCTGGGGTCCCACCTTCCACACCAGGGTTCTTCCCCTTCCTGGGTGGGGCAGTTGTTAATAGAAGGACAGTGAAGTGGTCACTGAGAAGAGACCCAGGAATCACAGTGAGAATGCGTCAGATGCCTGCTCTTCCATGTCACTGAGGTGCGGTTCTGGCACAGACCCTGCAAACTTAGGCCGAGTCCCCAACAGGACTGCCCTCACGTCGGACAGCAACCCCAAGTTCGGGGGTTCCCACAACACCTCAAGCTTGATAATTCACTAAATGACTCCAAGAACTCAGGAAAGCCCTATACTTAGGATTACGGGGGTTTTATAAAGCCTACATATCCCTTCGTACGAGGGCCAGCCAACTGTAGTGACACTGAGAGTGGTCAAGTCTGGGAGGATCCCCAGTGTAGAGCTTCCACACATTTTCCCCCACACAATCGGAGCATGTGACACCCCCAGCCATCCTGGCATCACCAGAGTTTTTATTGGGGTTTCATCATATAGGCATCATTGATTGATTCATTGGGTGCACGATTGAACTTATTTTCTAGCCACTCCTGGCCCCACCCCCACCGCCTCCAAGGTCGGACTGGGTCACAGGCACCCCCCCAGTCACATAGTTGGCCTTGCCCGCAGCCAGCCCCCATCCTGAGTCCTCGGTTCACACAAGCTCAGGTATGGTCTGAGGGACACTCGGATTCCAAGGATTTAGAGCTACTTTCCCAGAACAAAGACCAGGCAAATTCTTTATTATACAGTGCTGATAAAGCTGGATTCCCAGGCGGCATGGCACAGTCCCAAATGGGCTTTTAATGACTTCCTCCTGAACTGGATTTAGTCACTGGCCTTGTCCTGGCCAGTTTATAGCATAATGGGAGTGGACAAGCCCAGAATGACTGAGCTTTGGCGAGGGGCAAGGCCTGGGCCGGGCACACTCAGTTGCTGCTCCAGGACCATCAGGCAGCTGCGATCCTCCTGCCATGGAAGGGGTGGGTTTTGCAGGGGGTGGGGTGGGATTTGGGTGGAGGGGTGGGAGTGCTGTAAGGGGAAGTGGGGGGGAGAGAGGAGCCTGGGGCCGGGAGATGGGGGTAGTAGTGATGCTGGCAACTGCCCTGACACTCTTTTCTTCCCCCTCTTTGGGTCTCTGCCACCCGCGGCCCTTGCAGCGGGCACTGCTACTACCAGACTGTGGTGACCCCCGCCATCGAGCAGGTCCTGCCTGACTCCCCCGGCTCCCGCCTGCCCCACACAGTTACCCTAGTATCCATCCCCGCCTCACCTCATGGCAAACGTGGCCTGTCGGTCTCCATTGACCCCGCCCACGGCCCGCCAGGCTGCAGCACAGAGCACTCCCACACCGTCCGCGTCCAGGGGTGAGTGGCTGGCCAAGGCGGCAGCCTGTCTGGCTGTGGCCGTGGGTGCTCTGGGTGGGCGGCTGACACTAGGGCTGGGTGAGCCTTTGGGCGCAGATAGAGAACCCAGCTCTGGGACACCTGGATGGCCCAACTGGTTGAGCATCTGCCTTCAGCTCAGGTCATGATCCCGGGGTCCTGGGATCGAGCCCCACGTCAGGCTGCCTGCTCAGCGGGGAGCTTGCTTCTCCCTCTCCCTCTGCCACTTTCCACTTTCCCACTTGTCTGCCTGGAGCATGCTTACGTGCTCTCTTGCTCTCTTTCTCTTTTTTCCTCTCTCTCTCTCAAAAAAAAAAAAAAAAAAGTGGCCATAGAAAAGAGATCAGTTACTTTCAGGGGGGCATGCAGCTGGTTTCTCAACAGAAACCATGGAAGCTAGAAAGCAGCAGAATAATATATTTGATGCACTGAGCAAAACACCATCAACCTAGGATTCTATCCTTGATGAAAATACCCTTCAAGAAATGCAGAGAAATAAAAACATGTTAAGGCATACAAAACCAACATTTAGTATGAGTAGGTCATGCCTAATGAAGATTCTAAAGGATGTAGAAAAGGTTTTAAATATGAGAAGAAATGCAGATTAAGGAGCCAGCTCCTGTCGCCAGCATGCTATGTGATGCTGAGCAGCCCCTTGTCCTTTCTGGGCTTTAGGGTCTTTGTCTCTACATTGAGGGAGTTGGGCACCTTGGAGCCTTCTAAGAGTTCTCTTAGGCCTTGATCTATTCCTTGAGTAAAGTAGTTTTAAATGTCCTCCTGAGCGGGCCTGGGAGTCAAGTGCCAGCTTCCATTGGATCCAGTGAACACTTCTCACATGGCTGTCAGGTCCCGGCACTGTGGTGGGGCCCTCTGGTCGGGAGGGGAGTGATGCTGGGGAAGGATGCGTCTGGCCTTGACCCTGCCTCTGCTCCCCCAACTTGAGCATCAGCCAGGGCAGCAGGTGCCTCATATACACAAGCAGGCACACAGACTGGTGAGAGAGATGGGGAACTCCCAGACCAGCTGGTCTCAAAACCAGGCAGACTTTTAGAAACGGAAAAGCCGATGGCACCTCCTCTCCTGCGTCCCTCACCGGATGAGGGTTCTCACCAGCCAGCATCTACTTTCCCAGCAATTTCGGCATAGACTGTGCCCCTTAGAGAAGCAGCCCAGCCTGCCCAAAGACTGCTGACCAGATTTACTGGTTTGTTTGTTGTTGTTGTTGTTTTAATATTTATTTATTTGACACAGAGAGAAAGCACGAGCCAGGATGGGGGCAGAGGGAGAGGGAAAAGCAGGTTTCCTGCTGAGCAGGGAGCCCAATGTGGGACTCGACCCCAGGACCTGGGATCATGACCTGAGCCTCCCCAGGCAGCCCCTCATGAACCTTTTTCTTAAAGGCCCCAGTCTCTTTTCTCTTCCACCTCTCACCCCTTCCCCATCTCAGGGCAAAGGCAAAGTAAACATTCCTTAAAAAGCTTTCATGAAGACAAAATGAAAACACAGTAACCAAAGAGTTAAAAGAAGCAAGTAAATTTGACAAATTGGCCACTCCATGAGTTAGATTGTGGGTGTCATCATGTGGCTCGGAGTGGGCAGCCAGCCCCATCCTGCTCACTCTGGAGGAGTGGAAGCCTTGGCCTTATCAGGGCAAGTTTGGGAACCAGGAATTCAGTGGATTCAGACCCTCTTAGGGCCCATCTCGTGACGCTTGTCTGCCTGGAACATAGACAGTTGGAAAGCTGTCTGTCTGTCCTCATGGCAGACACAGCACTCTGTTGAAGGGGAGCCCCTGAGCATCCTGTATAGAGTAGCAAGTACTTCTTTCCCTCTGGTTTGCCACCCACAGCATACATCAGTAATCGATTACAGAATTCCTCCTCACCAATCCAGAACTCCAGACTCTATACAGTTGTTGTCTGTCAATCATGCAAAATAGGATTAATTTGCTGCCTCACCCCGATTTGATTCCCGTGGCCTTGGTTCCTGTCAGGGCTCCAGTGGACAGGCAGGCAGGGGTTTGATCACTACTCTGTCCCCACAGAGTGGACCCAGGCTGCATGAGCCCAGATGTGAAGAATTCCATCCACGTGGGAGACCGGATCCTCGAAATCAATGGCACACCCATCCGGAACGTGCCCCTGGATGAGGTACGGGTCCCAGCCTGGCAAGCGGGGATTAGAGGTGGTGCTTTCATGCCTGACTCCTCCCCCACCTCCCTCTCCGCCACCTTGGACTCACCTGTCCACACTCCTGCTCTCCCCAGATTGATCTGCTGATCCAGGAAACCAGCCGCCTGCTCCAGCTAACTCTTGAGCATGACCCCCATGACACCCCGGGTCATGGGCCAGGGCCTGAGCTCAGCCCCCTGGGCTCCCCAACCCCCACTCCCAGTGGGGAGGTGGGCACCTCTTCCCGGCAGAAGCCTGTCCTGTAAGTCAGCCCCTTGTCGTATTTACTTTCATTGGCATTGGGCTTCAGGGCTTTGGGACCTGCTCGCTGCCCTCAAGGAGGTCTCAGTCTGGTGGGGGAGTCAGCCCTGCAAAGAAGCAGGCAGCAAAGGTTGCAGAGGGCTAAGAAAGGGGAAGGGTCACGAGACGGGGGAAAGTAGGGGACTGAGCTCCCCTCGCTGGGGTTTATATGGCACTTCTAGAATGGACCAGCGCCCTGGCTCCAAGGAGCAGCCAGCAGGTAGCTCAGGACATGGGAGCATGGAATGTCTTTGGGGAGTGGCGGGTCCCCTAAAGGCTGTTGTGGCAAAGAGATGTGTTTCAGAGAGCACTCTGGTCCCCTGTGCACAAGGGTGCTCAAGGCCAGAGATGGCTCACAGGCCATGGCAGGGGTCCAGAAGGAGGTGCCAGGGGCCCCAGACCCTCTGAAGTGGGGGGAGCACATGGAAGAGACCCAGAGCCAGCCTGGTCCTCACTCCACTTAACCACAGGCCTGCTCAGGACTCCTGGTGAAGAATTTTGCGGGGATACCCTCTGGAGAAACCACTTTTAGTCTAAGAAACAGTGGTGCCAAAGGCCTATATTTCCCCCTCCTGTGCATTTGTCTGGAGCTCGAGCTGTCCTGTGGAGCCACCTACATAGCAGGGTTACAGGCATCCTGGACAGGACCACACCCTGGGGCCAAGGCACCCAAGTCCTGGGAGATAAAGCTTCTGACCTAGGGTCACCAGGCAGAGAAGACCGAGGATAGACGGTCCTACAGAGGGCACCCGCAGGATAGCAGGCCTAGGACGGGGCTACGGTCATTGGCATCAGGATGGGGCTTATGGCTTCCCAGGAGAGCTGCCCTGTGCCACCCTCTCCTGGACTGGGGTAGGGGTGCTGCTTGTACATGAACTGTGGATGGGAGCGTGGCAGGCAGGAGGAAGGGGTCAGAGCTGAAGCCTGGTGCCCACCTGCCACCTATGACACTGAGCACCGTGTGTGTCTCCCCAGGAGGAGCTACAGCATTGACAGGTCTCCGGGTGCTGGCTCACTAAGCTCCCCAGCCTCCCAGCGCAAGGACCTGGGTCGCTCTGAATCCCTCCGTGTGGTCTGCCGGCCGCACCGCATCTTCCGGCCATCGGATCTCATCCATGGGGAGGTGTTGGGCAAAGGCTGCTTCGGCCAGGCCATCAAGGTACAGGATGGGCCTGGGCAGGGGTGGGGGGAGAAGTGGGAGCGGGGTGGGAGTACGGGGGAGGGGACAGTCTAGGGGAGACCCATCAGTCCTGCCTGCTTCCAGGAACCCGAACCCACAGTGGAAGGAGCACTGGGCTTCCAGACTCCCTGGCCCCTACTCTCCTCCACCTGGGCTTCCCTAAGCTGGTTAGGGGGAGGGAACCTACTACAGAGAGACCCAGAACTTTATGTGGAGGATGTAGTTGGAAGGTGGGTGGGAAGGCAGCCCAGGATGGCCCAGAAGGCTCCTTCCCCGGGGCCGTGCCCTGAGCCTGAAGCCAACCCTCCATGGCCCTTACACTGCGCACCCCCTTCACAGACTCCCTACACTAACATTGAGCCCTTCCTTGGCTCTAATGTTACCTGGCTGTGTCCAGGCTGGAAGGCTCAGGATTATACAGAAGGCACCCATCAGGCCCTGTTCCTGGTCCCCTTCCCAGGGCAGGGGAGTCCCTGGTGGAACCGCCTTTGGGTTTCCAGGAGACCACTCAGCGGAGCAGAGGAAAGAGCTGGCCTCTGGGTCAGGTGGTCACCTGAGCCCCAGCCATCCCTCCTCCTGCTGGGTGACCTTGGGTGCTGTCAGGAAGCCTCCCGAGGCCCCATTTCCTCACGTATGAGGGAGCTGATAAGTCCTGCCCCATGGGGGCTGGGGACATCACCTGAAAGGCCTGTGGAGACCTACAAGCCATGTGCCTCCTTGTCCCCCGGCAGTTCTGGGGTAGGGCTGGGGCCGCCTGCCAGGCGGGCAAAGAGCAACTCTGTCAGTACCAAGTCTCCGTGCCTCGGTGTCCCCACACAGGTGACACACCGGGAGACAGGCGAAGTGATGGTGATGAAGGAACTGATCCGGTTTGATGAAGAGACCCAGAGGACGTTCCTCAAGGAGGTCAGTGAGCAGAACTGCCACGCCGCCACCTCACCAGACCTCTCCGCTGAGGGGGTGGCCAGGCTTCCGGGAGGATGGGTCGCTCCAGCCACATGCTGGAGGGAGAGAAAGTAACTCGCTGGAGGGTGTCCCCCGGCTGGGGGAGGGGAAGCTGGAGTGGGGGGCACAACCCAAGCAGACAGGCACCGTGATCTGACGGGCAGGGACTCCCACCTGTGAGGTGGCTGGGCCCCTGGTGCCCCGGGAGGAGGGCACAGGGCAGCACAGGGAGGAGGAGGCTCGGGCACAGCCCCAGGCCTGGCCTGTGTGCACCCCCACCAGGTAAAGGTCATGAGATGCCTGGAGCACCCTAACGTGCTCAAGTTCATCGGAGTGCTCTACAAGGACAAGAGGCTCAACTTCATCACAGAGTACATCAAGGGGGGTACCCTCCGGGACATCATCAAGAGTATGGTGAGTGCCAACCCAGTCCCCCACCTCTCCCCTCCCCTCCCATGCCCGCCTCTAGCACCAGGGGCCCAGGACAGGCAGCTGCCCTCCAGGCTTCCTCAGCCCCTCAGTGGGGTTTGCCTCTGGTCTCCAAGGCTCTCCAAACCCTGATTCTGAGCCCAACAGGGAGCCATCAACTCCCAGCTAAAGCTCAGGTCCAGAGAGGGTCCCCACTTCGCCGAGGTTGGAGACACACAGGTTATTTCAGGGTGGCCGTCCTGGGAACCTACTGCCTGGCCCTGCCCTGGCCCAGAGCTGCCAGACTCAGACTTGCCTGCCACAGGGCACAAGAGCTCAGGAAAGGCACCTTTATTACCTCTTTTTACTAGTAAGTGGGCCTTCTTACTATTTACTGTGTTCTGTACAATTCCGAACTCTCTTTAAGGGTTCAGATAAAAATTGCAAATCCAAACCGAGGAAGTATTTGAGGAGGAGCTTATAGCACTCTGGTGCTCTCGGATGGTGCCGCATCTCAGCGTTCCCCTTGTGCACCCCAGATTCCTCACCACCACCCCCAGGCTGCAGCCCCAGCAGGCTCCTAACAGGTGCAATTTCTCAGAAAGGATTCTGTGGTTGAGTGCAGTTTGGGAATGGCGGGCTACACCCACCTGGGCTTCCTCACCACGCTCTGGATCTGTAGCAGCACTCTGCTGTCCCCACCTGCCCAGTGGAGGTCTCTGCGTGGGTGGGGTGAGAGAACCAGGTGTCTCCCCAGATGAGTTGAGGCCAGAGCCCTACTCGCTGGTGCCCTCCCTACAGGTGATCTCATTGGGCCCATCTATCTCTGCCTACAGAGATACACAAAAGTAGGTTCAGATTTTCTAAAAATCTGAAAGATTGGGATTGTGTTGAAGATAGAGGTTTTTTTCCTCCAAAGAGCTGGATCGGGAGTTGCACAGCAGTATCCCCCACCTTGTGTCTGAAATCACATAGTGGAAAATGATACCTTTTTAAAAAGATTTAATTTATTTATTCATGAAAGAGAGAGAGAGAGAGGTAGAGACACAGGTAGAGAGGTAGAGAGAGGTAGAGGGCTCCCTGGGGGGAGCCCGATCCGGGACTCTGAGCCAAAGGCAGACGCTCAACGACTGAGCCACCCAGGCATCCCGGAAAATGATATCTTTGAGCTCTTCACCCCCACCCCTTAGTTGCGGACAGGTGGAGGTACAAAAGAGAATGGGGGGGTCATTGGATTCTCTGGGACACTTGCTCCCTTGGCGTCTCTCTCCCCCCAACCATTCTGCCATCACGGCCTCCGTTGGCCCTTCTCTCCCCACTCCCCCAGGACAGCCAGTACCCGTGGACTCAGAGGGTGAGCTTTGCCAAGGATATCGCTTCAGGGATGGTAAGTGGGCTTCGGGACCGTGGGCTGGGCGATCTGACCCCACTTATAAAAAGATTCTGTCCCACTAACCTAAAACTTTACAAGGAAGTTAGAGACAGAAGCCATGGGGAAGCTCTGGTAAAGAGCAGAGGGGATCAGGTGGGGGTGGGAAGAGTACGCCTCACTCACCAGCTTGGGGCAGGAGGGGAGGTGGAAGCCCTGGGGTGGGGTGGGGGGGTGCCTCAGCACAGCTGCCCCCTGACCTCATGCTCCCTGCCCCCAGGCTTACCTCCACTCCATGAACATTATCCACCGGGACCTGAACTCACACAACTGCCTGGTCCGAGAGGTGAGCAGCCTGGGACCAAGAGGGAGAGAGCGCGGGAGCCCCGCCCTACACCCCTGGCCTTTCTGGGACAGGGATCTGGCTGGCCGCTTCCAGGCCTCTTCTGGCCCGAGCGGAAGCAGCTCCGGGAGGCAGGCTTGGATCGTGGCTCCAGCCCTCTGAGCCGTCAGCACCCCAGGTTGTTAGGAGACTCTGATAAACGGATGAAGGAGAAAGTGATGGGTCATCTGTAATGGCTCAGGCTCATGTGCCCTGCCTTGCCAGACCCGGGGGCAGAGTGGCCAGGCCTACGCCACACGACAACAGGCAACAACAACCGCAGGCCTGGAGGAGGGCCTGAGCACATGGGCTGGCATGGACAAGGCCGGCTTCTGAAAGAGGCCCTGGAGGGGGGCATACTGAAGTGGAGAACTAAGGGGGGGCAGGGAGCCCAGGGTTTGAAGGGTGGGGATGGAGGGGACCATAGGCTGTCTGCAGGAGGCAGCGAAGGGAGGGGGTGGCTGACGGTGCCCAGCTGGAGAGGGGGTGCACTAGTTTCTTGGGGGCTGCCATCACAAAGAACCATGGGCTGGATGGCTTGGAACAATTGAAATGTATTCGGAGGGTTTAGGAAACAGAAAGTCCCAAACCAAGGTGTTGATAAGGTTGGCTCTTAGAGGCTCAGAGGGAGAATCTGTCCCGTGCTTCTCTCTCAGCTTCTGGAGGCGCCAGCGCTCCTTGGCGTTCCTTGGCCAGCAGCCACATGATTCCAGCCTGTGCCTGAGTCTTCACTCCGTGTGTCTGTGCATCCTCTTCTTATAAAGACATCAGGCACTGGATTTAGGACCCACCCTGATCTCGTATAACCTCATCTTAACTGGTAGCATCTGCAAAATCCTGTCTCCAAATACAGTCACTTCGAGATTCTCGGACGTGAATTTGGAGGAGGAGACTATTCATCACACTACAGGCAGGTTGAGATCCAGTCCTGGATGAAGAAGTTCTCCAGGCAGGCGTTTGCCAAATGAAATCAGTACAAGAAGTGTTTGAGGTGATAGGAAAAGCACATGCAAAGGCCAATCAGTATGACATTCAGGAAGCAATGAGTTGGTCACTGTAGAGTTGGCAGGGTTGATGGGAACTTCCAGGAGGCTGTGGGGGCACGTAGGCTTCAGAGAGCAGTGGGCTGTGAGCACAGAGAGGTGGGCGAGGCTGGATCCCCTGTCTCCCTCCTCCGAGGAGCCTGTCAGGCTGCTCCTGCTGGCGATGGGTGTCACTGCAGGGCTGAGCCAGGGTGGTGTGCCAGGGGTGAGGAGAGGGTGGCCTATCCCAGTTTCCACCCCACAACAGAGGGCATCCGTTGAGCATCTGATGAGGAGTGGAGTGGGCAGGTGGCACCAGGAGCCTGTCTCAATGTGGCCCCTGCTTTCTTGTCTCCACAGAACAAGAACGTGGTGGTGGCTGACTTTGGGCTGGCACGGCTCATGGTGGAAGAGAAGACACAGCCCGGAGGCCTTCGAAGCATCAAGAAGTCAGATCGCAAGAAGCGATACACGGTAGTGGGCAACCCATACTGGATGGCGCCTGAGATGATCAATGGTGAGTGGGCCGGCAGGGCTGCAGGGGCCCCCATCCCTGGCCTCCACCTCCTCCGCTCCGCACCCTCCTTGGGTCCTGTGACTCGTCCGTCTCCCATCAGCTGTAACATATCACCACCCACTTGGCTTAAAAAAACAAATTACCATCTAGTTCTAGTAGGAGTGGGGAGTACAGCGTCCGTCTCACCGGCCTGAAGTCAGGTGTTGGCTGGGCCAAGTTCCTTCTGGAAGCTCAAAGGGAGAACCCATTTCGTTTGTAGCCTACAGTCCTTGGCCCAAGGCCCCTTCCTTCAACAAAGGCGAGGACCCTGGCACCCTCTCTGACATCTGTGTCTATCATCAGGTCTCCTTCCATGCCTGCCCCCCTCTCATTAGGACCTCTGTGGTTGTATCATCCTCTGCCCATGTTCAGATCCTGAACGTAATCACACCATCACGTCCCATGCCAGGCAGTGCCTTCACGGGGCCCAGGGAGCAGGTGGTGGACAGCCTGGACCACCCAGGGTCCTCTCTCCCACTCCATTTCTTTTTCATTAGGCCCATCACACGGTGACCCCCAGATGCCCACACCGTGGACTGTAGGGCCCCTGCCTGGGTAGGGGCTGAGCACACACAGGGTCAGGGCAGGTGGAGCCAGGGGCATCTCGGCGCCAGCCCCAACCGGAGTTTTAACATAGCCACCCGCCTCTCACCCCAATGACTTAACCTGCAAAATGGCGCTAACTCCCTACCTCTCAGGGGGGCCGTGAGGATCAGCTACAGTGTGTAAACCAGTTGGAATCTGCTACGTGAGACTAGATGTCCTGGTCGTGTTTAACGTCCTGCAGTCTCCCCATTTCACAGCTGAAGAGCATGAGGCTCAGGGAGTCTGTGTCAGTCCATGGCGCTGCTGTCAACAGATTGCCACAAACCAGGTGCTTTAAAACCATAGAAACGTATTCTCTCATAGTTCTGGAATCCAGAAGTCTGAAGTCCAGGAGAGCCATGCTTCTTCCAGGAATTGTAGGGGAGAACCCTTGCTGCTTCTAGCTCCTAGTGGCTGTCCTGGCATTCCCAGGCATGGGGCCACTGCCAATCCTGTGTCTCTTCCTCCTCACTCTCTCTTAGGACACTTGCAGTGGTGCTTAGAGCCCGTCTAGATAATCCAGGATTATCTCATCTCGAGATCCTTAATGATATCTGCAAAGACCTTTTTTCCAATAAAGTAATTTTCACACATCCCAGGGGTTTGACACGGATGCTTTCCAGGGCCACCATGTGGTCCATGACTTGCCTAGAGTCACACAGCTGGTCAGTGGCCAAGCTGGGCCTGGAACCGCCCCCTGCCCAGAGCTCTCATCCTTACCTCTCAAAGGTTTGCTCAGACCTGGTGGGGGTGGTGGGCAGAGCCTAAGCCTCGGTCCCACGGAGGTCGGTGGCCTCTGCCTCCTGATCCAGCCTCACCTGCTGACAGCTGATCTCTTCATCCAGGCCGCAGCTACGATGAGAAGGTGGATGTGTTTTCCTTTGGAATCGTCCTGTGCGAGGTAGGTCCAGGGATGGGTGGCAGTTGGCTGCAGGCTGGAAGTCTGCAGGGGCCCCAGCCCCGAGGGGTGGAGAGGGGAGCTCCTTGGAATGGGGCTGCCCACAGCAACCTGTACCCCCAGGGGGTGTGGTGCTCAGGCGGTACCAGACCAAGTGTGACTTGCTCTTAAACCTGCCTGGGTAGCGCCCAGCCCCTGAGACCCACCCCCAGCCCCCGCCACCCTGGGTCACTTCTGGGCCTTGTGCTGGACAGATCATTGGGCGGGTGAATGCGGACCCCGACTACCTGCCCCGCACCATGGACTTTGGCCTCAATGTGCGGGGCTTCCTGGACCGTTACTGCCCTCCAAACTGCCCTCCGAGCTTTTTCCCCATAACTGTGCGCTGCTGTGATCTGGACCCCGAGAAGAGGTAAGTGCAGTCGGCGCTCCACCTGCAGCAGCCCTAGGGGTGGGGCCAGTCTCCAGCGGAGCAGAACCCACCATCCCATCCGCCTGTCACCCCAGGCCCTCCTTTATGAAGCTGGAGCAGTGGCTGGAGACCCTCCGCATGCACTTGGCCAGCCACCTGCCACTGGGCCTGCAGCTGGAAGAACTGGACAGGAGCTTCTGGGAGACCTACCGGCGAGGCGAGAGCGGACTGCCCGCTCACCCCGAGGTCCCCGACTGAGCCCAGCCCACTCGGCTGCCCCCGTGCCCACCTCTGGAGGACCCACCCTGTACCACACTCCTACAGGTCGTGGCCCGGGCGTGGAGCCCCCAGCTGGGCAGCAGGCACCCAGACTCCTCCCTAGCACCGGGCCCTGACTTGCCTTCTCTTAGCCTGTGGGCCGTGGCCCCTGCCCCATCTCTGCCCCTGGCCCCAGAGCTGGCCTGGCTGCACACACACCGTCACCTCACCCTGCCTTACCTGTCTTGGTGGGGCCACCCCCTCTCGCTTCTCCTTGCATGAGCTGGAGGGCCCGTGTGAGTCCTGCCCCATCCTCCACCCCGCTGCCCCCAGCTGTCCTGCGCACACTCCCCGTCTGTGGCTTCTCTGAGGCCAGGCCAGTAGACAGCCTCAGAGTGGACCGGTCAGGGCTGAGTTCGTAGGAGGGCACCAAATGAGGGAGAGGCTGCATTCTGGGGTGCGTCACCCCCCCCCCCGGGGGGTGGTGTCTCTGTAGTAGCAGGTATTGATAGTTACCCAAACCCCCAAACAGAGAGGTCTGCCTCTGGAGGGTGGGAGTTCCAGTAGCTAAGCCGCAGGCCTCTCTTGCTTTGGGTCTCTTCATTTCTTTCTCGAAGCCACTTTAGTGAGAAGCAGGTACCAGGCCTCAGGGTGAAGGGAGGGTCTGCTGGGGGAGAGGGGATCCGGATCCCTGGATCAGAGCTGCCGGGAGGAGCCACAGAGGGACGCTGGGCAGAGCGGACGAGGCAGGTGTCCACCAGCATCCCAATCCCCAAAGTCCATCTCAGTGCCCCTCCCGGGCTTCTCCCCAGGCCGCCCCTCCCCGTGGCCCTCTGTCCTCTGGGTTCTTTCTGTGTAATCTATTTTTTGAGAAGAATTTGTATTATTTTTTCATACGGCTGCAGCAGCTGCTGTCAGAGGGCTTGGGGCTTTATTTTTCTGGCGGGCGGGGGTGGGGGGGCCATTTTGTCACTTTGCCTCAGTTGAGCATCTAGGAAGTATTAAAACTGTGAAGCCTCCTCAGTGCACTTTGAGCCTGGAAAACAATCTAAACAGGCCCGTGGGACTGCGGGTCAGGGAGCGTGGGACATGTCCGCCTCCATCCAGGAATCATGATGTCTAAGGAAGAAAACCTAGACACAGAACAATAAAATAAATTTCATACTCCCCAACCAGGATCCCGGTTGCCATATATGTCTGGGGCGCAAGGAGCCCGGAACGAGAGTGGCCCTTTGTGACTAGAAGCCTGGTGGGAAGACGAGAGTGGAGGGCAGGTGGGGACCATACGGGTGGGAGCAGCTTTGGGAGCGGGGAGGAGGAGATGCTAGGGTAGGCACTGCTCTCATGTGATAATAATGTCCTCTCCCGTAAGGTCCAGTCAGGAAAACAAATCGCACTGGTTATTTCAAATAGAGGGCATTAAATGCAAGGGAGTTGTTGACATAGTAGCTGAAGGACAGCAGAGGGGTAAAAAGTGACGCTGGGACAACCCAAAGATGGGGAATTTCAGGAAGGAGTTACTGCCCCCCAGCAGGGGCATTTAGGGAAAGTGAGGGTGACTTTAGCTATCTGGTGTTGGCATATCAAATCACCCCTTAAGTTTGGTGGCTTAAAAAAATAGTGGTTGCTTATGGCTTAAGTCTGTCAATTTGGGAGCAGCTTGGGTGAGTGGTTTTGGTCAAGGGCTCTCCTGAGGTAGGGTGGGTGACCCTGGTTCAGGGTCTCTCCTGAGGTAGGGTGCATGACTTTGGTCCAGGTCTCTCCTGAGGTAGGGTGGGGGACTTTGGTCCGGTGCTCTCCTGAGGTACGGTGGGTGACTTTGGTCCAGCGTCTCTCCTGAGGTAGGGTGGGTGACTTTGGTCCGGGGTCCCTCCTGAGGTTTTGGTCACATACTGTCTGGGCTGCAGTCCTTTGAGGATATGACCAGCTGGAGAGTCCATTTCCAAGGACTTTTGTATGTGTCTCCCTCACATGGCTGGCTGCTGACCAGAGGCCTCAGTCCCTGTCAGGGCCTCTCCACCAGGCTCTTTGAGCATCCCTGCTGCATCCTCTAGAGTGAGCATCCCAAAAGAGCCAAGCAGAAGCTCCCGAGCCTTTTATGACCTGGTCTCAGAAGTCACAGCATTACTTCCACCATATTCCAGTGGTCACACAGGCCAACCTAGATTCAGTGTAAGAGCAGGCTACCCAAGGCCAAGCATACCTGTACCAGAAGGGATCACGAGGTCATCTTGGAAGCTGGCTAGGACCTTGGAGGAAGGAGCCCTATGAGACCAAAGCTTGGATTTTTAAAGTGGGGTTGTTTGTTTTTGAGGGGCACCTGGGTGGCTCAGTCAGTTAAGCATCTGCCTTTGGCTCGGGTCACGATCCCAGAGTCTGGGATCGAGCCCATGTGTCAATCTCCCTACTTAGCAGAGAGTCTGCTTCTCTCTCTCGCCCACCCCACTCATGCTTTCTCTCAAATAAATAATCTTTAAAAAAAATAAAGTTTTAGGGTGAGTGAGTGGCTCAGTCGGTTGGGCATCTGCCTTCAGCTCAGGTCATGATTCCTGGGATCGAGTCCCATGTTGGGCTCCCTGCTCAGTGGGGAGTCTGCTTCTCCCTCTGCCACTCCCCTGCTTGTTCTCTCTCTCTCTTTCTCTCTCAAAAATAAATATAAATATTTAAAAATAAATGAACTTTTAAGAAATAAAGGTGTTTTTGGGGGGAGGGATTGGAGAGCACACAAGCAGAGGAGGGGCAGAAGGAGAGAGAATCTTAAGCATGTTCACACCCAGTGCAGAGCATGACTCAGGGCTCGATTTCACCATCCTGCGATCATGACCTAAGCCAAAATCAAGCCTAACGCTTAACCGACTGAGCCACCCAGATGCCTCTGCAGTGCTTGGATCTTTGATGTGTGTTGGCAGGAGGGTTGGATCCTAAGCAGTTGATGCTGGAATTTCTAAGAAGGTGGGTGCAGAAATGGTAGTGCTGGAGCCAAAAATCTGCCCCTGCTGACTGTGCAGGAGGGCACAAGAAAGTCCCTTCCCTTTTTGCACTTCCAGGTCTCCCCCAGGTGGCCCCTATTAGCAGGCCAACCTTAACAGGAAACCGGCTGCCAGGGAAGCCTGGGAAATGTAGTTTTCAGCGGTCCAACAACAGCATCACAGAAAGTGGGAGGGGAGTGGGTTTAGGGCTGAGACAGGGTAACTAGCACAGTCCACCCCATTAGCTACCTGTCACCCATACACATCTTTCTACCATAATAATTATGGTACTCTTAACAACTTCAGGCTACCCCCAACTAGGAGCAAGGATCCTTGTGCCTAGACACACCCTTCTCTTCCTAAAAGGGAGGGATAGCAGCATGCTAGAGTCATATCCATCACTCAGATTCCACTTGCTTGTTCCATAACTAAAATAGTGAAGTTCACCACCAATATCATCAAAACGTTTACATCAAATAAGGGAAGGGAGGGTAGGTAGCTGATGGACACACAAGCAAAGAAGAAAATATCCAGAGTTGCTGCAGCCCGTACTTCCAGAACTGGTTCTGATGTCTTAATTGGTTTTTAACACTTAAAATGAGACACAATTCACATGCAAGTCACCTACTTCTAAAGTAGTTTCTATGTCTTCAGAGCTGTGTGACCATCACCAGTTTAATTTTAGAACATTTTCATTGCCCGGAAGGAGAGCCTATGCCTATTAAGTCATCTCTAATACCCCACACACATAGTTCATCCGTCCCCCAGCCCTAGGCAACCCCTAATCCGCTTTCTGTCTCGGGAGATAGATATGCTTTGGTCATTCAATATCTAGTCTTCTGTGCCTGATCTTTCAGTATATTTTCAGGGTTCATCCATGTCCTAGCATGTATCAGTGCTTAATCCCTTCTTGTACAGAATAATGTTCCATTGTATGGATATACCACTACTTATCTGTTCATCAGTTGGGCATGTGATCTGTTTCCATTTATTGGTTCTTATGAACAATGCCACTAAGAAACTTGGTGCATGAGTTTTTGTGCAAATACGTTTCCATTTTACTTGGCTATATGTTCCAGAATTTTGAGGGAACTTCCAAATTGTTCTCGACATCAGCTGTGCCATTTTACATTCCTACCAGCAATGTGTGAGGGTTTCAACTTCTTCTGTCCTTGCTAACACTTATTATTGTCTGTCATTTTTATTACAGCCTTCCTTGGAAGTGTGAGGTGGTACCTTGTGGTTCTGAACCGCATTCCCTTAATGACCAATGATGTTGATCACCTTTTCATGTGCTCACTGGCCATTAGTGTATCTTCTCTAGAGGAATGTCTGTTCAAGTCCTTTGCCCATTTTTATTTTTTTAAGATTTTATTTATTTGACAAAGAGCACAAGCAGGGGGAGCAGCAGGCAGAGGGAGAGGGAGAAGCAGGCTCCCCACAGAGCAGGGAGCTCAACGCAGGGCTCAATCCCAGGACCCCAGGTTCATGAGCTGAGCCAAAGGTAGATGCTTAACCGAACCACCCTGGCAACCCTCCTTTGCCTATTTTTAATTGGATTATCTCTCTTTTTATTATTGAGTTGTAAGTGTTCTTTAAATATTTCGGGTACAAATCCCTTATCAGACACATGATTTGCAAATATTTTCTCCCAGTCTGTGGTTGTCTTCTCACTGTCTTGATAGTGTCCTATGACGTATGGAAGTTTTAAATGTTGATGAAATGGATGGATGGCTTAAAAGACACAAACAGCTAAAACTCACCAAAGAAGAAATAGAAAATGTGACTGATCATTTGCCAAATGAACTAAATTTATAGTTTAAAACCCTCAGAAAAAAAAAATTCAAACCCAGACGAAAAAACTGGCAAATTTAAAGGAGGAAAGGCACCAATTCTACACAAGTTCTTCCCAGAAAATAGAAGAGAACACTCCTTAATTAATCTTATGAGCTCGGAATTACCCTGACACCAAAATCAGAGAGAGTATAAGAAGAGAACAGTTTCACACCAATGTCATTCAAGAATATAAAAGCAAAAATCTTTGGCAAAGTATTAGCAAATAGAATGTAAGAATGTCTAAAAACAATATACTATGACCACATAGACTTTATGCCAGGAATATCATAGCAGTCCAGTATTTTAATTAATCCATGGAAAAACCAATGCCAGACACCACTTCACACCCACCAGGATGACCGTAATCCTTTAAAAGAAAGAAAAATGAGTGTTGGAGAGGATGTGGAGAAATTGGAAACCATGCTGATAGGAATATAAAATAATGCAGCTACCATGCAAAACAGCTTGGCAGTTCCTCAAAGTGTTAAACACAGAGTTAACATTTGATTCTGCAATTCTTCTCTCAGGTATATGAACAGGAGAAATGAAAACATACATACAAAAAAAAGAAAACATACATACACATGGAAACTCGCACATGGATGTTCCTAGGAGTCAAAAAGTGGCAGTAACCCAAATGTCCATCAGTGGATGAATGCTTAAACAAATCTGGAATGTCCATACAGTGGAATATTACTCTGCCTTAAGGAATGAAGTACTAATGCACACTACAAGGATGAAATCACTATGCAGGGCAGCCCGGGTGGCTCAGTGGTTTAGCACCGCCTTCAGTCCAGGGCATGATCCCGGGGACCTGGGATCAAGTCCCACATCGGGCTCCCTGCATGGAGCCTGCTTCTCCCTCTGCCTGTGTCTCTGCTTCTCTCTTTCTCTCTGGGACTCTATGAATAAATAAATAAAATCCTAAAAAAAAAAAAGAAAAACATCTCAGCAAATCAAAAACATAAGGTAACATCCTTACATTGATTAAAGGCAGCTACAAAAAAAAAAAAAAACAGCTAAAATTACACTTAATGGCAAAAGAATGCATGCTTTCTTCCTGAGATCGGGAAAAAAGCAAGGAGGTCCATCCAGCCTCACTACTCCTATTCACTATTATTCTGGAAGTCCTCGTCACTGTAGGAAGACAAGGGAATGGACAAGAAGTAAATGCATACAGATTGGAAAGGGAGAAATAAAACTATTTCAGATTGTCTATGTGGACAATTCTAGTAAATCTTAAAGAGAAAAAACACATTTCTGGGGCACTTGGGTGGGTCAATCGGTTGGGCATCTGCCTTTTGCTTGAGTCTTAGTCCCATGGTCCTGGGATCAAGCCCCATATCCGGGTCCCTACTCGGGGGGGGGGGGGGAGTCTGCTTCTCCCTCTCCCTCTGCCCCTCCCCTACTTATGTGCTCTCTCGCTCTTGCTCTCGCTCTTGCTCTCAAATAAAAATCTTTTTTAAAAATTGTATTTCTACATGCTACCAATGAACAAGTGGAAACCAAAATATTTTAAAAGTATGATTCACAATAGTTCCCCAAATAAAGTAAATCCAACAAAGTCTAATCTAAAAGTTATAAACCTAACAAAATATGGATAAGATTTGTATTCTAAAAGCTATAAAATACTGAAGAAATAAATTGAAGTTCTAAATAAATGGAGACATCATGTTCATGAATTGGATGACTCAACACAGTTATTAATTCTCCCCAAATTGATCTCTTGATTTCACACAATTCTATAAAAATCCTGAGCTTTTTTTTTTTTAAAGATTTTATTTATTTATGCATGAGAGACACAGAGAGAAAGGTAGAGGGAGAATCAGGCTCCCCGTGGGGAGGCTGCTCAGGATTCAATCCCAGGACCCCAGAATCACAATCTGAGCCGAAGGCAGAGCCAAAGGCAGAACCTCAAACACTGAGTCACTCAGGCATCCCCCTAAAATCATTCTTTTGTAGAAATAGACAAGCTGATCCTGAAATTTATATGGAAAGGCAAAGGGACTAGAAAAGCTAAAATAATTTTGAAAAAAGAAACTGTTGAGTGGCACATGGATGGCTCAGTCAGCTAAGTCTGCCTTCAGCTCAAGTCATGATCTCAGGGTCCTAGGCTGGAGCCCCACATCAGCTTCCCCATTCAGCGAGGACTCCGCTTCTCCCTTTGCCCCTCCCCCTGCTTGTTCACGCTCTCTCTCTCTCTCTGTCTCTGTCTCTGTCTCTGTCTCACAGATAAATAAAATATTTTATTTTTTTTAATTTTTATTTATTTATGATAGTCACAGAGAGAGAGAGAGAGAGGCAGAGACACAGGCAGAGGGAGAAGCAGGCTCCATGCACCGGGAGCCCGACGTGGGATTCGATCCCGGGTCTCCAGGATCACGCCCTGGGCCAAAGGCAGGCGCTAAACCGCTGCGCCACCCAAGGATCCCTAAAATCTTTTTAAAAAACAGAAACAGTTGGAAGATCCACATGATTCAATTTCAAGACTTACTATGGAACTTGAGTAATCATGACAGTAAGGTAGTGGTGAAAGAGACACATACACCAATGGAAGAGAATGGAGTTCCAAAAAATACCCTCATTTATTTGACCAATTGCTTTTTCAGAAGTTTAGAGGCAATTCACTAAAAAAAGGATTGTCTTTAGAACAAAAGTGTTGTAACAGTTGGACATGCATAGATTATGAATAAGTAAATCAATAAAATTCCAACCTAAATTGCAAACCTTATAGAAAAACTAACTTAAATGGATCATAGATGGGGTGCCTGGGTGGCTCAATCTGGTGAAGCGTCGGACTCTTAATTTTGGCTCAGGTCGTGATCTCAGGGTTGTGAGATCAAGCCCCACATTGGCGGGTTCCACATTGTGCATGGAGCATGCTTCGGAATTTTTCCCTCTCCTGCCCCTCCTTTGCCCCCTCCAAAAATAAAAGAAAGAAAATTATATATTCAACACATGGCTTTTATATAGAAAACATATAAATAACTCAAAACTCAAAAATAAGAAACAACCCAATTTTTAAATAGGCAAAAGATTTTAATTTTTTTTTTTAAGATTTTAATTTTAATAACCACTTTATGTAGAAAGATATACAGATACCAAATAAGCACATGAAAAGATGCTTCACAGGGTGCCTGGCTGGCTCAGTTGGAAGAGCCTGTGACTCTTAATCTCCAGGTGACTCTTGATCTTGAGGGTGTGAGTTTGAGCCCCACGTTGGGTGTAGAGATTGGTTAAATAAACAAAACCAGGGATGCCTGGGTGGCTCACCAGTTGAGCATCTGCGTTCAGTTCAGGACGTGATCCTGGACCAGGGATCAGGTCCTGCATCTGGCTTCCTGCGAGGAACCTGCTTCTCCCTCTATGTCTCTGCCTCTCTGTGTCTTTCATGAATAAATAAATAAAATCTTTTTTAAGGGCAGCCTGGGTGGCTCAGCAGTTTGGCACCTGCCTTCGGCCCAGGGTGTGATCCTGGAAACCCAGGATCGAGTCCCACATTGGGCTCCCTGCATGGAGCCTGCTTCTCCCTCTGCCTGTGTCTGTGCCTCTCTCTCTTCTCTGTGTGTCTCTCTCGTGAATAAATAAAGAAAAAAAAATTTTTTTAAATCTTTTAAAAAAATAAATAGGTAAATAAGACTTTAGGGGTGCCTGGCTGGCTCATTTGGTAGAGCATGTGACTTTGATCTCAGGGATTTGTAAGTTCGAGCCCCATGTCAGTGGTAGAGATTACTTAAAATCGTTAAAAAAAAAAAAAAAAAGTAAAACTTAAAAAGAAAAGATGCTTCACATCACTAGTCACAGGGATATGCAAATTAAGGCCATAATGAGATGCAACTCATACCTGTTAGAATGGTTAGCATTTTTAGAACTGACGATACCAAAAAAAAAAAAAAAAAAAAAAGGAACTGACGATACCAAGTGTCAGTGACTAGGTAGAGCAACTGGAACTCGGGCATATTGGTAGCAAGAATGCCAAATAATGTAGTCATTCTATATTCTCACAAAGTTAAACATACACTTACCATATACTTCCCATGTAATGCTGCAATCCCACTCCTAGGTGTTTACCCTAGAGAAATGAAAAGTTATGTTCACACACACACACCTTGTAAGTAACATGGATGTATCTAAAAGCTCTATTCATAATTGCTGAAATCTGGTTCCCTTTAACAAGAAAACGGAATAGGGCAGCCTGGGTGGCTCAGCGGTTTAGCGCCGCCTTCAGCCCAGGGCCTGATCCTGGAGACACAGAATTGAGTCCCATGTGGGCTCCCTGCATGGAGCCTGCTTCTCCCTCTGCCTGTGTCTCTCCTCTCTCTCTCTCTCTCTCTCTCTCTCGAATAAATAAAATCTTAAAAAAAAAAAAAAACCTAATAAACTGCCATTGGTACATGCAGTAACATGGATAAATCTCAAAAGCACTATGCTAAGTGAAAGAAGCCAATCTTGGGGCACCTGAGTCAAAGCATCTGTCTTTGGCTCAGGTCATGATCCCAGGGTCCTGGGATCAAGCCCCGCATGGGGCTCTCTGCTCAGTGGGGAGTCTGCTTCTCTCTCTCCCTCTGCCATTCTCTCTGCTTTTGCTCTCTCTACCAAATAAATAGAATTTAGAAAGAAACAGAGAAAGAAGAAAGAAAAAGGAAGGAAGGAGAAAGGAAGGAAGGAAGGAAGGAAGGAAGGAAGGAAGGAAGGAAGGAAGGAAGGAAGAAGAAAAGAAAAGAAAAGAAAGAAAAAAGAAGGAAAGAAAGAAACCAGTCTCAAAAGATCACATAACAGTATGATTTCCCTTTATACAACTTTCTAGAAAGGACCATAGAGATAGAGATCAATAGGGGAAGCAAGGATTTGACTACAGGGGCAGCATGAGGAAGTTTTTTGAGGATGATTGAACTGTTTTGTATACTGATTGTGATAGTGGTTATATGAATGTGTTAAAAATACATATAGCTGGGGGTGCCTGCCTGACTCAGTCGGTAAAGCAAGTGATACTCAGGGTCATAAATTCGAGTCCCACATTGGGGGTAGAGTTTACTTAAAAAAAAAAAAAAAAAAAAAAAAAAAACCTGAGCTATTAGCAGAAAAAGGAGTCAATTTTAGTCTAAGTAATGTTTTTAAATAATATTTTTTAAAAAACTAACCAAAGCAGATGGCAAGCCAGGAGAAAATATTTGCACATATAGAAAATATTTGCAAACAGAGTGACAAAGAATTCTATAATATATTAAGTGTTCCTACTAAGAGAGACTGTCAGTTTGGATTTTTTTTAAAGAATTTATATGCTGTTTACAAGAAACAAACTTGAAATATAATGATAGAGTAGTTCAAAGTAAAAGGATTGAAAAGATATACCACAGGGGTACCTGAGTGGCTCAGTGGTTAAGTGTCTGCCTTTGGCTCAGGTCGTGATCCCTGGGTTCCTGGAATCGGGTCCCACATCGGCCTTCCTGCAGGGACCTGTTTCTCCCTCTGCCTGTGTCTCTGCCTCTCTCTGTGTGTCTCTCATGAATAAATACATAAAATATTTTAAAAAGATAAAAGGGAAAACATATACCACATAAACACTAATTTTTTAAGCTGGCTTGGCTATATTTAGGTTTGATTCACTTCGACTAATATCAAAGTAGTCTTCAGAACTGTGAAAATGAAAAAAAAAAGTAAAAATGACTAAGGATAAAGATTAATTTGTGTAATAATATAAAAGCCAACTAACCAAGAAGGCATAACGATCTAAAATGTGTATGCACCTAAGGGCACCTGGGTGGCATAAGTTAAGCAATCAACTCTTGGTTTTGGCTCAAGTTGTGATCTTAGGGTTATGAGACTGAGCTCTGCAACTGGCTCTGTGCCCCAAGACAGGCATCGGGCTCTGCACCCCCACATCAGGCTCTGTGCTGAGCTCTCGCTGTCCCTCTGCCCCTCCCCTTAAATAAATCTTTTTAAAAATGTATACACCCAAAAACACTGTTTTGAAATACATAAAGCAAAAACTAGAACTGAAAGGAAAATTCGAAATCACACCCACTTCCAGCCAGATGAAGGAGTACCTTTGGATGGATCCTCCAGCAGCCTAGTCAAGGCTTCAGCTGACTGTGGCCCTGGCCAGGCTGGTAACTGCAAGCTTAGGAGAGACCCAGATCCAGAACAGTCTAGATAAGCCACTCCTGAATTCCAGGCCCTCAGAAACTGTGAGCGATAAATGTTTATTATTATTTTAAGCCACTAAATTCTAGAATAATTTGTTACACAGTAATGTAACAGCTGACATAGCCACCATAAAACCTATCTGGTTCTTTGACCATGACTTGAGCTGAGAATTTAAAGCCCCAAGCTAATCCTTTTCTTTCCTTACAGTTTTCCTTAGCCATTTGTTTCCACACCACATTGGGTTATCTAACTGAATTATCGATTTCATTGGGTAATTAGATTATCTGGTGTCCTTATGGTCTTGTTAAGCCATCAGATACCAGAATCCCATTTAAATTGGCAAGATGCTCTGAGCTCCAGGTCAAAAATCTAACCAAATCAATTTTACAGTCCTACCTTTGAAAGTGTATTTTTCTTGCCAGCTGGTTTCCTTCTAATTTTTGACAATGGGAAGAACTCAGGGACCTCAGAAAATGGACAAAGAGGAGAAAGGACTTCCTTCCAGTTTTCCAGGGGTTGTATTTCTCAAATAGCAGCAAACACTTGGCTTCTGCCCTCAACCACTTGTAAGATGCGTAGCTCAAGCTACCTGTAGTCCTCTCTTTAATGGTCCAAGCACCAGTGACAGTACACCACCTCCTCAGGAGTCTGGGCACCACCCAAGGGCACCCTTTTTTTTGAGGTTCTGAACACCACTTAAGAGCTCTTAGCCCTGGTAAATCGTAAGTTTTGGTTTCTCTTATCCTGACTGGTCCTTGATTGCTATAGTACTTGGTACCAAGAGTGGAGATGAATTATTTGCTGGATAAATGAATGAATTAAAAAATGTGTAATTGAGCTTACAAAATCTAGGACTTTCAGCTGCCATCTTACCTTCAGAATGAACAGCTATATTATTCATTCAATAATTACATCATTCAACATTTACTCTCTGTCTATGTTAACCTCTTGACCACTCCATCAAACAAGTCCATCACCCCCTTCTACTTCCACTTCTTCTCACTAAAAGTTTAAGTAAGACTCAGACTTCACAACTCTCTGTTTGAATAAGAAATCCATTAGATTTGGAGTTTTATTAAAATTTTTCAGGTAGAGAAAGGAAAAAAAAATACCAATGATCCTGTTCTGACTTAACAAAAGGAACCTTATTTATATTTTTATATACATCAAATTAAACATTACAAGGGCAACAAGTAATTAAATAACTAGAGTGCAGACTTGGGGATTACTGATTAGAGTTCACAGAATATAGCAAAAAAAAACCCTGAAGTATGCATGTCTTAAAAGATTCATTTGAACAAATTGCACTTCTAGAAGAGGATTATACATTTGTGTGCTCTCATGTCAGGCAGGAATGTAGAAATGATACTTTCGTGAATGTTCTCAATTTACTACTTTATCAGAAACAGCTTTATAACACTCAAAGTCAACATTTGTGCAGTTGAAGGACAACAGCATATATTTTATACCTAAGATTTTTTTTTTTAGATTTATTTATTTTTTTGAGAGAAAGAGAGTGCAGGGAGGGGTAGAGGGAGAGTGAGAGAAATCCTCAAGCCGACTCCCTGCTGACCACAGACCCCAAGGTAGGGCTTGATCCCAGGACCCCGAGATCATGACCTGAGCCGAAATTGAGAGTCAGACATTTAACCGACTAAGCCACCCAAGTGCCCCAGATTTTCTTGATTAGCTGCATTTTCAAGCCTACTGCCTAGAATTCCATTAATAAGCATTGGGGGAAAAAAGAAAGTGAGACCTAATAACCCTAAAATATAAAGTATGGAAAACAAATTGCCAAAATAAATCTTAGGTAAAATTTACACACAGTGAAATGCACAAATCTTAAGTGCACAATTTGAAGAATACATGTATAACAAATGTACACACTCATGTAGCCACCATGCCAATCAAGATAGAGAACATTGGGCAGCCCGGGTGGCTTAGCGGTTTGGCGCTGCCTTCAGCCCAGGGCGTGATCCTGGAGTCCCAGGATCCCAGTCCCACATTGGGCTCCCTGCATGGAGCCTGCTTCTCCCTCTGCCTGTGTCTCTGCCTCTCACTGTGTGTGCCTCTCATGAATAAATAAATACAATCATTAAAAAAAAAGAATTTCTTAAAAAACAAAAAAAAAGATAGAGAACATTTCCATATCTCCAGAAAGTTCCCTTGGGGCTTTTCCTATCAATCCCCACCATTACCATCCCAGAGGCAACCATTGTTATGATTTTTATCACCCTAGAACACATTTGCCAGTTCTTGAACTTCAAATGAATGAAATCAGCATGTACTCTTTTATGTCTGGCCTCTTTTATTCAACCTAATTCTTTCCAGGTGTATCCATGCTATTGAGTACAGTTGTAGTTTATTCTTTTGTATTCCTTATTTGTTTCTCATTTTATGAATATATTACTATTTGTTTCTGCATTCTTTTTTGTGGACATACATGTTGGTTGTTCCTGGGCTTTGGCTACTATATTCATATTTGAATCATTATAAAAACATTTATTTTTGTTTCTAGTGAATAAATACCTAGGAGTGGAATGGCTGGGTCCTGTGGTTAAGTGTATGCTTCACTTTATAAGAAACTGCCAAAGTGGCTGCACCCTTGTTCATTTCCACCAGCAATGTCTGAGAGTTCTCATTTCTCTGCAACTTCAATGGCAGTAGGTATCATCAGTCTTTCTAATTTTAGCCATTGGCATCTCATTGTGAATTTAATATGCATTACTCCAGTGACCAATTATTTTGAGCATCTTCTTATTTGCCTATTTGCTACCCATGTATTTCAGTTGGTCAAGTACCTGTTCAAAATGTTTGCCATTTCCTTTTGGTTTTGTTCTTCATATTGAGTTGTAAGAGTTCTTTAGATATTCTGGGTTCAAGTCCTTAATCCAGTTGTTGAAAATTACTCTTTCCCTCCTTCTTACATTTTGGAGCTCTGTTATTAGGTGCCTACAGATTTAGGATAGCTGTGTCAAGAATTCTTAATGAATCAGCCCTTTAATCATCATGAAATATCCTTTATCTCTGATATTAATGTAGCCATCTCCACCTTTCTTAGGGTTAGTGGTTACATGGTGTATCTTTTTGTGTGCTTTACTTTCAACCTGTGTCTTTACATTTATTTTTTTTTTAGATTTTATTTATTTATTCATGATAGTCACACAGAGAGAGACAGAGAGGCAGAGACACAGGCAGAGGGAGAAGCAGGCTCCATACAGGGAGCCCGACATGGGATTCGATCCCGGGTCTCCAGGATTGCTCCCCGGGCCAAAGGCAGGCGCCAAACCGCTGCGCCACCCAAGGATCCCTGTCTTTACATTCAAACTGCATCTCTTGCAAACAGAATATGATTTGGTTTTCTGTTACCCAACTTTTCAAACTCTGCCTTTAGTAACATTTTATCCATTTTCATTTAAAATCATTATTAATGTGATAGTTATAGCTTTTAATTTCTAATTGTCTATCTAATCTTTGTTCCTGTGTTCTTTTTCTGCCTTTTGGATTAGTTCTTTTTTATTTATTATTATTTTTTTAGAATTCCATTTTATATAAAAAAAAATTCCATTTTATCTCCTTCTTTGGCTTTTTAGTTATCCCTTTCTGTATGTTATTGTTGTTTTTAAAATATTTTATTCATTTATTTTGAGAGAGAGAGAGCACGTGTGCGTGAACAGGGAGAGGGACAGAGAGAGAGGGAAAGAGTGAATCCCAAGCAGGCTCCACACTCAGAACAGAGTCGATGCAGGGCTCAATTCCACGACCCCAAGATTATGATCTGAGTCAAAATCAAGAGTCAGACACTCAACCAACTGGACACCACCCAGGCATCCCCAGTCTCTGTATGTTTTAGTGATTGCTCTAGAAATTATAAAACTAACCCTTAACTCACTTTAGCTTGAAATACTGTTTATCTCTTCACACATGATATAAGGACCTCCCACACATGTAACTCCCCTACATTTTCCCATCCTTTATGCAGTTAATACACTATGTTTTACTTCTACTTCTATGCTATAAACCTCACCATATATTGTTAGTTTTTTTTCTTTAACCACTAATTTCCTTAAATAAATCAAGAAAAGAAAAAAAAACACACAATCTTTTCATTTAGCTACATAGTTACACTTTGTGGTTCTCTTCATTTCTTCCTTTAGCTCTGAGTTTCTATCTGGTATCATTTCCCCTCCCATAAACAGTCTGTTACAATTGCATAGTGCATGTCTGCTAGAGACAAATTTTCTCTACTTTTATCAAAAGAGTCTTTATTTTACCTTCATTTTTTTCTTTTTTAGAGAGAGAAAGCATGCACATGAGTGAGCGGCAAGGGAGAGGGACAGAGAATTTTAAGCAGGCTTAACACACCCAGCATAGACCCCAACGCGAGGCTTGATCTCATGACCCTGAAGTCATGATCTGAGCCAAACCACGACCCTGAGGTCATGACCTGAGCCAAAACCTAGAGTCAGATGCTTAACCAATTGAACCATCCAAGGGCCCCTTACCTTCATTTTTGAAAGCGATTACACTGGGCATAGAATTCTAGGCTGACAGGTTGCATTTTCAGCCTTTCTTTACAGACACCTTTCTTTCTTTTTTCTTTTTTTTTTTAACAGACACCTTTCTATTGTCTTCTGGCTTCTACCTTTTCTAATCAAATATTGGCCTTTATTATTGTTCTCTTGCATGTTCTATCTTGTCTCTTTTTAACTTCTCTCTTTACCTTTGGTTTTCAGCAGCTTGACTCTGGTTTGCTTAGGTGTGATTTTCTTTGTATGTATCCAGCTTGTGCTTCATGAAGTTTTTTAATTGATGGATTAATGTTTTTCATTGAAGTTGGCAAATTTGGTTCACTTCCAGGGTATAGCCAAGTAAGCACTTAACGAACCTGACATTCCCACAGATAACAAGAACTCTAGACAAATATTTGTAAAGAGCACGAAGGTGAACAAAGGCAGATTCTGAAGAGGAGTTAAAAAAATTTTTTTTCATTAAAAGATTTTGTTTATTTATGCATGAGAGACACAGAGAGAGAGAGGCAGAGACACAGGCAGAGGGAGAAGCAGGCTCCATGCAGGGAGCCCGATGCAGGACTCGATCCTGGGACTCCAGGATCACACGCTAGGCTGAAGGCAGACACTCAACCGCTGAGCCAACCAGACGTCCCAAGGAGTTAAGAATTGTAAGAAGAGACTGGTACAATATGTCTTTCATTTTCACAGTCTGAGGTCAAGATATTTCAGTGTCATATGGTAAGTGCTCTGTCCAATCTAAAATTAATCTTTCTGGCTTGAAGAATCTGAAGACAGTATTTGGGACAAACACAGCTGGCAGAAAGTAAAGGAGAATTGTGAAAAGAAGAGATCCAGAGGAGTCCCAGATTCTGGTATAAATCTGCCTAAATCTCTGGCTGATCACTACATCATGCATGCAAGGACAGATTCAAAGCAGATAAAATAACTGAACTGATTATTTCAGTTGCTGTTCAAACGACAGAGTTTCAACCTGAGTGTACCAAACTAATTGCCTGGTTAAAAAATAACACAGAAAATCTCTCCAATATAATATCATTCACAAGGTCCAGATAAAATCTAAAATCCTCAACAGACAACAAACAGGAACACATGACCAATTTCAAGAGAAAAGAAAATCATCCAAGGTCAATCACCAGATGACCCAAATGTGGACATTAGCCCTTATAGTATTTTATTTCAAAGTAGCTATTTATGCCAACATAGTAAAGGATTTTCACATAAATTAAAAGATAAGAAATCTTAGCAGAGAAGTAGATACTTTGAAAAAGGAGCAAATGGGGACACCTCGGTGGCTTAGTGGTTGAGCAGACGCCTGCCTTTGGCTCACATCATGATCCCAGGGTCCTGGGATGGAGTCTCACATCAGGCTCCCCGCACGGAGCCAGCTTCTCCCCCTGCCTATGTCTTTGCCTCTCTCTGTGTGTCTCCCACGAATAAATAAATAATTAATCTTTAAAAAAGAAAAAGAAGCAAATGGAAAGTCTAGAAAGCAAAAATAAAATGTCTGAAACAAAAGATTCACCAGATGGGCTTACTAGCAGAATGGAATTGATAGAAGAAAATCAGTGAACTTGAAGGTACAGCAATAGAAATTATCCAATTTGAAAAATATGAAGACAACACATTTTAAAAACATGAGCAGAAAAAAATAAAATAAAATAAATAAAAACATGAGCAGAGCCTCAGAAATTTATGGGACAATATCAAAAAATCTTACATATATGTGAGACTTCAGCATTGTCCCACAAGTCTCTAACATTGTCAGTGCTTTTCAAAAAATAATTTCTATTCAATTTCAATGAATCTCCTCTCTGTTGAGTGATTCTGTTCAATGCTCTGTCCAATTTGCTTTTAAATTCATCCAATAGGGGCAGCCCGGGTGGCTCAGCGGTTTAGCGCCACCTTCAGTCCAGGGCCTGATCCTGGAGACCCAGGATCAAGTCCCATGTAGGGCTCCCTGTGTGGAGCCTGCTTCTCCCTCTGCCTGTGTCTCTGCCTCTCTCTCTCTCTCTCTCTCTCTCATGAATAAATAAATAAAATCTTTAAAAAAAAATCATCCAATGGGGACGCCTGGGTGGCCCAGTGGTTGAGCCTTTGGCTCAGAGTGTGATCCCAGGGTCCTGGGATCAAGTCCCAAAAAAAAGAAACCCCTTACACACTAGCAGACACTCCCCATTCTCCTTCTCCACAACTTCTGAGAACCACTAATCTACTTTGTGTGTGTGAGTTTGCTTATTCTGGACATCCCCATGTAAATGGAAACATAAATATATGGCCTTTTGTGTCTGGCTTCTTGCGCTTAGCATGTTTTCAAGGTTCATCCACCTGTAGCATGTAGTACTTTATTCCTTTTTATGGTTGAATAATGTTTCATTGTATGTACCTACTGCATTTTGTTTATCCATTCATGAATTGATGGACACTTGGGTTGTTTCTACTTTTTGCTTATTATGAATAAAACTCCTATGAACACGTGTTTCCATTTCTCTTAGCTATATGCCTAAGAGTGCAATTGCTGAGTCATGTGGTAAGTCTATGTTAGACTTTTTGAGAAACTACCAAACTGTTTTCCAAAGTGGCTAAGCCATTTTACATTCCCAGCAGCAATGTAGAAGGGATTCAATTCCTCCATGTCTTCATGAACACTTGTTATTGTTCATCTTTTTTCCCCATCTTGTTATTATAGGCATCCTAGTAGGTGTGACATGGAATCTTATTATGGTTTTAATTTGCATTTCCTTAGTGGCTAATGATATCAAGCACCTTTTCACGTGTGTATTGGTCAGTTGTGTATCTTCTCTAGAGAAACACTTATTCAAACCGCTTACTCATTTTTTAATTGGGCTATTTGTATTTTTAGTGTTGAGTTGTAAGTTATTATTTATATTCTGTTCATTAAATCTTTGTCAGATATATGATTTCCAAACATTTTCTTCCATGCTGTGGGTTGTCTTTTTACCTTCTTGATGGTATCCTTTGAAATAGTTTTTAATTTTTTAATGTAAATAGGATTTCTTTCTTTTTAAGTTAGTTTTTTTGCTATCAGACTTAAGACCCTAGAGCAAGAGTCACATGCTCTCCCGACCGAGCCAGCCAGGTACCCCAAAGCAGTTTCTAATTTTTTTTTAAAGATTTTATTTATTTATTCATGGAAGACACACAGAGAGAGAGAGAGAGAGAGAGAGAGGCAGAGACACAGGCAGAGGGAGAAGCAGGCTCCCTGCAAGGAGCCTGATGTGGGACTCAATCCTGGGTCTCCAGGATCACACCTTGGGCTGAAGGCAATGCTAAACCCCTGAGCCACCCAGGCTGCCCAGCAGTTTCTAATTTTGACAGAATTAAATTTGTCTATTTTTTTCTTTGCTGTTTATGCTTTAAGGTGTCATCTAAAAAGCCATTGTCACATTCAAAGTCAAACAAATTTGCACCTAAGTTTTCTTCTCTAAGAGTTTTATAATTTCAGAGCTTATGTACTCTATGATTCATTTTGAGTTAATCTTGTGTATGGTGTGAGATAGGGGTCTAATTTTATTCTTTTGCAGGTGGATATCTAGTTGTCCCAGCACTATTTGTTGAAAAGACTATTCTTTCCCTACTGAATGATCTTGGCACCCTTGTCAAAAATCAATTGACTATAAATGTACTGGTTTATTTCTCAACTTTTCCCATTCTATTGGTTAATATGTTTATCTTTTTGTTAGTACAAACTGTCTTCATTACTACAGCTTTGTATTAACCTTTGAAGTTGGGAGGTATGAACCCTCCAACTTTGTTCTCCTTTTTTTAAAAAAGATTTTATTTACTGGGCAGCCCCGGAGGCTCAGCGGCTTAGCGCCGCCTTCAGCCCAGGGTTTGATCCTGGAGACCGGGAATCGGGTCCCGCGTGGGGCTCCCTGCGTGGAGCCTGCTTCTCCCTCTGCCTGAGTCTCTGCCTCTCTCTCTCTCTCTCTCTCTCTCTGTGTGTGTATGTCTCTCATGAATAAATAAATAAAATCTTTTTAAAAAAAGAATTTATTTACTTATTCATGAGAGACACACAGAGAGAGGCAGAGACACAGGCAGAGAGAGAAGCAGGCTCCCTGCAGGGAACCCGATGTGGGACTCGATCCCAGGACCCCGGGATCATGATCCAAGCTGAAGGCAGACGCTCAACTGCTGAGCCACCCAGGTGCCCTGCCCTGTTCTCCTTTTTCAGGATTGTTTTGGCTATTTGGTATCCCTTAATTTCCATGTGAATTTTAGAAAGTTTGTCCATTGGAGGGGGCGGGGAGCAAAGTCCAACTGGACTTTTTATAGGGTCTGATTTGAATCTGAAGTTCAACTGAGTAGTGTTGGAGTATTGACATCTTCACAATATTAATTTCCAATCCATGAATGTCTTTCCATTTATTTAGGTCTTCTTAAATTTCTTGCAGTGACATTTAATAGTTCTCAGTTTAATGAATCTTTCATTTCTTTTGTTAAATTTATTACTAAGTATTTTGTTCTTTTAATGCAATTGTTAATTTCTTTTTAGATTGTTCCTGGCTAGTGAAACAAATACAATTGACTTTTGTATATTAACATTGTATCCTTGTGGAATTCTTATTAGCTTTACTAATTTTTTATGGATTTCTTGGGGTTTTCAATATACAAGATCATGTCATCCTCAAATATAGTTTTAATGGTTCCATTCCAGTCTGGGTGACTTTATTTGTATTTCTTCCCTAATTGCCCTGTGTAGAACTTCCAATAGAGGATTGAATGGAATGGTGAAGGCAGACATCCTTTTCTTGTCCCTGGTCTTAGGAACCTCTCAGTCTTTTATCATCATGTATATTGTTAAGCCGTGGGTTTTTGTAGATGCCCTTTATCAGGCTGAGAAAGTTTTGCTCCATTCCAAGTTTGTTGAGCATTTATCATATAAAGGGGTACTGAGTTTTGCCAAATGCTTCTTCTGCATCTCTTGAGTTGATCACATGGGTTTTATAGACAATCTTCTTTTTTTAAGATTTTATTTATTTGAGAGAAAGAGAGCATGCCCACAAGTCGGGGTAGGGGCTGAAGGGGAGGGAGAAGCAGACCCTCACTGAACACAGAACCCAACATGGGGCCTGAGCTCAGGACCCCGAGATCATGACCTGAGCAGAAGTCAGACACTTAACTGGGCTGAGCCACCCAGGCACCCCTGTAGACAATATTTTAAACCGAAAAAACTCACTAATTTTCAAATAGTTTAGTATACTATTTTTGTGATACACATACATATATTAACATTTTCTTTCTTAGGAAACCTGACAAGTTGGTCACTTACATGAAGCATTATAAAATAAAGGCAAAGCTAATTGCCTTTCAGCAAAATACAGTGTATGCACCAACTGCCAATATCAGAAATACTACTTAGTGGTTGTCAATTACATGCACTGAACTATGAAACAAAATTCACATACTGTGTTGTTTTGCAGATGACACCTGGCCTTTGGTAATCAGAAGTAAGGATTTCCCATAAATAAAAACCACATCAGGGTATTTAGTGGTTAATTATTCTTCTCCAGCTGTGACATGGTATTATTAAAAGCATTAAGGACCTGGGATTATGCTAGAATTGATTTGGATGTCAAAGAATGCACAAGTTTCCTTTTAAGAAGATTGCTTTGTGGCCACAATTACTTCAAAATGCAACTACATTCAAATAATCTGACATATCATGCTATAGCAATTACAAAAGTGTAATTTTTGACACATGGCAATTTTATGTTAGTCGAATTTAAAACGCTAAAAGATGGGAACAACGTTCTTTTGTTAAGCTTAGAGCACTGCAAAATGTAAGTAATGGTTTTTGATGAACATAATCAGCCTATTACACAGCATTCTAAATCAGAAAGACTTTTGGAAATACAAATCTAAAGAAGGCAATTCCTTCTCCAAATTACAAAATTCTGGTAAATCAATACAATACTTTTTTTTTCAGTACACTGTAATACAATAAAACTATGTTGCAATTGTTGGAATCATATATCACCTCAATAATCATTTTGACTACAAAAATATCATTTAAGGGGCACCTGAGTGGCTCAGTGGTTGAGCATCTGCCTTCAGTTCAGGTCGTGATTCCAGAGCCCTGGGATCGAGTCCTGCATCGAGTTCCCCACCGGGAGCCTGCTTCTCCCTCTGCCTATGTCCCTGCCTCTCTCTGTGTGTCTCTCATGAATAAATAAATAAAACTTTTCAAAAAAATACCATTGAAGCACGAAATCAAATTACTATCTTTTCATCAGTTGTTTTCTACAAATTAGTATGGTTTTTTTAAATTATATAACGCCTTCTTTTAGAATGCATTCCACCTTGTAAGCTGCTGAGTTAACACAGCAGAGCAATTACGTATATATAAAATGTGCTCCATCTCCTGCTGCAGTTGGCCCCAAACCACTCGTGAAAAGCTTTAAAATTCTACTTTGAGAAGCTCAAACGTGCCAAATAACAAATTAATTTTTTCAAATATTGGTAAGTCTTCCATAAATAGGGGAACCCTGAATGTAGATGATCACATATGTAGGGTTTTTTTTTTTTTTTTTTGAGCCAACATAACCTATTCCAATTCAAGTATCATTGACTTATTTTTCTTGCTTTTCTCTACTGACTAGTACTGCTTATGGAAGGTTGAATTGAAGTGGCAATAGTGAGCATACTTTTCTTGTCCCTAAATTTAAATAGGTGCTTTCAATATTTCTCTTTTGAAAATTATATTACAGTTTTTCCATAGATACTCTATCAGGTGAAAGAAGTTCCCTTCTATTTATTATTTGCTAGGGATTCATAGCATGAATAGATTTGAAAAGTATGGAACATTTCTTTTTTCATCTATTGAGATGCTCAGGTGGTATTTCTTTGTTAAAGGTTTATTTTTTAATTGTATTTTTAAGCAATCTCTACACCCAGTGTGGGGCTTGAGCTCACAACCCCAAGATCAAGAGTCACCTGCTCCACCCACTGAGCTAGCCAGACACCCCTGGTGTTTCTTCTTTAAAATGATGATGTGATGAATTAGATTAATATTTTTTCAATGTTAAAAACCTAGTAGTCTTTTTTTTTTAAGATTCTATTTATTTACTTGACAGAGAGCACAAGCAGGGGGAGCAGCAGAGGGAGAAGGAGAAGCAGGCTCCCCACTGAGCAGGGAACCCAATGCAGAGCTCAATCCCAGGACCCTGGGATCTTGACATGAACTGAAGGCAGGTGCATAATGGACTGAGCCACACAGGCAGTCCCAAAACCTTGCATTCTAAATAAATAAATAAATAAATAAATAAATAAATAAATAAATAAATAATAAATAAATAAATAAATAAATAAATAAATAAATAAATAAATAAAAAACTTGTAGTTTTGAAACAAGCCATGTCTTGCTCTAACATATTCATTTTTATGCATATCATTGGATTCTTTTGACAGAGATGTTTTTTATACCTACACCCATAATTTGGAAGAAGATGGCCCTCTGCCTTTATCCTATGGCCCTTGCTTTGTTTTGCATTGACCTTATACTAACCTTATAGAGTCTGTGCATACTGTTCCTTTTTCTCTTTCTCTATTTCTCGGAAGAGCATGTATTACGCTTTTGTGTAATTCCTTGAATGTCTAACAGAATTTATCTATAAAGCTGTTGTGAATGTTGTCATTTTATTATTCTTTAAAAGATTTTATTTATTTATTCATGAGAGACACACAGAGAGAGGCAGAGACACAGGCAGAGGGAGAAGCAGGCTCCATGCAGAGAGCTTGATGCAGGACTCGATCCTGGGAACCCGGGATCACTCCCTGAGCCAAAGGCAGACGCTTAACCGTGGAGCCACCCAGGCATCCCATGAGTGTTGTCATTTTAGAAAGATTTAAAATGCTGTTCAAGAACAAGGCAGTGAACTAGAAACAAACCCTCTCTTTAAACTGTATTTCCATCTCCCATTGAAAAGGACAGATGGGGGGCGGCACCTGAGTGGCTCAGTCGATTAACCATATGATTCTTGGTTTAGGCTCAGGTCATGATCTCTGGGTCCTGAGATCAAGCCTCATGTGGGCTTCACGCTCAGCAGAGCTTGCTTCAGATTCTCTCTCCCTCTCTCTCTTTCCCTCTCTGCCCCTCTCCCTGTTCACTTTCTCTCTCTCAAACTAAATAAATAAAATATTTTTGAAAAGGACCAATGGGTAAATAGGCAATCGCTCTGGTGGGATAAGCCCAGAGGACCATGAATGATAGAGGAACCCCTAACCCAGATTCAGCAGAGGAAATACCTAAAAGATGCATAGGAGTCAGGTGGATGAAACGAAAGAGGAAGGTTGTTCTTTAGGGAGAGGGGCAAAGACCTAGATACAAGAGAGAAGAGGACTTGTCCTTCGAAGATGGGTCATTTCGTCTGGCAGCAGAAAAAGTGTAAGAGAGGAGACAAGAGAGAAGTCTGCATCCTAAAACACTGGGTGGGCCTTGATAAGGAACTGAGTGTGCCTGAGAGGAATGAGGAGCCCTTGTGAACTGCTGAAGGGTTTTAAGCAGGACGATGACATAAGCAAATGTGTCAGTTAGAAAAACCACTCTTAAAAAAAAAAAAAAAAAAAAGAAAAACCACTCTTGACTGTTAAGTGGAAAACGTGTTGGAAACTGGCAGAGTGAAACTTCAGGCAGGGAAATCAATTAGGAGATTTATGATGATCCACGAGAAACACAATGGTGGCATAAGCCACGATGGCGGCAGTAGGCAGTGGGATAAAGAGAAATGTATTATATCTTTTATTGATTTGTTGTTGCTGTGTTAACCTAGTCACATATTAAACATAATAACAGATCTTTTGGCATTTATCGTTTAAGGTAGACATTGAATTAAAAAAAAAAAACAGGGGCGCCTGGGTGGCTTAGATGGTTGGGTGTCTGCCTTCCAGTCGGATCATGATCTCCAGGTCCTGGGATTGAACCCTGTGTTGGGCTCTCTGCTTAAAGGGAAGTCTGCTTCTCCCTCTCCCTCTGCCCCTCCCCCCTGTTTGTGCTTTGTCTCTCTCTCTCTCTTTTTTTAAGATTTATTTACTCATGAGAGACATAGAGAGAGGCACAGATACAGGCAGAGGGAGAAGCAGGCACCCCACAGGGAGCCTGTTGTGGCGCTCGATCCCAGGATCCCAAGATCATAACTTGAGCCACAGACAGCCAACCTCTGAGCCACCCAGGTGCCCCAAGAATTAGTATTTTATTAAAAACATTTTTAAGGGGACACCTGGGTGGCTTAGCAGTTGAGTGCCTGCCTTTGGCTCAGGGTGTAATACTGGAGTCTGGGGATCGAGTCCCACATCGGGCTCCCTGCACTGAGCCTGTTTCTCCCTCTGCCGGTGTCTCTGCCCCTCTCTCTATGTCTCGAATGAATGAATGAATGAATGAATGAATGAATGAACGGATTAAAAAAACATTTTTTAGGGACGCCATATACCACCTGTTTATCCCTTCACTGGTTGATGGCTGGGTTATTTCCATTTTTTGGCTATTACGAATAATATTGCCATGAACATTTGTGTACAAGAGTTTACATAGACATGTTTACAATTCATTCTGAGGAACTACCAAACTTTTTCCAAGGCAGATGCACCATTTCACATTCCAAGCAGCAGTGTATGAGGAGTCTATTTTTTCTCACCAATGCTTGTTATTGTCTGTCTTTTAAATTATAGCCATCCTTGTGTGGATATGAAGTGGCATTTCATTGCTTTTTTTTTTTTTAACTTTGTTTTTTCTTTAGTAATCTACATTCAACGTGGGGCTTGAACTCAGGATCCTAAGATCAAGAGTCACATGCTTTTCCGACTGAGCCAGTCAGGTGCCTCATGTGTTTTTTGTGTGTTTTTTCTTTTTAATTTTATTTATTCATTTGAGAGGGAGAAAGACAGGGGCACCTGGGTGGCAGGTGGGTCTCTGTCCTCTTTATCATTTCTAGAAGTGTTCATTTGTGCCTCTTATTTTCCTTATTTTTTGCCACAGGTTTATTTTGATAGATAATAAGGCAGGAACAAGGCCACTTGCCCTTCTTGTTCCCTTGTTCCTGCCTTATTGTTTATGTTTGGAGGTTCTTTAATTTCTGCTCTGATTTTGGTTATTCCTATCTATTTTCTCTGCATTCACTCTGATTCTCTTTTACTAAGTCTCTAAGATTATTAGTTCCCAGTTTCTTATTTTAAATAAATCCTATTTTCAAATACATTTATGGCTGTATATTTTTAAAGCATTCCTAACAGCCACAACCTACAGTTGTTTTTTGTGTTGTGTTGTTTTGATAGAAAGTGGGGAGGGGTAAAGGGAGAGGAAGAGAGAGAATCTTAAGCAGGCCCTATGCCTCACAACCCTGAGATCATGACCTGAGCCAAAATTAAGAGCTGGACACTTAACCGACTGAGCCATCCAGATGCTACCAGGCTTCAGTTTTTATGTTTAGTATCTGTATTAGCTTCCAGTGGCTGCTATAACAAGTGATTGCACACTTGGTGGCTTAAAACAACAGAGTTGGGCAGCCCCGGTGGCACAGCGGTTTAGTGCCACCTGTAGCCTAGGGTGTGATCTGGAGACCCTGGATCGAGTCCCGCCTCGGGCTCTCTGCATGGAGCCTGCTTCTCCCTCTGCCTGTGTCTCTGCCTCTCTCTCTCTGCATCTCTATGAATAAATAAATAAAATCTTTAAAAAAAATTAAAACAACAGAGTTTTTTTTCTCCCACAGTTCTGAAAAACCAAAATTCATCTCTTTTTTGATATTCTCTACTTGATGAGTGACTGTCATACTTCCTTTAATTATTTACTCCATTTAATTATTTAAATATGTGTTCCTCTAGTTCTTTGAACATTTGATAGCTGATTTAAAATCTTTATCTACTAAGTCCAGCACCTGGGCCCCTTCCAGCAGTTTCTAGTTACTGCTTTTCTCCTGTGTTTGGGCTACTCTCCTGTTTCTCTGCATGTCACACACACCAGAGTTGGCATGTCAGCTCCACCATGTATTAGCTATGTGATGAAGAGCAAGCTACTTGACCTCTCTGAGCCTCATTTTACCCAAATGTGAGCTAGAAACTCCCCTGTGGGAAGGATTACATGAGATCTGTCTTGAGGTACCTGGGCTGAAGTCGGTCGGTTGAGCGTCCAACTCTTGATTTTATGCTGGAGCTTCTCAAGTTCCCCTGTGGCCATCTTGTGTCCTAGATCTCCTTCTCAAAACTGCAGCTGGTCACTTTCTTGCCCCAAACGGCATTGAAGCCTTAGGCGGCCATGACATTGGCCTTCCCCCAATTGTTTGCCACTAATTGATATTATTTTCAACACTGCCTCTCACCATGAGTTTTGTTTGGTTTCATTTTGTTTTTGCAGAGCTCCAAATCAGGTCAGCCCCTCCAGCGGCAGTGAGGCTGCCAGTTTTCATGGCCACCGTGTCCTGGCCTTCGGGGGTGGGGGGAGGGAAACAGGAGTCACCTGAAGATTAAATGTCACCAATACCACCATTATTACTGAGATTCTCAAGTTTTTGTCAAGTAAATGCTTTTCAATTTGCTGTCTGCCTCTGGTTAACGTTCAGGATACTGAAATGATTATTTTTTTATAATTCTGCCAGTTTTTACCATTGCTCTTTTGAGCCAAGACCTTGCCAAGAAGTGACCCTTGCCTGGGCCACTAGCCCTTCTTGTTCCTCAATCCTTACAATACTCTAAATACAAGTTTCATCTTCCTCGAGTACATCATTAAGAATTCTTTTTTTTGAAGATTTTATTTATTTATTCATGAGAAACACAGAGAGAGAGAGAGAGAGAGGAGCAGAGACCAGGCAGAGGGAGAAGCAGGCTCCACGCAGGGAGCCCGACATGGGACTCGATCCGGGGACCCCAGGATCACGCCCTGGGCTGAAGGTGGCGCTAAACCGCTGAGCCACCTGGGCTGCCCTATTTTTTTTTTTTTTTTAAGATTTTATTTATTGGGGATCCCTGGGTGCCTCAGCAGTTTAGCGCCTGCCTTTGGCCCAGGCCGTGATCCTGGAGTCCTGGGATCAAGTCCTACATCGGGCTCCCAGCATGGAGCCTGCTTCTCCCTCTGCCTGTGTCTCTGCCTCTCTCTGTCTCTCTATGTCTATCATAAATAAATAAATAAATAAATAAATAAATAAATAAATAAATAAATCTTTTAAAACAAGATTTTATTTATTTATTCATGAGAGAGAGAGAGGCAGAGACACAGGCAGAGGGAGATATCATTAACAATTCTTGCAGAAAGGATCCGTGAGAGGGAAAATCTTTTTTTATACTTTTTTCTGCATATTGCTACCGCAGAAATCGACACAGACCTATCGTTCATTATGTTTAGGAGTCACAGTGTTTCCTCATTTCTTGAGAAATCAGGCCTCGACAATTCCAGAAAACGTTAGTCGTTCTATCAGATATACTACCTCCACCTTCGTTCTCTGAACTACACTCTCTGGAAACTATTAGATAGATGCTGAATATTCTGTGTCTCCTAACTTCTTTTTAATATTTCTTTCATCATTTCAGCTCTCTGCACTCACTGAAATCTCATATTGCACCTCACTAATCCTCTCTTCCACAGTGTTCAGTCTGCTGGTCAATCCATGTGTCAAGGGTTTCACTGGGGTATTTGTTTTGATGACCACATTTGTCGTTTGTAGATACCCTGTTTGGTTCTTTATCAAATCCATGGAGTTTTATGGTGTTTGTTTTCTTAGGGTTTGGGTTTCTTATTTTATGTCATTTTTTTTAATGACTTGTTAGAGAGAGCATGTGCATGAGCAAGGGGAGCAGCAGAGGGAGAAGGAAAGAAAAGGAGAGAGAATCCTCAACCAGACTCCCCACTCATCTCAGAGCCCGACATGGGGCTCTATCTCAGAATCCTCAGATCATGACCTAAGCTGAAACCAAGAGTTAGACATTCAAACAACTGAACCACCCACATACCCCTAATTTTATGTCTTTAATCATTATAAACATACTGAATTTTAGTCTCCCTTTCATGCTGTTGTGTAATCTTGAGTTTAGGGGGTGAGGGGGGTTTCAGATTGTCCTAATTGTTGTACCTCTGAGTCTCACGTGTGGAAATTTATCTCTTCAAGGGCTTTGACAGTTCTTTAATTTTTAAATTTATAATCGATTCATTGGGAGCCCTGGTGGCTCAGCAGTTTAGCGCTGCCATCAGCCCAGGGTGGGATCCTGGGGGCCGGGATCGAGTCCCATGTCCGGCTCCCTGCATGGAGCCTGCTTCTCCCTCTGCCTGTGTCTCTGCCTCTCTCTCTCTCTCTCTCTCTCTCATGCATAAATAAATAAAATCTTTTTTAAAAAATCAATTCATTAATATATAGTATATTATTAGTTTCAGAGGTAGAGTTCAGTGATTCATCAGTCTTACATAATACCCAGGGTTCATTACATCACATGTCCTCCTTAATGGCCATCACCCAGTTACCCCATTCACCCACCTCCCTCCTCTCCAGCAACCCTCAGTACGTTTCCGAGAGTTAAGTCTCTTATATAAAATAAAGAAAAAAAAAAAAAAAAGAGGCTCTTCTCCCTCTCTGATTTGTATTATTTTATTTGACATTTAAGTGTAAACTCATCATTTGTGGGGTTTGTTTTTTTTTTTCATTTTATTTTGAGAATCCTTTACAGTCTAGGGGCACACCTTCTGGGCTCCCATTCACCCCTAATCCTTACTTTTTTTTTCCTTCTTCAGGAGTATCTTTTTTTTTTTTTTTTTTTTTTTTTTAGGAGTATCTTTATTTCTGTTGATTTCTTGGCTTGCAAGCTACTGAACCACTCCTGTGGAATGAGCTAGAATCCCACACATGTGAAACCAGGTCAAGAGCTTTGAATTCTCACACTGAGGTGAACAAACTTGCTTATTACCCCCTGGTAAGCACATTATCTCTAGTTAGTCCTTTCACTGACAGTGGCCTTTCAAGAGTCAATTTAATAGGGTTCTTGGATACAATTTCCATTTTAGGGGGCTTGCTAGGTGTGGAACCCCTAAGATCAAGACCTGAGCTGAGATCACAAGTCAGATGCTCAACCAACTGAACCACCCAGGAGCCCCTATAATTTCCATTTTAGGTTGGGTCAGGGCTGCCATATTTAGCCCCCCAAAATGTATGTGTATGTGTGTTTATGTATGTAATGCATATATCTGTCTACACACACATACACACACATACGCAAGTGGGCATCCTGTATTATCCTGCCCTTTTTTCTGGCAACCCTAGTGTGGGGTCTCATCTCCCATCACTCCTGGCTACTGACCTTCATTGACACTTAAGGGGATTATCAACATTATCAACTCATTGGCTATCATCTACCCTGTTTAGTCCCTTCTTTGTTCCTAGACTCCTGGGATTTCTGTCATGGGAGCTCAGCTGTGTATTTAAAATAAAATTTTAAAATTTTATGAAACATTTCAAAGAATTTCACTAGCAGGGTTTTCTGGGTATCTTAGCCTGCCAACTCAAAGACATATGGGGAGGTTCTTCAGAAGAATAAGCTTCATAGCCCCACTTGTCCTGCCAAAATTCTGATACAGCCTGCTAGGGAGAATGCCAAGATCTGGGTGGAGCTGGGGCCAGAAATGAGGTGTTGATGGGGATTGTTCCTATGTAATTTGAAAGCAACACACAATTTAATTCTTGATTCAATTCCTAGTGTCTTAGATTTTTGTATCCCCAATGCCCAAGGAATGCAGCTTTATGGCCACTAGGACAGATTGGATAATGTATGTTGAATGAATGAATGCTCAAATGCATGACTATTTATTTGCCAACTCTTTGTGGTCAGCAAAATGCCCATTGTGTGCGTCTGATATGTGATCAAACTAGATAGTACCTGACAGCCCCCAGCACACAGTAACTGCTCAATAAAAAGGCCATTTTTCCCTTCCCCTGAAACAGGAAGGAGTTGCTCTCTATGCCCCATAGGCTGGGCAGGCTCAGATCACACTCATCCCAGGGTGTGGACAGCCTGCATTCCTGCCTTGGCCCATGTCTCTGACCATCTTGATGGAAGTCAAGTGGGAACTCTGTGGGTTGGCCTAGATTCCATCTTGTGGATTTGGTCCTGCAAGTGCATGATGAATAAGCCCAGGGAGCTGTATCAGGCCCCACCTGTTTATCTGTTGAGGGTGTGGCGCAGAATTGAGGATTAGGAACACCCTGAGTGACAATCAGGACCCCTATGGCCTCTTTTGCCCCTTAAAGCCTTGGCTCTCCTCCACTCCCTCCCACCTCCCCCACTCTGTCCTCAGACTCTCAGACTCTTTCCTGACCCTCAGACTCTCCCTGGAGGGTTCCTCCTCTGGCAGGGCTGCCTACCTCAGGACTTCAAGCTCACCCTCCAGGTCTCCAGGCCAGACACGGACTTCCCTTCCCCCAGCATCCTGCTCTTCTTCTGTGATTCCACCTTCAGAGTGTCCATCAGTGGCTCACACAGGACACTTGGGAGTCGCCCTGGACTCCACCCTCCCTTTCCTGAATCTGGTTACTCATTAAGTCTCCTAGATGGAGTCTACCTCTAGGTGCTTCTGCAGTCAGGCCTCTCCATTGCCCTGAGGTCAGCCCCGGCACCACCCTCCGCCTGTCACACCTCCTCACTCACCCAGGGATGGCGGCCCCTGAACCTGATCAGAGCTTCTGTCTTGATTTGTCTGCTTCCAACAGTGTTTTGCTTTGCTTCTGCTTTTAAATGCACCAACACTATAAACTAGATTTCTCATATAAAGAAAGAATTCTGGATGCTCTTGAGAAGTTCCCTGGACCCACATGCATTTTTGTCCCCCTTGGAGGGAATATCAGCTGTCCCTAAGTGGTGGATCTTCCCTCTCACCAGGGGAGATCACAGACCTCAACCAGGCTTCCTTGCCCCTCAAGGCACTTGAGACTAAAGCTCTTTTCTCCAGCCCATCACTGCCCTCTCTGCTCCCACTGATATGCCAGGGTTGTCTGGACCGTTCGGTGGCTTGCTCAAGCCCCTGTAGACAAAATCAGCCTCCTCAACACTCAAGGCCCTTCCTCATTCCACCCAGGCCACCTCTCAGGCCTCACCCCAGTGCTTCTGAAACCCTCCCAGATCCCAGAAATCCCAAGCAGACCCCGCTCTCCTAGGGTCATTCTGCATATCAACTGGGTTTTTGGTTCTCCTTAGTTTACAAGTGGCTATACACAAAAGTAAATACACTGAGTATAAAACACTGTCCCAATGGGCTGTCGTTGAGATTTTTCCCAAACTTCGTATTATGATAAATTGCAAACATTAAGAAAAGTTGAAATAATGCGTTCATGAGCCCCTTATGCCCACCATCTATATTCAACGATTGTTAACATTTGCCTGGGTGTATATAGGGCTGATTGGTTGGTTTTGCTGAGCCAGTCAAAATTTCCAAAGATCATAACATTTCACTTCCTGACCACAGTGAATACTTCAACATGTATCACCTAAAACTCCATCCTCTCCAAAACCACAATCCCAGGGCTCAGTTAGTAGAGCACGTGATGCTTGATCTCAGGGTTGTGAGTTCGAGCCCTATGTTGTTGCAGAGATTACTTTACAAAATAAAATCTTACAAAATAAAACCCACAACCCCATTATCAGACTCGAGAATTAACAGTTAACTCCCAGCATTATCTAATTTCTAGTGCCTAGTTAAGTTTCCCCAATTGTCTCAGAAAAGTATTTTATAGCTGTTTTTGTTTCATTGGTCACAAAAGAAACCAGTCAAAGATCTGGGGCTACTTTGCCTGTTAGGTATTTTTATTCTCCGTTACTCTGAAACACAGCCCCCACCAATCCTTTTCTCCATGACTTTTTTTTTAAGATTTTATTTATCTATTTGAGATGGAGATAGAGAAAGAGTGTAGAGCACAAGAGCAGGGCATGGGGCAGATGGAGAAGCAGACTCCCCACTGAGCAGGGAGCCCAATGCAGGACTCGATCCCAGGACCCTGGGATCATGACTTGACCCAAAGGCACACTTAACCGACTGAGTCACACTCTCTCTGACTTTTTTTTTTAATTTTTTTTAAACTTTTATTTATTTATGATAGGCACACAGTGAGAGAGAGAGAGGCAGAGACACAGGCAGAGGGAGAAGCAGGCTCCATGCACCGGGAGCCCGACATGGGATTCGATCCCGGGTCTCCAGGATCGCGCCCTGGGCCAAAGGCAGGCGCCAAACCGCTGCACCACCCAGGAATCCCTCTCTCTGACTTTTTAAAAGCAACCAGGCCAATTATCTTATATGTAGTCCCACCTTCTGGATCTGTTGTTTCTCTGAGGCATTCTTTAACTCCTTCCTCTATCCCCTGCATTTCGTGTAAACAGGAAGAGAAGTACAATACACAGGGTTGAGTGGGCTTACATTAAACTTTCCGACAGGAATATCTCACGGGTGGTATACACAGGGAAAAGGGGTCCGATGTATCCTCATGTTTAGACTGTTATGTGGAACCAAGAGGTGGACATTCCAGGGGAACAGGAAAAGCTGTGGACAGAGGCCTGAGCTGCTGAGTGTGGTAGGGGCTGCCTTGTGAGGTGGTGAGCTCCTCATCACTGGGAGCATTCCAGCAGGGGCTGGAGGATCACCAGGTATACAGATGCAAAGTCTCTTGCTTTGGTTAAGAGTACCACACAACCCTTCACTCACTCCAGCTGCATCCTTTAACGAGTGTTTTTAGTTGTCACAACAACTGCAAATGTTGATAGTGGATGCGGACAGTCTTGGGACACCTGAGACAGTGTCGTAAAAAGGACTGTATCACTCAAGATGCTATTAAAAACTTCTGGGTAAGGACAGAGGCAATTAGAACTATTTTTCCGACAATAGCTTTACAGAACTGAGTTTGCAGAAGAGAATCATGATGTTTAAAGCCAATGTGTGGCTGCCGTTGTGACCCCTCCCTGGGATTCTAAGGCACCAAGAGACACATGTGAAAACCACTGTGCTGAGGAGTCTGGGATCCAGACATTTCTGAAAATCTCTATCACAGGAGAGGGACAGTCCAGTCTAAGCCCCCCCACCCCCGGCCACCATCACCCCGCTTTGGGGACCTGCAGGCAAGTGCTGGCCTTCTCTGGCTCAGGTGAGAGGACAGCAGTGCCCACCTGCTCTTACAAGGATCCCAGGAAGCAGGGACCAGCCAGTGTCTGGACGTATACTGCGTCCTGAGGCTAAACCTGAATAGCACTTACTCTCTTGAATAAGAAATGTGGAAAAAAAAAAAAAAAAAAAAAGGGATCCCTGGGTGGCGCAGCGGTTTGGCGCCTGCCTTTGGCCCAGGGCGCGATCCTGGAGACCCAGGATCGAATCCCACATCAGGCTCCCGGTGCATGGAGCCTGCTTCTCCCTCTGCCTGTGTCTCTGCCTCTCTCTCTCTCTCTGTGTGACTATCATAAATAAATAAAAATTAAAAAAAAAAAAAAAAAAAGAAATGTGGTAGAAGGGCGCCTGGGCAGCTCAGTCAGTTAAGTATCTTTGGCTCAGGTCATAATCCCAGTGTCCTGGGATGGGGTCCCACATACAGCTCCCTGCTTGGTGGGGAATCTGCTTCTCCCTCTCCCTCTGCTGCTCCTCCTGCTTATGCTTGCTCTCTCTCTCTCTGTCAAATAATTTAATTTAATTTAATTTAATTTAATTTAATTTAATTTAATTTAATTAAAACAAAAAAAAGAAATGTGGTAGAAAATTCAAAAGGGACCTCCCCTTTCTTATACAACCATCCCCAGCAGATGGAGACATATTCTGTCCCCAGCACATAAGTTTTGAGGGACACACACTCCTCTGTGCCTTGCTTCTTTCCATCTCATAATCTCAGAGATGACGTCATTCCCACACATGAAATGGTTTCTCATCCCTTTTACACAACTGCTTTTTAAGTAAAATACACACACACACACACAGAAAGTGCTCATGTCGTCAGGGAAAAGCATCGTGCTCCCCTCCATGTAACTACCATCCTGACTTCTGACACTACAGTTTTACTCTCATTTGTATTTTATGTAAATAGGACTCAGGATATTTTCTCTTCCATCTGGCTTCTCTTCCTCGCCATCATGTCTGTGAAATTCATCCATGTCGTGTGTAGCTGTAACTGATTCGTCTTCTCTTCTGCAAGCTACTCCATTCAATGAATATGTGACAACGGATTTACCCATTCTACTGTGGATGGGCATCTGGGTGGGTTCTGAGGCTTGGTTATAACAGTGCTGCTGTGCACAGTCTACAGACAGGCTCGACTTAGGGTTTTTTTCAATTTTATGATGGTGTGAGAGCAGGACGCGTTCAGTAGAGACTGTACCTGGAATTTAGAATGTGGATCTTTTCCCATCAGGATGCTCCTCTCTCATGATGCTGGGTCGTGGCATCATCTGCAACAATCACAAGGGTAAGGAACCTCTGCGCTGACAGCCCTCCTGTGCCCAGACAACCACTTTGCTTCTCACTTTCTGGACAGCTTGCACTACATCACATGAGAGAGCCAACACTTCATAATAAAATGAGCTTTGCATTAGAGGATTTTGCCCAAATGTGAGCTAATGTGAGTGTTCTGGGCACATTCAAGGTCAGCTAGGCTAAGCCATGATGTTCGGGAGGTTAGGTGCATTTTCCACTTAAAGGATCTTTTCAACGTACAAAGGGTTGATCAGGGTGTTACCCCATAGCAAGTCAAGGAAGATCTGTGTACCTGTCTTTTGATGAACAAAAGTCTGTTAGGGGGGATCCCTGGGTGGCTCAGCGGTTTGGCGCCTGCCTTTGGCCCAGGGCGCGATCCTGGAGTCCCGGGATCGAGTCCCACGTCGGGCTCCCTGCATGGAGCCTGCTTCTCCCTCTGCCTCTCTCTCTCTCTCTCTCTCTCTCCTCTGTGTCTATCATAAATAAATAAATAAATCTTAAAAAAAAGTCTGTTAGGTATTTCTGATAAATTTTACCTAGGAATGGATTCCCCCATTCGATTTTAGGACTGCACAGTATACCAGCATGTGGATGAACCCTAATTTATAGATAATTGAAATTGCTTCCAACTTTTTCACTGAAATAATCATGTGCATCTATCACTTCCCACCAGCATGAGCATATCTGTATGTTAAATACTGGAGGTGGACTTGTTATGCTTTAGGGTTCTGTATGAGGTTTGTTCTACTGCTAAAATAAAATTTTAAATTACTAATCTAGGGGCGCCTGGGTGGCTCAGTCAGTTAAGCATCTGCCTTCAGCTCAGGTCATGATCCCCAGGTCCTGGGATGAAGCCCCCATAGGGCTCCCTGCTCAGTGGGGAGCCTGCTTCTCCCTCTCCCCATCTGCTCCATGCTCTTTCTCACTATCTTGCTCTTTCTCTCAAATAAATTCCTTAAAAGAAAAAAAAAAAGGTGAGTGGCATTTGCTTTCCTGCCTCTCAGGACAATTTTTACAGGTGAGTACAAATTCCACGTCAGCACAGTTTAAAGCCACACATCTCACTTACCCAGAAGCAATGCCACTAGCTTTTTTTTCTTCTTTTTTTTTTTTTTTTTTTTATTCATGATAGACACAGAGAGAGAGACACAGGCAGAGACACAGGCAGAGGGAGAAGCAGGCTCCATGCCGGGAGCCCAATGCGGGACTCAATCCTGGGACCTCAGGATCATGCCCCGGACCAAAGGCAGGTGCTAAACCACTGAGCCACCCAGGGATCCCCTGCCACTAGCTTTTTTTTAAAAAAAAAATCATTTATTCAGTGAGCATGAGCTGCACACCCATTTGCCTGCATTTTGGTAGGTAGATGGATTAGAAATGAACCCCGTGTGGTCCATAGACTGGACAACCCACAGCACAGTGGGGGAGGCAGACATGCCAACAGATCATGCTGAGGAAACCAGTGTTGTGAGGGGCTCCCTGGAGGAGGCAGCATTTACAGAGAGCATAGAAAAGGGATAGGTGGTTGTCTGGTTGGGTGTGTGAAAACAATGGAGACAGAGGGAGGTATATTCTGGGAAGAGAGAACAGCATGTGCAAAGGCACAGAGGTGAGCAAGAACTTGGGCATGCCTGGCACCAGAGGGGGACTCAGTGTCAGGGACAGGCTGAGGATGTGGCTGGTCGAGTAGGTAGGACCCAATGGTGACATCCAACCAAGCATAGTGACACCTGTAGCCCCAGGGTGGTCACCAAGCTCCCTGGCTTGTACAATACAAACATCCACAGCACCTATGCCCAGGGACTCAGGAAGCTCAGAGTCCCCTCCACCAAATGCCACCATGGACTCCCAGGGAGTTCCTCCTGGAACTACCAGGAGGTTCCAGTTAGCAATAATCATGCCTCAGATAAACCTCATTGACTGTGACACTGCCAATGCACAAAGCTCCAGGGAGGGGTTCCCTCTCAACCTTGTCCCTTGTCACCGCTCGTGTTGACTTGCTGCTTCACATAATCTTGTCGTTCTCCCCATTTTTCCCATCTCTCTGATCCTTTTCAAACATGGCCTCCCGCAAGTGGACCTTCCCTTTCTACCCAAGGCTTGGGCTGTCAGACCAGAACTCCAGTGCAGAAAAGAAAAACTGGAAGTGGGTATGGAGAGGCTTGTACCATTCTGATCCCACACCCCAACACCCTTCAACCTCTCCCTTCCCTTTGGTCTCAGGTCTTTGCTAGAAAAACAAATTTAGAATAAAACATACAAAAAAGTTCAGAGGTGCTCCCAATGGGGCAGCTTTTGCATAAGCCTGTCCAATTCTGTGTATCCCCCCCACCACCACACGGCTACTCCTCTGCACAGCTCATTTGGGAAACCTCTGAGTCAGTCCAAAGAGGAACACAGCAAAATTCATCCACACATCCCTGGACACATAAACCATCCATTTTTCAAGTAATTGTCAAACCCCTCCTTGCTGAGGAATGGAGGGGGTTCCCTGCACTGCTTCCTCCATTCGGTTCCACATCAGGCTCCCCAGCATTGCGTGGCTCTGGTGGGGACTCAGCAAGAGCGTCAGTGTTGCCGCCTGGCCTGGTGCCCAGAAATGTGCTGCACTAGAATCTAAATCTTACTTGATCAGACCGTCAGAATATTCTTTGAAAGGAGAAGCTGGCACTCGATCTCCAAGCTGATGTTTTTTGTGGGGCTCCTAAAGAACTGCCTCCCCTCAACCATGGCCTTCCCTGGGGAGATGGGTCTCCTTGATGCCTTACTAACAGTGCCACATTTCCAAGGTCATTCCAGGGAAGGTGGGGACAACCCAGCTGGAAACACTTGCACCGAGTCACGTGACTATTGTGCAGGAAGGTGGCAGGAGACAGGGTTATCGTCTATGGATGCGGGCGAGTAAGGGACAGGCGGGGCGAGGTACAGAGAGATAGGTAGGGGGCTGTGTGATCAGGCCCACAGAAATCCCAAAAATGCTGAAGTGTAAGGAAACCAGAGATGAGGGAACCAACCAGACCTCCATGCCCTAGGTGTCTTTTTCCTGACAGTCATCTGTGACCAACAAAGAATAACCAGGCCCCAAAAAGAAGCCATTCGAGATGTTATCACCAGCCCTCACTCAAACCAAGACATCATAAAAATGATAAGGCCATGAGCTCCCTGGTCAGTTCTAAATAAAAGACTGTCAGTGGAGGCTCCCATTTGGTAAACACTTTCGGGATCCCTCTGGCTCCTGAGAGCTTTCTCTGTATCCTTGGTTAATCAACTTCTATAGCTTTATTCACTCTCCTTTATCCATGAGGTTCATCCTCTGACTCAAGATTCATTCTCTAAAAAAAAAAAAAAAAAAAAAAAAAAAAAAAAAAAAAAAAAAAAAAAAAAAAAAAAAAAAAAAAAAAAGATTCATTCTCTGACTCCATGAGACAAGAATTTCGCTTTCCTGCTTCCCGGCCACTGCCCTGGTGCCCTGGGGAAGCCAGTGGGGGGAGTGTCACCGTAGCGCTATGGTCCATTCTTTTTTTTTTTTTTTTTTTTAAGATTTTATTTATTTATTTGACAGAACAACAGAGCACAAGCAGAGGGAGAGGGAGAATCAGGCTCCCAGCTGAGCAGGGAGTCCAATGCAGGATTCGATCCCAGGACCCTGGGATCATGACCTGAGCCAAAGACAGCCACCCAATCAACTGAGCCCAATTCGCAGATAGGGCTCCATCATTCTCCCTTTTACTACCCTGAGAGCCTGGTACTCAGATGGCTGTGGTCCGCCCACACATCAAACCCCTCCTGTGCCCAGGGAGTCCTACAGAGAACGGGCTAGGTTAGCCCTGCCCTCCAGGCACCTGCTGTCCATGAGCAGGTCAAAAGGAGTCCCTAGGCTCTTGAGGAAGGGTGTTCCCGGTGTTGAGGGACAGTAGTTGCCCTGAGGAAGGGGGGCGGGTGGCCTGGAACCCAGGGTGTAAGGGAGACAAACTTCGCTATCATGGGTGAATTTTGAATCTTGCCCATCATGCATACAAAGTGTACCTTCGGGCAGCCCTGGTGGCGCAACAGTTTGGCGCCGCCTGCAGCCCAGGGCATGATGCTGGAGACCCTGGATCCAGTCCCACGTCGGGCTCTCTGCATGGAGCCTGCTTCTCCCTCTGCTTGTGTCTCTGCCTCTCTCTCTCTCTCTCTCTCTCTCTCTCTCTGTGTGTCTCTATGAATAAATAAATAAAATCTTTAAAAGAAAAAAAGTGTACCTTCATAAACGTTTTATATACAAGAATACATACGCAAATATACATAGACTTATGTATCAGGAGAGTATGCGGGTCAGGAGTGTTAGGGGAGTACAGAAATTGGGCTTTCTATTAGAAACGACAAATACCCACCATTTGCTTCAACGTGGATGGAACTGGAGGGTATTATGCTGAGTGAAATAAGTCAATCGGAGAAGGACAAACACTATATGGTCTCATTCATTTGGGGAATATAAATAATAGTGAAAGGGAATAGAGGGGAAGGGAGAAGAAATGGGTAGGAAATATCAGAAAGGGAGACAGAACATGAAGATTCCTAACTCTGGGAAGCCAACTGGGGGTAGTGGAAGGGGAGGAGGGCGGGGGATGGGGGTGACTGGGTGGCGGGCACTGAAGGGTCACTTGACGAGATGAGCACTGGGTGTTGTTCTGTATGTTGGCAAATTGAACACCAATAAAAAATAAATTTATTATTTAAAAAAAAGAAATTGGGCTTTCTTGCAGAGGTGATATTGGAGGTTGGTTTTGAAAGAGAATGAAAATGTGCCCATCAAGAAAGTGGGAGTGGGGATGACAGAGGGACAGCTAGGAAGGAGGAATGGGATGGGCAAACACCCAGGCTTAGGAAAGCGGGATGTGTCTGGGGGATCCTGAGCTGTGTGAGGCTGTAACCGAGGCCCCCAGATAGCTGGAACCCCTCGGGAGGTCAGTCCTGCAGGAGGAGAAGCCTTCCAGGGAGAGTCTGAGGGTCAAAAACGGCTGAAGATAGAATGGGGTAAGGAGAGGGGATAAAGCGAGAAAGCCAAGACTTTATTATTTTTTTTTAAGATTTATTTATTTATGATAGACAGACAGAGAGAGAGAGAGAGACAGGCAGAGGGATAAGCAGGCTCCATGCCGGGAGCCCAACGCGGGACTCGATACCAGAACTCCAGGATCACGCTCTGGGCCAAAGGCAGGTGCTAAACCGCTGAGCCACCCAGGGATCCCGAAAGCCAAGGCTTTAAGGGGCAAAAGAGGCAATGGGAGTCCTGACTGTCACTCAGGGTTGTTCTTAATCCTTTTCAACTCTGTGCCACACCCTCAACAGATAAACAGTTGGGGCCTGATACAGCTCCCTGGCCCATTCATCAGGCACTGGCAGGTCCAAATCCACAGGATGGAATCTAGGCCAACTCACATGGTTCCCACTTAAGCTCCATCAAGATGGTCAGAGACGTAGAACAAGACAGGAATGCAGGCTGTCCACACTCTGGGATGAGTGTAACCAGAGCCTGCTCAGTCCAGGGGGCCATGAGGAGCTCCTCCTTCCAACCCAAGGATGCATCGTCCAGTTTGGGAGCCGCTAGCTACCAGTCACTGTTTATAAATCAGTGTCAATTAACAAAAATTCATGGGATCCCTGGGTGGCGCAGCGGTTTAGCGCCTGCCTTTGGCCCAGGGCGCGATCCTGGAGACCCGGGATCGAATCCCACGTCAGGCTCCCGGTGCATGGAGCCTGCTTCTCCCTCTGCCTGTGTCTCTGCCTCTCCCTCTGCCTGTGTCTCTGCCTCTCTCTCTCTCTGTGTGTGACTATCATAAATAAATAAAAATTAAAAAAAAATATTAAAAAAAAATTCAATGAAAATTAAAAATAAGTTCCACAGCTACATGAGCTACCTTTCAAGTGCTCAACAGCCCACCTAATACCCCCTCTCTAGTGTTTCTGATTTTGCATACCAAAATAATTTGAAACTTCTCTCCTCACAAACTCCTCAGATGGTCAAAGAAACAGAAATTACTTCAAATGTACAGCTGAGTTCACACATAAGAAAGAGAAATCCCCCAGATGCCACAAACAAGAGGGCACTGACCCTGCAGAGGACAGCTAATGCACTCACCCTGCTTCTGTCCTGTGCTGAGGTAGGTGTGAGCAGTGATGGCTTATGCTCAGGGCCCATATGGGGACAGGACATAGCCTTGGGCCACACCGAAGGCCAGAGGTTGGTCCTGAGGTCTCTGAAAAGTGAAAGGGGGACCTTGAGACAATGTGCCCATCCACAGGGAGGTGACAAGCAAGCTTTGTCTGTTTCAGCCTGAGAATCCAAAGCTCCCAATCCAGCATCACGTGGTTTGGGATGTCAATTGGCTGGGCTGTGGCAGTCCCGAAACTTCCAGGCCAAACACTGCCATAAAAACTGAGCCTGGTCTGATGATACTCCTGGGGCATAAGCAAAAGGGAAAAGCTTGGGAGCCATGCTCCATTTTATCCAGGCTGCTACGGAATGAGGAAAGGATCATTCAACACCAACCACCTTAAAGATGAGCTCACTGTAGGAAATGGAAAAATCCCTGGAGGGACAACTCACTAGGATTGAAACTCAGGACACAACTAACAGAAGATGAGAAGCCCAAGACTCCAGAATACAATAAGCTGAAGGACAACATCAAATGAGTCCTAGAAATGACTATAAAAAGTGCTAACCTTTGGAAGGAAGAAGAAACTGGGAGTGGGCATTGGAGTGGCTTCCATGGGTTCTGGAATGTTCTGAGTCCTGACCCTGGTACTGATTCTAAGGGTTTTTCACTTATGGAAATTTAGTGAGGTGTATACCTATGATTTGCACACTTCTCTGGGTATGCATTGTAATTCAATTAAAATGATTTAAGGGGTGCTTGAGTGGCTCAGTCACTCTTGATTTCAGCTCAGGTCAAGATCTCAGGGTCCTGGGATCAACCTCAGTGTTGGGCTCCCTGCTCAGCGGGAAGCCTGCTTCTCCCCATCCCTTTGCCTCTCCTCCTGCTCATGCTCTCCTGCACTCATTCTCTCTCTTAAATAAATAAATAAAATCTTAATAATAAGAAAAAAAAGACAGGGGTACCTGGGTGGCTCAGTTGATTAAGTGCCTGCCTTGGGCTCAGGTCCTGATCTTGGGGTCCTGAGATCAAGCCCTGCATCAGGCTCCCTGCTCAGCAGGGAGTCTGCTTCTCCCTCTGCCTCTCTCCTTGGCTTGTACTCTCCCCTGCTTGCTTGCTCACTCGCTCTTGCTCGTTCTCTCTCTCTCTCAAATGAGTAAAATCTTAAAAGAAAAAAAGACATAATGATTACTAAATTTTTGGACCTGACAAAAGACACAAATTTAAAGATTCAAGAAGCATAAACCCTACCCATACTTAGAAATGACAAGTCTTCATTTAGAAACCATCACAGTGGGATCCCTGGGTGGCGCAGCGGTTTGGCGCCTGCCTTTGGGCCAGGGCGCGATCCTGGAGACCCGGGATCGAATCCCACGTCGGGCTCCTGGTGCATGGAGCCTGCTTCTCCCTCTGCCTTTGTCTCTGCCTCTCTCTCTCTCTCTGTGACTATCATAAATAAATAAAAATTAAAAAAAAAAAAAAACAGTTTAAAAAAAAAAAAAAAAAAAAAAAAAAAAAAGAAACCATCACAGTGAAAGTGCAGAACAAAAGCAAAAAGAGGGGGAAAAAGGAGGGAGGGAGGGAGGGGGGCCCCTGGGAGGTTCAGTAGGTTAAGCATCTGCCTTTAGCTCAGGTCATGATCTTGGGGTCCTGAGATGGAGCTCTGTATCAGGCTCCCTCCTCAGCAGGGGAATTTGCTTCTCCCTCTTCCTCTGCCCCTGCTCATGTGCTCTATCTCTCTCTCTCTCATTCTCTCTCAAATAAATAAAAATCTTTAAAAAAAAAAAAAAAAAAAAAAAGGCTACCAGAGGGGGAAATGCTGATTATCTGACCATAATGATGAAGGAGCAGAAGGCAAGCTGAGGACAAAATCATAGCTGATACCCCACAACCACCCCCCTTCCCCAACTTCTGAGTGGGATACATGTGACCTTTCTCCAGGAAACTCCCAACTGTCTTTTTTCTTTTTTTTTTTCCAACTGTCTTAATGTTAATGCTTTGCTAGAGGGAAAAGCACTTAGCTTGACAACTGTGACAAAGGCAAGGAAGGTCGCCAGTATCCTGAGGATTGTCCTCAGCAGACGAAAGTGTTTTTGGGCACCTCCCTTTTTCCTTCCACCAACTCCCAAGTATATAATCAGCCCCTCCTCACAGCCCCAGGGCAGCAGCTCTTTCTGCCCATGGGTCCTGTCCCCAGGCCTTAATAAAATCACCTTTTTGCACCAAAGATTTCTCAAGGATCCCTTCTTGGCTGTTGGCTGGGGACTTCACCCACATTCGAAAACTACATCAATAAGATTAACAGCAGAGAGGCACCAGGCTGGCTTAATCCAAGGAGCAGGCGAACTCTGGATCTCCAAGTCATGAGTTTGAGCCCCATGTTGGGCACAGAGCTAACTTAAAAAATAAAAATAACTCTAGGGTCCTTGTTTTATTTGGGATTACTTTTAGTCTTTGTTGCACCAAAACTGCATGCTGGAAATTGAATGACAATTTCTAAAATGTTTGAAATAGGATTCTTATTAGAAAGATTGGGGGAGGGCAGCCCAGGTGGCTTAGCGGTTTAGCGCTTCAGCCCAGGGCCTGATCCTGGAGACCCGGGATCCAGTGCTACGTCAGGCCCCCTGCATGGAGCCTGCTTCTCCCTCTGCCTGTGTCTCTGCCTCTCTCTCTCTCTCCCTGTGTCTCTAGTGAATAAATAAATAAAATCTTTAAAACAAAATTAAAATTACTTTAAAAAAAAGAAAGGTTAGGGGAAGGAATAAAAGGTATCGACCAATTTAATACAATGACATAAATAATCCAAATACATCTGTAGTCACAATGAATGAAAATGGACTAACTTGCCATTAAAAGGTTATCAAATAATATGATAGTAATAATATTTAACTGTCTGCTATTTACAAGATGCTCACCTAAAAATATAAAGATTCACAGAGGCTAAGTGTAAGGAAATGAGGGAAAAATATGCAAGGCAGAAGAAAGCTGGTGTGCAGAAATACAATAGGGAGTAGGTACTTACTCATATAAGTAGTATGAACATATTCAGGCAGGCTTTAAGACAAAAACAACAAAACAAAACACTAGTAGGAATAAAGAGGCTCTACATAATGTTAAAAGGATCAGTTGACCAAGAAGATAAAAGGATTTAAACCGTTATGCCCCTAACAACCGTCTCAAAATACACAATGCAAAAATTTACAGACTCATGAATATAAATCGACAAATCCACAATCACAGTGAAAGACATTAAAATACCTCCCCCACCAGCTAAGAGCTCCATTAAACAGATGAAAAGTATAAGATTTATAGGACCTTCACAGGGGTGACAGGCTGGCTCAGTCCTTAGAGCATGTGATTCTTGATTTCAGGGTTGTGAGTTTGAGCCCCATGTTGAGTGTAGAGATTACTTCAAAAAATAAAAAATCCTGGGGCAACTGGGTGGTTCAAGTGGGTTAAGTGTCTGGTTTCAGTTCAGGTCATGAGTCTGGTGTCCTGGGATCTGGGATCCAGCCTGGCATAGGGCTCTGCACTCAGCAGGGAGTCTGCTGCTCCCTCTCCCTGCTCATGCTCTCTCTTGAGCACTCCCCCCTCTCAAATAAATCTTTTAAAAATAAAAAAACAGGGTGCCTGAGTGGCTCAGTCAGTTGAACATCTACCTTTGGCTCAGGTCATGATCCTGGGGTCCTGGGATGGAGTTCCACAGAGCAGGGACCCTGCCTCTCCCTCTGCCTCCCTCTCTGTCTCTCATGAACAAGTAAATAAAATCTTTTAAAAAATAAAAACACAAAAATAAAATAAAATTAAATTAAATTAAATAAAATTAAATTAAATTAAAATAAACTACCCTCATAAAGTTCCATATGTGATAATTAGAGAATACACATGGATGGGGTTCCCTGGGTGGCTCAGCAGTTTAGCACCTGCCTTTGGCCCAGGGTGTGATCCTGGAGTCCCAGGATCTAGTTCCGAGTTGGGCTCCCTGCATGGAGCCTGCTTCTCCCTCTGCTTGTGTCTCTGTCTCTCTCTCTCTCTCTGTGTCTCTCATGAGTAAATAGATAAAATGTTAAAAAAAAAAAATCTTATATTTAAAAGAAAAAGAATACACATGGACCATTTTCAAAAACTGACCACATGTTAAGTCAGAAACAAGTCTTAATAAATACCAAAAAATTACTATCACATATATCATGTTCTCTGGCTACAATAGGGAGAATCAGTGAGATAGAACATAAGCAAATCCCTATGCATTCAAAACTTGAAAATTCACTTCTGAGTATTCACTAGTCGAAGAAGAAATGAAAGCACCATATAACAAAACTGGGAGGATATGGCTATAGGAATACTTAGGGCAAAATTTATAACCTTAAATACATATCTGAGAAATAAAGAACCCCCAAAGGCAGTGAGCTAGGCAGTCAACTCAGGAAGCTGGGGTGGGGGGTGGGGGTGGGGCGGCAGGTAGTAGGGGCCAAACAAAACCGAAAATTCCAAAAGAGAGAATAAAGAAACAATAAAATTGAGAACAAAGAAATAAAAGAGGGGCCTTAAACCCCCCAAAAATTTTTAAAGCCTAATAAATCCTCTGGCAAAACATAAAGAGAGAGAGAGAGAACAGCAATAACTATTGGAAGGAAAAAGAACCATATTTTAGATACAGGTGCGGTTTTACTATGAACGACTCAGGACAGTAAATTTTAAATCTTACATGGAATAGGTATTGAGTCTTAAAAATGTAACTTACCAAAATATATTCAAGAAACTAAAAAGTCAAGGGCACCTGGATGGCTCAGTCAGTTGAGTGTCAACTCTTGGTTTCAGCTCAGGTCATGATCTCAGGGATGTGCGATCGAGCCCCACATCAGGCTCCAAGCTCAACAGGGAATCTGCTTGAGATTCTTTCTCCCTCTACCCCTGCTTGTACATGCATGCACACGTTCTCTGTCTCTCTCTAAAATAAATAAATAAATCTTTAAGAGAAAAATAAATTAAAAACCCACATAAATCAACAACCATTTATAAAATGGATATTTTAACATCCAACCACCAACTGGTCCTAGTGAGGGAATGAATAAATAGTCATTTATTCATACAATGGAACACCATATAGCTGTTAAAAAGAATGAACTAGTTCCACAAACATCAAGATCCAATCTGAGAAATATACTTTGGAATGCAAATGTACAGAAGGAATATAAAAGGTGCAGTCTGATACCACTCTATAAAATGGTAAAATACAAACTCAGTGGCAGTACCCAGTCCCTAGAGAGGAAAAGCCTGTAGGGAAGTCAGTAGGGAGTGGTGGGGCCCAGCATGGCCCAATACCCAACTCCAGTGCCCGGTGCCACAAACAAATGAAAGCCGGCAGTCACCAGATCATCCCAGTTTTTGAAGACAAACAAGAAATCAAGGCATTTCAGTGAATTATGTTCCAGTTCTTTGAAAGACATCAGTCAGGGGTGGAGAGTCTTCTATAAGAGGTATATTTGCTCCATGGTTCCCCAGGTTGTGCCTTTCCCCCAAGCCACAAGAAGTCAGGTCTAGGTTTGAGAAGGAGCTCTGGGGAGGACAGGCTGGATCACCTACCCTGGAAGCAACCTCGATTCTGCCCAGTGACTTCAAGCATCAGGGGTCAGACCCACAGCTTCCTTGGCCAGGGTCCTCTGAGCCAAGGGGCCCTCAGCTATGGCTCTGGGCATCCCTTCTTTCTTCTCCGCACTACATTTCCCTCTTGTGATCCAGAGGCCTGGGGTGCCAGACCAGACCTCAGTTGGCCAGAGGCCAAAAGGCCAAAACTAGCCTGGTTCTGAAGGAAACAACTGTCCAGTGGGGAACACAGGTCATGTAAATGACCAGCTGCTAAAACACTGCCTGACTGCAAGATCAGAGGGGCACGCCTGGGAAAAACAGGGAAATTTTCATATATGTAAGAGTAATAGTAATAAGTTACATGTGAAACATGTATTGCCATTTCTGGCATCATGCAAAAGCATTATATGACTGAGCTCATTTAATTCTGTTAACAACCTCATGAAGTAGAACATTATAATACAGACAATACCGGCATTTTGCATTATTTTTAAACTATTTTTATTATTTTTTCTTTAAATTCAATTAATTAACAGATAGTATATTAGTAGTTTCAGAGGCAGAGTTCAGTGATACATCATTTGCATATAACACCCAGTGCTCATTACATCATGCGCCCTCTTTAATATCTATCCATCACCTCATTACCCCATCCCCCACCACTCTCGCCTCCAGCAAAGGCATTTTGCATTTATTTCACAAATTTTTTGTTTGTTTGTTTGTTTTTTGTTTTTTGTAAAAACTTAGCAGGGCCTGGGTGGCTCAGTTAGTTAAGCGTCTGCCTTTGGCTCAGGTTGTGATCCCTGGGTCCTGGGATCAAGTCCCATGTTGGGCTCCCTGCTCAGCAGGGACTCTGCTTCTCCCTCTCCTTCTGCTCATCCTCCTGCTTCTGCTCTTTCTGTCAAATAAACAAAACCTTAAAAAAAAAAAGATTTATTTGACAGAGAGTGTGTGTGCACACGGCAGAGAGGAGGCAGAGGGAGAGGTTGAGTCTTTAAGTAGACTCTACATTGAGCACAGAGCCCGATGTGGGGCTGGATCTCACGACCCTGAGATCATGATCTGAACCAAACCAAAAGTTGGACCCTTAACTAACTAGGCCACCCATGCACCCCACAAAATTTATTTCTAAAAAGTGTTTAGGATGCACAAGCTAAGGTCAGTGAAGTTAAATATTTATTGTATTGCAAATACAAATATTTTAACAAAATATTAAGTTAAAGCTTATTTATAAAAAACATACTACTGTTTAGCCGATTAAAGAGATAAAAATGAAGCATTATTCAGAATGCCTGGGTAGCTCCCTCAGTTAAGAGCCTGACTCTTGATTTTGGCTCAGGTTATGATCTCAGGTTCATGAGATTGAGCCCTGTGAACACATGCTCTGTGCTGAGGGGGAGGCTGCTTAGGATTCTCTCTTGCCCTCTCCCTCTGCCCCTACCCCCAAAAGGCATTATTCAAAAGTTATAAACCAGGGGTGCCTAGGTGGCTCAGTGGTTGAGCATCTGCCTTTTGCTCAAGTCATGATCCTGGGGTCCTGCTTCCGGCTCACCACAGGGAGCCTGCTTCTCCCTCTGCCTGTGTCTCTGCCTCTCTCTGTGTGTCTCTCGTGAATGAATAAAATCTAAAAAAAAAAAACAAAAAACAAAATCCAGCAACAGGAGGCACCTGACTGGCTCAGCTGGTAAAAGCATGAGACTCCTGATCTCAGGGTCATGAGTTTAAGCCCCACACTGGGCGTAGAGCCTACTTATTATTATTTTTTTTTTCCGTAGAGCCTACTTAAAAACAAACAAACAATAACAAAAAAAAAAAAAAATACCCCAGCAACAAAAGAGCACTGTCTTAATCTGATAGAGGGAATTTATGAAAAATCCACAGCTAATGATCATACTCAATGATGAGACTGGATGTTTTCTTCCTAAGATCACGAACAAAAGGAGGATGTCTAGACTCACCACTTCTTGTTTTTTTTTTGTTTTTTTAAAAAGATGTTATTTATTTATTTGTGAGAGAGGGAGAGGGAGAAGCAGACTCCTTGCTGATCACAGAGCCCAATACGGGACTTGATCCCAGGACCCTGTGATCACAATCAGAGCCAAAGGCAGACACAATCGACTGAGCCACCCAGGCACCTCTACCCTCACCACTTCTGTTCAATATTATAATCTTTATCCAGAGCAATGAGGCAAGAAATGAAATAAAATGAACCTAGATTGGAAAGGAAGAAGTAAAACTATCTCTATTTGCAGATAACATGATCTTGTACTGAGAAAACCCTAAGGAATCTACTTCAAAGCCATTAAAAGGAACAAGTGGGATTCAACAAGGTTGCGGTATACAAGATCAACACGTGAAAATCAATGGTATTTCTATACAATAACATCGAGCAAACTGAAAAAGAAATTCCACTTTACAACAGCACCAAAAAAAACTTAGAAATAAATTTAACAAAAGTAGTACAAAACTTTTATGGTTGACCCTTGAAGAACACACAATTGAAATGTGCGGGTTCATGTACAAGTGGGTTTTCTTTTCTTTTCTTTTCTTTTCTTTTTCTTTTTTTTTTTTTTTTGATACAGTACTATAAATATATTTTCCTTATGATTTTCCTATAATGCTCTCTGGCCTACTTTATCATAAGAATACAATCTATAATATACATACAAAATATATGTTAACCAACTACTTTTGTTATCAGTAAGGCTTCCAGCCAACAGAAGACCACTGGTAGTTAAGTTTCGGGAAAGCCAAAGTTATACACAGATTTTTAAATGTGCAGAGGGTCAGTACCCCTAGCCTCCAAGCTTTTTGTGCATCAACTGTACTCTGAAAACTGCAAAACACCGGTGAAAGAAATTAATGGCAACCTAAATAAAGGGAGTGACATACTATGTTCACAGATCTGAAGACTTAATATTGTTAAGCTGGCAATAGTTCCCATTTTAATCAGCAGCCTTAACGCAATGCCTGCTGAAATCCTAGCTGACCTCTCTCAAGATGACAAATTGATCCTAAAATTCATATGAAAAAGAGACCCCAAATAACCAAAACAATCTTGATAAAAAGAAAAAGCACAAAATTGGAAGACTCACACTCGCACATCTTGGTTTGAAAACTCACTGCAAAGCAACAGTGATGAAGACACTGAGGTGCTGGTATAAGGCTAGACCACGTATAGACCAAGAGAAGAGAATTGAGAGTCCAAAAATAAACTCACATATTTATAGCCAGATTTTTTTATTTTATTTTTCTTTTTTAAAGATTTTGTTTATTTATTCATGAGAGACACAGAAAGAGAGAGGCAGAGACACAGGCAGAGGGAGAAGCAGGCTCCATGCAGGGAGCCCGATGTGGGGCTCGATCCTGAGACCCCAGGATCATGCCCTGAGCCAAAGGCAGAGGCGTCCCATATTTCTTTTTAAGATGTATTTATTTGAGAGAGAGAGAGAGAGAGAGAGAGAGAGAGAGAGCATGAGCAGGAGGGGCAGGAGGAGAGGCAGAGGGAGACAGAATCCTTAACCAGACTCCACACTGAGCACAGAGCCTGACAAAATGATTTTTGACCAGGTGCCTGGGTGGTTCAGTTGGTTGGGAGTCTCTTTTTTTTTTTTTTAATTTTTTTTCAAGATTTTATTTATTTATTCGTGAGAGACACAGAAAGAGAGAGAGAGGCAGGCTCCAGGAAGCCTTGTGCAGGACTCGATCCCGGGACTCCAGGATCACGCGGGGGCCAAAGGCAGGCACTAAACCGCTGAGCCACCCAGGGATCCCCAGGAGTCTGACTCTTGATTCAACTCAGGTCTTGGTCTCAAAGTCATGAGTTCAAGCCCCATGTTCGGTTCCATTCTGAATGTGGAGCCTACTTAAAAACAAACAAACAAACAAACAAAAAAAAAACAGATTTTTCACCAGGGTGCCAACACAACTCAATCAGAAAAGAATAGTCTAGTCTTCAACAAATGGTGCTGGGACAACTGGATATCCACATACAAATGAATGAAGTTGAAGCCCTATGTTACATCATATATAAAAATTTACTTGGGGCATCTGGCTGTCTCAGCCATTGGAGCATGCAACTCTGGATCTCAAGGTTGTTAAGTGCGAGTCCTACATTGAATATAGAGGCTACTTTTTTATTTTATTTTATTTTATTTTATTTTATAGCTCAAGAGAGGCTAATAGAGGCTACTTTAAAATAAAATTTTATTTTTTTTAAGATTATATTTATTTATTCATGATAGATGTAGACAGAGAGAGAGAGGCAGAGACACAGGCAGAGGGAGAAGCAGGCTCCATGCTGGGAGCCCGACGTGGGACTCGATCCCGGGACTCCAGGATCGCGCCCTGGGCCAAAGGCAGGCGCTAAACCGCTGAGCCACCCAGGGATCCCCTAAAATAAAATTTAAAAAAACTAACTCAATGGGCACCTAAGTGGCTCAGTTGGTTGGGCATCTGCCTTCGACTCGGGCCATGATCCCAGGATCTTAGAATCAAGCCCCAAGTCGGGGTTCCCTGCTCAGTGGGGAGCCTGCTTCTCCCACTCCCTGCTTGTGCATGCACATGCTCTCTCTCTCTCCAATCCCCCACCCATCAAATAAATAAAATCTTTTAAAACAATTAACTCAAAATGGATCAAAGTCCAAATATAAGAACAGAAACTATAAAACTCCAGAAGAAAACATAAGCATGAATCTTTGTGACTGGATTAGCCAATGGTTTCTTAGGCACGACATTTAAAGCATAAGCAACTAAATAAAACATATGTAAGTTGGACAGGATTAAAACTTTATGTTTCAGGGATGCCTGGGTAGCTCAGTGGTTGAGCATCTGCCTTCAGTTCAGGGTGTGATCCCGGGATTCCGAATCGAGTCCCACATTGTGCTGTCGGGGGCCTGCTTCTCCCTCTGCCTGTGTCTCTGCCTCTCTCTCTCTCTCTCTGAGTCTCTCATGAATAAATAAATAAATCTTTTTTTTTTTTTTATGATAGTCACAGAGAGAGAGAGAGAGAGAGAGGCAGAGACACAGGCAGAGGGAGAAGCAGGCTCCATGCACCGGGAGCCCGACGTGGGATTTGATCCCGGGTCTCCAGGATCGCGCCCTGGGCCAAAGGCAGGCGCCAAACCGCTGCGCCACCCAGGGATCCCAATAAATAAATCTTAAAAAAAAAAATTTTATGTTTCAATGGCACCATTAAAAAAGGTGAAAAAAAAAACCAACAACACAGAATGGGAGAAAAATCCTGCAAATCATATGTCTGATAAGGGTCTTATATCTAGACTATATAAAATACTCTTACAATTCTTTTTTTAAATTTTTTTAAGATTTTATTTATTCATGAGAAACAGAGAGAGAGAGAGAGGTAGAGACACAGGTAGAGGGAGAAGCAGGCTCTATGCAGGGAGCCCGACGTGGGACTCGATACCCGGTCTCCAGGATCACGCCCTGGACTGAAGGGTCGCTAAACCGCTAAGCCACCCTGGCTGCCCTACTCTTACAATTCAATAATGAAATAAATAACTCAACTTAAAAATGGGCAAAGGACCTGAATACACATTTCTCCAAATAAGATCTATAAACAGCCAATAACCACACGCAAAGATGAGTTCACAGCCATCAGAGAAATGTGCATCAATAGGATGCCTGGGTGGCTCAGCGGTTGGGTGCCTGCCTTTGGCTCAGGTAGTGATCCCGGGATCTGGGATCTTGTCTTGCATCAGGTTCCCTGCAGGGAGCCTACTTCTCCCTCTGCCTCTGCCTCTCTCTCAGTCTGTGTCTCTCATGAATAAATAGAAAGAAAGAAAGAAAGAGAGAGAGAGAGAGAGAGAGAGGGAGGGAGGGAGGGAGGGAGAAAGAAAGAAAGAAAGAAAGAAAGAAAGAAAGAAAGAAAGAAAGAAAGAAAGAAAGAAAGAAAGAAAGAGGGAGGGAGGGAGGAAGGAAGGAGAAAGAAAGAAAAGAGGAAAGGAAGAAAAGAGGAAAGGAAGGGAGGAAGGTGCATTAAAACCACGAGATACCACTTTGTATCTATAAGATAGTTATAATAAAAAAGACAGTTAGTAACCAGCGTTGGCAAGGATGAGGACACATAGAAACCCTTACACAGTGCTGGTGGGGATATAAAATGGTGCAGCCACTTAGGAAAACAGTCTGGAAGTTCCTCAAAAAGTTAAACATAGAAGTACCAAATGACCCAGCATTTCCACCTCTAGGTGACACCTGTGAGAAGAGAAAAGGTATCCACACAAAAAAAACATAAATCTTCACAGCAGCATTGCTTGTAAATGATTTGGCCTAAAATGGAAACAACGCAAATGTGCATCACCAAAGGGATAAATAAAATGTGATCTATTCATACAATGAAATCTTATTTGGCAATAGAAAGAATGAGACACTGATACATACTCCAGGTTGGAGGAACCCTGAGAACATGATGCTGAGTGAAAGGAGTCAGTCCACAAGGGCCACATATTGAAGGACTCCATTTATATGGAATGTCCAGAAGAGACAAATATATAAGGATAGAAGGTAGATTTCTTGGTCCCTAGCTCTGGGAAGGAGGTGGGGGTTTGTGAGTTAAGACTGAGGGGAGTATTGCCCATTCTTTCAGGTAATGAAAATGTTCTGGGGTGCCTGGGTGGCTCAGTCAGGTAAGTGTCCAACTCTTGATCTCAGCTCAAGTCTGGATCTCAGGGTCATAAGTTTAAGCCCTGCATGGGGTTCCACACCTACATTTAAAAAAAGGAGAGTAGGGGCACTGGGTGGCTCAGTGGTTAGGCATCTGCCTTTGGCTTAGGTCATGATCCCAGGACCCTGGGACTGAGTCCTGCATTGGGCTCCTCCACGGGGAGCCTGCTTCACCCTCTGCCTGTGTCTCTGCCTTGCTCTCTGTGCCTCTCATGAATAAATAAATACAATCTTAAAAAAAAAAAAGGGGGGGAAAGGGAGGGAGGGAGTTGTTGACAGTTGCACAACTCTGATTATGCTACAAACCACTAAATCATATACTTTAATGGGTGAATTGTATGGTATACGAATTGTATCAAAATAAAACTGTCAAAAATAAACCTAATAGAGCACATGAGTGGCTCCATAATCGAATCACAGAGTCTTTGGGTCCACAGAGCTCCAGTGGTTGCAGAAGCTCTTTGCAATGCTGCCCACGTTGAGGGTCCAGAGGAAACAGGACGATGGAGAAAGGCTTTTAATCTAATTTTCATCAGATTCCCATCTCTGTTGAAGTAACCAGTATTTATTGAGTGTCTTCTATGAGGCAGACCCTGCTGCAGGTGCTAAGACTTTATCAGCAAGCAGAAAACAAAGTCCCTGCTCTCAGGACACAAATGTTAAATAAGAAAATAAGAGATAATATCTCAGGTAAGATAAGAGCTAACAGGAACTGGGGGCTGCTGCTATTTCAAGCAGAGCAGGTTAGGGAGGGCTTCAGGGCTTCTCTGAGCAAAAGCCTAAAGGAAGCGAAGGTGGGTGCCATGTGGGTTATCAGGGGGACCGCAGGTGCAAAGGCTCGAAGGTTGGGGCATTAGGCGTACAGAGCACAGAAACCAGCGTGGCTGGGCTGAGAGCTATGAGAGAGACAGGGAGGGGTTGGGTGGGGAGCAGACCAGAGGAGGGGCTCTGGCTCCTACTCAGGAGGACAGGAGGGTGGGAGAAATGAGGGCAGGCCCTGATTTCAGTTTTGCAACCACTCTGTGGCAAACAGATCAGACCAAGGAGACAGACTCAGAGCATCCTCCTTATCCAAACATTCCCATCTCTTCTCTGATAAATTTGGGAATCTTTTTAAACAGTTTTCTCAGTTATTTTGCTAAGTCCGCAGGCCTTTAATGCTAGTGAGCTATAGATCTGGTTACAAAGACAGGCGTATTCAGTACTTTGTTCTTTATGGTCATCACATGTAGATGGAGAATTTCATGAGTCAATTTCCATTTTTCTCATACTCAGATTCACTTGTTTGGAAAGTCTCTGACCTGGAGCTTGTAATGGAAGCTTTGCGGTAGCTCAACACAGATGCATACTGAGATTCACACAAGAGCGGTCCTGTACAGATTCAGAGTATCAGTAGGCCTCTTCACAGAAATTGACTATTTAAATCACTGATATTAATCTCGACATAAAAATGATTCATACTTGGGTTATTTTAGATAAGTTAACAATATCACACCAACAAAACGTATCAGAACTTACAAATAGCTAAATACTAAAAATTAAGATCACAATGACTATTTTTCCTGCTTTATAGACGAAGAACTGATGCTGACACAATTTGCTTGAGGTCAGACTGCTAGTAGTTAGTGGCTTGGCCAGAATTAAACACGAGCAGCTTAAATGCAACCCACAGACCTTGCCACTACATGAAAGGTTCCCAGAGAAAGTGGCATCTGAGTTGGGCCTTCAGGGAGGCTCCTATCCCACAACTCCTGGGAACTGGTAAACACCGGGATATGCACTCTGCAGGAGTCTGGGAGCAAATTAGGATCAAAGCTCATGAGGACAACCTCAGAAGAGGCTGGGCATCTAACTGTGCCAGGGAGGCATTTGCCGTGTGGACGTTACTTTCTAGGGCTGGCTTCCATCCTCTGGATCCTGGGTGAGAGGCAGGCTGTGTGCCGGAGAACCCAAAAAAAGGGAAAGGTTTTCGGCTAGTAGGAGTACGACCCAAGACTGACCCTAGGTGCTAGCTGGATAGAGAAAGGGGGATTAACTCTGGAGTAAGGGGATGACTCATGGATGGTCCCAATACTTGGAGGGCCCCAGCCATTGGCCTTTCTAAAAGTCTTCCCTCTTTTTATTTTACTAATGATAAATTATCCCCTCTCCCTCTCCCTCACATACAGCTCTGTGGGAGATGACCGAGAACTCTCAATATGGGTTCCTGTCCCACAGGATCTCACTCTCGGTGACTTTGTGATTAAAAACCAAACCGTAGTTAAGAAAACAAAAAAAAGAACCGTAGTTAAGCCATTCAAGAATAAATATTGGGGCGGGGGTGGGGTGGGGTGGGGAGCACCTGGGTGGCTCAGTGGATGACCTTTGGCTCAGGTCATGATCCTGGGGTCAAGTCCCACATCACACTCCCTGCAGGGAGCCTGCTTCTCCCTCTGCCTCTGCCTCTCTCTCTGTCTCTCATGAATAAGTAAAATCTTTAAAAAATAAAAGAATAATATTAAGGTTTCAATAAAACTGGAAGAAAATAAAATAAAAATAACGTTTCCATGTAGTCAAGTGCATCTGGGTACGTTTTAAGAGTAATGGACATGTTATGGGGGGGCAGAGAGGTGGAGGGAGGGTCCTAGTTCAAGCTTTGCAAGGAGAGAAGAAACCAAATAGCCATACTGATGCCAGGTACATAGATGTGTGCTCAGTATAATCATTGTGCAACACGAATTTCCCCAACGTTTCTTCATCTAATCTTTACAATGCTTAGAAGGTAGGGGATATCCTCTCCTTTCATAGATGATAAAATTGAGACACTGAAGAGCTTAAGTAACTTGATTATAAGTCACACTGCTAGTAGGAGGCGGAGCCAAGTAACTCAAGGTCTAACAGATAGTAGTGTTTTGTTTTTTTTTTTAAGATTTTATTTACTTATTAATGAGAGACACAGAGACACAGGCAGAGGGAGAAGCAGGCTCCCTGAGAGGAGGCCGATGCCGGATCCGGAGATCACAACCTGAGCCCAAGGCACACGACCAAACCAGTGAGCCACCTAGGCATCCCAGTAAAGTGGTTCTATCACTTGGAAATAAAAAAGGGATGAAAGCATAAAATGACTCCATAGCTGCTCTGTCAATCCCAGCACTGGGCTAGAGTAGCAAAAACTGCCTATATCTAAAAAGTACCGGGCATGCACTGCAAAAATTGAGGTTCTTTTACATTGTGCCTGGACACAATCTCCACTGCAGAGCTGAGCGAGCACCAGCGTCATTAATTCTCATTGCATAGCCACGCTTTGCTACAGCTCGCTGAAATTCGAGTCAGGGTTGAATGGCTTCCCAGCGCAATGACCTCTGCAAAAGCAGGATGCGCCAACTCTTGCTAGTTCGGACACCTACCCGGTCCTCTCAACACGGCCGCCCACCCCCGACACCCACGAGCCAGACGGCGGGGTCGCTCGCACGCCCGGGTCCTCACCCCGTCTGGGCCCTTCGTCCCTGCGCATTCTCAGCGAGTGCCCAGCTGGGGGGGGGGGGGGGGTTGCTTCCTGGAGGAGTTGGCCCTTGCTTAGGCGTAGGCGGGCGACCCTCCGCCCGGGAAGAGGGTGTCGGGGCGGGGCCAAGCGGAGCAGAGCTCCGGGGGCGCTGCCAGGGCTGGAGCGCAGAACGCTGAGCGACCCCGGGGGCGCGGCGCAGCCCCGGGAAGGACAGTCAGGGCGCGCCGACGGAGGGCGCGGGCCGCGCGCACGGGCGGGGCGGGGCGGGGGCGGCGGCGGCGGCGGCGGGCAGCCGCGGGGGAAGCCGGGGGGCCAGCACACAATGGGCGGGCACGCAGGGCTGGGCGCCCGGCCCCCGCCCCGCCGCACCACGTGGGCCGCAGAGCGCGCCGGGCCAGCAGCGGCCCGTCGGCCCAGGCCGGGCGCGGCGCGGCGTACGTGCGCGCGCGCGCGCGTGCGTGCGTGCGATTTGCGATCAGGCGGCGCGGCGGACAGCCCCGGCGGCGGGGCGGGGGGAGTTATATTGCGGGGTCCTTCCTCGCTCACCCTGGTTCCTCTCGGAGCGGAGACGGCAAATGGCGGACTTCGATACCTACGACGATCGGGCCTACAGCAGCTTCGGCGGCGGCAGAGGGTGAGGCGGCGGGGCGCGGGCCCCGGCCGGGCGCGGGGGGCGGGCGGGGGCGGGGGCGGGGGCGGCGGCCTTCCCGCGCTCACCTGGGGCGGCGGGCGGCAGGGGGCCCGGCCGGGCCCGCGGAGGCCTGGGAGAGGCGCCCGGAGGGCCGGGGCCTGGAAATGGCGCGCTCGGGGAGGGGGCGGCGGCGGTTAGTGTCCCCCGCGTCCTGCTCGCGGCGCAGGCCCGTCCCTGGGTCTCCCGCCGCCGCCGCCTTTCGCCGCCGCGTCGTTTCGGCGCCGCCTCGGCCGCAAGGCCAGGCCGCGGTGGCGCTGAGCGCCCGGGAAGACGCGCTCCCGCTCCCGCTCCCGCTCCCGCTCCCGCTCCCGCTCCCAGCCCCCAGTACGGCAGGGCCCGTGCGAGCATCTGCTGCCGGGCGGAGTGGGGGCCCGGCCCGGTTCCGGCCGCCGGTGGTCCGTCTGCCCTGCGGGCTCCCGCGCTAAGGTCGGGAGGGCGACCGGGGCGTGAGTCCCTGCCCTTCTGTGTGAGGCAGGGATTTGGCGGCTCCAGCCCGGCAATGGTCCGATCCACGCCGGGAGAGGGGGACACCAAGCAAAAGAAAATACATAATAGCTTTTTTTTTTTCTTTTCTTTTTTTTTTTTTTAATTCCAGTGCGTCTTGGGAGCACCGTGCCTTATTGACAGGTGCTACGTACTATTTTTCCGTCGTTTCCCCTTCCGACCCGGAGAAGGAACCGCGCGCGACTTCGGTTATATACAGACTGTCTATAATCGAGACACCTCATTTAAAAGAGCAATTCTTGACTAATGAATAAGAAGCTTACGGTGTTCAATAGCGGGCATCCGCACTGGGTGTGTGTGTGTGTTTAATACAAGTTCCCTCACACGGAATTTAGGAGACGGGCTATAAACGTCTTGCTGTTTGTCAAGGACACACTTGGCCATTGTGTACTCTAACAGAAAGGATTACTTTGCCAGGACAACACTACAATAGTACCTACTGAGGTGTCCAGTCTCCTGGGTTGCTATCCCAAAAGTGTCTTTGGTGAAGAATGACCTTTTAATACCTAGGTTTGGGACCGGCTCAAACAAAGGCTTGTTTGGGTGCGGGAATGCACCTAATATTAATGGCACTAGAACGTGGAAGATGGGGAAGGTGGAGCCACCTGTTATTTCAAAGAATATTTTATTTGCTAATAAAAAAAAGGAATAGATGTTGGATGACACGTAAAAGTATTGCCTTTGGGGTAGGTTTCTAGACACCAAATTTGCACTTAAGTCATGTTGACATTTAATAACCAGGATTCTTT